>NC_138302.1:81683771-82283771 GCF_965601325.2 Salmo salar | reverse complement strand
GCTACGAGTCGGTAGTCATTTAGTCAGATTACCTTAGTGTTCTTGAGCACAGGGACTATGGTGGTCTGCTTGAAACATGTTGGTATTACAGACTCAGACAGGGAGAGGTTGAAAATGTCACTGAAGACTCTTGCCAGTTGGTCAGCGCATGCTCAGAGTACACGTCCTGGTAATCTGTCTGGCCATCTGGCCCTGCGGCCTTGTGAATGTTGACCTGTTTAAAGGTCTTACTCAGCTACAGAGAGCGTGATCACACAGTCGTCACTGTGCGCTGGACCTGGATGGGATAAATTAAATTTGATGAATACAATTTGATTTGATTTGATAGCTCTACTCCCCCTCCCTATACCTGGTTATACAACCTTGTCTGACTCTGACACCATTTAGGATTCTGTGAACTCCCCCTGAAGCATAAAATGGCAATGTTTAAGTAAACAGAGTTATGAGGTATTGGCACGCTGTTTTCACGCTTGTACTCAAACGTGATCCAAGCATTTGTTTTGTGATGGGGCTGCTTTGGCAAAACCATATTGTTGATATAATAAAGGGCTCTTTGCAGTGGCGAGCCTATAACAATACTATACTAGTGAGCAAAATTACTTTGAAAAGATGTTCAAAAGACTTTTCCAGAAGTTGAAATCAGGTTCATTTTCGGGTCTGAATGAAAGTTGAAAAGCCATATTTTCCAGACAGTTGAAAAAAAGTATTTTCCAGATGTTGAAAATACGTATATTTTTGGTCATTGTTTCTATGGCCAAATTTCAACCGAACATACATTCACTAATGTCTACATGTCAATGAAGACAGCATTATATCACATGAAAAATATGCAATTAAATTAAAATGGGAAGATTAATCAAACTGAAGTTTGCAGTATGGAATAGTTATTATTGCCCCCATCTGTAATGGCCGTCGTCAGATTGAGACCAAGGTGCAGCGGAGGATGTGTTCATATTAAGGATTTGGGGGCTCCGGACTGGCGGGCGGCTCTGGCGGCTCTGGCGGCTCTGGCCCAGGATTCACCAGGCTGGGGAGACATGCAGGAGGCCTGGCTCTGGGCGCAGGCACAGGCACAGGACTCACCAGGCTGGGGAAACCCACAGGAGGCCTGGTCCGAGGAGGAGGCACAGGATGTACCAGGATGGGGAGACCCACTGGAGGCCTGGTCCTGGGAGGAGGCACAGGATAGACCAGGCTGGAGAGACCCCCTGGAGGCCTGGTCCTGGGAGGAGGCACAGGATAGACCAGGCTGGAGAGACCCACTGGAGGCCTGGTCTGAGGAGGAGGCACAGGATAAACCGGGCTGTGGGGGAGCACTGGAGTTCTGGTGCGTAGGCTTGCTACCCATACTCCAGGCTGAATGCCCACTTTTGCCCGGCACGGACGGAGCGCAGGCATAGGACGAACTGAACCCTCCCAGCGCCCCGGAGACACAGTGCGCAGCGCTGGCGCAGGATAGCCTGGACCGAATCAGCGCACTGGAGACCAGACGCGCTGAGCTGGCGCAATCCAACCTGGCTCGATGCCCACTCTCGCATGGCACTTGCGGGGGGCTGGTCTATAGCGCACCGGGCTCTGAGCGCACACTGGAGACACCGTGCGCTTCACAGCATAACACGGTGCCTGACCAGTACCACGCTGCTTCCGGTAAGCACGGGGAGTTGGCCCAGAATTCGATCCTGGCTCTGCCACACTCCCCGTGTGCCCCCCCCAAAAAAATGTTTTGGGGCTGCCTCTCGTGCCTGTTGCGCTCCCTTGCCTCATACCACCGCCTCTCAGCTTTCGCTGCCTCGATCTCCCACTGCGGGCGGCGATACTCCCCAGCTTGAGCCCATGGTCCCTTACCGTCCAGTAATTCCTCCCACTGCCAAGAATCCTGAACCTTCTGCTCCTTCCTCTCACGCTGCTTGGTCCGTTGTTGGTGGGTGAATCTGTAACGGCCGTCGTCAGATTGAGACCAAGGTGCAGCGGAGGATGTGTTCATATTAAGGATTTTAATAAACGAATGAACACTATACAAAAAGAAAACACGACAAGGAATGACAGACAAACAGTCCTGTCAGGATTAACAAACCTAGACAGAAAACATTCACCCACAAACCCCAAAGGAAAAAAAGGCTGCCTATGTATGACTCTCAATCAGCAACAACCAACTCCACCTGTTCCTGATTGAGAGCCATACACGGCCAAAATAAAGAAAACCACCAACATAGAAAAAGAAACCTAGAACGCCCACCCATGTCACACCCTGGCCTAACCAAAAATAGAGAACAAAAACCCTCTCTATGGCCAGGGCGTTACACCATCTGTCACTTGCACTTATGTTAGCTTTTTTAAAAGCTTTAGTACTGGCAGTGATCATGTTCAAAGTTTTTAGACAACAACAAAAAATAACAGAACAAAGTAAAGGTAACAGAAAAGTTGTTCTTCCTATGACTGTAATATGTGGTTGTTTATCTACCTTAGTTGAATGCACTAAGTAGCTATGGATCAGAGTGTCTGCTAAAAGCCCAAAATGTACATGTAAAAAATGAACACGAGCAAAGCATGTTGGGTATTATTCTAATAAACTCTGCCCCCAAACAAAACCACATTTGGACAGTTCAAACCAAATCTGAACCAATCACAGACGTCTATATTTCACAAGTTTGACAGTACAGTACAGTACAGTACAGCACAGTACAGTAGAGCACAGAGTAGAGTACAGTACAGTAAAGAACAGTACAGTGGGGTACGGTACAAAATAGTACATTATACTGTACTTTACTGTGCTCTACTGTCACAGATGGGCAGTATTTCTGTTACATGTATTTTAAATATGTCTTTCAATTACATTTGACTATTTTGTATTACACTGGGCTGAACTACACTCCAATGTATTTTGTAAGAAGATACGTTAAATACCTGTAATTTGTATTTTCATAATACAGAATATATTTTCTATACCATTTTTATTTACAGCGGTTCCCAACTTCGTGCCCCCCTTTCACCCAACATTGGTATCAGAAGTCTGATGGCACTATTGTTTAATAAGAGTGTCTGCTAAGTGAACTGATTGTATATTTAAAAATGAACAATTCCAAAGCATGCTGAGTATTATTCTAATTAGTTCAGTCCTGAAATAAGGACAATAATAATATCCAATGTGCTTTGCATTTCATTTTGGTGTGTTCATTTCCACATACAGTACCAGTCAAAATTTGGGACGCACCTACTCATTCAAAGGTTTTTCTTTATTTTTACAATTTTCTACATTTTAGAATAAAAGTGAAGACATCAAATCTATGAAATAACACATATGGAATCATGTAGTAACCAAAAAAGTGTTAAATAAATCAAAATATATTTTACATTTGAGATTCTTCAAAGTAGCCATCCTTTGCTTTGATGACAGCTTTGGTCACTATTTGCATTCTCTCAACCAGCTTCAAGAGGTAGTCACCTGGAATGCATTTCAATTAACAGGTGTGCCTTGTTAAAAGTTCATTTGTGGAATTTCTTTCCTTCTTAATGCGTTTGAGCCAATCAGTTGTGTTGTGACAATGTAGGGTTGGTATACAGAAGATAGCCCTATTTGGTAAAAGACCAAGTCCATATTATGGCAAGAACAGGTCAAATATGCAAAGAGAAACAACAGTCCACCATTACTTTAAGACATGAATGTCAGTCAATCCGGAAAACGTCTTCAAGTGCAGTCGCAAAAACCCATCAAGCGCTATGATGAAACTGGCTCTCATGAGGACCGCCACAGGAAAGGAAGATCCAGAGTTACCTCTGCTGTAGAGGATAAGTTCATTAGAGTTAGCAGCCTCAGAAATTGCACCCCAAATAAATGAGTTCAAGTAACAGACACATCTCAACATCAACTGTTTAGAGGAGACTGCGTGAATCAGGTCTTCATGGTCGAATTGCTACAAAGAAACCACTATTAAAGGATACCAATAATAAGAAGATAACAAGAAGAAACTTGCTTGAGCCAAGAAACACAAGCAATGGACATTAGACTGGTGGAAATCTGTCCTTTGTTCTGATTAGTCCAAATGTGAGATTTTTGGTTCCAACCGCTGTGTCTTTGTGAGATGCAGAGTAGGTGAACAGAGGATCTCCACATGTGTGGTTCCCACCATGAAGCATGGAGGAGGAGGTGTGATGGTGTGGGGGTGCTTTGCTGGTGAAACTGTTAGTGATTTCTTTAGAATTCAAGGCACCCTTAACCAGCATGGCTACCACAGCATTCTGCAGCGATATGCCATCCCATCTGGGACTATCATTTGTTTTTCAAAAGGACAATGACCCAACACACCTCCAGGCTGTGTAAGGGCTATTTGACCAAGAAGGAGAGTGATTGAGTGCTGCATCAAATGACCTGTCCTCCACAATCACCCAACCTCAACCCAATTGAGATTGTTTGGGATGAGTTGGACCGCAGAGTGAAGCAAAAGCACCTTCAAGACTAATGGAAAAGCATTCCAGGTGATCTGGTTGAGTGAATGCCAAGAGTGTGCAAAGTCATTATCCATGCAAAGGGTGGCTACTTTGAAGAATCTAAAATAGAAAAAATATTTGTTGAAAACTTTTTTGGTTACTACATCATTCCATATGTGTTATTTCATAGTTTAGATTTTTTCACTATTATTCTACAATGTAGAAAATAACAACAACATATAACATTCATAGCATGTAAAACGTTTAGGTAACCTTTACTGAGAATGTTGTTGCTGTCTGGGCCAGCTACTTGCAAATATATATTTGTATTTAATTGTTTTTATAAAAATATTTTAATTATATACATTACAAAATATAAGTATTTTGTAATTTATTCTGATACATTGATCTTTGTAGTATTTTGACATTTTTGCCCATCTCTATTTACTGTACTATACTGTATTGTACTATACACTACTGTACTGGTCTCTGCTGTGCTGTACGGTGCTGTCCAAACTTGTGAAACCGGGTTCTATGTTTGGGCCAAAGTTTAACCTATTGCTACTGAAGTGTAAAATGTGGCTTAAAGGCTTTCATTATTGTTGTATAGTAACCTTGAAATGCATGTAATTCGTAGCCTATAAACATAGGTGGAAATCCCAGGGGGGGCAGGAGACACATGACCCCCCCCCATCCTGGTAGAAATATGATTTGCCCCCCCCCCCCCCAATATATCACTGTAAACATAACTATGTAATTTCAATAATATTAACAATACGCAATGAAAGCACTTGTGCTGATTATAGACACTTAATAGTCCTGGGAAGGATTGCCGAGTTTCTGGTGTCGATGACCATGGAGTGCTGTGATTACAAAGGAGAGGAGACAGTCATGGTGTGGGGTGGCATTTCTTTGGGGGGCCGCACAGCCCTCCATGTGCTCGCCAGAGGTAGCCTGACTGCCATTAGGTACCGAGATGAGATCCTCAGACCCCTTGTGAGACCATATGCTGGTGCGGTTGGCCCTGGGTTCCTCCTAATGCAAGACAATGCTAGACCTCATGTGGCTGGAGTGTGTCAGCAGTTCCTGCAAGAGGAAGGCATTGATGCTATGGACTGGCCCTCCTGTTCCCCAGACCTGAATCCAATCGAGCACATCTGGGACATCATGTCTCGCTCCATCCACCAACGCCACGTTGCACCACAGACTGTCCAGGAGTTGGCGGATGCTTTAGTCCAGGTCTGGGAGGAGATCCCTCAGGAGACCACCCGCCACCTCATCAGGAGCATGCCCAGGCGTTGTAGGGAGGCCATACAGGCACGTGGAGGCCACACACACTACTGAGCCTCATTTTGACTTGTTTTAAGGACATTACATCAAAGTTGGGTCAGCCTGTAGTGTGGTTTTCCACTTTAATTTTGAGTGTGACTCCAAATCCAGACTTCCATGGGTTGATAAATTGGATTTCCATTGATTATTTTTGTGTGATTTTGTTGTCAGGACATTCAACTATGTAAAGAAAAAAATATTTAATAAGATTATTTCATTCATTCAGATCTAAGATGTGTTATTTTAGTGTTGCCTTTATTTTTTTGAGCAGTGTATATTAAAATTACAAAAGGTTGCAGCTTACTGTCAAGCCCTGGTAGATCGAAGCTCATTATAGAATGATAGAAGATAATAGATGATAGAAGCCCATCTCCTACTGTAAATGACCTGCACACAGTGTGTGTGTGTGTGTGTGTGTGTGTGTGTGTGTGTGTGTGTGTGTGTGTGTGTGTGTGTGTGTGTGTGTGTGTAGCCAGCCAGCCAGGTAGAAAAATGGCAGAAAAAATCAAAAAGACAGACATCAGAACATTTTTCAGTACACCAAAATGCAAAGTAAGAACCCTAGTAGCCTAATATCTCAAAGACTAGTTGATAAAAAATTTATAAGAAAGAAGTGGAAATGTTTCATAATAATGTCATTAGGCAGAGCAGGCAACAGATGGCACACAGACATCAGAGCTGGGGACAGATAGGCAGGGACAGACTGGCAGAGACAGGGAGTCTCAGGTAAATTTGTTGAGTCTTTGTTTGGCAACATGAAATGTTCTCTCTTTTTTAGACTTGTAAAATATGGACATAATTGGACAATGTCATGGATACCCCCAATCTCAACTTGACCTGGTGACTGAACCAAGATTTGTTTAAAGGCAATGGAATTGCTGTTGTGATTAATTGGGTAGTTTTGGGTACCGGTAGTTAGGAGTATGGCAAACACCTTATTTATTTTCTAGGAGACAGACTGTGAGTCAGTGAGGGTGGTGAAAGGAAAAGAGCCACAGCAGAAGAAAACTCAGACTGTCTCTGGTATGCAGGCTGCAGTCGAGTGTGTGCGGTCAACTCTTAGGGGCAAGAGAAATGACGAAAGCTACCTTGCACTGTATGAGAAAGCAACAACATTGATTGACTAGATTGAATCCATTGAATCCATTGAGACACACTCATGACGATTTGCTGGCAAAGCAGTGGATCACTATAGGGCAGAATTGTTTTAAGTGTTGGATGGTGTGGAGGTTCAGTTTGGCGACTGTTTTGACCAGGACAGTCTAAACGTCCTGCAAAAATTGGAAAGAGTGCTTCTCACGGGGGAGTTGGATGAGTATCTAGATCAGTACCCTGAGCTGAACATAGATTCTCTTTCAGTGCAGTTGCCTCTCTTTGGCAACAAATACCCCTGTAGCAGCAGTGGAGAGGCAGCAGAGGTCCTCAGGAGGCTTCCAGTGGAGGTGCGGGGGTTGTTTGACCAAGTTGAGGTGCTGATCAGAATTTTGTTTGTGGTGCCAGTGTCTTCATGTGAGGCTGAGAGGATTTTCAGTGCACTCTGCAGGTTGAAGACTTGGCTACGGGCTAGCATGGACCAAGAGAGACTGAACGGCGTAGTTGTTTGTAATGTACATAAAATCAGTCTGGACAGTCTAAAGAGGGAAAATATCTGCCAGCAATTTGTTGGAGCCATTGAAACCCGCAAACATATGTTTGTTTCTTTTGTTCATTTGTTCAGTAGTGTGTATAGCAGTGGTTCTCAACTTTTTGGGGGTACTGGAACCCCTACATATTTTGAGGCAAGGCAGGCAAGGTTTTGAGCGCTCCTCAGGGACCCCCACCCCCTCTATATTATATGTAAAGTTACTGGAAACCTTGTGGTACTGAATACGTTCATTACACATTTTTATTTCACGGACCCCTTGCAATTACACCAGGGACCACTAGGGGTCAACGGATCCCTGTTTGCGAACCCCTGCTGAAAAGTATGATATTTGTTATTTTGTTTAGTCGTTTTCCGTTTTTAGTACATGACAGTACACTTACTAATTATTTATTTTATGTTATTTTATTTAAAATTGCTTACTTTGTGTGACATACTTGTCCATAGCTGTTGTTTGGAGAGTTGAGACACTGACTGAACAATAAATAAGTATTTTAGAAGGATATTTTGGTTGATTTATTTCGGTTATTCAATGAAGTAGTTACTTCGCTTTTAGAACTGTACTTATTTTGAGCTTTTTGTTATTGTAAAGCTATTGTAACAGACTCAGGCCAGTGGTACATATTTAATGACTATATACATGTATCAGAAAAGTAAAATAATAAGGTCAATTCAATACTGAGAGCAACTTTGTGATGGTTCTCAATGGAGATTATTTTAGATGAGATCGCACCATGCTCATTGTATTTACGAAAACTGCACCCATACACAGTGTACAGTACCATCGCCACCTACTGGCTTTTCTTGATATTGCTGGTTATAAATAAAAATACCTGCATACATACTGGACTGATAAGGAACACTGCTATAACTATTATTATTAGTAGTAGTATAATGATTTAAACATTTGAACAAGTTGGGACAACCCTTCAGTTAACTACTATCAATTATCCAGTAGTAGTTATTATGATTCCTCAATATACATTTAACATATTACAACGTAGGCTATGTGTTACAGCACTAACTTTGGTGTCCCCCTCGGGAATTGCTCTTGAGAAAAGTTCAAAGTTGATATCAGATTTTCGGCCATGCCTATAATGGAATGACGTGTTTGCAAACCGTTATCTTGCGACCTTACTGGGGATTGCCCAAACAATGAATATGTGGTCGCTCTGGAAGTCGCTCTGGATAAGAGCGTCTGCTAAATGACTAAAATGTAAATGTAATGTGGCATTTATGACTATATGAAAAGTATCTAGATTCTAGAATGACACGAGTAACTGTTATACTGTGTGTACATAATACATGCGTTTCAGCAAGCCTATTGTTGAGCATTTAAAATCATTATCACATGCGCCACGTAATTATAGAAAATGTCACCATTGTTTCAAACTGAAGATATCTTACAGACGAGTTAAAGGCCTAGTTGTTTCTTTACTACTACAATGTAACATGTGCGCGAGGCGCGCTTTCTGACTGTACAGTAGTGACTTGTCTTTGTGTAGTAAAGGACAAAAGCAGGTGCAAGAAGAACGCGTGGGGTCGGGAGAATGGGAGGGCTTGACAAGATAAGAAGAAAAAATGTCATCCTGAATCATTGCCTATAGGCCAGAAATATAAATGGGCGTGATCAGGCTTGGCGAGTATAAAATCTCTCCCGGAAATTTTTCAGTAGCGGCAAGTGAAGCAAACAAGTTAACGGCGTAGAAGATCAGGGTGTATAATTGCAAGCAATGCACTGAAATACAGCTGTAACAAGAAGTTCAAAGACTGAATTACGGAAGGAGAAACAAGCGAGGACAGACCCCTGTTGCCTATTTGAAGACATCGCTTGAACCGATCAGCTGCGTAGTCATTTAATGCTGGACAAATATCAATAGTTGGTTAACCAACTATCTTCTAACTGTTCACTAGTCTTTAGCCAATTTTTCTTACCGGCTCGCCAATGCTTTTGCATCAGTTCATGAACGGAGGCCTGGAAGTGATGCATTCTACAGCAATTCAAAAAGACACTACTTTTACAAAAATTTTCGTTGGTGGTTTGCCCTACCACACTAACGATGCTTCCTTGAGAAAGTATTTTGAGGCCTTCGGCGATATCGACGAGGCGGTGGTGATAACGGACAGACAGACGGGGAAATCCCGAGGATATGGCTTTGTAAGTAACATTCTGACACTTGTCGGTAATGCAATTAGCCTACATCTTGCAGTGGCAGCACGTGTGTCTTACCAATGCATTCATTTGAGAATAATTCTCAATAGGCAGCGCTAGAAATTGAGTTGCCTATAAGATTAATGGTTGGTATAGCCTACTATTTGTTTTCTGTGCTGTCTCTGGGCACATGCACGCCACGTTTCCTCCCACCACCAAGTTATTGTTACATGTAACTGACTTATTTGCCTAGAGGAAAATAAGAATACTTGATGCTGCGCCAAGTGTTTTTTTAATTAGAAATATTCCATCCAGAATAACATTCTGTCGCCAAAGTTTCACTTTGCGTATTGCGGTCATTGAAACCCATGTCAAAATTATTCCTTTCTTATAATGTGCTGCTTAAACACAAATTCAGTAAAAAAAATTAGCCTTGCTGACTGACTATCACAGCGTTAATCAGGATGAGGGATCACATTAGTTGACGGATAAGATGATATCTCCACATGTCTAATGTCCCTCTGCCTACCCCCGAACGAACACACCGTCTCCCCACCAACCCCTCAGCGCTGGCCCATGAACGACCTAGTCTTTATCGCTTATGAGCGCGGCAAGGGCACTCACGGAAGTGCGAACTGCTGTCCTCGCTGGCTTTATATGGTAATTTTGGCGCGATAGGGACGCTCCAAGACCCTCCTCCCATTGTAAAGAACCGAAGCACTCAGGCTTTACAAGTGGTGTTTATACAATCATAACTGCTGTGGGAGTCGTTCTTTTGTATCCCAAGATGGACTGCTGTTCACTGCCTAAGTACAGACCCCCCCCCCCCCCACACACACACACACACACACACACACACACACACACCTCACATCCCCTTGTTGTGGTAGCAACTGTCAGAGATGGAAGTTTGGTGCACTTCCCCCTCCAGTGGGTCAACGTTCCCTATTTTATTTCACCTTTATTTAACCAGGCTAGTTGAAAACAAGTTTACAACTGCGACCTGGCCAAGATAAAGCAAAGCAGTTTGACACATACAACAACAGAGTTATAAACAAACATGGTCATTAATAGAGTAGAAAAAGTCTATATACAGTGTGTGCAAATGAGGTAGGATAAGGGAGGTAAGGCAATAAATAGGCCATGGTGGCGAAGTAATTACAATATACCAATTAAACACTGGAGTGATAGATGTGAAGATGAATGTGCAAGTAGAGATACTGGGGTGCAAAGGAGCAAGATAAATAACTATAGTATGGTGATGAGGTAGTTGGATGGGCTATTTACAGATGGGCTATGTACAGGTGATGCAGTGATCTGTGAGCTGCTCTGACAGCTGGTGCTTAAAGCTAGTGAGGGAGATATGAGTCTCCAGCTTCAATCACCACAGAGGGGTTTTATCGCCATAGATGGTTCAAGTAACTTTTTTAAAATAAATCTTCAGCTCATGAAATTCAGATTGTCTGCCAGGTTTCTTAACGACCCTCTGGTAATCAGCCATTGCAAGCAGGAAAGATTAACAAAGTATGTATGATGCAGGAAAAAAAAGAAACCCACCTTCTCATAGTTACAATGAACAGGAACAGCAGAAGAAATGCAAATATTTGCCACAAACTTGGAGAGGTGAATCAGCATTTAACAGGCCAAAGATGGAATGGAAAACTGGTGTCTCCAAAGAGGCTGTGTTTACTCCCCATCCAGTTTAAAACTGTAAGACAATGGTACTCTGTTTACACACCAGCGGTGACCAAAAAAACAGTGGGGCTCAGTCATAAACGGTTACTGCTGCTGAGCGTGTCTGGTGTTTCAGGTCTGACTGGCTCAGGCATATGAGGGTGTTCCAGGTTGGGAAAGAGGTGTTTGCCACCTTGCATGCAGCAGAGGGCAAAAAAACGCCCAGCCGCGTTTTCCCAACAGGGCTAACTCGATAATCCTGTTGCTCACTGCTTCAGTAGCAGGAGGAGAAAAATGGCTCCAAAGCCAGGCTTACCTTTAAACACACTCCAGAGGTGGATTAGTAGACCCCCTTCAATAGAGTTCCAGTGTCAACACAGCCTCAATGCTCATGTGTGTTCACAACGCATGGCCTGGAGTGGGCTTAGAACGTCTTCTCTAGTCTAGAGGTACACTTCCCTCAACAGGCTAGAATAGATCTATAACTCGGATAAAACCTCAATATGTACTCATCTGAGATCTTGAATTGGCAGAAGACCAAAACAATCAAAGCAGACTGATGCTGTCTAATGCCTTCAAAGGGGAGGGAGGGAGCGGTAGATTCTAACAATCTCCTTATTCTCTATTGCCTAATTGGATAAGCCCTTGTTATTCATTACTGTTTCATATTTCAGCAGACTTCTCTGACTGAGCTGCTGACCAAGTGTTCTGGGTCTTTTCTAAGTGATAATCACTGTGCTTTGTGTGCAGTTTCCCCCTCTGTTCAGAAAGGGGAATTTAAGTGGTGGAAGGTGGACAGGGAGATTTCTGTGATGGCAGACAAGTAGGGGTTGTTCTGCTTGTAGGGTTAGGGTGGCCTTAACCTTGAAATACTTTTTCATAGTGTGTGTGTGTGTGTGTGTGTGTGTGTGTGTGTGTGTGTGTGTGTGTGTGTGTGTGTGTGTGTGTGTGTGTGTGTGTGTGTGTGTGTGTGTGTGTGTGTGTGTGTGTGTGTGTGTGTGTGTGGCTAATATTATCAACGTCTGTGATTTTGTGTCAGGTGACAATGCTAGATCAGGGAGCAGCAGAGAGGGCCTGTAAAGACCCCAACCCCATCATCGACGGGCGCAAGGCCAACGTAAACCTGGCTTACATAGGCGCCAAGCCCCGCGGTATGCAGATAGGTGAGCCGACCAGGGGTGAGTACAACCACCGGATGCACCAACACTACACTTGTCACACACCATATTGGCATGTTTTAGACAAATGTTTGCTGGTAAATGGTCATTCAGAAATCCCATATGTTACTCATGCCACATCGTACAAACATTTAAATTAATCTGGATTAACTTTCTTGCTCTATATACAGTTTAACTCTGAAGTTTACATACACCTTAGCCAAATACATATAAACTCAGTTTTTCACAATTCCTGACATTTAATCCTAGTAAAAATGGTGTCTTAGGTCAGTTAGGATCACCACTTTATTAAGAATGTGAAATGTCAGAATAATAGTAGAGAATTATTTATTTCAGCTTTTATATCTTTCATCGTATCCCCAGTGGGTCAAAAGTTTACATACACTCAATTAGTATTTGGTAGCATTGCCTTTAAATTGTTTAATCTGGGTCAAACGTTTCGGGTAGCCTTCCACAAGCTTCCCATGATAAGTTGGGTGAATTTCGGCTCATTCATCCTGACAGAGCTGGTGTAACTGAGTCAGGTTTGTAGGCCTCCTTGCTTGCACACGCTCACAAATGTTAAATGGGATTGAGGTCAGGGCTTTGTAATGGCCACTCCAATACCTTGACTTTGTTGTCCTTAAGCCATTTTGCCACAACTTTGGAAGTTTTCCTGGGGTCATTGTCCATTTAGAAGACCCATTTGCGACCAAGCTTTAACTTCCTGACTGTCTTGAGATGTTGCTTCAATATATCCACATACTTTTCCATCCTCATGATGCCATCTATTTTGTGAAGTGCACCAGTCCCTCCTGCAGCAAGCACCCCCACAACATGATGCTGCCACCCCCGTGCTTCACGTTTGGGATGGTGTTCTTCGGCTTGCAATCATCCCCCTTTTTCCTCCAGACATAACGATGGTCATTATGGCCAAACAGTTCTATTTTTGTTTCATCAGACCAGAGGACATTTATCCAAAGTTCGATCTTTGTCCCCATGTGCAGTTGCAAACCGTAGTCTGGCTTTTTTTATGGTGGTTTTGGAGCAGTGGCTTCTTCCTTGCTGAACGGCCTTTCCGGTTATGTCGATATAGGACTTTTGTACCTGTTTCCCTGTTTCCTCCAGCATCTTCACAAGGTCCTTTGCTGTTGTTCTGGGATTGATTTGCACTTTTCGCACCAAAGTACGTTAATCTCTGAGACAGCGCGTCTCCTTCCTGAGCGGTATGACAGCTGCGTGGTCCCATGTTACTTGCTTACTATTGTTTGTACAGATGAAAGTGGTACCTTCAGGCGTTTGGAAATTGCTCCCAAGGATGAACCAGACTTGTGGAGGACTACAAATGTTTGTTTTTTTCTGAGGTTTTGGCTGATTTCTTTTGATTTTCCCATGATGTCAAGCAAAGAGGCACTGAGTTTGAAGCTAGGCCTTGAAATACATCCACAGGTACACCTCCAATTGACTCAAATTATGTCAATTAGCCTATCAGAAGCTTCTAAAGCCATGACATAATTTTCAGGAATTTTCCAAGCTGTTTAAAGGCACAGTCAACTTGGTGTATGTAAACTTCTGACCCGCTGGAATTGTGATACAGCGAATTATAAGTGCAATAATCTGTCTGTGAACAATTGTTAGAAAAATTACGTGTCATGCACAATGTAGATGTCCTAACTGAGTTGTCAAACTATAGTTTGTTAACAGGAAATTTGTTGAGTGGTTGAAAAACGAGTTTTAATGACTCCAACCTAAGTGTAAGTAAACTTCTGACTTCAACTGTATATATTAGGGGACTGGGTACTTGTGAAAGACACCTGTGTAATTTGCCATCTCTGCACGTGTTCTATATCATTAGTATGTTGCTTGAGTTACACACTACTCTAGTCTCGCTGCCTCTTATGCATTGCAAATGTCTGACGGGTCGTTTTCTCGGTCTTCCAGGCATATCCATTGGAGTGCAGCCTATTCACCCAGCGCTCATCCAGAGGCAGTATGGGTGAGTGAGTGGGCACTTTCTTTGTGCCCTCTATACCACAGTAATGCATCTTCTGAATTACACATACTTCTGCCAAATAATGGTCTCTTGTTTAACGTGCATGTCAGTTTTCTCTGACATGCACATCTATGTGAGCGTTCTACAGATGTTGGACAATTTCCCTTTTTTGTTCTCAAATGGTTGTATCATGGTACATTCCATGGACATATGTGACACTCGACCCCCTCTTTAGACCCTTCGGTTTCTACCTGGTTGAGTGGGCTCTCTCACTGAGCAAAGCACCAGGGCAGTGTCTGTCTGTTGTAGAAACAGCCTTGAGGGAGGCCAGCCTGTGACGGGTGTCCAGGACACTCACTCTGCTGGGCATTTAATGGCCATGTCACTGAAATGGGTTAGACACCACTGCCCCCACCCCTCCCTCAAGTCCTAGGTTTGATTTAATTACTGTAAGCCAGAGGTCCAAGCCCTTACATGCATGTAATAATATAAGATCGTGTCCATGGACTTTGGGTCCATAGAATCCCCCCTCTGTTCATGTGCTTGTTGCTTAGTAACGGGCACGCCCCCCCCCCCCCCCCCCCCCCGGGGAGCGTGCTCTGTGGGCATGTGTAACAGGTGTTGGCTCTTATTACAGCCTTTTACACCCCCTAATCCCCTGTGATTGACTGCAGCCCCAGCGAGTAGGAGAGATCAGAGATCTATATGGGCTGGTGACAGACACAAGCTGCTCCAAGATGGAGAGCACACGCTTGTTCTTTCAGCCTTCCGCTCACACCCTTAAACCGCATGTGGTGGAATGGTTGGGAGTGGTTGAGCATTTGTGTAGGCCAGACTGGACTGTAGCATAGTGCTCCTCTTCCTCTGCTTGTCAGCAGATTGACTGGGGAGCTGTTAGGGTTGGGGCTTGCACACATCACACTGAATGTGAATGGTTGTCTGAGCGTTCAGCGCGCTGCGTTTTAGGGACCACCCGCTGTAGATGTCTGACTGTTACATGTAAAATTGGTGCACCCTCGGTTTGCAAATTACGTTCAGAGGTACTAAGTACAGCAAACGCTGTTGGTGTCTGAGCCCCTTACCGAGGCCAGGGACTACTTCTCTCCTTCACTTTCCCGTAGTCTACTTGTCTTCCCCTCTCACTCTTGCCTGTGGAGGAAAAGGAAACAGGGCTTTGTTTGAACACCGTTTCTGCTGGGTGTCTGAAGGACACTGAATTGACACCCCTGTGAGACTGGGGGAGGGAATAGGGTCTGTAGATTGGAGTGAGGGGTTTGGGGAAGGCAATGTTCCCTCAAACATATTTAACGGCACTGAGCAAATTTCAGGTCTGCTGAGCGCAAACTTCACGGTTGTAAAAATTCTGTGCAACTTCCAGCTCGCGTTTACTGTGAACACTGAGGCTGTACCTGCTTCAAGTTAGTTTCAGACAGTGGCCAAGTAGGCTACTGTGGCTAGTTGATCATAATGTAGGCCTATCAGAGTGGCCTACCATTATAAAACATTTTTAAACTATGGGGAAAATGCATCCCATTAAAATTGAACATGCCTACAACAAAATCTCTTGCATAGTTTGTTTTGTTTCAGTATGTTGCTAATATTGTGTTTATTCGATCACAATTCTCACCGTAAAAGGAAACGGTGATAGTGCTAACTAAGGGGGAAAACTCTGAACTTCATTCAACTTTCTAATCTCGTGATTCTCTGCGCACGCTGATATTTCTTCTGCTCAGCAGTCCGAGGGAACGGGGAGGGGGGCTTTCTCTGAAGAGGCATTGTGCTTTCACCAGGCGCCAAACCTCCTGCAGCATTCGCACGTTTTTTTTCCCTTAAAATATTCATGATCGCTTTTTATATTATATTGTACTTCCAGGTCAGAATTTGAGATGCCATAAGGACATTTTGTAGAATTTGTTTTACTGTAGCCTTTTGTTCTGGTATGTGGCGAGAATACAAGTAGAAAAATAGCCTCTGCATATGTAGGTAGGAACTACTTATTGGCAGTGGATTTATTTGCCATGAAGGGCAGCTTGACCTGTTTTATCCAGTCGTTTAACCACAAACGTATAGCTACATTTAGCTTGACTTGATGAAGACCTTCGATTTGTTCACCATGACTAAAATGTGAAGCTAGAGGAAGTCAGTCTGTCTGCTTGGGGCGTCAGTCCCTCTGCTCTACCAGCCCTACCAGCCGCCGAGTGGTACGTGTCACACCCGCTGGCCGTCATCCAAAAAAACAGCTGACCTCTGTCCCCCAGACCCCCACAGGCCCTGTGACATCAGTTAGGTTAGAGCTCACTGCTCTGTTCTGCTTCCCTGTTTCTTCTCCTCTTCTCTCCCTTTTCTATCTGCTGCGCTTATCCTCTTTTAGTCATTTTTATTAACTTTTCTATCAAGATGATTGCAGCGTTGACCCATAATTTGTTTTACTTCCTACTAATGTGCCTGAAAGTTCAACCGGAGGTCAGAGCTAGAGTCCTGTGGCCACACTATTACAAGGCCACAGAAAGGCTCATCTATGTGAATGTGCGTATGCCTCAGTCTTGCATGGTCATCCGTCTGGGGTGGTTGTCTGAATGGTTCTTTGTGAGTAACTGACTGTTAAAGGGGTAGACAGTGCGTATCCGCCTGCTCTGCTCCCTCTGCCACGGGCTCCTGATTCCGATTACCTTCATCTATAGCAACCATGTACTTATTGTATACCACTCAGCAGGCTACAGTGTCCTAACTATTCAATGCCTACCTACACAAATAAATATGTGCTATGTGAGTGGACCCAGGCAACAGACTGCTGTATCCTATCAGCATAATGTCTTCAGACGGTGCGAAAAAGCTTAGCCACTAGCTTCACTCTCACCATATGATGGAGCCATCTCGTGCTGTGTCGCCAATATAGTATTAATGAGGAATCTGATAATAAATGCATGTTATTGTTAACCCCCACTATCCTCCCCAACCCCCTCATGGTTGCTCTGTACTCCCAGCTGAACAGTATGCCGGAGGGGGGAGTGAAGATACCCGAGGTGCAGGCTTCGTGCTGCCTTGTTTGGAGGCTCCCAGGAGGAGGGTAGCAGGCAGCTGTGACTGATCCCGCCCCTCTCTAAGGTGCCAGCAATGGCTTGGAGTGCCAGGTTATGCTGATTAGTGCCTCTCTTTCCTATTATGGCATGGTTTGGGGTTTGCAGTGGTGACTTCTGTTGCTGTTTAACGTTCCAGTGTGGGGCTGAAGGTTTTGGGGGTGTGGTGTGTGTTAGGCAGGTTGCAATTGGATTTTGTGCGTCGGTCCTGTCACCCCTTACCCCTGCACTCTCCCTTTTTGCTGTGTTTGAGTTGACACCGCTCAATAGTCTTCCATCGCTTCATTCCCTTGTCTTCTGTCATGGCCATTGATCTGAATGGAAACTGGTAAACACAACATGGTGGTAACCCATCTGGTCCTTTCACCCATCAGTGGCTGTGAAGTTGGAGACAAGGAAAGGAAGCCATCAGAGTATTGAAACCCAGCTGAGAAGTGTTGATTTGTCTGCTGTGACTTCACTGTCTTGATGTTCTTTCACCGAACATACTGCCTTTTCCTACCAGACACTCCGTATGAGACGGGTGACAAAGTTCCTCTCGCTCTCCTGAGCTCTGTTTTTGGTTAATGTGTGCTGTTTGCAGTGAGGAGTTTGTCTGTTCCCCTCCAGCTGCAGTATTAAGGGGGGGGGTCTCTAAACGGCACCAGTTTTGCAGGGGGGAGGGGTCCCTAGCTCTTCCTCTGCCATCAGACTGGGGGAGAATGAGCTGTCCCCATACTCCATAACACTAATCACTAGTACGAGAGGGTTTTGAGCACAGCACATCAGACCCAACTGGCTAGCAACCTGCCTTGATAAGCCCTCTACCACTGATATCCAATGTAACTTCCGCACAAAACAGGAACCACAACTCTGCTACTGTCATCACACTTTCTGTGTGTGTACTCAGCGAGTGAAGAGAGCAGCAGCTGTTAAAACACTCGGTGTCTGGGCTTGAAAACCTGCTAGTAACGGCTGTCTCTCACCCACCACCACACACACACCCCCCCTTTCTCTCTGGGGGCCCTACCTAACAGGTTCTGTAGGTTTTCAACTGATGAGAGATGTTGATCTCTTCTCCCTACCTCGCGCTTTGTCACGTTTAGTGGGTGGTGTGACATCTGGCAGTTTCTTGCCCACCACCACTACTGTGGATACACGACACATACACAGCACAACTCTAATGTATATTCCAGACCTGCTAACCCTACTGGAGAATGTAAATGACAGAACCCAGTCCTTGGCTCTCTTTGCTCCTGTTCATTGTATCCAGTATGTAACTTGTGTCCTGTTTGTTCTCTAGGTTGACCCAGCAGTATGTGTACCCCCAGGCCTACCTTCAGCCCAGCCTGGTGCTCCCTTCTCAGGTGTCCTCCGTCAGCTCCCCCTACCTGGACTACAGTGCTGCTTACACCCAGTACGCCCAGGCCGCCTTCGAGCATTACCCCTACGCCGCTTCCCCAGGGTTCCTGGGCTACGGCTACGCCCCCAGCCCTGCCACCGCCCAGGCCTCCGCCCCAGCCACTGTTCACCAGACCCTCCCCACAGGGGCCGGCCCAGCACCCGCCTTCCTGCAGTACGCCCCCCAGCAGCATGTTCAGCCAGACCGCATGCAGTGAGGAGAGGCAGGATGCAAGGAGTCCTATAGGCCTGGGGTGTCACCCTGGACTGCCCATGCCACAGCCAGGGCTTTCAGGGAATGGGCTGAGGGACTATTGCACGGTACCATCAGGATGAGCCCCCTCATGGGTCTTGGAGGGTTTTGATGACCGGGTGGAAGGCTAGAATTAAGCGTGTGGTCACTGAGGGCTTCCAGATGCAGACACTTGATTTTTTTTAAAATTATTATTATTACGGTCTATCTTTATTGTATCAGTGTTGTTAGTATCCTCTTATCAATGTAATTATATTTTGTTTCAATCAACAACAAAAACCACGCTACATACTTGTATTTGAAGAGAGCGAGGGGGGGGCTTACCTGGACATTGACCCCTCACCCCCCTCGTCTTTGCCAGGGCATGGGTTAAGTGAAGGCACTGCTGCTTGGATACATAGTGGTTGGGCATTGGGTGAGAGGCACAGTGCCAACTGTTTCCATCCACACCAGAGGTGAGGACTCAGCCGTCTGATACTGGTCCTACACCATGGGTGGTCATGGTTCTCTCTGGGCCTTTCAGAGTTCATCAAGGACTAAATGGAGAGCAGAGATTCTGGGATCCCCCCCCCCCCCTCCGAGACTGTGAAATCGTTAGAGGTACATTTGTTTTTTATTAAAGAGGCCTTAACCCCTGTTTTTACAAACACTTCCTTTTAACCCCTTAACTCAGATCTAACTGGGAGAGTCCTCACTAATTTTCACATGGCCCGGGCTCTTCATATTTATACCAGACACTCTTGTAGTCTATTGACTCACTTTATCTTGATTATTGGAGACAGAAGTAGATAATCATATGCAGTAAGTGGGAGGGGTCAAAGAGCATTGGGCGTTGACGGGCCAGTTAGCTGACACCGATAACCACTACCTGTTTATTTTGTCCAACTGTTAACCTAAGATTGTCAAATGTTGATCTCTCAAAGGACATTCATGTACAGTATTTTTAAATGTTTCCATTATCAAGTACATTTATTATACTATTTATGTTTAGGTATTTATAGGAAATTCTAAGTTAATTGTTTTTTGTAACTTGGTCTAAATAGTTGCAGCACTGAAGTCCTATAACTTGGTAAGTGTATGTGCAAATCCACAAATGTGTCTTTATTCATTTGATGGACATTTTTGTTTTCCATTTTTCCTGGGAACCCATCGGGTTTTCCTGTATGCACAACTCTAGATGCTTTAGTTTCTCCGGCTGCTGGCTGGGATCAGACTCTGTTACTTTCAGAAAAATGTCATTTCCAGGCCCTTCAAAGAAGCCATACCAAAAAAATCTTGAAAAATAAAGAATTTGTATTTATAAAAAAAAGTCTTGACTCATTTCCTGATCTATTGAGATTTACTTGCAACATTTTCAAACTTGATACCTTCATGAAGAGCAGAACATTTACAAATACTTATTTGTAAATGCCATATTCCATAGATGTATAAAGGAATGGGGTTCTTAATCTCTAGGGTCGACTCCTTTAGTCACTTCTAATGTGAACTAAGAGCTTCAAACTAGCTCCTGTTGGGGTGAGTGGGTTCAGTATCTGTGTGTGATGTTGTTATCCCAGTTCTGTGCTGTCTGCTTTGGTGGGGGTCAGGAGCAGGAGGCACATGCTTTATCAGCCCACAACACTACAACCTGCCAGGGGCACGGGGTGTTCCAGACCCAACACAAGCACTGTTGCTGGGGAGATGAGAAACTTGGAACTGTAGAACCAGAACGGGAGGAGTTTGGTATGTGGTTAAAAGCACTTTGTTAGTTGTCAAATATAAAAGGTTTGGTTTCTGCATATTGTGAGGCCTTAACACAGTGTTTTATTGTACCTGCAGACCATGTAAAGTACAAGGTTGTGAAGCAGCACCGGCATGGCTTATGAAGGTATATCTGAGGGAGGACCATGTGTATATTTAAAGCGCGCAGAGGGATACCAGATGGCTTTCTTGCAGTATGCTGGACATTTTAACAGTACTGGTTCATACATATTTAAATAAGCAATGTGCTGTAATGGAATAGATGTCTCAGGGGTTACAGTTACATTGTTGAATCATTTCCTAGGTGTTTATGGCCAGTGTGTGTGGTCTGAGGTGACACTACTGTGTTGGAGAGCACTGAGTTAGTGCTGTGAATGTATGGATGTCTCATTGTTTTCCCTGCTCTCCCTATCTCTCCTCCCAATTGTCTGGCTCCCTCACTCTCCTCAGTTTCTTATTGTCACTCTCCATTTTCATTCTCAGCCTTCGAACTCTCCCTCATCTCGCTCCCTCCCTCCTATTGCCTCTGTTTTTCCTCATCACACTGTGGTTATTATCTTACACTCTCCCTCTCATTCTTACCCTTTCTCTTTCACCTTACTGTCTCTCACTGGGAGAACAGAGCCGAGTGTCAGGTTGATGAACGAGGTCATACAGGCCCAGAGGAGCATGTTTTGCTGAGTCACCATCAGGCCTCACATACACACATTCTACAGTGCAGGCTGCTCTGCACTCTCAAATCTAACTCCACACGCTCTACTCTGAGTCGTGTGCCCCTCTGACGTCAAGGGATTCCTCAGAACTGTCATAACTCAGTCCTGTCTTATCAGCCCCCAGCTACACTTTCATCAAACCTCCCAATTAAAGGACTTTTCCCACTTGGCTCAGTTGCCCCCTCACTTCACCCCTCTTGGTTTCACTATGTGTTGATCTTTCATGTTGAGGTGAATTTCCACAACATCCCTCAAGACACCTTTTACAACTCTGTGATGTCTCTTGCAATTTTTTTTTTAGGGTAGAGGGGAAAACTGAAAACTAGCTGCTATTGCCAGAGGTTTGGTCTATTAACTAATTCACGGCGAAAACTTCATCCCACCAAAACAGGCTGTATTTTCAGGCGGCCTTTTCAAACAGCTCTTATACTCGAAGAGCATTATAATGTTCACAATTTCACAGTATTATTCCAACCTCATAGTGTGAAAATATATATAAAACACAGGAAAATCACGTTTTTGACTGGGCTTTTAAGAGTAAGAGATGTACACTGAGTGTACAAAACATTAAGAACACCTTCCTAATATTGAGTTGCACACCACCACCCCTTGCTTTTGCCCTCAGAACAGTCCTCATTAGTCTGGGAATTAACTCTACAAGATGTCGAAAGCGTTCCACCGGGTTGCTGGCTCTTGTTGACTCCAGTGCTTCCCACAGTTGTGTCAAGTTGGCTGGATGTTCTTTGGGTGGTGGACCATTTTTGATACACAAAATAAACTTGTCTCCTCCTCTTCATCTACACTGGTTGAAGTGGATTTAACAAGTGACATCTATAAGGGATCATAGCTTTCACCAGGATTCACCTGGTCAGTCTATGTCATGGAAAGAGCAGGTGTTCATAATGTTTTATACACTCAGGGAACAGTATTCTGTTAAATACATTTTTTACTAACTGTCTTCATGATGGAACAGTATGGGTTGAAGGAAACTCCTTTGCAAAACACCAACAGGAAAATGTGGACATTCTGTTATATCCTATTGCGTACCATTACTGGAATGTTGTGCAATGTTGCAATATTAAAATGACCCATCTACTCCAACTCTGTATTCTGTTTCTTCTGTAAACACACACCTCCCCCAAACAAAAATTCAGCTTCTCTGTCCATCTCTCCACCCAGCTGTATCTGTGGTCCTGTGTAACAGTCTGAAGAGGTCCTGCTGGGGCCTGGGTAATATCAGCAGCCATTTCAGATAGGGTCAGCTCTATATTTACCCACCCTCTCAGAGGGAGCTGAGTATCCAGCTCTGACCTGTGTCATTTTCCCGTTCCAGCCCAGAGAGATTACATGGACATGTCTGGAGTGGGGTAGAGTGTTGGGGATAGGTATGTGGAACATATACGGATGGGGCAGAGGGCTGATATGTGGTACGGTATTGGGAACAGGGGATAGGGATGGGGGCATAGAGGGAGAGGGTAGCCAGGCAGGGGGGTTGTTGGGAAGGCAGAGAGGTTTGATGTCCCTGTGAGCAGCCTGCTTTCATGGACATAATCTAGAAAGGAGAGGATAGGTTGCGATGGAGAGGGGGCTGCAGAGCGTTAAGTGGGAAGGTGGCGGGTTATTGTGTGTTCCCAAAAAACAGGCTTGCTCCCTATCAGTTGGTCTAATGGACCTCTGTGTGATTCTCACACTCATAGCCATTAAAAGGCATGGGTGGGTGGTGATAATG
The DNA here is from genome assembly GCF_965601325.2 of Salmo salar. Taxonomy (NCBI): domain Eukaryota; kingdom Metazoa; phylum Chordata; class Actinopteri; order Salmoniformes; family Salmonidae; genus Salmo; species Salmo salar. Next base: position 82,260,507 of record NC_138302.1, on the reverse strand, counting down.
AAGACAGCTACTATTCAGAGTATCTATAGCAGGCTGATACTGTCAGTCATGTGCATTAAAGGCTGATAAACTAAATGGTGGTGGAGGTTGGTTAATTGGTATGTGTGTGTTTGTGTGTTTGCAGGGTGTTTGCTAGGTCATGCGTGTTTTATTCTAGATCCATGATGCACTGGGACATATTCATTATCTTGGTGCTAATTACAGACTGTTGCTTGCACAGATTGTGCCCTGGGAGTGTCAATATGAACGAATTTACAGGAAGTGTGAGCGAGAGCAATGAAATATATTTCTGTGTGTGTGTGACAGAGAGCGAGAGAGAGAGAGAGGTAGTGTGTGTGTGTGCTCTCCATCACCCTTGTGGTGGAGTCTGTGTTTTACTCTCTCTCTCCCTTCAGGTCCTCCATGTCTTCAGGCCTGTAATTTGATCTGAGTTTGTCTCACTCAGTTAGAGCTTGGGGATGGCAGACAGGATCAGTGTGTAATCATTGTCTCACTCTCCAGAAGACAGACAGACAGGCCAGGCCTGGCGAAGAATGCAAAACCCTCTTATCTCCATATCTTTCCCCTGTCCACTACTCTGTTTACACCACGCCAGTCTATATGCGCTGTTCACCTGCCCTAAATGGTTCACACTCACTCACTTCTCAGCTATACATGCTCTCACTCTTCAGCAATGCACACAAACACTCTCTCAGTAGAATGGACTGAGCACACATACTTTCCTCTTGGTGAGATCACATAGCGACAAGGTGAGGGGAGATGAGAGGTGAAAGGTTAGCGTGAGGAGGGATGAGAAGAGAAGGGTGAGGTGAGGTGGGGTGTGTAGTTGTGTGAACGTTTATGATAGGTTTGAGTTGGGGGGGAGGGAGGAAGGGTTAGGGTGAGTATGGGGGAGTGAGGAAGGGTTAGGGTGAGTAGGGGTGAGAGTAAAGAGTGAGGGGGAGGCTTGAAGGTTAGGGTGAGTAGGGGTGAGAGTAGAGAGTGAGGGGGAGGCTTGAAGGTTAGGGTGAGTAGGGGTGAGAGTAGAGAGTGAGGGGGAGGCTTGAAGGTTAGGGTGAGTAGGGGTGAGAGTAGAGAGTGAGGGGGAGGCTTGAAGGTTAGGGTGAGTAGGGGTGAGAGTAGAGAGTGAGGGGGGAGGGAAGAAGGATTAGAGTGAGGGGGATGCACTGATACTGTTAGTTTCGCTTTTAACAAACTGGAAAAGGGGATACCTAGTCAGTTATACAACAAAATGCATTCAACTGAAATGTGTCTTCCGCATTTAACACAACCCCTCTGAATCAGAGAACATGTGTCTCTCTGCTTCTTCCTAACCCCCGTTCCCCACCCCAAACATGACACTCTACTGCTAAAGATCAAACCATACCGTGCCACACACTCACAATGTGAGAGGGCGCTCGCGTGTTCTCTCCACAAGGGGGTTTCCTTGATTTTAAGCTAGATTTCCTTATCTCTAGTCAGCATGCATACACCCAGGGCTGGGCCCCTGCCCTAACCCGCAGCAGCGCCCCAGAGAGAGCTACTGTTTGGGGGGAGAGGAGAAGCGAGAAGAGAGGAGAGGCTCTGTGGCTGGACTTACAGAGACAGAGAGGCCTGAAAGCCTGATGCCTTCTGACAGCTGAGCTTCCTCATTCAGTGTGTCATTCACAGCCGCAAACAGGGATGTGTGCCCACACGCACACACACTCGACACACAAACTCACAAGCATAAATGTACTCATACAGGCAGACACCCCAACACATCCACAAACACACATAAAAAGAAAATGCACATACACTCAGACATATACACACTTGCTCTTACACACACTTTGACATTGACTCTGACTGGCTGTGCTGTGGAGTTGTTAGTGTGGAAGGGAATGGCTGTTTATGTAACGGTGAGTCTCTGTTATCTGTTCTGCTCTGCATGGATGTTATTCAGCCTCCCAGGGCCGGCCTTTGAAGCATTCTAACTGATCTTGTTTCAGACGGCCAGTACAATATCAGCATGAGGTGTGTGTGTGTGTGTGTGTGTGTGTGTGTGTGTGTGTGTGTGTGGGTGTGGGTGTGTGTGCATATGTGTGCATGTGAATGCGTGCATGTTCGTGTATGCGGACGTGTTCCACTGGGCACAGACATCAGTTCAACGTCTAGTTTTGATTTACATTTGTTTGAGTTGTCAACTAACACAAATTCAACTTGAAATCGACAAAAATTGTCACAATATCATTGGATTTAGGTTAAAAGTTGGGTAATAAAAAAGATGAAATTCCTTTACGTTGATGACTTTTTTCAAATCCAATCAGTTTTCCAAGTTGATTCACATTGAGTTTTTTTGTTAAAATGACTTGGAAACAGAGATGATTCAACCCGTTTTTTTGCCCAGTGGGGCGTCAGGGAGGCTCCACAATCAGTTCCCACCCATGTTTGAAGGCTCTACAGTATTTGTGTTCTCATAAGGGCTATTGTGTGTGGCCACTCCACAGGAGAGAGCAGGCAACAGGTGTAAGGGGGATGTTAAACACACAATGACGCATTTTCTCTCCCTCTGTCCATCCGTGACTTCTGAATCTTGGCCCTCTGCTGTCATTGTTGTCATATGGAGACAGCTGTAGAGATGGCCTGTTGTTAACTAACACCCTTGGAAACAGCATGAAGAGTTGTATTTTGTGAGTTAGGTAAGGTTGGTACCTATCAGCCATATTGCATCTGTGTTAGTATGTAAAGGCATGTATATGAATATCTGTTTCACTATGTAAGTGTCAATATGTCTCTGTGTGTGTGTGTGTGTGTGTGTGTGTGTGTGTGTGTGTGTGTGTGTGTGTGTGTGTGTGTGTGTGTGTGTGTGTGTGTGTGTGTGTGTGTGTGTGTGTGTGTGTGTGTGTGTGTGTGTGTGTGTGTGTGTGTGGTGTCTTTGGGTGTGTGTGGCTGGGTGTTTATTTCATCCTGCTGATAAGCGAGCAGGCACTTGTGTTATTAATGATGATTGAGATAACACTGTCTGGTGTGACAGAGCAGCTGCATGCTGACAGTGGCACCATGCTACAGCTGGCTGAGGAAAACGGGGCAGTCAATTACTGATCAAAGTTATTGAGAGACAGGAACAGTGTGAAGATGCGAGGGGGGTTATAGAATAAATCTAGTCTCTCTCACCTGTTTTGTGCAACTATCTCAAGAACTCTGTGTTATAAGTGAGATTTGTCCATTTCGATTCAATCTCAAGAGATTCTACTAGGGGAAAGTCAAAGTGACCTCAACTGAGGGAGGCAGGGAGAAATAAACCAATAAGGAGAAAGGGGAAAGGTGTTTTGGTGATAAAAATGAGATAAGAAAGGATCAAACATGACTATAGAATCAAAGATACGTGGTCAGTATTCGTGGACAGAAGTTCATTTGAAGGCCACCTCCTAATCTGTCACAGTATCATCCTCTGTGAGGCATAACTCCTTACACCCCCCCCTCCTTTATTTTTCTTAATTGTTTTTCAGTCTCCCTTGAACCTCTCCTATTTTAGTGCAGTATGTTCCGCCTAATATTATTTGCCCTCTCTCAGGTAAAGATAAAAACTGTGTTAAGATATTTTACAGAAAACATGAAAAAATCATGTGCATCGGCAGTGTGGCAGTGTTCCCAGTCCGAGGTGGAGCACTCTGCTCTGCTCTCTCAGGAGTGAGTAGTATACTCCACACAGATTCACCACAGCTCATTATAAGAAGAGAGAGAAAAAAAGGCCTTAAGCCTCTATATTTAGACAGACGTTATTGAGCCTCTTGTCTCTTTTTTCCCCTCTGCTGCTGTCAGGAATCCCACCAAAGCCATGTGGGCGGGCAGGCAGGCCTTTCCCTCCCGGAAAACAGAGGGGAGAGGGAGAATAATAATGTTGTTGATAATAACAGAGCAGGCAGACAGTGTGAGAGAGAAAGAGGAGGAGAGAGATAGTCACAGTGGGTGTCACTGTGCCTCACATCCCAGCCTATAATCCTAGGAAGAGAGAACGTTTTTGTAATGTTACCCGTAATGTGTCCAGTTTTCCGTCAGTTAGGGGAACATTCTATCCATGTTAGCAAACACCTTCTGAGAACTGTTTTAGCATGTTGACGTTAGAGTTAGGAGAACATTCCTTTAATGTCAAACAGAACATACACTGAACGTGGTTACCATGTTCTCAGAAAATACAATATTCATGTTCTATTCATGTTTCATGAACATTCAAGTGTCCAGTTTTCTGAGGGTTAGGAGAATATTCCATCAACGTCCCACCGAAGATACACAGAACATAGTTGCCATGTTGTCAGAATATAAGATACTAATGTTCTAGACATGTTTCATGAGAACGTTGCAAGAACATTTCTGTGTATCAGTTGTCAGGACGTCGCCTGATGGAATCAAAGAAATGTTATCCCCCCCCCAAAATGTTTTCATTACATATTATTACTGTTGCCAAAGCAAGCAAGGCCCTGATTGGTGAACCATTTGTCCATTCATAGCTCTTTTTCTGCAAGGTTAAGGATATTCACACACAGCACTTTTAACATACAGTGTTTTCAACTTACATATTTCACACTTGTGCTCATTGTGCATGTTCATTTATACACTAATTATTAGTCAACAGTTCTCACCTAGGTTTTGAACTAACAACCTCTTGGTCCAAGGTATGCCAATCTTCCTGCTACACCACTATGTCCAAGACGTGTTGGTTATTCTGACAATTCTCGTCAATGATTTCATTTATTTATTTGAGCAATTTAAGGGCTTTCAGAATAGTTATCTAATGTTGGTGGGGCTTGTTAACCTGTTTTAATAATACTCCTGAATCACTATGATCAATAAAGTGTTTTTTGAGTGTACAGTACTTTTAACAGAGATGAGATTTACTTCAAAGTGCATATCAAGTTGTTTCAGAATTACACAAGTGTGTATGGAAGAAGGGGTAGTGTTTCTGCTGGACAGCATATTATTAACAATACTGGCCCAATAAGTACATGTCCTAGAGACATCCCTTATTGAGACAGTGTTTAGGGTGTTCGACATTGGTATGGATGGCCTGGATTTGAGTCCCGTTTGGGGAATCACCCTACTTTCACATTCTTAGCAGAACATCATGTCAATATCTGGCAACAGTGACAACACACCCATCTGATCTAATTAGTTGTAACTGTTGCCAATACTGACATTGACATATATTGCTAAGAACGTTGGAGTAGGGTGATTCCCCTAGCGGGTCTCAAACCCAAGCCGCCAGCACCAATGTCTAACGACCAACCACTGTCCCAATAACAGATATTTCTAGGGCTGCACTTATTGGGCCAGGATAGTTTGGCCCTGTATAGTGTTGAGTGTGAAAAACCCAGCAGTGTTGCAGTTCTTTACACTAACCGATGCACCTGGTACCTACTACCATACCCTGTACAAATGCACTTAATTATTTTTTCTTACCCATTCATCCTCTGAATGGCACACACACAATCCAGGTCTCAATTGTCTCAAAGCTTAAAACTCCTTCTTTAACCTGTCTCCTCCACTTTTTATTTTTATTTTTTACATTTAACAAGTGACATCAATAAGGGATCATAGCTTTAACCTGGATTTACCTGGTCAGTCTATGTCATGGAAAGAGCAGGTGTTCTTATTGTTTTGTACACTCAGTGTATGTAGATTAAACAAATTGATAGGTGTAAGCAATAGGGTGAATGCAAATCAAATTGTATTTGTCATATGCTTCGTAAACAACAGGTATAGACTAACAGTGAAATGCTTACTTACGAGCCCTTCCCAAAGATGCAGATAGAAAAATAAAAAACAAATAATTACACAATAAATAAATACACAATGAGTAACAACAACTGCAAGTCGATGTGCAGGGGTACGAGGTAATTGAGGTAAATATGTACAGTGCCTTCAGAAAGTATTTATACCCCTTGACTTATTCATGTTCTGTGTATGTTTGGTGGAAGGTTGATGGAATATTCTCCTAACAGAAAACTGAACACATGAATGTTCTTGCAATGTTCCCATGAAACGTGTCTAGAACATTAATATCTGATGTTCTGAGAACATGGTAACCATGTTCTCAGTAAGTTATATTTGCCATTAAGGGAATGGTCTCTTGGAAACTTTCCTTGTACATCACAAGAACATTCCTATGAAAATGTTAGTTAATGACCTAATGAGACTCTTAAGGGAACGTTCACTAATGTTTTGGGAATATTTCTTGTTAGCTGGGATATTGGGAGCTCTTCAATGGCTGTCATCAAAATCTCCATCAGTGTGCTGTGCCTCCCAGAGGCCTGGTGGGATGGAGAAAGTCAGTACAGGGCACGTATTATCAACCTCTCATGGGTCCTTCTACTGCCCCCTTGACAGGCATCTCCACTCTGTTCCACCTCCTGGATCGTTTAGGCACCCTATGGTGACTATAATTGTTTCAGTTATATGCAAAAATTAGCTTGTGTGTGTGTATGTATGTGTGTGTGCACATCTGTGTGTGTGTGTGTGCGTGTGGGAATTTTATAGCCTGCTTATCTGAATTCATTAACCTTAAAGTTGCTCTCCATGTACGTCTCGTATCAGGCCTTATCTCCATCGTCACTCAAGACTTCTGTCAAGAGCTTTGACCTCTGCTGTCCAAATACAGTGAAAGACAACAGCACTCTAATGTGGCACCCTCAGGATATCTATCGCTCTTACCTCCCATAGTGATTCTAACAAACAGCTACTCTTGTGTAGTGACCAACGAGGGACACCCTGTCAGCTCAAGGGGCTCTCTCATAGGTCCAGAGCAGAAGGGGGAAGGGATTTAATGATTATCATGTGCTGATAAGGAAACATAGTGGACTAGGAGAATTTTAACAGTGGGTGAGACTTAGGAAGAACAACAATGAAAAGATACAGACAGTAAATATGAACTGATAATTCAGCGTTTGGTCGTTATCTCTGGATCATCTAAACTAGATGCCCTCAATCTCACACAAATGATCAAGGAATTTACCGGGTACAACCATAAATCCGTAAACACGGGCACCCTCACAGATATCATCCTGACCAACCTGCCCTCTAAATACACCTCTGCTGTCTTCAACCAGGATCTCAGCGATCACTGCCTCATTGCCTGCGTCCGTAATGGGTCTGAGGTCAAACGACCACCCCTCATCACTGTCAAACGCTCCCTAAAACACTTCAGCAAGCAGGCCTTTCTAATCGACCTGGCCCGGGTATCCTGGAAAGATATTGACCTCATTCCGTCAGTAGAGGATGCCTGGTGATTCTTTAAAAGTGCTTTCCTCACCATCTTAAATAAGCCTGCCCTATTTAAAAAAAATTGAACGAAGAACAGATATAGCCCTTGGTTCACTACAGACTTGACTGCCCTTGACCAGCACAAAAACATCCTGTGGCATACTGCATTAGCATCGAATAGCCCCCGTGATTTGCAACTTTAAAGGGAAGTTAGGAACCAATATACACAGGCAGTTAGGAAAGCAAAGGCTAACTTTTTCAAACAGAAATTTGCATCCTGTAGCACAAACTCCAAAAAGTTCTGGGACAATGTAAAGTCCATGGAGAATAAGATCACCTCCTCCCAGCTGCCCACTGCACTGAGGCTAGGTAACACTGTCACCACCGATAAATCTATGATAACTGAGAATTTGCTTTCTAACTGGCAACCCCTACCCCGGTCAGCAGCTCTGCACCCCCCACAGCAACTTGCCCAAGCCTCCCCCATTTCTCCTTCACCCAAATCCAGATAGATGATTTTCTGTAAGAGCTGCAAAATCTGGACCCCTACAAATCAGCTGGGCTAGACAATCTGGACCCTCTCTTTCTAAAATTATCCGCCGCAGTTGTTGCAACACCTACTACTAGCCTGTTCAACCTCTCCTTCGTATCGTCTGAGATCCCTAAAGATTGGAAAGCTGCCGTGGTCATCACCCTCTTCAAAGGGGGAGACACTCTAGACCCAAACTGTTACAGACCTATATCTATCCTACCCTGCCTTTCTAAAGTCTTCGAAAGCCAAGTTAACAAACAGATCACCGACCATTTCGAATCCCACCGTACCTTCTCAGCTATGCAATCTGGTTTCCGAGCTGGTCATGGGTGCACCTCAGCCACGCTCAAGGTCCTAAACGATATCATAACCGCCATCGATAAAAGACAATACTGTGCAGCCGTCTTCAATCAATCAATCAATCAATCAATCAATCAATCAATCAATTGAATTTATAAAGTCCTTCTTACATCAGCTGATGTCACAAAGTGCTGTACAGAAACCCAGCCTAAAACCCCAAACAGCAAGCAATGCAGGTGTAGAAGCACGGTGGCTAGGAAAAACTCCCTAGAAAGGCCAGAACCTAGGAAGTATCTCTACCGTTCCTGCTGTCTCTAGAGAGTTGAAAACAGCAAGTCTGTGACAGGTAGCACATCCGGTGAACAGGTCAGGGTTCCATAGCTGCAGGCAGAGTAGTTGAAACTGGAGCAGCAGCACGACCAGGTGGACTGGGGATAGCAAGGAGTAGTCAGGCCAGGCAGTCCTGAGGCATGGTCCTGATAGAGAATATCATGATAGGCTTCGTGCCATGGATTATCACTGGAGGCTCCGGGCCATGGATTATCACTGGAGGCTTTGTGCCATGGATCATCACTACAGGCTCCGGGCCATGGATCATCATTGGAGGCTTCGTGCCATGGATCATCACTGGAGGCTTCGGACCATGAATCATCACTGGAGGCTTCGTACGTAGAGCCGGAACAGGTCTCACCAGACTGGGGAGATGCACTGGAGACCGGGTGCGTGGGGCTGGCACAGGATATACTGGGCCGTGGAGGCGCACTGGAGGTCTGGAGCGTAGGCTGGCACAACCCGTCCTGGCTGGATGCTCACTTTAGCCCGACAAGTGCGGGGCGCTGGCACAGGACGAACTGGGCTGTGCAGGCGCACTGGCAACAGTGCGTAGAGCTGGCGCAGGATATCCTGGACCGAGGAGGCATACTGGAGACCAGGAGCGCTGAGCTGTGCATCACCGCATAACACGGTGCCTGACTGGCTCTCGGGCTTCCGTCATTGCCATGACTCCCGATCTCGTCGCTGCTCCTCCCTTGCTGCTTCCACTTGTTCCCATGGGAGGCCTTCCAGCCTGGACCTCCTCCCACGTCCAGGATCCTTTGCTGTCCAGGATGTCCTCCCATGTCCAACTCGTCTTCCCCATAGGCGCACGCTGCTTGGTCTTTTTGTGGTGGGATCTTCTGTCACGTTCACTATCTTCAAACTCCTGATCATAAATAAACCAAGGTGCAGCGTGCATGGAATTCCACATCTTTTAATGAAAATGAAACTCACCAAAACAACAAAACAGGAGAAAAACGAAACGTGACGTTCTGGGCTGCTCACAGGCAGCTACACAAAAACAAGGTCCCACAATCACAGGTGAAAAAAGGGCTACCTAAGTATGATTCCCAATCAGAGACAACGATAGACAGCTGCCTCTGATTAGGAACCATACTCGGCCAAAAACAAAGAAATTAACAACATTGAATGCCCACCCCACATCACACCCTGACCTAACCACATAGAGAAATAAAACGGCTCTCTAAGGTCAGGGCGTGACAGCACCTGTACACAGCCCATCTGTAAATAGCCCACCCAACTACCTCATCCCCATATTGTTATTTATTTTTTGCTCCTTTGCACCCCAGTATCTCTACTTGCACATTCATCTTCTGCACATCTATCACTCCAGTGTTAATGCTAAATTGTAATTATTTCACCTCTATGGCCTATTTATTGGCCTTCCTCCCTAATCTTACTACATTTGCACACACTGTATATAGACTTTTCTATTGTGTTATTTACTGTATGTTTGTTTATTCCATGTGTAACTCTGTGTTGTTTGTGTCGCACTGCTTTGCTTTATCTTGGCCAGGTCGCAGTTGTAAACGAGAACTTGTTCTCAACTGGCCTACCTGGTTAAATAAAGGTGAAATAATTTTAAAAATAAATAATGATTCTATCTCTTGTATCCGTTGCCAGAGCAACCTCCATGTATTCTCAAGGTGTGTCCAACATCAAATGTGTCACCATGAATTGTGGAATGATGTAACGCATAGTGCAGCAAAAGTTCCAGACACTGTTTATTCTATACATATCTACAGCAGACAGTTCAATAAACAGTCTTAGTTGCTGTTGATAAAAGCACCAACAACAGCCTACAAAGTAAACAGGAGTGTTTTGTCTTGTTCGCATGTCAACTCTTGTTTCCTCTCCTGATACTGTAAGAGTGAATAGCCTCTGGTGTTACCTGGTCCTGAGGGGAAATGAGGAGGATGTCATGTTGTCATTAGGCCGGGGTGTTTTTGATCCAGCCCGAACCTATTAATGGTCAGTCTGATATGGGTTTCAATAACCACACATCACTTGCACTATGCAGTATTTAAAAAAAATACGTTTACTGACACATTTTATGACAAAAAAATGTAAAAGACAATATACTGTGCTAGGCAGTAGCAGGCACTGCAAAAAGCCCCTGGAGTAAAGTGGTGCCTGCTGTGATTGGTCGAGATTTCACAACCCAGTGAACCGCTCATGTCCCTTGATACCACCCCAACAGCACCAGTTAGATGTCAGTGTAATCATACAGCAAAATCCCTGTCACTCAGTCAGAGTCTGCAGCATAGCACAGCGCAAATATGAATGTTTGGAACTTCTTCTGAAAGAGTATTAAAAAAAAGCGAGAATGTTGAGCAGTTTGAGGCATCAGTGAATGAGGTGGAGAGGGCAGAACAGCCAGAAAGCCAAAGTGCAACAGCATCAGAGTTGACCGGAGGACAACTAGACCAGTTCTGTAAAGACCTGGTCAGATCCAGAACCGGTCCGATCCAAGTGAGGGAACTAGCAATTTCTTTTATAGTTATCTCATTAACCGGAGCTGATAAAGTGTGAGAGAAGAGAGACAGAGGTGTCACCCTAGCAGGCTGGGGGAAGGGCCGTATTGTGAGCGAGTGACACGAAAGCAAGGAGGAGGGAGGGAGAGACGAGAGACAGCAACCAACCAAGCTGACTCACGCTATAGTAGACTAGTAGCTGCCATACCTACACTATATTTACAAATGTTTGTGGACACCCCTTCAAATGAGTGAATTTGGTTATTTCAGCCACACCCGTTGCTGACAGGTGTATAAAATCAAGCACACACAGCCATGCAATCGCCATAGACAAACATTGTCTGTAGAATGGCCTTACTGAAGAGCTCAGTGACTTTCAATGTGGTACCATCATAGGATGCCACCTTTCCAACAAGTCAGTTTGTCAAGCTTCTGCACTGCTAGAGCTGCCCCAGTCAACTGTAAGTGCTGTTATTGTGAAGTGGAAACGTCTAGGAGAAACAACGGCTCAGCCGCGAAGTGGTAGGCCACACAAGCTCACAGAACGGGACTGCCGTGTGCTGAAGTGCGTAATGCGTAAAAATCATCTGCAACACTCACTATCGAGTTCCAAACTGCCTCTGGAAGTAACGTCAGCACAAGAACTGTTCGTCTGAAGCTTCATGAAATGGGTTTCCATGGTCAAGCAGCTGCACACAAGCCTAAGATCCCCATGTGCAGTGTCGGCTGGTGTAAAGTTTGCCGTCATTGGACTATGAAGCAGTGTAAACACGTTCTCTGGAGTGATGAATCACGCTTTACCATCTGGCGGTCCGACCGACTAATCTGGATTGGCGGATACCAGGAGAACGCTACCTGACCCAATGCATAGTGCCAACTGTAAAGTTTGATGGAGGAGGAATAATGGTCTGGGGCTATTTTTCATGGTTTCGGCTAGGCCCCTTAGTTCCAGTGAAAGGAAATCTTAATGCTACAGCATACAATGACATTCTAGTTGATTCTGTGCTTCCAACTTTGTGGCAACAGTTTCGGGAAGGCCCTTTCCTGTTTCAGCATGACGATGCACAAAGCGAGGTCCATACAGAAATGGTTTGTCGAGATCGGTGTGGAAGAACTTGACTGGCCTGCGCAGAACCCTGACCCCAACCCCATCGAACACCTTTCGGGTGAATTGGAACACAGACTGTGAGCCAGGCCTAATCGCCCAACATTAGTGCCTGACCTCACTAATGCTCTTGTGGCTGAATGGAAGCAAGTCCCCGCAGCAATGTTCCAACATCTAGTGGAAAGCCTTCCCAGAAGAGTGGAGGCTGTTATAGCAGCAAAGGGAGGACCAACTCCATATTAATGCCCATGATTTTGGAATGAGATGTTCAATGAGCAAGTGTCCACATACTTTTGGACTTGTAGTGTAGGTTATTTATCATCAAATATGATTATGTAGTACCTGGGGCGGCAGGTAGCCTGGCGGGTAGGAGCGTTGGGCCTGTAACCAAAAGGTTTCTGGATCGAATCCCTGAGCTAACAAGGTAAAAATCTGTTGTTCTGCCACTGAGCAAGACATTTAACCCCCTGTTCTCCGGGCGCCAATGACGCACCTCTCTGATTCAGAGTGGTTGTGTTAAATACGGAAGACACATTTCAACTGAATGCATTCAGTTGTACAACTGACTAGGTATCCCCCTTTCCCCTGGCTTGACTGCCTCATACCGGGAGAAGATAGTTAAGCTAGCTAACGTTAGCTAGCTAGGCTTAATTGATGCTGCCGTGCATGCACATTCTCATCTTACAGTCATCCAAAAAGTTATACTTTTGACTAATCTGTCCATAGAACATTTTTCCAGGAGTCTTGATCATCCAGGTGCTTCCAGGTGCTTTTTAGCAAACTTGAGTCAAAGTTTTGGGCGAGATGGGTCCCATTATGTCTGGCAAAAACCAACTACTGCATTCCACAGTAAGATCCTCATGCCAACGGTCAAACATGGTGGTGGTAGTGTAATGATTTTGGGATGCTTTGCTGCCTCAGGACCTGGAAGACTTCCCACGGCCTGCTCACCCCTCTATCATCCAGAAGGCGAGGTCAGTACAGATGCATCAAAGCTGGGACCAAGCGACTGAAAAACAGCTTCTATCTCAAGGCCATCAGACTGTTAAATAGCCATCACTAGCCGGCTACCACCCGGTTACTCAACCCTGCACCTTAGAGGCTACTGCCCTATATAAATAGATATGGAATCACTGGCCACTTTAATAAAGGAACACTAGTCACTTTAATCATGTTTACATACTGCTTTACTCATCTCATATGTATATACTGTATTCTATTCTACTGTACTTTAGTCAATGCCACTCCGACATTGCCTGTCCTAATATTTATATATTTCTTAATTCCATTCTTTTACTTTTTTTTTTTAAATATAATTATTTATTACAAAAAACACAAGGAAGGGGTAACATTATGTAACGGTTGTCGTCGGGAATAGAGGACCAAAACGCAGCAGGAATGTGGATGCTCATCTTGTATTTATTTTTTTAATAAAAAGAACACCAAAATAACAAAACGAAGAACTCACGAACAACAAAACAGTCTTGTCATGCTCACACAGGCAAAACAAGAAACAATCTCCCATAAACACTTAACCAAACACATACCCATATATAGGACTCTCAATCAGAGGCAATTAGAAAACACCTGCCTCCAATTGAGAGTCCAACCCCAATAAACTAGACAAAGAAATACAAAAGACTAGAGACCACATAGAAATACAAACCTAGAACATAACCCCAAAAACCCGGAAATAATAAATCAAACACCCTACTACATAAAACACCACCCCGAACCACATAAACAAAATACCCTCTGCCACGTCCTGACCAAACTACAATAACAAATAACCCTTATACTGGTCAGGACGTGACACATTAAAGTATTAGAACATGAAGGACAAACAATACAGCATCAAGACACTATCAAACATGTATCAGTCTTTCCACAACAGAGCCATCCTTATGTGTGAGGGTGCGTGTGCATGATAGTGATATAAAATATATGTCATAGTTTCCTTTTTCATGATCACAATCTTGTGAAACCCGAACCCTCCAAGATCCCCCCACAGTTCCCCAATAGCTGTCCCTTAACCATTCGAGACCCCTCCCACAGTTTTTTTTCCTTTATCTTTTGACCATCATTCTCTCTTCTTGTGAATTGTTAGATACTACTGCACTGTGAGAGCTAGGAACACAAGCATTTCACTACACCCACAATAACATCTACTAAATATGTGTATGTAACCAATACAATTTGATTTGATTTGATTTTAATAGAAGGAACCATGAATTCTGCTCTGTATCAGAGAATTCTACAGGAGAATGTCAAGCCATCTGTCTGAGCTGAAGCTGAAGCTCACCTGGGTCATACAGCAAGACAATGATCCAAAACACTCAATCAAGTCTACATGAAAATGGTTAAAAAGCAACAAATTTAAAGTTTTGGAATGGCCTAGTCAAAGTCCAAACCTAATCCCAATTGAGATGCTGTGGCAGGACTTGAAATGAGTAGTTCATGCTTGAAAACCCACAAATGTTGCTGAGTTAAAGCATTTCTGCATGCAAGAGTGGGCCAAACTTCCTCCACAGCGATGTGAGGGACTGATTAACAACTACAGGAATCATTTGGTTGCAGTCATTGCCGCTAAAGGTGGCACCATAAGTTATTGAGTGTAAGAGGGCAATTACTTTTTCACACAGGGGAATGGTGTGTTGCATAACTTTGTTAATTAAATAAAATAAATGTCCATATTGTTTTTGCTATTATTTAATATTCTGTTTTGGTTGAAGATCTGATAACATTGAGTATCAAAAATATTTAAAAATAGAGAAAGTCAGAAAGGGGCAAATACCTTTTCACGGCACTGTATATCATGTGCATATCACAAATAAACAAACTTGAACTTAGAAGGGAAGGGGGAGGGCAGCCAGAACGAGAGGGGAAAATATGGCCAGCTTTGTGGTTAGATTGTAGGTGAACAAAACATAGAAAATACATATGCTCTTAAATGATGTGTCCTCAAATGTTATGTAATCTAAAAATCTCACATTAGCTGGTAGAACTGATGTAATCAAATGAATCATAAAGGTCTTATAACTTATTCCATTATACATGTACATTTTCTGGGCTCATGTCTCTTTGTATTCATATAGCCTAGGGGCTATGTAGCTTCTTACCTGTCATGTCTGGAGTTGTGTTGCGATGTTAAGCGGACACTTGAATTTTTCTTTGTTGTCTTGTTCGTGTCAGTATACAGTAACTTTAAAAAGCAACTGCCCCTATAAAACCAACTTCTCAAGCCACGTGGCATCCATATGATACAAAATTCACTACAAAGTGTAAATAGAATAATTTTGGTCAAGTCAGTTTCGTCCAAAACAGAGTTTTGTGAGACTTGTGGTCATGACTGCATTACAATGTAAATGAAGGTTGGGTTTGTTTCAATCCTGCCCACATGCCTATAGTTGGTAGCACACAAGTAATCATCAATTCAGAGCGCAGCTGCATGCAACTCGATCGTAATGCCTGTGGTAAATTTGGGTCAACATTGGATATCCCTATGGGGCCAGTTAGTGACCATCGGAAATTACACAATGTACAAAACCAATAGCTCCAAATTTCAATGACTTAAAAACATCAAACCAACTGTAAATTGTAGAAATTAATGTACAAACATTGAAAGCAATTAATGAGAAAACTAAAAGGTGTGCAACATGAAAATATTGTCTCATTTATATTGTGTAATTTATTGATGGTCCTTAACTAGCTCAAGAAATAGGCGATCCAAAGTCTAAGTCAGATCGCCCACCAGTCGTCTGAAGCTAATTTATGTTATTTTTCCCCCAGTCTGATTTAGTGCCTGGTCTTGTCCACTCTGTTTTATTTTGTATGTACTTTTTTGTATTTGACCCCCTTTTCTCGATCTTGTCTCATTGCTACAACTCCCTAATGGGCTCGGAAGAGGCGAAGGTGGAATTATGCATCCTCTGAAACATGACCCGCCTAACCGCGCCAGCTTAACCCGGAAGCCAGCCGCACCAATGTGTCGGAGGTAACACCATTCAAATTGTAACCGGGTTCAGCCTGCAGGCACCCAGCCCACCACAAGGTGTCGCTAGAGCACAATGAACCAAGTAAAGCCCCACGTAAAGTAAAGTAAAGCCCCACCATCTGTAGTAACGCCTCTAGCGTACGTGTTCCTGAGAGTCTTATCTTTCAGTGATGGTGTCATAATAGTTTTTAGCTTAAATGGTTCGAAAGAAAGAGACACATTTGTAGGAAGAAAAGAGAAACGCCTCTAGCGTTTATTACAACTGACGTAACCCCGGTTCTATGAACCAAGCGCGATTATTATTACACTTTTTTTTTGTTTCTCTCACGACCCCATTTTCAATTCAAGAGACCCTACATGTGGTCACGACCCTTAGTTTGGGAAACGTTGAACTAATAACATTTTGCACCTCTACCTTGCTACCTTTCAGATGAGCCAAGGAGGAGGACAGATGAGAACAGCAGGCCAGTGGAGAACTTAGAACCGCAGCAGCCAGGGGCAAATGGTAGGGAAGAGGATGATTTAGATGATCCAGACATGCTAGTTATACAAGTGGATTTTGCTCTTCACTCGCGTAGTAGCCTGGCCTACTCCTGACCAAAAGCCTGTGATTTGTCTGATCATTAATCAATTTGATTTTGTTTCACTGAATCTCTGTCTGTATATTTGGTTAATTGATCTCTGGCTGGACAAGTGGAAGTGCTAGCTCATTTATTCGTTCACTAATCAGAAACATTTAGCATGCAATAATGTAGCCTAAATCAGGTGTAACCTATTATTTAGGATATGATGGAGAGAGAGAGACACCAGACAAGACATAGGCAGCAACAGAAGAATAGGATATGATGGAGAGAGACACACAGAGACAGCAACAGAAGAATAGGATATGATGGAGAGAGACACACCAGACACAACACAGAGACAGCAACAGAAGAATAGGATATGATGGAGAGAGACACTGGAAGAACAGGACAGGCCATAACAAAAGAGGATAGACAAAGGAGACAGTAACAAACAAGAACCTGAGACAGTAACAGACAAGACACAGACAGCAACAGACAAGACACAGAGAAAGTAATATAGAAGAGGGCAGATGGAAAGAGAACAGAGGTGGGTTGAACACACAGTAGACTGTATCACTTCAAGCTGCTCTATAGATTCTAATTTGTTTAATTTATTTGCACAAATTATAAGAGGTGAAATACAGACAGTGAAAAAGTAAAACATGTTTTACAAAGAATATGCAGGTGAGGTGAAAAATCCTGTAAAATTACTATTAAAACAATTGACAGCAACATAGAATACTAAGAGTCAGCAACAGATGACACAGAGAAAGCGATGGAGAGAGGCAGAGGATGGGTGAGCAATGTTCCCTCTAAGCTGCAGGCATGCGGGTACTCAGCCCCCCTTGGACAGCCGCACAGAAGAAAAATGATCAATCAACTTTCTAGAGTTTTCCCGTTTAGTTAACACTATCAACGTTTTGCTCTGTGGGAATTGTGATCGAATCAACGTAATATTAGTCACTTTCAATGTAAAATACCAAAACAAAACTAACTGTGCAAGAGATTTTCTTGTAGGCAGAGCACATTATAGTTGGATTCTATTGCACTGACAGGCACAACTCAGGCCCATACTCTACACTAGTGGTTCAAAAACCTTTTATAGTCCTGTACCCCTTCAAACATTCAACCTCCAGCTGCATACCTCCTCTAGCACCAGGGTCAGCGTACTCTCAAATGTTGTTTTTCGCCATTATTGTAAGCATGCCACACACACTATACGATACATTTATAAACATAAGAATGAGTGTGAGTTTTTGTCACAACCCGGCTCATGGGAAGTGACAAAGAGCTCTTATAGGACAAGGGCACAAATAATAATATAATAATAATAAATAATTTTGCTCTTTATTTAACCATCTTACATATAAAACCTTTTTTGTTCATACAAAATTGTGAATAACTCACCACAGGTTAATGAGAAGGGTGTGCCTGAAAGGATGCTCATAACTCTGCAATATTGTATTGTATTGGAGAGAGTCTCAGTCTTAAATAATTTTCCACACACAGTCTGTGCCTGTATTTAATTTTCATGCTAGAAAGGACCGAGAATCCACTCTCACATAGGTGCATGGTTGCAAAGGGTATCAGTGTCTTAACAGCGCGATTCAAATTACATTTTCACAGAAATGCTTGTTGCAATTTCGATGAGGCTCTCTTGTTCAGATATCGGTAAGTGGACTGGAGGCAGGGCATGAAAGGGATAACGAATCCAGTTGTTTATGTCATACATTTCGGGAAAGTACCTGTGTAATTGCGCACCCAACTCACTCAGGCGCTTCGCTATATCACATTTGACATTGTCCGTAAGATTGAGTTCAAATCATGCTATGATGATGGAAAGACCTGTGTGTTGTCCTTGTTAATGCAGGCAGAGAAGAGCTCCAACTTCTTAATCATAGCCTCAATTTTGTCCCACACATTGAATATAGTTGTGGAGAGTCCCTGTAATCCTAGATTAAGATGAGAAAAAACATCACCCAGATGGGCCAGTCTTGTGAGAAACTTGTCATCATGCAAGCCGTCAGACAAGTGAAAATGATGGTCAGTAAAGAAAACTTGAAGCTCGTCTCTCAATTTAAAAAAAACGTGTCAATACTTTGCCCCTTGATAACCAGCGCACTTCTGTATGTTGTAAAAGCATTACATGGTCGCTTCCCATATCATTGCATAGTGCACAAAATACACAAGATTTCAGGGGCCTTACTTTAACAAAGTTAACCATTTTCACTGTAGTGTCCAAAACATCTTTCAAGCTGTCAGGCATTCCCTTGGCAGCAAGAGCCTCTTGGTGGATGCTGCAGTGTACCCAAGTGGCGTCGGGAGCAACTGCTTGCACGCGCGTTACCACTCCACTATGTCTCCCTGTCATGTCTTTTGCGCTATCAGTACAGATACCAACACATCTTGACCACCAAAGTCCATTTGATGTCACAAAGCTGTCCAGTACTTTAAAAATATCCTCTCCTGTTGTCCTGGTTTCCAGTGGTTTGCAGAAGAGGATGTCTTCCTTAATTGACCCCCCATAAAAGAAACGGACATATACCAGGAGCTGTGCCAGGCCATCCACGTCTGTTAACTCATCCAGCTGTAACGCATAGAATTCACTGGCTTGTATGCGAAACAGTAATTGTTTCAAAATATCTCCTGCCTTGTCACCGATGCATCGTGAAACAGTGTTGTTTGATGAAGGCATTGTCTGTATAGTTTTTTTGGCCTTTTCCCCCAGCATTGTCCCAGCCATATCCGCAGCAGCAGGAAGAATTAAGTCATCCACAATAGTATGGGGCTTGCCTGTCCTAGCCACTCGGTAGCTCACCATATAAGATGCTTCTAGCCCCTCTTATTAATGGTATCTGTTGCTTTTATACATGTCTTACTCCTGGAAAGTCATCTTAATTCTCGCTCAAAAAACTCATGTGGCTTATTTTTCAAATTGGAATGTTTTGTTTCTAAATGACTGTGCAAGATTGAAGGTTTCATCGAGTTGTGAGATAGCACTGTGGCTGAGGAAAGGCACTACTCCCAATATACGTGAACCCCAAATCAATGTAGTTCTCATCATATTTGCGCCTCTTAGATGGTCCAACGTCCCTGTCTGTTGTTCGGTGCTTTCCCGGGTAAGGGGGCAGTAGCTCTTTGGCTGCATCAGATTCACAACTGTCAGTCTCCATGCTAGCTGGGCTAACAACGAATGTAGAATTACTGATTCTAGCATTGGATGTGCTCGTGGAAGCAGAACAACTTGTGTCGTCGACAGGTGCAGGTGTAGTACTGCTGGAAGTAGCAGTATTACCAGTAGAGCTGGTATGTGTCTCTATGGACGCGGGCCTTACTTTTTTTTAACCATTTATCAATTTTCGAGCAAACGGAATGAGCAGCAGCTACGTTTAGCTACATATGGTCCGTTAGTGGAATTCCCGCAAGAGAGTAACAGTTAATGTGATTGGATGTTAATTATTTGACTAGGCTACCTGTATTTGTCATTGTGTTGTTATTTTGCTGAACACTAGATGGTTTATTTTTATTTTTGGCAGTGAAAAGAGGCTACTCAGGCAAGAAAAAAACCTCACCCAAATGTATAGCCCCGTTGGAAAATATAAATTGACTGTTTGAAAATGTGACGATTATTATAATTGTTTTTTATATATATATTTTTTTTACATATATTTTTTTAATGTGAATCACATTTTTATTTATCGACGGCATTGCGCGTACCCCAGTTTGGGAATACCTGCTCTACACAGACCGGTGCACTATAACCAATCAGAGCTGCAGTAGACATATATGCAAATAGCCATTGCCAAATTTGGATCTGTGACATTCACTTTGAACTGGACTTTGTTTACAGGATGAGGAGTTGTTGGCTTGTTTTGAGATCAGAGCGAGAGCTGCATGAAGCCACCTGTGCACATTTGTTCATATTCTTTGGTAGTTTGTGAGTTATTAGCCCAGTTATAACTAATTTCTAGTCAACAATGAAGGAGTGATTGCTTCCTACAAGAGCAAAAAATGTGTGCATTTCTAGCCATCTTTGAAAAGCGAGTCAGGTAAATAGCTTTTTTTATTTCTTGAAGTGGCAGTGTTGTATTTTGAGACGGTTGTGAATAGCTAAGTAGTCAATAGACAGATGTTAGCATAATTTTTTGTAAAGTGGTTTCTTGCATCAAACAACAATATTTTCAGTCACCTCCTTGTCTGAAGGACAAGTGTATAGACAGGTTAATGTCATATCCTGCATATTTTTTTCAAAAGACTCATGGAATATAGGCCTACATTGAACACCACACATTGGCTGCTACTGTAGGCTGCTACTACGGTCAACAGCTCTGCACCCCCCACAGCAAATTGCCCAAGCCTCCCCCATTTCTCCTTCACCCAAATCCAAATAGCTGATGTTCTGAAAGAGCTGCAAAATCTGGACCCCTACAAATCAGCTGGGCTAGACAATCTGGACCATCTCTTTCTAAAATTATTCGCTGCAATTGTTGCAACCCCTATTACTAGCCTGTTCAACCTCTCCTTCGTATCGTCTGAGATCCCTAAAGATCGCAAAGCTTTCGCAGTCATCACCCTCTTCAAAGGGGGAGACACTCTAGACCCAAACTGTTACAGACCTATATCTATCCTACCCTGCCTTTCTAAAGTCTTCGAAAGCCAAGTTAACAAACAGATCACCGACCATTTCGAATCCCATCGCACCTTCTGAGCTATGCAATCTGGTTTCAGAGCTGGTCATGGGTGCACCTCAGCCACGCTCAAGATCCTAAACGATATCATAACCGCCATCTATAAAAGACAATACTGTGCAGTCGTCTTCATCGACCTGGCCAAGGCTTTCGACTCTGTCAATCACCGCATTCTTATCGGCAGACTCAACAGCCTTGGTTTCTCAAATGACTGCCTCGCCTGGTTCACCAACTACTTCTCAGATAGAGTTCAGTGTGTCAAATTGGAGGGCCTGTTGTCCGGACCTTTGGCTGGGGCGTGCCACAAGGTTTAATTCTCGGGCTGACTCTTTTCTCTATATACATCAATGATGTCGCTCTTGCTGCTGGTGATTCTCTGATCCACCTCTACGCAGACAACACCATTCTGTATACTTCTGGCCCTTCTTTGGACACTGTGTTAACAAACCTCCAGACGAGCTTCAATGCCATACAACACTCCTTCCGTGGCCTCCAACTGCTCTTAAATGCAAGTAAAGCTAAATGCATGCTCTTCAACCGATCGCTGCCCACACCCGCCCGCCCGTCTAGCATCACTACTCTGGACGGTTCTGACTTAGAATATGTGGACAACTAAAAATACCTAGGTGTCTGGTTAGACTGTAAACTCTCCTACAAGACTCACATTAAGTATCTCCAATCCAAAATTACATCTAGAATCTGCTTCCTATATTGCAACAAAGCATCCTTTGCTCATGCTGCCAAACAGACCCTCGTAATACTGACTATCCTATCGATCTTTGACTTCGATGTCATTTACAAAATAGCCTCCAATACTCTACTGAGCAAATTGGATGTAGTCTATCACAGTGCCATGCATTTGTCACCAAAGCCCCATATACTACCCACCACTGTGACCTGTATGCTCTCGTTGGCTGGCCCTCGCTTCATATTCGTCGCCAAACCCACTGGCTCCAGGTCATCCATAAGTCTTTGCTAGGTAAAACCCTGCCATAGTAGCACCCACCCGCAGCACGTGCTCCAGCAGGTATATTTCACTGGTCATCCCCAAAGCCAACTCCTCCTTTGGCCACCTTTCCTTACAGTTCTCTGCTGCCAATGACTGGAACGAATTGCAAAAATCACTGAAGCTGGAGTCTTATATCTCCCTCACTAACTTTAAGCATCAGCTGTCAGAGCAGCTTACCAATCATTGCACCTGTACACAGCCCATCTGTAAATAGCCCACCCAACTACCTTATTTACTTTTTTGCTCCTTTGCACCCCAGTATCTCTACTTGCACATTCATCTTCTGCACATCTATCGCTCCAGTGTTTAATTGCTAAATTGTAATTATTTCGCCACTATGGCCTATTTATTGCCTTACATCCCTAATCTTACTACATTTGCACACACTGTATATAGATTTTTTCTATTGTGTTATTGACTGTACGTTTGTTTATCCCATGTGTAACTGTGTGTTGTTTGTATCGCACTGCTTTGCTTTATCTTGGGCAGGTCGCAGTTGTAAATGAGAACTTGTTCTCAACTGGCCTACCTGGTTAAATAAAGGTGAAATAAAAAATATATTTTTTTAAAGAAGTTATGGAACCGTTTTGATGGTAGGCCAATCTGGTAGGCCTACATTATGATCAATTAGCCACAGTAGCCTACTTGGCCACTGTTAAAAGTGTAACTTAAAGTGAGTACAGACCCAGTGTTCACGGTAAACGCACGCCAGAAGTTGCACAGAATTTGTGTGTGTATGTGAGAGAGAGAGACAGACAGACAGAGACAGAGAGAGAGCAAGAGAGAGAGAGAGAGAGAGAGAGAGAGAGAGAGAGAGAGAGAGAGAGAGAGAGAGAGAGAGGGTGTTTGGGTACTGTGGCATTCTTTAATCAGTTTGGCTCATTGGACAGGTCAGAGTCTATGTTTGAAGTTGTTGAGTGTTTTTTTTGGCAATGCTTTGTAGATGTGTTCCAGAGTAGAGAGTGTTCCGGAGTAGAGAGACCCACAGTGGCAACTGTAATTGAGTACTGGCAGCGTCTGCTGTGGCAGGTGGGAAGTTACCTGAAAAAATATCTCTGAATGTTCTAATCTCTCAATGTTCATCTCAAAGTGTACCAAATTCATGCATTTAGCTGTTGAAATTCCTTCTTTTTTTGCAGGGGAGAATGCCCCCCGGACCACCTTAATGGCTTTAGGCCCCCAATGAGGGGAAGTGGGGGAGACCCCCACCCTAATGCCCCACATATTTTTTTAACACCCCCGGTTTAAAATGAGCCAGAGTCACCTGGGCTGGATGAGAAAGAAAAAGTTTGATTTGCATGTCAAACTCAGCAGGGGTACATAGGGAGCTCCAACTGCCATGCAAATGGATTCAAATGAGGGATGATAAAGTGTGGGTCAAAGGGTGAGGTTACAGAAGGTATGTTTATGTCTGCCATGACATATGAGTCACAGATTCATCCACAGGAGAAGATTCTGAACCAGAGAGTACTAGTTGATATGAGAACCTGGATCTCCTCCTCTTGGTTAAAAAGAAAGAGAAGAAAACAAGTGTGTGTGTGTGTGTGTGTGTGTGTGTGTGTGTGTGTGTGTGTGTGTGTGTGTGTGTGTGTGTGTGTGTGTGTGTGTGTGTGTGTGTGTGTGTGTGTGTGTGTGTGTGTGTGTGTGTGTCTGTGTGTGTGTGTGTGTGTGTGTGTGTGTGTGTGTGTGTGTCTCGTGTCAACATGTGTAATAGTGATTATTCTCTCCCGAATAAAATGTGAATTGCAGTTTACCCTAGCAGCAACCGCACAGCTATGGGAATGATAAACTATGACATCACAATAGTAGAGGCAGTCATGGTGGGGACAATGGAGCTCTGTGAGGCAGAGAAGCGGGGGCGTGGCCTAGCTGGACAGAGGCTCCTCACACTGGAAGGACCACAGCAGCTGTCTGAACCGCTGTGTGTCTCCCTGCCTTCACCCCACTCCCTCTCTCTGTTTGCCACAAACTCTGGAACGCAGGGATGGAGGTGGAGTAGGAGGAGAGACCGAGAGAAAGAGATGGCTTGCACAGACTGAAAGACAATGGCCCAATGGACAGAGAGCCCCTCTCTCTATAGAGACACATGCAGGCACGCACACACATGCATGCATACACATGTTGACACACACACAACCACACACACCCACACACTGTACCAGGGGCGGAAATCCCGGGGGGGACGGGGGGGACGCGACCCCCCCATCCTGGGAAAAATATGATTTGTCCCCCCCAATATATCACTGAAACATAACTATATAATTTAAATAATATTAATAATTCGCAATGAAAGCAATTGTGCTGATTATAGACACTTAATAGCTCGTGTTTAAGTTTCAAAAGATTGCGACCCCCCCACCCTTTGCCTCACAATGGTTTGATCCACTGCCAGTTCCTTAGCTTGCTCCGTAACAGAGAGGTCGTATCTACTGTCTGAAAGGCACGCAATGCACGTAACTGACGTGAGGTTAATCCAATATTAACTATTAAACTAGCTAGTACCTATTCCATTTATGTGGCGTCGTCAAAGATGGAATCTTTGCTATCGTCAATTTATTCCAAGATCAGCATGCATGTAAGTTAGTGCTTCAAAGTCCCTGTGATAAGGTTAGCGATAAACTGAACAGAACTACACTCTCTTCTACCACTGTTTTAAATATATTTAATGGTCTCGTTGCAAAATCTAAATTGTCGCAAGGGAACTTTTATTTATATATTTTATTTCACCTTTATTTAACCCGGGTAGCAAAGATTATAGCAAACACCACTGACTTGGTGCTCGCTAGCTTTGCAAATTCAGCTATTGTTAGAAGCCAGCCAATATGAAACAAACGATTAAAATGACAAAAGGTTGCAGCATATGTTGTGTAAATGGTGAACTCATACAGCTGTCAACTCTTGTCACTGCAATCCGTTTCACATTTGCTAGCTACCTTTTAGATCGAAGCCCATATAGAATGATAAAAGATAAGATGATAGAAGCCCATCTCCTACTGTAAATAACCTACATACTGTGTGTGTGTAGCCAACCAGGTAGAAAAATGGCAGGAAAATGGCAGAAAAAAGATGGACATCAGAGTATTTTCCAGTACACCAAAACGCAAAGTAAGAACCCTAGTAGCCTAATATCTCAAAGACTAGTTGATAAAATGTTCATAAGAAAGAAATGAAATTCTAATGGAAATGTTTCACAATGATGTCATTAGGCAGAGCAGGCAACAGATGGCACACAGACAGAGTTGGGGACAGATATGCAGCGACAGACTGGCAGAGACAGGGAGTCTCAGGTAAGTTTGTTGAGTCTTTGTTTGGCAACATTTACATTTAAGTAATTTAGCAGACGCTCTTATCCAGAGCGACTTCCAAATGGCTGCATTCACCTTATGATATCCAGTGGAACAACCACTTTACAATAGTGCATCTAAATCTTTTAAGGGGGGGGGGGGGGGTTAGAAGGATTACTTTATCCTATCCTAGGTATTCCTTAAAGAGGTGGGGTTTCAGGTGTCTCCGGAAGGTGGTGACTGACTCCGCTGTCCTGGCGTCGTGAGGGAGCTTGTTCCACCATTGGGGTGCCAGAGCAGCGAACAGTTTTGACTGGGCTGAGCGGGAACTGTGCTTCCTCAGAGGTAGGGGGGCCAGCAGGCCAGAGGTGGATGAACGCAGTGCCCTTGTTTGGGTGTAGGGCCTGATCAGAGCCTGAAGGTATGGAGGTGCCGTTCCCTTCACAGCTCCGTAGGCAATCACCATGGTCTTGTAGCGGATGCGAGCTTCAACTGGAAGCCAGTGGAGAAAGCGGAGGAGCGGGGTGGCGTGAGAGAACTTGGGAAGGTTGAACACCAGATTTAGTATTTTGATCGTCGACAAGGTTTATTTGAGCTATGGTCAGCAGCATTTTAAATTGCCATAGTAATGACTGATGCCAGTGCGTCACTGGCAAGAATCAGCTAATTGTCTGTGGTATTGAGTTTTCGCGCAGAGAGTGAATCGAAGAGAGTGAGGTTAGGTGCGGACAACGAAGGTGGCAACAACAAGATGAAAGGTTCTCAATTTTTTTTACTTGTAAAATAGGAACATAATTGGAAAATGCCATGGATACCTCCACTCTCAACTTAAACTGGTGACTGAACTAAGATTTGTTAAAGGCAATGGTATTGCTGTTGTGATTAGTTGTGTAGTTTTGGGTACCGGTAGTTAGGAGTACGGCAAACACCTTATTTCTTTGGTTCCCCAATATACATTCACCATATTAAACGTAGGCTATGTGTTACAGCACTACTTTTGGTGTCCCCCTCAGGAATTGCTCTTGAGAAAATGTAATGTAATTGTCCCCTCCAAAGTTGATATCAGATTTTCACCCCTGCACTGTACATAATATATTCATCCTCTCTTCAACACCCCCACTACCCTCACACACTGTACCCACTGTTTGCTTCCTTCCCTTCCTTGCCATATAAACCTCCTTTCCTTTCTTACCATATAAACCTCTGGAGCTGATCTGTGTTTACTCTACCCTCCAAATGGAGTGGCATCCTCTTCAAACACCCATAAAGGTTTACTGGCCATAACAGAGAGGAGGGGATACACTCACTACTAATCTGAATTTCACAAACACATTGAGAAGAAGAAGGGATATCTGTTCTGGTGTGAGGGACGGTGAACTTATGGCCATGAAGATTCATGACATGGTACAACCACCTGTGTAGTAAAATGAGTTTGACCGGCATTTAAAGCAACTCAATAAGTGATTGTGCAAACAGTGGATGTGCATCATTAAATGTGTATGAGTTGAGATCTGAATCAGCACAAAGCCCACCTGCCCTTCAGTTCATGTTAAATGAGAAAAAACGGGACAAAAGCACACAGTACAATCCATAGAAATAGAATGAATAGAACGGGCTTGGAAGCTCTAACCCTGACTAATAAACTCATGGGTACACTCGCAATGGCTGCCTGGTATTGTGGTGCAATAATTTCCATGGTACACACAAAGGTGCTAACTAGAACCTAAACGGGTTCTTCGGCTTTCCCATAGGAGAACCCTTTGAAGAACCCTTTTTGGTTACATGTAAAACCCTTTCCACAGAAGGTTCTACATGGAACCCAAAAGAGTTTGACTTGGAAGCAAAAAGGGTTCTACATGGAACGAAAAAGGGTTATCCTATGGGGACAGCCGAAGAACCCTTTTTGGTTACATGTAAAACCCTTTCCACAGAAGGTTCTACATGGAACCCAAAAGAGTTTGACTTGGAACCAAAAAGGGTTCTACATGGAACGAAAAAGGGTTATCCTATGGGGACAGCCGAAGAACCCTTTTGGAACCCTTTTTTCTAAGTGTGTATTTTTGTTGACTCAACAAATCACAGCACAGATTGAAACCCACTGGGCACAGATATCAGTACAACGTCTAGTTTTGATTTACATTTGGTTGAGTTGTCAACTAACGGTGAAATCAACAAAAAATGTCACCACATCATTGGATTTAGGTTAAAAGTTGGGTGAAAAAAAGACAAAATTCCCTTACGTTGATACATTTTTTCAAATCCAATCAGTTTTCCACATTGATTCAACATCATCACATTGATTTTTTTGTTGTTGAAATGACGTGGAAACAATTCAACCAGTTTTTACACTCAAATGGCTGCCAGTCTATCCATTATGCCATCATTGAATTGAATGGAGATCCCCTTCCTATTCATTCTATTTCTATTGTACAATCCACCCAGGCTTAGGGTAAAGACTCCAGTATGAACATCTCCAATAGAAATCTCCAATAGAAATCCCCGTAGGTGATGTCATGCGTAGAAACACATTATCGGGTCTAACGGTCGTCTCTCGTGCTGAACTGCGCATGTGCAGGCCGTCAAATCAAAGACACTCCTTTGATATAAAGTTGTTTTTGAGGAAAATCAAACATGTCAGTTTGGCACTTTCACGAGGTTGAAGTAATAACAGGTTCAACTACTTCAGGAAAATGCTTGAATCTAGGTTGTGTCTTTAGATTTAGAGAACTAATAGATCATTTTTTACTTCTCTCATTGACTTCTCAAACCCCAAACCCAGGCCTGGTCTGTTTGGTCTGTTTCGCAAGCATTCCCGGAAGTGTCGTGCCTCTGGGTTTGCGCTTCTAGGTTTAGAAACTCTGTGCTTAGGGCCTCCAATATCTATTCAGCCTCTCATTCACCTACAATATCAAATGGTTTTGTGATGAAAAAACCATCTGATTCGATGAATAGGATTCAATGACTCCATCTGTTTTAAAGCTTACATGATGGTCGTTAGAATTTTGCATTTTCTTACAGGACACAGGACTACCCAGATAGCAGCTTTACATGATGGTGGTTAGGTAATAGAGGCCATAAGGCTAGATTTGAGTTTCTCTACCCTCCTGGTCTCCAGGTAGGCGACCATGAGAGTTGCCTCATATACCAGTAGATACAGTAGGTCTACTGCCAATGCTGTATTTTAAATAGCTTGTATTATGCAGTAGCTCATGTTATGGTAAAAATCTAAATAAAAAAGTAAGAGATTTTCACTACTTCACCAGCTGCATTATGAGAGTTAGGCCCTGACATGTCCCTGGATCCATAGGATGAGAACCAGGACCTTGCACAGTCATATGACATATCCCACAGGGAGCAATTGGCCGTGGGAGTGGGATTCTCCTGATTTTCTATTTAAATATCCGTTAAACATGGTTGCGATATGGATAGATATCAATGCATGCGCTTTTTTTCATATGCGGGCATTGACCGCCACCTAGTGGTCATAAGCATACATCAAAATCTGACACGTTTTTCTACAGCTTAAAATATTGCAACAATGTAATAAAACTGCGATTTTTTTTGTTCACTGTAGACAATCCAACAACCTTTCAAGAGCAGAATGCTACCCATCACAAATATCAGTTCTTACTTTCTAGATTTCCATAGATGAATTAACCACTCATGATGAGACAAGCAGGGTCGTGCAGTAAATTAAATTGAATGATGTATTGAGGTAATTTCATCTGAATGAATGAAATATCCAAAATACATTGCATGTATTTTGCTTTGAGCAAAACGTTTGCCTATGTAACCTAGCCCTCTCACTGCCTTCGCGTGGGCCATGGCTAGAAGGGATACAGTTTATGTCAAATTGACGTCTACAGTTGCATTTTTGTTCATTTTAGCCATCCTAATCATTTTCCTAAACTTAATTCTCCTAGCCTGCTGCGTAAATTCTCCTAACCTGCAACTAAAAGTCAATTCTGGTCAATTCTGACATAAGATGTATCCCTTCTAGTCAAAACTCTTCACATGTCTTGGTCCTGTTCACCGTGTTGGTATGGAGACAATAAACAGGCAGCAGAGAGAAATGGCAATGTGAAGATTGCGCAGGTGCGACCCTGCAAACTGGAGAACGCACCACATCCGATGAGGTGAGTGAAGTAGACCTATACCCTAAAAATCGCTGTATGACAAATAGTCCCCCCACCCCCATAAGCAGAGAACGTGCGAGGAATTGCGAAATGTATTCCTGGGAAAATGTTACGCGCAGTCGTGCAATCACTTTGATCATTGTGGCGTCACAGTCAGTGCAGTCGATGCAGGTGTCTTTAGAAGTGTGGGTGTCTTGTAAACCAACAGCAAAATCACGAATACGGAAGTGTTGGTATGAGAAAGAGGTACTCTATTTTTGTGTTTGCCTGGTCAATGACAAGGTTAATTTTTGTCATTGAGGATTTTTGGTTAGTCCCTTAGCTAAAGTATCCTCCTGTGTTGTTCTGTGAATGTCACAGATATCCTATAGCTAAGCTATTTAGAACGGGGCCAGTGCTGCTCCACTGTCTGAAGAAGGTAGCAGGTTAGGTGTAACACTGCCCTGTCCAGGGTGTAAGAAACGTGACAGGTGTAGCCAAGCTATCTCTGCTCAGCAATTTGATCCACATTATAGGTCACTGCATCTAATAACAACCCACAGCACTAACAGGACACACACAGTGCATTAGATAAACAGCAAATGCAAACATTTGCACAGATATGATGTGCTTGTAATCATGCATTGGATATTATAGTTATCCTTAATTGAAACCTCACAATAACTTGTGACTTATTTTTACAGTTACTATGGCAAACTGATCAAGCCAAACAACAACAACTTAAAAGAAGAGGCCCCCAAGCCCCCAAAGTGTGTCCAGCCAGGGCAGAGGGAGGAGGGAGATCGGGGAGCTGATGGAAGCCCAACAACATGCATTGACAGTGGTGAGGGAAGCCAGCTGTAATCATCTGTCTGCCAAAGACAAGGAACAAATGTATATACAGTATGTATGTACGTACACTACCGTTCAAAGGTTTGTGGTCACTTAGAAATGTCCTTGTTTTTTCAAGAAAAGCACATTTGTCCATTAATATAACATTGATCAGAAATAGTGTAGACATTGTAATGTTGTAAAGGACCATTGTAGCTGGAAATGGCAGATAAAAAAAAAAAAAAAAGGAATATCTACGTAGTCGTACAGAGGCCCAGTATCAGCAACCATCACTCCTGTTTTCCAATGCTGATGCTCCAGATACTCAACTAGTCTAAAGAAGGCCAGTTTTATTGCAAAAGTGTTTTCTAATGATCAATTAGCCTTTTAAAATGATAAACTTGGATTAGCTAACACAACATGCCATTGAAACACAGGAGTGATGGTTGCTGATAATGGGCCTCTGTACGCCTATGTAGATATTCCATAAAAAATCTGCCGTTTACAGCTACAATAGTCATTTACAACATTAGTAATGTCTACACTGTATTTCTGATCAATTTGAAGTTATTTTAATGGACAAAAAAAATGATTTTCTTTCAAAAACAAGGACATTTTTATGTGACCCCAAACTTTTGAATGGTAGTGTATGTATGAAGAGTGTTGAATAAATCATGAGGTCCCACTCTAGAATGTCAGATTGTCAAATGTTTGAATACAGAGGCCAGGTATTAAAATGCAGTGTGTTTGCTCTTTCAATGCTGGCCTGAAGAGGTCAAGGTATAGGCTTCAATTACACTCCCAAGGGTTTGTGAACTTCATGGCATATCTATCTGCTGTGCACATTAGGCCTACATGGGGATGTAAGATGTTATGTTTTCCCTTAAAGAGCGTCTAGCATGTCATGTTATTTACTTGTTAGTAGATTCTGCTAACTGTTCAACGTCATTGCCACAGCAACGTGTTTTGATGTGACTAAATACAGAACAGTGCTCACCTTTGCTAGAACACTGTATTACTATATGTACCCCAAACCCCATGTTAGATGAATGGAGTTGTGTTTTCGCTCCTCATATTCAGAACCTCTAGGAGAGAGAGACCCCAGTAAAGACCAGCAGAGCAAAGCCCTGTGCCAGCAACACACTCAAATGTTCCTGAACCTCACCACAGAGAAGGGCCTACAGCAAATCCCATGTAAGCCTATGTAACAGTGTAGGTTCCATCCCTCTCTTCGCCCCAACCTGGGCTCGAACCAGGGACCCTTGCACACATCAACAACTGACACCCACGTAGCATCGTTACCCATCGCGCCACAAAAGCTGCGGCCCTTGCAACGCAAGGGGAAACCCTACTTCAAGTCTCAGAGCGAGTGACGTCACTGATTGAAACGCTATTAGCGCGCACCACCGCTAACTAACTAGCCATTTCACATCGGTTACACCTACACCCAGAACCTTCAGACACTTAACACTGACTAACCAGTCATACTAAACATGGACTTGGCTTAGGTACACTTATAACAGTACCATCAACTAACAGTAGATGAGAATACAGTTTGACTTGAATGTGTAGCTTATAAAGTGGTTATTACCGCCGCTGTATCTGAGTTGTGTGTTTATGTATGTGTGTATATCAGCGCCACCAGGTGAGGGTAGAGTGAGGCGCAGCTTGCTCAACCTGCCCATCATCAACCCAGAGAGACTGCGGACAGCAAAAGTACTGGTCGACAAAGCTGTAAAGGTAAGAATCTAAAATAGGACAACCCTCTATATATGTGATACTTAAGGTCATGTAGATACTTTTTATATCTCTCTCTCTGTGTGTCTTTTTCCCTCAGATGCGTATGGTGTTCTCCATACAGGGTCCATACCCTGTGGTTCGGGCTGCCCTGAAGGCGAGGGGTTGGGTAGAGCGCCGCCTGCCGCGCCCAAACCAGCACTGGAGCCGGTGCCGTGGAGATGATGGGAATGATGCTGATGACAGTGATGATGAAGATGGTGAGACAGGAAGGCCACTGCAAATCTTGTAGTATTTGATTCTAACTATCATTGACCATTAGCCTAAATCCTAGATTGTAATCTCCCTCTATGCTCTGCTTAGACAGCCCAGACGACAGAGAGGAAGACCCAGATGACATGTATGACCTCATGGTAATAGAATGGAAGTGTGGGGGGGGGGGGGGGTGTAGCACACAGTTTTTATGTCTTTCCCCTGCCCATCTATCTTAGTCTCGCATGGTGAGGAACGAAACGTCATATTTCTATTGGACGACGCGTAGAGAGACAGTGGACAACCGCTCATTGCGAAAGGAACAGATGACCAATCACTATGCCAAAGCAGGCACCTTCACCACCAAGGTTTGATGGCTTTCACATGGGAGACCCTGAAAAGAACAAACTCTTTACCTTTTCACAGTCTTTGATCATTTTTATACTCACCACACCTATGTAGGCTATGCCTGTCTCCTCCATCTCTCTCTCTCTCTCTCTGTCTCTCTCTCTGTCTCTCTCTGTCTCAGGTTGGGTTGTGTGTGAACCTGAGGAACCTGCGTTGGTTTGATGCTGCAGACCTTGACTCCTTCTTCCCACGCTGCTACAGGCTGGGGGCAGAGGATGAGAAACATGCCTTTATTGGTCAGAATCCTCACCGGTCTCTTTTCGCACCCCGCGTTCTGATCTGCCTATTCCCCCCCCCTCTCTATCGGAATGCCTCACTTCTATAGTCTTAGGGGGATTTACAGTACTGCCTCTCCTTCCCTTTCATTTTCCATACTTTTAGGCGTGGGGGGGCAACCTTCCTGTGGCAACCTCTATCTGACTTGCTCTATTTCTCCCTCTCTGTCTCTCTCTCTCTATAGAGGACTACAGGAGGACAGCATGCACCAGCCTTATACAGTGTGTTGTGGAGAGGATTCGGGGTGAGCGAGGAGAGGGAGAGGGAGGTGGCACAGCTGGATCAACTGACCAATCATGTCAAAGTAAGGTATTCCTCACAAAAAGAGGCATACCCCCTCAATCCCCCCAATTTAGGTCAAACGGAGCTACAGGCTTCATTGTCTTGTCCAATCCCTTAGGTCAGAAAAAAGCATGCAAGCGTCGAGCCATGTCATTGGTGGCCTCCAAAATGATTGACAGTGCACTAAAAGTTTGCCAGGACTTCCTGGACAGCTTGGAACACAATGACATAGACATTGCCTTGGAAACACCACCATCCCTAACAGAACAAGAGTGGCTGGAGTTCATCCACAATTACTACCTGGTTGTCCAGTGAGTACTCCATATAGTATGATCATTATGTGTCTCTGTCATGTCAGTACATGCATCTCTTTGTCAGTGTATCTCAGTGGCACTTCTCACTCTCTCCCTCTCTCAGTGATGGTGTAGAGATAGAGGAGAGTTTTCACTATGTGAACAGCTGTCAGGCTATGTTGCGCAAGCTTCGTGATGTCAATCCACAGCTAGACACAGATGGCATCCACAACATCTGGATAGTCAAACCCGGGGCCAAGTCCCGGGGCAGAGGTGAGTTCCAAGAGGGGAAGAAGAGACAAGTGTAGTAGTACTTTATTTAACTGTATCCTCATGCTGTATTTACCTTTAATATTTATTTAATGCTGCTTATAGTGTAGGCCTACAGTAACTTTGTTTTTGTGTCCCTTCCATGTCCCTCCACCTGTGCAGGCATCATGTGTGCCAAGCGGCTGGATGACATCCTGAGGCTGGTGGACAGTGACCCAGCCCTGATCAAGGATAGTAAGTGGGTGGTGCAGAAGTACCTGGAGCGCCCTCTGCTGGTCCACGGCACCAAGTTTGACCTCCGCCAGTGGTTCCTGGTGACTGACTGGAACCCTCTCACTGTCTGGTTTTATAAGAAGTGCTACCTACGCTTCTCCACCCAGCCCTACTCAGTTGAGACACTGGACAGGTAAGGGGGACATTTTTACCCTGTTGTTATTGCCATTTTTCCATGTTGATTCAACATTTCACCTTGTTGCTAATTTCCTATGCTCTCATCTCTTCTGTTCCCCTCTATATCCCCCTTCTTCCAGTTCTGTCCACCTGTGTAACAACTCCATACAGAAGCACTTTCAGCCCTCCCAACAGCGTCACCCAGAGGTGCCTGAGGACAACATGTGGTCATGTGACCAGTTCCGGGCCTTCCTGTCTGGGCAGGGCCGAGCAGCACAGTGGGGGTCTGTGGTGGTCCCAGGGATGAAGAAGGCTGTGGTCCACGCCTTGCAGACTGCCCAAGACCTGGTGGAGTCACGCCGAGGGAGCTTTGAACTCTACGGAGCCGACTTCATGCTAGGTGTGAATGATGTCAGTGGCATCAGTATTTGTTGTTATTGGCAGTGAAGTTCATGTTTTATTGTCACATGCACAAGTACAGTGAAATGCTTAACTTGCAAGCTCTACCCAACAGTGCAGTAATCAATCAATATCAAAATAGTATAACTAATTAAAAAAATACAAAATAAAACAAAAAAATAATAATATATATATATATATATATATATATGGTGCCTTCAGAAAGTATTCATACCCATTGACTTATTCCACATTTTGTTGTGTTACAGCCTGAATTCAAAATGGATTAAATAAAAAAATAAAAATCTCACCCATCTACTCATAATACCCCATAATGGCAGTGAAAACATGTTTTTCAAAATGTTAGCAAATTTTTGGAAAATTAAATACAAAAAATATGTAATTTACATAAGTATTCACACCCCTGAGTCAATACTTTATAGAAGCACCTTTGGTTGTGATTACAGCTGTGAGTCTCTCTGGATAAGTCTCTAAGAGCATTCCACACATTGTGCAACATTTCCCCATTATTCTTTTAAGAATTCTTCAAGCTCTGGCAAATTGGTTGTTGATCATTATTTAAAAAAACATTTTCAGGTCTTGCCGTAGATTTAAGTCAAAACTGTAACTTGGCCAATCAGGAACATTCACTGTCTTCTAGGTAAGCAACTTCAGTGTAGATTTGGCCTTGTGTTTTAGATTATTGTCCTGCTGAAAGGTGAATTAATCTCCCAGTGTCTGGTGGAAAGCAGACTGAACCTGGTTTTCCACTAGGATTTTTGCCTGTGCTTTATCTCCTTTCCGTTTCTTTTTTTATCATGAAAAATACCCCAGTCCTTAACGATTACAAGCATACCCATAACATGATGCAGCCACCACTATGCTTGAAAATATGGAAAGTGGTACTCAGTAATGTATTGTATTGTATTTGCCTCAAACATACAGTGCGTTCGGAAAGTATTTAGACCTCTTTACTTTTTCCACATTTTGTTGCGTTACAGCCTCTAAAATGGATTAAAGTTTCACATTTACATAAGAGTTGAAGTCGGAAGTTTACATACACCTGAACCAAATAAATTTAAACTCAGTTTTTCACAATTCCTGACATTTAATCCTATTCAAAATTCCGTTTTAGGTCAGATAGGATCACCACTTTATTTTAAGAATGTGAAATGTCAGAATAATAGTAGAGAGAATGATTTATTTCAGCTTTTATTTCTTTCATCACATTCCCAGTGGATTAGAAGTTTACATACACTCAATTAGTATTTGGTAGCATCACCTTTAAATTGTTTAACTTGGGTCAAACGTTTCTGGTAGCCTTCCACAAGCTTCCCACAATAACTTGGGTGAATTTTGTCCCATTCCTTCTGACAGAGCTGGTGTAACTGAGTCAGGTTTGTAGGCCTCCTTGCTCGCACACACTTTTTCAATTCTGCCCACAAATATTCTATAGGATTGAGGTCAGGGCTTTGTGTTGGCCACTCCAATACCTTGACTTTGTTGTCCTTGAGCCATTTTTCCACAACTTTGGAAGTATGCTTGCGGTCATTGTCCATTTGGAAGACCCATTTGCGACCAAGCTTTAACTTCCTGACTGATATCTCATCAGACCAGAGGACATTTCTCCAAAAACTTCGATCTTTGTCCCCATGTGCAGTTTCAAACCGTAGTCTGGCTTTTTTATGGCGGTTTTGGAGCAGTGGCTTCTTCCTTGCTGAGCGGCCTTTCAGGTTATGTCGATATAGGACTCGTTTTACTGTGGATATAGATACTTTTGTACCGGTTTCCTCCAGCATCTTCACAGGGTCCTTTGCTGTTGTTCTGGGGTTGATTTGCAATTTTCGCACCAAAGTACGTTCATCTCTAGGAGACAGAACTCGTCTCCTTCCTGAGCGGTATGACAGCTGCGTGGTCCCATGGTGTTTATAGTTGCGTACTATTGTTTGTAAAGATGAACGTGGTACCTTCAAGCAAAGAGGCACTGGGTTTGAAGGTAGGCCTTGAAATACATCCACAGGTACACCTCTAAAACGACTCAAATAATGTCAGTTAGTCAATCAGAAGCTTTTAAAGTCATGACAGCATTTTCTGGAATTTTCCAAGCTGTTTAAAGTCACAGTCACCGAAGTGTATGTACATTTCTGACCCACTGGAATTGTGATACAGTGAATTATAAGTGAAATAATCGTTAACAATTTTTTTTTAAATTACTTAGTTACTTAGTTTGTTAACAAGACATTTGTGGAGTGGTTAAAAAACTAGTTTTAATGACTCCAACCTAAGTGTTTGTAAACTTCCGACTTCAACTGTAAGTATTCAGACATTTTACTCAGTACTTAGTTGAAGCACCTTTGTCAGCAATTACAGGCTCAAATTTTCTTGGGTATGACACTACAAGCTTGACAAACCTGTATTTGGGGAGTTTCTCCCATTCTTCTCGGCAGATCCTCTCAAGCTCTGTCAGGTTGGATGGGGAGCGTTGCTGCACAGCTATTTTCAGATCTCTCCAGAGATTTTCGATTGGGTTCAAGTCTGGGCTCTGGCTGTGCCACTCAAGGACATTCTGAGACTTTTCCCGAAGCCACTCCTGCGTTGTCTTGGCTGTGTGCTTAGGGTCGTTGTCCTGTTGGAGGGTGAACCTAGAGTGAACCCAGTCTGAGGTCCTGAGCGCTCTGGAGCAGGTTTTCATCAAGGATCTCTCTGTACTTTGCTCCGTTCATCTTTCTCTCAATCCTGACTTGTCTCCCAGTCCCTGCCACTGAAAACCATCCCCACAGCATGATGCTGCCACCACCATGCTTCACCGATGGAATGGTGCCAGGTTTCCTCCAGATGTGACGCTTGGCATTCATGCCAAAGAGTTCAATCTTGGTTTCATCAGACCAGAGGATCTTGTTTCTCATGGTCAGAGTCCTCTAGGTGCCTTCTGGCCAACTCCGAGCAGGCTGTCATGTGCTTTTTACTGAGGAGTGGCTTCCGTCTGGCAACTCCACAGTAAAGGCCTTACTGGTGGAGTGCTTCCCCAGATATGTGCCTCGACACAATCCTGTCTCAAAGCTCTGCGGACAATTCCTTCAACCTCATGGCTTGATTTTGCTCTGACATGCACTGTCACTGTGGGACCTTATGTAGACAGGTGTGTGCCTTTCCAAATATGTCCATTCAATTGAATTTACCACAGATGGACTCCAAACAAGTTGTAGAAACATCTCAAGGATGATCAATGGAAACAGCAAAAATGTTTTTTTTAAAAACTGTTCCCTTTGTCATTATGGGGTATTGTGTGTAGATTGATGAGTAAAAAAAAATATTCTAACAATTTTAGAATAATGCTGTGACGTAACAAAATGTGGAAAAAGTCAAGGAGTCTGAATACCTTCCGAATGCACTGTAACACTTTGAATTCAGGACAAAAAGTGAATTGCTTTGCCAATTGTTTTTGCAGTATTACTTTAGTGCCTTGTTGCAAACAGGATGCATGTTTCTCTTCACTCTGTAGTTACTCCACAATAGCAACCTAATTGACAATGTTGTTGATCCATTCTCAGTTTTCTCCCACCACAGCCATTAAACTCTGTAACTGTTTTAAAGTCACCATTGGCCTCATGGTGAAATCCCTGAGCGGTTTCCTTCCTCTCCGGCAACTGAGTTAGGAAGAACGCCTGTATCTTTGTAGTGACTGGGTGTGTTGATACACCATCCAAAGTGTGTAATTAATAACTTCACCATGCTCAAAGGGATATTCAATGTGTGGTTGTTGTTTTTTTTTTTTTACCCATCTAACAATAGGTGCCCTTCTTTGCGAGGCATTGGAAAAACAAACTAAAACACAAACAAAGGGGTTGAATACTTATTGGCTGAAGTCATTTCAGCTTTTCAATTTTAATGAATTTGTAAAAAAATTGAAGAACAATCATTCCAATTTGACATTATGGGGTATTGTGTAGGCCAGTGACAAAACAAAACACTATTTAATCCATTTGAAATTCAGGCTGTAACACAATAAAATTTTGAAAATGTCAAGGGGTGCGAATACTTTCTAAAGGTAAAGAAAACATAAGAGAGGAAGCTATATACAGGGTCAGTTCCAATACCACATTTACAATGTACAGGGATACTGGAGTATTTGAGGTAGATAGGTATGTATTAATTAAAAATGAAAAGCTGAAATGTCTTGAGTCATAAATATTCAGCCTCTTTGTTATGGCAAGCCTAAATAAGTTCAGTACAAATTTGCTTAACATGTCACATAAGTTGCATGTACTCACTCTGTGTACAATAATGGTGTTTAACATTGATTTTTGAATGACTCATCTCTGTACCCCACACATACAATTATCTGTAAGGTCCCTCAGTCAAGCAGCGAATTTCAAACACAGATTCAACCACAAAGACCAGAGAGGTTTTCCAATGCCTCGCAAAGAAGAACACCTATTGGTAGATGGGTAAAAAAAATGTATCCCTTTTTGAGCATAGAGAAGTTTTTAATTCCACATTGGATGGTATACACCCAGTCACTACAAAGATACAAGCGTCCTTCCTAACTCAGTTGTCGGAGAGGAAGGACACCGCTCAGGGATTTCACCATGAGGCCAATGGTGACTTTAAAACAGTTACAGAGTTGGATCAACAACATTGTAGTTACTCCACATTACTAAAATAATTGACAGAGTGAAAAGAAGGAAGCCTGTACAGAATAACAAATATTCTAAAACATGCATCCTGTTTGCAACAAGGGACTAAAGTAATACTGCAACAAATGTGGCAATGCAAAGTGTTATCTTTGGGGCAAGTCCAATACAACACATTACTGAGTACCACTCTCCATATTTTCAAGCATGGTGGTGGCTGCATCATGTTATGGTTATGCTTGTAATCGTTAAGGATTGGGGAATTTTTCTAAATAAAAAATGAATGTGATGAGCACTGGCAAAATCCTAGAGGAAAACCTGGTTCAGTCTGCTTTCCACCAGACACTGGGAGATTAATTCATCTTTCAGCAGGACAATAACTTGAAGCACAAATCTACACAGAAGTTGCTTACCTAGAAGACAGTGAATGTTCCTGAGTGGCTGAGTTAATCTGCTTGAAAATCTTCAGTTATTCATTAAAAATATATATTTTTACAAAAACTGATTTTTCTTCCACTTTGACAGAGTATTTTGTTGTTGACAAAAAAAAATGACAAATCAATTTTAATCCCGCTTTGTAACAATAAAATGTAAAGAAATCCAAGGGGTCTGAATACTTTTGCAAGGCACTGTACATGTAAACAGGAGTCATAGTGACCAGTAGCAGGATAAATAGGTTGATACTAATATGGTGGAACATCTTCTGTTCCAAAGGTCGTGACCTGAGGCCATGGCTGATAGAGATCAATGCCAGCCCCACCATGGCCCCCTCTACAGCAGTGACAACACGCCTGTGTGCAGCCGTGCAGGAGGACACTCTACGGGTGGTCCTGGACCGTCGGTTGGACCGAGGGGCATACACTGGGGGCTTTCAGCTTATATACAAACAGGTGAGGTGTGTTTATGTATGCCTTTTAGTTAGGAAAGGGAAGTTTAATGTACCCCTGAATAAGAGGTTGTACAGATGTCATCTCTCTTTCTCTCTGTCTCTGTCTATAGGCAGCAGTGGAGGTGCCTCAGTATGTAGGGGTCAACCTGCTTGTTGAGGGCTCCCAGATCAGACGGCCCCGCCCTCCTCATCAAAAAGCCTCCAAACCCTCTAAGTGTCGTACCAATCAACCAGCGCCCAGACGCCCTCCTCAAAGCAAGGAGTACGAGACTGTGGCAGAGAAACCCAAGCCGGCCCCCTCTAAGAAGGGTCTGAAGTCTGAGGTACGACACCTTACCTTCTCTGGCTTCAGAGTCCAGACCCCACTTTCTACTGAGAGGCCCCTGGCCGGGGAGTCCTGGAGGCTGCAGCGTCTGGGCCTGGTTGACTCCCTCCAGCTGCCCCCCAGGGCCCAGTCCCGCTCCATGAACTGCTGGCGGAGACCCCAGGTTATTGTGCCCTGGTCAGGGCGAGCACGCCCCTTTGCTACCCCTGATATCTACAAAGGCCCTGTCCTTCCCCTGGAGGTCATCAGCCTTCAAGACCCAGACAGGGAGCCCAGTGCCCTGCTTGTGCCCGCTCCTGTGGTCCTCCATGCTGAGTTCAGGTTCCAGAAGTTTCTCAGGCAACAGAACCTCCACCGTAGGGTGATCAAGACCACATGTGTAGGGAGAGGAATTCACAAGAGCTCGTGACATGGATCGGTTTTTGAACCATTCACTGACTGCTGCCTGATTTTGAAAGCTGTCTTTTTGCACTCAGCCATTATAGGCCTACCTCATCATAATAAAGTCAGTATTGTATCCACTTAGATTTTCAGTCTTGGTATGTTTTTCCCTTTATACTGCTGTCATTTACTTAGATAACTGTGTACTGTAGTCTTTTTGTCCAACTTGGCAACCTGGTCTCAGAGCATTTTGTATTATTCTGTACGGAAATCTGAGATGGTTATCATATTGTATGCATAATATTTATCATATTATTACCAATCCCACAAGGTATGACTCCAAACACCTAGAAAAGGCTACTCTCCTCGATGTTATCCTCACAAATAATCCTGATAGGTATCAGTCTGGTGTTTTCTGTAAGGACCTTAGTGATCACTGTTTTACAGCCTGTGTTCGTAATGGCTGCTCATTTAAACGACTTGTCCTGATTTGTCATAGACGCTTTTAAAAAAACTTTCATGAGCAAGCCTTCCTTCATGAACTGGTCTCTGTAAAATGGAATAGAATCAGCTTGATCACCTCTGTCGAAGACGCTTGGACCGTCTATTTTTTTAATAATTTCAGTGGTATTGTTAACCTGTTATGGATAGGGGGCAGTATTTTCACGGCCGGATAAAAAAACGTACCCGATTTAATCTGATTATTACTCCTGCCCAGAAACTAGAATATGCATGTAATTATTAGCTTTGGATAGAAAACACTCCAAAGTTTCTAAAACTGTTTGAATGGTGTCTGTGAGTATAACAGAACTCATTTGGCAGGCCAAAACCTGAGAAGATTCCTTACAGGAAGTGCCCTCTCTGACCATTTCTTGGCCTTCTACACTCTCTTTATTGAAAACTGAGGATCTCTGCTGTAACATGACACTTCCTACGGCTCCCATAGGCTCTCAGAAGGCGGCAAAACGGTGAATGATGCCTTTGGAGCCCCTGGCTGAAAAACAGTAGCGCATTTGGATAGTGGTCGATCAGAGAACAATGAGACTGGAGGCGCGTGCACGAGGCGACACCATGTTTTTATTCTTTCGTCTTTGAACGAAAACAACGACTCCCGGTCGGAATATTATCGCTTTTTTTACGAGAAAAATCGCATAAAAATTTATTTTAAACAGCGTTTGACATGCTTCGAAGTACGGTAATGGAATATTTTGCATTTTTTTGTCACGAAACGCGTCGAGCGCGTAACCCTTCATCACCCTTCGGATAGTGTCTTGAACGCACAACAAAACGCCGCTATTTGGATATAACTATGGATTATTTGGAACCAAACCAACATTTGTTATTGAAGTCCCGGGAGTGCATTCTGACGAAGAACAGCAAAGGTAATCCAATTTTTATTATAGTAAATCGGAGTTTGGTGAGGGCTAAACTTGGTGGGTGTCAAAATAGCTAGCCATGATGGCCAGGCTATCTACTCAGAATATTGCAAAATGTGCTTTCACCGAAAAGCTATTTTAAAATCGGACACCGCGATTGCATAAAGGAGTTCTGTATCTATAATTCTTAAAATTATTTATGTTTTTTGTGAACGTTTATCGTGAGTAATTTAGTAAATTCACCGGAAGTGTTCGGTGGGAATGCTAGTTCTGAACGTCACATGCTAATGTAAAAAGCTGTTTTTTGATATAAATATGAACTTGATTGAACAAAACATGCATGTATTGTATAACATAATGTCCTAGGAGTGTCATCTGATGAAGATCATCAAAGGTTAGTGCTGCATTTAGCTGTGGTTTTGTTTTTTTGTGACATTATATGCAAGCTTGAAAAATGGGTGTCTGATTATTTCTGGCTGGGTACTCTGCTGACATAATCTAAGGTTTTGCTTTCGCTGTAAAGCCTTTTTTAAATCGGACAGTGTGGTTAGATAAAGGAGAGTCTTGTCTTTAAAATGGTGTAAAATAGTCATATGTTTGAAAAATCCAAAAACTTCAATTTTTGAGGAATTTGTAATTCGCGCCACGCCTATCATTGGATATTGGAGCAGGTGTTCCGCTAGCGGAATGTCTAGATGTAAGAGGTTAACAAACACGCCCCCATAAAGAAAATTAGAATTAAAAACAGGGTCAGCCCCTGGTTCGACCGTGATCTTGCAAAGTTACTCCACCTCAAGAATTGCATTTGACGAAAGGCTCGGCACACGCATACTCAGGCTGACTGGCTCTCGTTCGGCACACGCATACTCAGGCTGACTGGCTCTCGTAAGTTGTTGCAAAGTAGCTAAAATGCTAAAGTTGTCCATGATGACTAGCAACCTTTGGCTTGCTAGACGTTCGTTTTGTACCCCGACCAAACACCCTACTTTCATACTTGCCTTACGTAACCATCTGTCTTATGTAACATACCAAACATAACACACCATATTCATTTGAGTATCCTGGTTTTTACTATGTTACGTCTAGTCTATGAGACCAGGCTGAACCTGTTGGTACTGCTGCATGAGTGAAGGGTGGCATGCGCTGACGTCACATTTTTACGCACGTCTTGGGCGTCCACGTTGGGGAACGTGCGCGCAGCTGAGTTTTCTGTATTCGACAGGAAAAGATGGCAGCGTGCGTGTGCCGAGTCGGTCGAGCCCTCGCCAAATCCCGTAGCGTAAGTATTCAGGAACATATTGGTATTTGAGGGGTCTGTAAGGATGTAAGAATAACTGAGTTGTTGGTTGGGATCTGCATTTCCTTCACGTCGGCAACTTCTACCGAAAATTAGGCCTCTGTAGCTATCTTGTTGGTATGTAGCTAACGTTATGTAACCAGAGCACCGTGATGGCTAGGCGGTTAGCATTAGCTTGGAGTTAGCGCAAGGT
Source organism: Salmo salar (assembly GCF_965601325.2). Taxonomy (NCBI): domain Eukaryota; kingdom Metazoa; phylum Chordata; class Actinopteri; order Salmoniformes; family Salmonidae; genus Salmo; species Salmo salar. The sequence continues at coordinate 82,216,656 of NC_138302.1, read as the reverse complement.
CAACTCACTGTCAGCAAAGGCGCAATGTCTCACTGTAAAAACCGTGACACGAGTGGGAATTTTGACATCCGTGTTTAACACTTTAGTCAACCTATATCTGCGTTGCCTTATTCCCTTTTAAAATCGAACAAGGTAATTTTGTCCGTACTTCCGCGTTGTCCTATTTGCCCTAACGTTAACCAGATACCTAGCTAGCTAAGGTTAGCTACCTACCTCTGTCTTGTCCAACTGGATGCGTAGCTACGTCAAATTGAACTCGCTACATAGTTAGTCATTAATTGTGTGACCTCTTAACTTGAAAGTGTGTTTGAGTCGTTTGACTTCAAACTGTGGTGTTGGGCTGCTAGGCTAGCTGGTGAAGTGTTGTTGATGGACCCTCAGTAAAGATAAAAATAGCCCCTCCTTACCTCCAACTTATTAGCTAGCTAAGGTCGACTGGTGGTATGTGTGAATTGGTGGCTGTCACTGTTATTGTGTGGGATCAGCAATCACCCCACTACCACTTTCTCTCCTTTTCAAGGCAATGATGACATCAAATCAAAGTTTATATTTTGCAAAGGACACCAGCAGTATGGTCTCTATTATTGAATCTCTTGATCCTCTCCCAGTGCAGGGTTGCAAACTAGTCACCATTCGGCGAAATTCGCCGTTTTTGAATCCTACGTGATTCGTGTAGATCCGATGAGAAAAGTTTGGGAGAGAGGCGGGGGGTTTGGATCACTACTGGCTGTAAGCAAACGAGTGATAAGCGTTTGGAGCAATGCTGGCTGCTGTATCCAAGGCTCAGCCAATCGTTTACAAAACAGAATGCAGTGCAGCACGCGACTGAAGAGACAACCAATTTACTAGTTAGAGCCTCAGTGGGCGCTCTGGAAAGGCAGCTTGCCAGTTACAGCAGCGCGTCCCCTGAACGATAACGAAGAGGTACCGTTAGGTGAGAAGCCTGACCACAGATACGGGGGTGAGAAGGTGATGAAGCGTACTTCATGAGCTGTAACCGAAAAACTACTGGCATTCTGAAAGGGTGAGGTGAGGGAGACAGTGTGGTGGAACAAGTGTTAGCATTGTTAACCTCTATGGGCTAGGTGGGACGCTAGCGTGCCACCCGTGGTGCACTCCATCAACAGCAGGTGCATTTCAAGAGCGGCAAATTTGAATCCAAATAAATGTCAAAATTCAAATTTTTCAAACATACAACTATTTTACACCCTTTGAAAGATAAACATCTCCTTAATCTAACCACGTTTTACGATTTCAAAAAGGTTTTACGGCGAAAGCATAAATTTAGAGTATGTTAGGACAGTACATTTACAAGAGTTGTGTGTAATGTTTTGTCAAGTCAAAGACAGGGTCACCAAAACCATAAAACCAGCTAAAATGATGCACTAACCTTTTACAATCTCCATCAGATGACACTCCTAGGACATTATGTTAGACAATGCATGCATTTTTAGTTCTATCAAGTTCATATTTATATCCAAAAACAGCGTTTTACTATGGCATTGATGTTGAGGAAATCGTTTCCCTCCAATAACCGGCAGTCAAGTCAGCGTCACAAATTAAATAATTAAAATTAGAAAACATTGGTAAAATATTATATTGTCATTTAAAGAATTATAGATTTACATCTCTTGAACGCAATCAACTTGCCAGATTTAAAAATAACCTTACTGGGAAATCACACTTTGCAATAATCTGAGCACTGCGCCCAGAAAAATACGCGTTGCGATACAGACTAGACGTCATGTTGGGGAGATCTAAAATCGAAAATACTATGTAAATAATCCATTACCTTTGATTCTCTTCATCAGATGTCACTTCCAGGTATCACAGGTCCATAACGAATGTAGTTTTGTTCAAAAAAGCTCATCATTTATGTCCAAAAATCTCCGTCTTGTTAGCACATGATCTAAGCCAGCCGGACTTCTCGTCATGAACGAGGGGGAAAAATATATTTACGTTCGTTCAAACATGTCAAACGTTGTATAGCATAAATCATTAGGGCCTTTTTTAACCAGAACATGAATAATATTCAAGGTGGACGAATGCATACTCTTTTATAACGTATTGGAACGAGGGTACCCAACATGAACTCGCGCGCCAGGTGTCTAATGGGGACATCATCGTTCCATGGCTCTTGTTCGGTCAGATCTCCCTCCAGAAGACTCAAAACACTTTGTAAAGGCTGGTGACATCTAGTGGAAGCAATAGGAAGTGCCAAAATATTCCTCAGCCCCTGTGTTTTTCAATGGGATAGGTTTAAAGGTAATACAACACATCAGGTATCCACTTCCTGTCAGAAAATGTCTCAGGGTTTTGCCTGCCAAATGAGTTCTGTTATACTCACAGACACCATTCAAACAGTTTTAGAAACTTTAGAGTGTTTTCTATCCATATATAATAAGTATATGCATATTCTAGTTACTGGGTAGGATTAGTAACCAGATTAAATCGGGTACATTTTTTTTATCCAGACGTGCAAATGCTGCCCCCTAGCCACAATCTCGCTAGCTGGATCGAATTCTCCGTAGCTAGCCAGAGAAATGCTGAGCAACATTATCCAACTTATCTGATCAAATAATTTAGTTTATGGTGTGAAAATTAGCTAGCTAACGTTACATCACCAGATGAGCTAACATTAGTAACCTAACCAACTCGCTAGTATATACTCCAAATCTCCCCCCTGTCAGAATTCTCCCCCCATTCGCGTTCTTCATTGCTGCGACTTTCTTGAAGGTTGACATTTCTGCTCTTCACTCCGTTGTCAGTTTAGCCTACATTTCACTGATCTTAGTAGCAGAAAGCATTTTTGTCTGCAGTTTTCGTTTTGGCTATTTATTACAATATGGCGCCCTCTGCGAACCCCCCCCCCCCCCCCGGAAAGATGCTGCCCATGTCTCCCGTACCTAAACCTGCTACTGATTTGTATTAGTCTATAAATAAATCTACACACATACATTACTTATTCATTTCGGTTGCCAATCCTGACGTGAAGTTAGTTCTATAGAAAGTATTTGACTCTGATGTGTGCCACAGAAAGTATTTGACTCTAGCCACACAATTAAGGAAATTAGAAGGGAGGGAGAATTCTGTCAGAGGGGAGATTTTCAGGACGGCACCGTTCCGCAAATTATAACGCGTTATTTCCTTACTGGACCCTGGCAATCTGTGTGAAATGTTAACTAGCTAACGAACTAACAATATCTGTTAACTCATGTTTTTCCTCTACAGTATGTGGTTCGTTTTCAGAATGAGAGAATTAGACTAAAATGAGGCGCTGCTTGTTAAACAAGTGGATTCAGGGATCAAGTGTAGCTGGAGATGGCCCTGGTTTAAGCTGGATGCCTATAGAGGTGAAAGGAACACCACACACTTTCCCTCTTTCTCACTTTTGCTGGCACATGTCCACAGGCAGAAAGTGTACAATGTAATAATGTCTAGCCCAAAGATATTGTTTTTGTTGTGTTGAATTTGACACTAATGTGTGTGTGAGGGGGGATTATACATTTGTTTACTCAGTGAATGTTATTTTTGCACACATGTAGCCTTGTGCACTTGATCGACATCTATAGTGCCCACTATAATAGAGCAAAAAATAGAATGCCTGTTTATTTCATTCTATTTCTACTCTAAGATATTTTTTTCCCAAGTGCAATATTTGTGTGTGGTCACAATCGTTATATTATAAAGGCTGTCATGGCTAACTGCAATATTAGTGTTTTTTTCTCAAGACTTGAGAAAAGTCTAGGCAACAAATACATTGGATTGCTTTCTCTACGTTTTTTTTAACTGTGAGTTAGGTTCACGTTAACCACTTTTTATTTTACACACAGAGACTGTGTGTGTGTGGGTGGGGCGGCAGGGTAGCCTAGTGGTTAGAGCGTTGGACTAGTAACCGATCATGGCCGGTTGTGATACAGCCCGGGTTCGAACCCGGGTCTGTAGTGACACCTCTAGCTCTGCGACACAGTGCCTTGGACGGCTGCACCACTCGGATTTTGTAGACCTATGTAGCCAAATTGTATCTATGATGATATGCTATCCATTCATGTTTTTTGTGTGTTCTGTTTATATCTGAGAATTAACCAATGATATCAGGCCACACCTGGCCATGATTACAGACACCTGTGTGTGTGTCCTTTGACAGTATATAAACTAGTGACCCGCAGTGTTTGTCATTATACCCTGATGAAGACAACCAACGTTTCGACAGACAGGCTATGAGGTTATTAAATTATTGTATCTGAGCTCCTAGTGTGTGGCTCTCCTTCTTTTTTTTTTCAAGTATTTTACTCTGCTAGCCAGCACCTCGCCTAAATGGGTGTGCTTTTCTTTCGCTTCCACGTACACCGTTTAACAGATGATATAGTGGGTGCAGTGAAATGCTTATGTTACTAGCTCCTAACAATGACATTGAGGCGATCATAAATTGCTAAAATGCATAATATTTTGCTAAATGTCTCTTCATTCCATTACTATAGCTTATTTTAGCAATTTCATACATAACCTTACACCAGTACTATCAACACGACAAAATCAACTAAACTCAGAAAAAAAGAAACGTCCGCTCGCTGTCAACTACGTTTATTTTCAGCAAACTTAACATGTGTAAATATTTTTATGAACATAAGATTCAACAACAGACATAAACTAAACAAGTTCCACAGACATGTGACTAACAGAAATGGAATAATGTGTCCCTGAACAAAGGGGGGGTCAAAATCAAAAGTAACACTCAGTATCTGGTGTGGCCACCAGCTGCATTAAGTACTGCAGTGCATCTCCTCCTCATGGACTGCACCAGATTTGCCAGTTCTTGCTCTGAGATGTTACCCCACTCTTCCACCAAGGCACCTGCAAGTTCCCAGACATTTCTGGGGGGAATGGCCCTAGCCCTCACCCTCCGATCCAACAGGTCCCAGACGTGCTCAATGAGATTGAGATCCGGGCTCTTCGCTGGCCATGGCAGAACACTGACATTCCTGTCTTGCAGGAACTCGCGCACAGAACGAGCAGTATGGCTGGAGGCATTGTCATACTGGAGGGTGATGTCAGGATGAGGCTGCAGGAAGGGTACCACATGAGGGAGGAGAATGTCTTCCCTGTAACGCATAGCGTTGAGATTGCAGGCAATGACAACAAGCTCAGTCCGATGATGCTGTGACACACCGCCCCAGACCATGACGGACCCTCCACCTCCAAATCGATCCTGCTCCGGAGTACAGGCCTCGGTGTAACGCTCATTCCTTCGACGATAAACCCGAATCCGACCATCACCCCTGGTGAGACAAAGCCGTGACTCGTCAGTGAAGAGCACTTTTTGCCAGTCCTGTCTTGTCCAGCGACAGTGGGTTTGTGCCCGTAGGTGAAGTTGTTGCGGGTGATGTCTGGTGAGGAACTGCCTTACAACAGGCTTACAAGCACTCAGTCCAGCCTCTCTCAGCATATTGCGGACAGTCTGGGCACTGATGGAGGGATTGTGCGTTCCTGGTGTAACTCGTGCAGTTGTAGTTGCCATCCTGTATCTGTCCCGCAGGTGGGATGTTCGGATGTACCGATCCTGTGCAGGTGTTGTTGCCACTGCGAGGTCTGCCACTGCGAGGACGATCAGCTGTCCGTCCTGTCTCCCTGTAGCGCTGTCTCACAGTGCGGACATTGCAATTTATTGCCCTGGCCACATCTGCAGTCCTCATGCCTCCTTGCAGCATGCCTAAGGCACGTTCACGCAGATGAGCAGGGACCCTGGGCATCTTTCTTTTGGTGTTTTTCAGAGTCAGTAGAAAGGTCTCTTTTAGTGTCCTAAGTTTTAATAACTGTGACCTTAATTGCCTACCGTCTGTAAGCTGTTAGTGTCTTAACGCCGTTCCACAGGTGCATGTTCATTCATTGTTTATGGTTCATTGAACAAGCATGGGGAACAGTGTTTAAACCCTTTACAATGAAGATCTGTGAAGTTATTTGGATTTTTACAAATTATCTTTGAAAGACAGGCTCCTGAAAAAGGGATGTTTCTTTTTTTGCTGAAGAATCTCTTGTCACAGTCACACAGTGTTGTAGGCTAACTATCCTCTCCCTCATTCTCCAGCCCATCCTGCTGTCTCTGCGGCGTGGTCAGGCTACAGTGACCTACGCCCAGAGCCTTCTGGGAGCTCCAGAGACCCGCCTTACTGCCCTGGACAATGGCCTGAGGATCGCATCAGAGGAGACCGGACACAGCACATGCACTGTAAGGACCTGCTGTGTCATTGATCATACAATCCAAGCACTCATCTTGATGGATTTGGGAAACATTGCCTAGTGCAGACATTCACTTAGTCACATTTCAGATGAACCTGACTATTTGTTGGCGCGTCATGATATCTAGCTAAGTTCCACCTCTGTCTCTCAGGTTGGGCTGTGGATCGGCTGTGGAAGTCGCTATGAGACTGAGAAGAACAATGGAGCTGGGTTCTTCCTGGAGCACATGGCTTTCAAGGTACACAACAGCCCCGGCATCTATGCAACCAACCTTCAGTCCCCTATAGGACTTCACACTTACTTTACTACTGCACCAGGCTGGCCCAACATGGTTTCTCTTTCTCCACCCCTTTTTTCCCTTGTTTCTTTTCCCCAGGGGACAAAGACGCACACCCAGATGGCCCTGGAGCAGCAGGTGGAGTCCATGGGGGCTCACCTGAGTGCATACACTTCCCGGGAGCACACTGCCTACTACATGAAGACCCTGGCCAAAGACCTGCCCAAAGGTGAGCCAACCAGACCACCTACCCAGCATAGCAGACACTTCAATGAGGCAGGAATAAGGCATGGAGACTGTTTATAAGGTGATATGACAATTCAATAGTGTGTACAATGGGTTGGGTTCTTATAAGCCCTTCTAGTTCCACAGAGGTTGAGTGAGTGTTATGTATCTAGTTGTAAAGCTCCTGTTACCTTTTGGTGAATTAGTTTCTCATGCCTGTGTTGAACTTCCATTCCCATGGTCTCCAGTAGTCCTTGTCAATTGCTATGTATACTGAAGTGCCCCTCTCACGCTCTCCAGCGGTGGAGCTGTTGTCAGAGGTAGTGCAGAGCAATGCCCTGAGCGAGGCTGACATTGAGCAGCAGAGGAGTGTGGTGCTGAGAGAGCTGGAGGAGGTGGAGGGCAGTCTGCAGGACGTCTGTTTGGACCTGCTGCACGCCACAGCTTTTCAGGGTACCCCCCTGGGACACAGTGTGCTGGGACCGTCCCAAAACGCCAGGTACACACACACACAGAGCCTACCAGGGAATCCTATTGGGTCAGAGCATGCTAGGCCAAACCAAAATACCAGGGAAACTCGCACATGTTATAGAATCCTGTTACATTTCACAGCAATCCCAGTTAGTTGAGCTGTAAAGGTCTGTCTCTTCCCTTCAGGACTATGAGTCGACAGGATCTGGTAGATTTCATCAGGAGCCACTACAAGGCCCCCCGCATGGTGCTGGCAGCTGCTGGAGGTATGTCTCCCATACATTAACACTGGCATGTTAAGGCTGTATATAGAGGTATTACATGCCAATACCAACCGGCCCTGATTGTTTTTTATTTTATTTGAGTGTAATGGTTGTTTGTTTGTAATGGCTCACTGCCTGTCTCCTGTGTAGGTGTGACTCATGAGGAACTGGTTGGGTTGGCCAAACAGCACTTTAGCGGAGTTTCCTTTGAGTACGAGGATGATGCCGTGCCTGTTCTGTCCCCCTGCCGCTTCTCTGGCAGCGAGGTGAGTGTGTGTCCGAATTGTCAGATGTTTGAACAAGGGCACAGGTATTCCATCAGTGCTTTTCTTATTTTTATTTGGAATGTTAATATGGTTAACCCTGTGTTGTCGTCTCCTCTCTCCCTCTGTAGATCCGAATGCGTGATGATGATATGCCCCTTGCACATATTGCTATCGCAGTGGAGGGTGCCAGTGCCGCCAGCCCAGACATTGTGCCTCTCATGGTGGCCAACTCCATCATTGGCAGCTATGACATCACTTTTGGTGGTGGAAAGCACCTGAGCAGCCGCCTTGCTCGTCTGGCCTCAGAGGAGAGTCTGTGCCACAGCTTTCAGGCCTTCCACTCCTCTTACAGCGACACTGGACTGCTGGGCATCTACTTTGTCACCGACAAACACCACATTGATGACATGATGCACTGGTCACAGAACGCATGGTTAGTTGTGATTTCCAATACATACACTCACAAACACAAACATGGATACACTCCTGGTCCAACACTTATCCTCAGCCTGTGTAATTTTACATATTTCATTTGATAGTATTGACCTCCCTCGTTTTCTTTTTCTCCCTGAAGGATGAACTTGTGCACCACAGTGACAGAGAGTGATGTTGCCAGAGCCAAGAACGCCCTCAAGGCCAGCCTGGTGGGACAGCTTGACGGTAAGAGCTCTATCTCCTCATGTAGCCTGTCAGACACTGAAACACACACACAAATATCTCTCCTTGTTCAACACTAACACTGCCGTACTGCTCTTGTGTAGGAACGACACCGATATGTGATGACATCGGCAGGCACGTCCTGAACTACGGCCGCCGTATCCCTCTGGCTGAGTGGGATGCCCGCATCGACGTGAGTACAACCGCCTTCCATGCACCACACATACAGCTGTTACACCCTCTACCACCTAGAGCAGAGGTATTCAACCCCCCAATTAACAACAATTAATAAATTACATTTTCATCTCTTCATTTTTTATTTTTTTACCAATAAATACTTATATTCAGTAAAATGGCATTTTTCTAATCATCTTTCTCAACGTTTGTATATTGTCCCATACAATAATCTGTACTGTTAATTTTTATATTAAAACATGTATATACTGAACAAAAATATAAACGCAACATGCAACAATTTCAAAGATTTTACTGAGTTACAGTTCATAGAAGGAAATCAATCGAAGAAACAAACAAAATAGGCCCTAATCTATGGATTTCACATGACTGGACAGGGGCGCAGCCATGGGTGGGCCTGGGAGGGCATAGGCCCACCCACTGGGTAACCAGGCACAGCCAATAAGAATACGTTTTCCCCCAAAAAAGGGCTTTATTACAGACAGCTCCCCCAGACCCTGACTTTGAATACCACTGATCTATAGGGTGCTCTTTCTGTGCCTCTCTCTCTGATCTCACTCGGAGTTCTCCCCCCCACCCCTTACTGCATTCACCCCACATTTCTCACCACCTCTCCCCCTCAGGCTGTGACGCCCAAGATGGTGCGTGACGTCTGCTCCAAATATATCTATGACAAGTGTCCCGCTGTGTCTGCTGTTGGTAAGTTACCACACATCAGTATTCCTTCCAAGCAGCCTTTGCACCTTAATCCTCTTGTGCAGGATAAAGATAGCGCATAGTCTAAAAGTCCAGCTAGCTGCTACCTAGCTTGGTAACGTTCTGATTCCTCAATCCTTCTCTCAACTCGTCTTACTGTCTTTCTCTCTGTTCCACAGGCCCCGTTGAGCAGCTGCCTGACTACAACAGAATGCGCAGTGCCATGTACTGGCTCCGCTTCTAAGAACCCAATAGTGTTGCTCTCTGCGTGTCCAATGTCTGCTCTTCCTTTCACTCTCCTCCACTCCCTTACTCCTCCCATCACTGCAAGAGTGAGGAACTGAGGACTGCCTTAGCTCATCAGCACAGATCTGTATCGGCTCCATCAAAGTTCCCTCTCCTCCATCTCTCGCTGTCACCGCTCTATTCCTGCTATGTTAGTTTTAGTTGGTTATGAGGGAGAGAACCACTGTTGGGGGGGGGTGAATAAGTTCTGAGTGTTCTGTTTCCCTGTAATTATCAATAATTACCTCGAGAAAGATTGTAATACGGAAGATTTTTGTTAATATCACTGAGCCTTTTCATGCACCTGGTACAGTTCCCGGGAAGAGAGGGGAACACCTGAAGACATTCAGTGATATATACAGTAAAATCAGGGCACTGTACAACCAGTTAATGTAGAGCAGAAGTATTTATGAATTGATGTATTTTGTTTCTGTCCTATTGTACATAACAGAATCTCTCATTCCGGCAAATTGAAATAAAACATTGTAAAACACTTTGTTTTTGTGTCGTTGTCCCACACGCAGAATTAGATTAGTAAGACTTAATATGTTATCTATCCTTGTTTTGTAATTGACAAACATGTTTAGCATCTCCAGGCCTACAAGCCACCAATGCGCCACTTTGGAACATAACATTTAAACATTAAAAAGGGGGGGGAAGGGGTTATACGCTGACAGAATTGCTTTCAGATTGTCTAACCATGCATCGTTTAGCTATTTGATTTTCAATTTTAGGACCCCTTTTGGTGTAAAAAAATATATAAAACATTTGATACAATATTGAAATTGGCTTTTTGTACCAGATCCCACAGAAATGCATTGAATAACAATGAATTGCAAAGAAAATACTATTTTTTTGACTAAGGTTTAAGTGACTGATATAAGGTCAGGAAATATAAACAAAGCAAAAAAAGAAATGTCCTCTCAACTGCGTTTATTTTCAGCAAACTAAACATGTTCATACAAATATTTACATAAGATTCAACAACAGACATAAACTGAACAAGTTCCTCAGACATGTGACTAACAGAAATGGAATAATGTGTACCTGAACAAAAGGGGGGGTCAAAATCAAAAGTAACAGTATCTGGTGTGGCCACAAGCTGCATTAAGTACTGCAATGCATCTCCTCATGGACTGCACCAGATTTGCCGGTTCTTGCTGCAAGATGTTACCCCACTCTTCCACCAAGGCACCTGCAAGTTCCCAGACATTTCTGGGGGGAATGGCCCTAGCCCTCACCCTCCGATCCAACAGGTCCCAGACGTGCTCCATGGGATTGAGATCCGGGCTCTTCCCTGGCCATGGCAGAACACTGACATTCCTGTCTTGCAGGAAATCACACACAGAACGAGCAGTATGGCTGGTGGCATTGTCATGCTGGAGGGTCATGTCAGGATGAGCCTGCAGGAAAGGTACCACATGAGGGAGGAGGATGTCTTCCCTGTAACGCACAGTATTGAGATTGCCTGCAATGACAATAAGCTCAGTCCGATGATGCTGTGACACCGCCCCAGACCATGACGGACCCTCCACCTCCAAATCGATCCCGCTCCAGAGTACAGACCTCGGCGTAACGCTCATTCCTTCGGCGATAAACGCAAATCCGACCATCACCCCTGGTGAGACAAAACCGCGACTCGTCAGTGAAGAGCACTTTTTGCCAGTCCTGTCTTGTCCAGCGACAGTGGGTTTGTGCCCGTAGGCGAAGTTGTTGCGGGTGATGTCTGGTGAGGAACTGCCTTACAACAGGCTTACAAGCCCTCAGTCCAGCCTCTCTCAGCCTATTACGGGCAGTCTGAGCACTGATGGTGGGATTGTGCGTTCCTGGTGTAACTCGGGCAGTTGTAGTTGCCATCCTGTACCTGTGCCGCAGGTGTGATGTTTGGCTGTACTGATCCTGTGCAGGTGTTACAGGTGATCTGCCATGGCGAGGACGATCAGCTGTCCGTCCTGCCTCCCTGTAGCGCTGTCATAGGAGTCTCACAGTACGGACATTGCAATTTATTGCTCTGGCCACATCTGCAGTCCTCATGCCTCCTTGCAGCATGCCTAAGGCACGTTCACGCAGATGAGCAGGGACCCTGGGCATCTTTCTTTTGGTGTTTTTCAGAGTCAGTAGAAAGGCCTCTTTACTGTCCTAAGTTTTCTTAACTGTGACCTTAATTGCCTACCGTCTGTAAGCTGTTAGTTTGTTAACGACCGTTCCACAGGTGCATGTTCATTAATTGTTTATGGTTCATTGAACAAGCATGGGGAACAGTGTTTAAACCCTTTACAATGAAGATCTGTGAAGTTATTTGGATTTTTACAAATTATCTTTGAAAGACCGGGTCCTGAAAAAGGGACGTTTTTTGTTGTTGCTGAGTTTATATATTTACACACATTTAACCTCTTTTTTTGTGGTAGGTACAAAACTACCTCCATACAGTGCCTTTGGAAAGTATTCAGACCCTTTGCCTTTTTCACATTTTGTTACGTTACAGCCTTATTCTAAAATGTATTAAATTGACCAAGAACCTGATGGTCACTCTGACAGAGCTCCAGAGTTCCTCTGCACAGATGGGAGAATCTACCACAAAGACAACCACCTCTGCAGCGCTCCACCAATCAGGCCTTTATGGTAGAGTGGCCAGACGGAAGCCACTCCTCAGTAAAAGGCACAAGACAGTCCGTTTGGAGATTGCCAAAAGGCACCCAAAGGGCTCTCAGACCATGAGAAACAAGCTCCTCTGGTCTGATGAAACCAAGATTGAACTCTTTGGCCTGAATGCCAAGCGTCACATCTGGAGGACACCTGGCACCGCAGGAGTGGCTTTGGGACGAGTCTCTGAATATCCGAGTGCCCCAGTCAGAGCCTGGACTGGAACCCGATCTAACATCTCTGGAGAGACCTGAAAATAGCTGTGCAGCGACGCTCCCCATCCAAACTGCCAGAGCTTGAGAGGATCTGCAGAAAAGAATGGGAGAAACTCCCCAAATACAGGTGTGCCAAGCTTGTAGTGTAATACCCAAGAAGACTCGAGGCTGTAATCGCTGCCAAAGGTGCTTCAACAAAGTACTGAGGAAAGGGTCTGAATACTTATGTAAATGTGATTTCAGTTTTTATTATATTATGCATTTTGTACAATTTTGTATGTGGGCACCTGCTCGTTGAACATCTCATTCCAAAATCATAGGCATATGGAGTTGGTCCCTCTCTGCTGCTATAACAGCCTCCACTCTTCTGGGAAGGCTTTCCACTAGATGTTGGAACATTGCTGCAGGGACTTGCTTCCATTCAGCCACAAGAACATTAGTGAGATCGTGCACTGATGTTGGGTGATTAGGCCTGGCTCGCAGTTGACGTTCCCATTCATCCCAAAGGTGTTAGCACAGAATCGTCTACAATGTCATTGTATGCTGTAGCATTAAGGTTTCCCTTCACTGGAACTAAGGAGCCTAGCCCGAACCATGAAAAACAGCCCCAGACCATTACTCCTCCTCCACCAAACTTTACAGTTAGCACTATGAATTAGGACAAGTAGCATTCTCCTGGCATCCGCTAAGCCCAGATTCGTCCGTCAGACTGCAAGATGGTGAAGCATGATTCATCACTCCAGAGAACATGTTTTTACTGCTCCAGAGTCCAATGGAGGTGAGCTTTACACCACTCAGCCAACGCCTGGCATTGTGCATGGTGATCTTAGGCTTCTGTACGGCTGCTCGGCCATGAAAACCTATTTCATGAAGCTCCCGACAAAGAGTTCTTGTGCTGATGTTGCTTCCAGAGGCAGTTTGGAACTCGGTAGTGAGTGTTGCAACCAGGGACAGACGTTTTTACGTGGTATGCGCTTCAGCACTCGGTGGTCCCGTTCATTGAACTTGTGTGGCCTACAACTTCGCTACTGAGCAGTTGTTGCACCTAGACGTTTCCACTTCACAATAACAGCACTCACAGTTGGTCTAGAGGCAAAAAAATTGAGAAGTGAGAGATAGATAATAAAAATGATACATATATAGACAGTGCCAGTTAAAAGTTTGGACACACCTACTCATTCAAGGGTTTTTCTATATTTTTACTATTTTCTACATTGTAGAATAATAGTGAAGATATCTTGATCAGTTGCTCCCCATAATAAGCACGGGGAGTTGGCTCAGGTCTATTGCCTGACTTAGCCAATCTCCCCGTGTGCCCCCACCCCAAAAAATTATTTGGGGATGCCTCTCAGGCTTCCTTGCCAGCCGTGTTCCGGCATAACGTTCCCGGTCCTCTCCAGCCTTCCTCCATGGTCCTTCTCCAGCTAGTATCTTCTCCCATGTCCAGGACTCGAGATAGCTCTCCTGTTGCTCCTTGCTCAGCTGCTTGGTCCTTTTTTGGTGGGTAGTTCTGTCATAAGCGTTGTTGAAGGTGGACCAAAACGCAGCAGGAATATGTATGCTCGTCTTCTTTTATTGAAAAAACCCAAAACAAAAACACTTATACTAAACAAAGGACGAAAAACAGTCCTGTAAGGTTCACTGACAATACATGGAGACAACTACCCACAAAACCCATGGAAAAATACCCCTACTAAATAGGACCTTCAATTAGAGGCAACGAGGAACAGCTGCCTCCAATTGAAGGTCAACCCAAGAAACTAAACATAGAACTAGAAGAACTAGAAAGGAAAACATAGAAATAGATAACCCAAAATCCCGAAACACATAAAACAAACACCCCCTGCCACGCCCTGACCAAACTACAATAACAAATAACCCCCTTACTGGTCAGGACATGACCATTAGTACAAATAAAGAAAAACCCTTGAATGAGTAGGTGTGTCCAAACTTGTCGGAAGTTTACAAATACTTAGGTTGGAGTCATTAAAACTCGTTTTTCAACCTCTCCACAAATGTCTTGTTAACAAACTATAGTTTTGGCAACTCGGTTAGCACTTCTACTTTGTGCATGACACAAGTATTCTTTCCAACAATTGTTTACAGACATATTATGTCACTTATAATTCACTGTATCACTATTCCAGTGGGTCAGAAGATTACATACACTAAGTTCACTGTGCCTTTAAACAGCTTGGAAAATGTCATGGCTTTAGAAGCTTCTGATTGACTAATTGACATCATTTGAGTCAATTGGAGGTGTGCCTGTGGATGTATTTCAAGGCCTACCTTCAAACTCAATGCCTCTTAGCTTGACATCATGGGAAAATCAAAAGAAATCAGCCAAGACCTCAGACATTTTTTGTAGACCTCCACAAGTCTGGTTCATCCTTGGGAGCAATTTCCAAACGCCTGAAGGTACCACGTTCATCTGTACAAACAATAGTACTCAAGTATAAACACCATGGGACCACGCAGCCGTCATACCGCTCAGGAAGGAGACAGGTTATGTCTCTTAGAGATTATCGTACTTTGGTGCGAAAAGTGCAAATCAATCCCAGAACAGGGGGGTGGCAGCGTCATGTTGTTTGGGTGCTTTGCTGCAGGAGGATATGGTGCACTTCACAAAATAGATGGCATCATGAGGGAGGAAAATTATGTGGATATATTGAAGCAACATCTCAAGACATCAGTCAGGAAGTTAAAGCTTGCCAATAGATTGTCTACTTGATTTATGATGATGACTGCTAGCTAAGATTTTGAAAGTAAGATCTGACATGATCAGTCCAATCAAAGCTACTGTAGATATAACGTGTTTTGACGTCCTTTTATCTGCGGGTGACGTAGTGTCCCCATGAGTGACAGAGCACTGAGCCAATCATGGTGCAATGTTGAGCCAATCACTGTGAAATGCTGAGCCAATCACGGTGCAATGCTCCTATTTTCTGCCGGCCTGCCACACCACCACAGAAAGCACTGAGCTCGGCTGAAACACCTGCATTTTGGAGCTGCCTGTTTGTATGCAGCATTATTAATAATATAGATTTTTTTTTTACATTGTTTGCAAACTGATATGTGACACATATTAATTACAAAATTAACAAGCCAATTGGCAAGCCCCCCCCCAAAAAAAATCTCTCTCTCTATATATATATTATTATTATTATTTTTGATTTTTTTTGTGGGGCTCAAAACAGGTGCCCTGAATGACGGGTCGCCATTGATGTGGCTGCTATGAAAGTGAACTGTGTTTGCGGTAATTAGGGGTCTATTAATTTTGCCGATTCTGTTGAAAAACTTTTTTAAAACAGAAGCAAACGGAACAAAACCTGGGTAAACATATCTGAATTTGTCCAATAGAAACTCTTGTTTCCAACTGTTGGACGAATGATTACACCCTAAATCAGCAACATGCAGGCAAGAGTGTTCAAGGCGGTATTGAATGTGTCACTGTCTGTCACCTTGATTACTCACATTTCTCTCAACCTGTGCACCTACATTGTAAACTTTAATTTGTAGGCTAGGTTGTACTGTAGCAACCTCATGATGGGTATAGAAACATTTTTAATGTCATGTAATGGCCTAAGTCTATTGATGTTAAATTGAGCTGGGTGAATGGAATATGAATGACAGTCATCCAGTATACTATATTAAAGTTAAATAATAGAAATAAGGCCATGTTCATAAACAAAAAATATCCTCCTCTCTCATCTTAAACAGCACTGACCTCCACTGATATACAGTGCATTTGGAAATGATTCAGAAATTATCCCTTCACTTTTTCAACATTTTGTTACGTTACAGGCTTATTCTAAAATGGATTCAATAAAATTATTTCTATAAATGTCATTATGGGGTATTGTGTGTAGATTGATGAGGAAAAATACTATTTAATCAATTTTAGAATAAGTCTGTAACGTAACAACATGTGGAAAAAGCTAAGGGGTCTGAATATTTTCCAAATGCACTGTATAGATAACACCCAAATACCATCAGATTGGGCAGGATCAGATGGATGGAGACATGTCAGGACCGGAGATGTTTCTGTTGTACAACACTTCTTTACAGAGGACCAGAGTTGACTATGCCGACATCCCTTGATATGTCTCCCCTGATGCAGTATAAATTCTTTTTTTACCCAATTGCTACTGGCAAAACAAGAAGAGGAAACTGAAATACAGATGCACAAACACGCTTTCTTAACCTCATCTCCTCTCCCTATATGTGTGCTTCAACTCCCCCCTCTCTAACTGTATCTCCCTTATCCCCTTTTTCCTTTTACTGTACATACCACTAGGTAAGGTCAACAAATCTCCTGTTCTCACTGTCCAGACATGACTGGCTGTACGGTTGAACCAAACCTGAACCCTTTGTATTTTAATTTCATTTAATTTAACTTTTATTTAACTAGTCAAGTCAGTTAAGAACAAATTCTTATTTACAATGACGGCCTACCAAAAGGCAAAAGGCCTCCTGCGGGGACAGGGACCTGGGATTAAAAATGAAAAATAGGGGGCCTCCTGAGTGGCGCAGTGGTCTGTGCCACTAGAGATTCTGGGTTCGAGTCCAGGCTCTGTCGCAGCCGGCCGCGACCGGGAGGCCCATGGGGCGGCGCACAATTGGCCCAGCGTCGTCCGGGTTAGGGAGGGTTTGGCCGGCAGGGATATCCTTGTCTCATCGCACACTAGCGACTCCTGTGGCGGGCCGGGCGCATTGCACGTTGACACCATCGCCAGGTGTACGGTGTTTCCTCCGACACATTGGTGCGGCTGGCTTCCGGGTTGGATGGGCATTGCGTCAAGAAGCAGTGCGGCTTGGTTGGGTTGTGTTTTGGAGGACACATGGCTCTCGACTTTCGCTTCTCCCGAGTCCGTACAGGAGTTGCAGCGATGAGACAAGACTGTAACTACTACCAATTGGATACCACAAAATTGGAGAGAAAAAAGGGGTGAAAAAAAGGAAAAATAAATACAATATAAATATAGAACAAAACACACATCACAACAAGAGAGACAACACAACACAACATAAAGAGAGACCTAAGATGACAACAAAGCAAGGCAGCAACACATAACAACAACATGGTAGCAGCACAAAACATGGTACAAACATTATTGGGCACAGACAACAGCACAAAGAGCAAGAAGGTAGAGACAACAATACATCACACAAAGCAGCCACAACTGTTAGTAACAGTGTCCATGATTGAGTCTCATTCCAGTCGCTAGCTGCAGCAAACTGAAAAGGGGAGCGACCCAGGGATGTGTGTGCTTTAGGGACCTTTAACAGACTGTGACTTAATTACATTTACATTTACATTTAAGTCATTTAGCAGACGCTCTTATCCAGAGCGACTTACAAAATGGTGCATTCACCTTATGATATCCAGTGGAACAACCACTTTACAATAGTGCATCTAAATATTTTAAGGGGGGGGGGGGGGGGGGGGGGGGGTTAGAAGGATTACTTTATCCTATCCTAGGTATTCCTTAAAGAGGTGGGGTTTCAGGTGTCTCCGGAAGGTGGTGATTGACTCCGCTGTCCTGGCGTCGTGAGGGAGCTTGGTCCACCATTGGGGTGCCAGAGCAGCGAACAGTTTTGACTGGGCTGAGCGGGAACTGTGCTTCCTCAGAGGTAGGGGGGCCAGCAGGCCAGTGGTGGATGAACGCAGTGCCCTTGTTTGGGTGTAGGGCCTGATCAGAGCCTGAAGGTATGGAGGTGCCGTTCCCTTCACAGCTCCGTAGGCAATCACCATGGTCTTGTAGCGGATGCGAGCTTCAACTGGAAGCCAGTGGAGAGAGCGGAGGAGCGGGGTGACGTGAGAGAACTTGGGAAGGTTGAACACCAGACGGGCTGCGGCGTTCTGGATGAGTTGTAGGGGTTTAATGGCACAGGCAGGGAGCCCAGCCAACAGCGAGTTGCAGTAATCCAGACGGGAGATGACAAGTGCCTGGATTAGGACCTGCGCCGCTTCCTGTGTGAGGCAGGGTCGTACTCTGCGAATGTTGTAGAGCAGCAGATAGGTCTAGAAGGATGAGAGCAGAGGAGAGAGAGTTAGCTTTAGCAGTGCGGAGAGCCTCCGTGACACAGAGAAGAGCAGTCTCAGTTGAATGCCCAGTCTTGAAACCTGACTGATTAGGATCAAGAAGGTCATTCTGAGAGAGATAGCAGGAGAGCTGGCCAAGGACGGCACGTTCAAGAGTTTTGGAGAGAAAAGAAAGAAGGGATACTGGTCTGTAGTTGTTGACATCGGAGGGATCGAGTGTAGGTTTTTTCAGAAGGGGTGCAACACTCGCTCTCTTGAAGACGGAAGGGACGTAGCCAGCGGTCAAGGATGAGTTGATGAGCGAGGTGAGGAAGGGGAGAAGGTCTCCGGAAATGGTCTGGAGAAGAGAGGAGGGGATAGGGTCAAGTGGGCAGGTTGTTGGGCGGCCGGCCGTCACAAGACGCGAGATTTCATCTGGAGAGAGAGGAACCCTTAATGAACCCTTAACGCAACCTAACCATTCCTTGCACAAAATAAAAAAATATCAACATGTAATCTGTGAGCATGTTCTTCAAATCAGTCATCTCCAGGAACAGTACACAGTTTAGCTCATGTCTGGATGGTTAGTCAGAGAAATTAATTCATTACTGATGAATTGTGGACAAAATGCAGGCAAACAGCTCATTGGGGTTATCTTGTTTGGCATATCCATGAATAAAGCCCATTTAAAGAATCATTGTCAAACCCCGAGCTGTGTAAGGACACACAAATCTGCTCCTGAATGATATGGACATTGTGACATCATCTCACATCCTTATGAGGGCGACATAATGTATGCTCTTATCTACGACCGTGGTTTTCAACCTGTGGTCAACCGGAGTTCTACAGACGCTCCATCATTTATTTTAGAAATGTTTTATTTCGTAGAATTGTTTTCTTCAAACAATAACAGTTGGGAGTATTAGTATTAATGGTGTAAGCAATTTTACCTTACTTTTCACATTTCAAATAAATACTATAGTTTATAATAATAATATTAATAAAACACCTTTAATCTGTTGTAGTCACTGATAAAATTGACTACATTTAGGTTGGGAACCGCTGATCTATGACTAGGTCTGCTGGTGGAACTCAAGATATTCTTTCTGGGTGTTGGAATTAGGTTCCAGTCGTCTCTATTTCAGGCTGTCCCTTTCTGTAGGTACAGAGACTAGGGGCTAGCTTATGTATCGCCTCCACTTATCTGACTACGGTGTATGATGCGTACATGACCCCCATACAGGGGTCACTGACTGAGGCGGGGCCTTGTCTCTGTGGCCCTCAGGGTCCAGTCCCTTGGCTCAGGCTGTGTAAGTAAGACCATGGTTATCATTAGTCAGATGAGGATAATGTCTTGATGGGCTAGAGGTCACAAAGGAAACGAGAGAGGCTTGTCTTCCTCTCTTCCTTCCGAGGTGGACAGCTAATTTCCCTTTTCCCTCTTCCTGAGGACTTTCTCTCCAGCGGCTCTTCTCTCTATCCCTATTTTTTTGTTTGGAGTGGCTGCGGTTCCGGACTTTCTGGAAACTGACTTGCCGTGGCTAAAGATAGATTTCTGCTCATGTGCGCATGCAGGTGCTTCTGCTGCTTCGGCGATGAATGTCTTTGTCTGGTGTAGCCTACAAACTTCATGTTGTGCACAAAGGACATGGACGATAGGTTCGAACTATTGCATTCTATGCCTCAGTAGGCTATTAAGCATAAGCGCAATTTCATGTTCTTTTTTCAGGAGAAAGGCTACATGCAGTTACAGGTAACTGCCAAAATAAAGGAAACACCAACATAAAGTGTCTTAATAGGGCGAATAGCTTCAATGCAGTCCGAATAGCTTCAATGCACCTTGGCAAAGATTCTACACATCTGGAACTCTGTTGAAGGGATGTGACACCATTCTTCCACGAGAAATTCCATAATTTAGTGTTTTGTCGATGGTGGTGCCGTCGTGGAAGATACTGTCTCAGGCGCCACTCCAGAATCTCCCATAAGTCTTCAATTGGGTTGAGATCTGGTGACTGAGATGGCCATAGTATATGTTTTACATCGTTTTAATGCTCATCAAACCATTCAGTGACCACTTGTGCCCTGTGGATGGGGGCATTGTCATCCTATGGAGGCTTAGCTGTGGAGCCAAAATAATGGCCTGCCCAGCATTTTTATACATGACCCTAAGCATGAGGAGATGCTAATTGCTTCATTAACTCAGGAACCACACCAGTGTGGAAGCACCTGCTTTCTATAAACTTTTTATCTCTCATTTACTCAAGCGTTTCCATTATTTTGGCAGGTACCTTAATTTTATATGTTGTGCACATGATCAACATGTTCGTACCCCAATACAAACCTCAAGTGGGGAGTTACATGCAGCTATCTAGGCAGCATATCACACACAAACATTAGCCATTTAATGTTATTTTCATTGTTTTTAATGTTAATGTAATTTTCTAGTCGTCACAATGGCTAAGCAGGAGGCAGACAGGCAGTCAAAGTAATAATGTTCATTTTCAGCAACTCTGGCTAATGGCTATGCTATGGTAGCAACTACAAAGATTAGACTAACTCATCACATAAAACAAATTATTCTTGCTCCAATACAATGTGAAAACTTTGTATTCGCAGCCACTGCCTTTTTGTTTCTTCTCTTTCTTCTTCACGTGTTATCGGTACTGGTGCAGTTCAAGAGAAGGATGATAAATGGGTCAACACGACCTGAACACACACCCAAGACATTGGTAATTGATCAGTTGATCTCATTGATAAATTGATTAACTCAACTACAGGGAAACCCTAGTTGCATACACCCTCCAGTTTACTGTTGGCAGGACTGACAGACGGAATCTGTCAGTAGAATGGCTTTGCGGTCACAGCACTCAACAACACTATGATCATGAGTGGCAGGCAAAGTGCTGTGACAGGTGAATGGCCCTTCATGTGAAGTCAATCTGATCTAAGTAAAATAAATTACATTACATTTTCACTTCTTCCACTCTGAAAATGAGATAATCACATAGGCAAAAAGTTAATCATGATAACTTCAAAATCAGATATAGGGATCTGCACACCAATTTGAACCAGATGTTACAACCACAACCATAGTGTTGTCACTTGATACAGGTGGACCTAATGTTTTTTGCATTATGTTTTTCTCATACTGATCAAGAAAACTCAAAATACATGTGAATAGTCTAGCATGTCTAAAGCATGGGAAAATGTGTGTTTATTATCTCTTTGTGAGTGAAGATGGGGGTAATATCCAATCTAGACAGAGACAAAATTGCACTTACCATCATGTTATTTTTAGACAAAGAGGGTGATAGCAAACAATGACAGAAAGGGAAATGAGACACGATGAGAGGGGAGGGCAAGGGATGGAGAGATGTACAAGATAAACAGAGAGTAGGGGAGAGGTGTATGTGACGGTGCAGTAACACTCGAACGATAGAGAGGGAGGACGATAAGAGTCTTGGGTAACGAGAGAGAAGTCCAGTTGAACATCTGTGCGTGCATTACAGTGGTCACTTCTCTACTTGCTGGGCAAAGACTGACTGAGAGATACAGAGAGAACCAGAAGAAAAATACTTTGCCACCACCCTGCATCTAAGAGGAACAGGACAAGTGCCTTTTGGGGACCTTACCACTCCTAAGTTGTGACATTGGGTAAGAAGTTATTACTGATGATTACATGTTTTATACTTTCCAAGGATGATCCACAACTTTCATAGTAAATGTGATTGTAAAAGGAACTTTAAGGAACCATAATGTCTTTCATTCTCAATTGGACAAGTGTTGAATGGTCAGATGTACGGCAGAAATAGAGTTTGAAGACCAAAGCAACATTTATACACTACTGGTCCAAAGTTTTATAACACCTTATAACATCATTCAAGGGTTTTCTTTGTTTTTACTATTTTCTATATTGCAGAATAATAGTGAAGACATCAAAACTATGAAATAACACAATGGAATCATGTAGTAACCAAAAAAGTGTTAAACAAATCAAAATATATTTTATATTTGAGATTCTTCAAATACCCATCCTTTGCCTTGACGCCAGCTTTGCACACGCTTGGCATTCTCTCAACCAGCTTCACCTGGAATACTTTTCCAACAGTCTTGAAGGAGTTCCCACATATGCTGAGCACTTGTTGGCTGCTTTTCCTTCACTCTGCGGTCTGACTCATCCAAAACCATCTCAATTTGGTTGAGGTCGGAGATTGTGGAGGCCAGGTCATCTGACGCAGCACTCCATCACTCTCCTTCTTGGTAAAATAGCCCTTACACCGCCTGGAGGTGTGTTGGGTCATTGTCCTGTTGGAAAAATAAATTATAGTGGGACTAAGGTCAAACCAGATGGGATGGCGTATCGCTGCAGAATGCTGTGGTAGCCATGCTGGTTAAGTGTGCCTTAAATTCTAAATAAATCACAGACAGTGTCACCAGCAAAGCACCTCCATACCCTAACACCCCCTCCTCCATGCTTTACGGTGGGAAATACACATGCGGAGATCATCCATTCACCCACACCGCGTCTCACAAAGACACCGTGGTTGGAACCAAAAATCTCAAATTTGGACTCCAGACCAAAGGACAAATTTCCACCGGTCTAATGTCCATTGCTCATGTTTCTTGGCCCTCTTCTTCTTATTGATGTCCTTTAGTAGTGGTTTCTTTGCAATAATTCGACCATGAAGGCCTGATTCATGCAGTCTCCTCTGAACGGTTGATGTTGAGATGTGTCTGTTACGTGAACTCTGTGAAGCTTTTATTTGGGCTGCAATTTCTGAGTCTGGTAACTCTAATGAACTGCTCCTAACTCTGGGTCTTCCATTCCTGCGGTGGTCTTCATGAGAGCCATTTTCATCATAGCGCTTGATGGTTTTTGCAACTGCACTTGAAGAAACTTTAAAAAGTTCTTGACATTTTCCGTATTGACTGACCTTCATGTCTTAAAGTAACGATGGACTGTCGTTTCCCTTTCCTTATTTGAGCTATTCTTGCCATAATATGGACTTGGTATTTTACCAAATTTGTTCTTAACTGACTTGCTTCTACACCTGCATTGCTTGCTGTTTGGGGTTTTAGGCTGGGTTTCTGTACAGCACTTTGATATATCAGCTGATGTAAGAAGGGCTACATAAATACATTTGATTAGTTAAATAAAGGTAAAATAAAAACATTTAAATGTAGAAAATAGTAAAAATCAAGAAACATCCTTGAATGAGTAAGTGTTCTAAGACTTTGGACCAGTAGTGTACACTGACGTACTAACTCAAGAATGTTCGGGAGTTAAATGATCTGTTAGAACCACTGATATGTAAATATATCACAGTGGGTAACCATTAGTCATGGCAATTACATACCGTTGAGGAAACATTAATGGTGTGCCATGCCATCATTACAAGGACCATGAGGGAACCATGCTATATTTAGAGCAAATGAACAAATCTGCTTCAAAATTGTATGATTTTCACTATAAAAAGTTTCCTCTCCGCCTTTCCTCCCTCAGATCAACTGTGCTTACCATGCGAGGCATGCATCTAAGTCTGTGTCTGGCTCTGCTGCTGCCATGGTGCAACCAGTGCCAGATAACGGGCTCTGCCAGTGCCAAGCTGGGAAAAGAAGACACAGGAGACCTGTTGGCTGTCAAACTCGTAAACCGCAGTGGCATCCTGGGCCCTCTGCTCCCCCCAGAATTCCATCCAACACCCCGGCAGACCAGAGCCCCACGTCCGGCCTCCCAGGTCTCCAAGAGAGCCCAGCAAGGGTCTCGCTTCACCCTGTCCCTGGATGTTCCCACCAGCATCCTCAGTGTCCTCATAGATCTTGCCAAGAACCACGACATGAGAGCCAAGGCTGCTGCCAATGCAGAGCTGATGGCACGCATTGGGAAAAGGAAATAAAGGCTGGGGTCGTATGGGCAAAGGCTAAGGGGGGCAATTCTCAACTCACCAGGGTGGGTTTTCAAAATCAGGTTAAGGGATGGATAGGTTATGGGAAGGAATGGTTGTTATTAGAGGAAAAGACATCTTGAAGTCTTTAATTAGTTTAGCCCTTTATCTGTTTTATATTTCTATTGCATAATTCTTACCTCATTTTATGCCAAAAAGATCTACTGTCTGCCTGTACAGAACCATTATATAAAAAGAATGATAGAACAAATTGTGCTAATTAAATGTCACTTATCAAATATAAGATGAAGCTGGTCTTTTGTCTCCGCTACAGTGGGCAAAATGTACAATTTGTGGGCAGATAATCTTCTGAAATAGTAATAGGCAGGGAACTATTTGGCGTCTGTTTATTGTTTTTATTTGTATGTGTAACAAACTAAGGAAAGGTTGGAAAATAAAATCAGATAATGTAACCTAATTTCTGTGTGTACAGCTTGCTTCTTCTGCATTGACGTCAGAGGCGTTTATTAATTACAAGCATCAGTAACCAATAAAGCACTAACGAATAAGTAATATCACCCTGCGTCATTCCCAACAAGAAGACTGATAACAGGACTATGGCATAGGGAGGAAACTGACCTCAGAGACAGAGGTCCCTGTTAGAGATCATCCATCTAGTTGATTAATGCTTGATGCCAAGTCAATTGGATAATTAAAGCAGCAATGCTGAGAGTAATTTTTAGTCACAGCACAGACCATTACTTAACTCAGATAGATACATAAGCAAATTACAAATAAACATTCGTCTGGACTCCTGGAAGTACTGGATGGTGTGCAGGTGGTACAGTTTGTGAGGTAATATGGCCTACAAAACGACTAAAATCATGGTACAAAAACAACACAATCATGTTCATCAAAGAATATGTTTATAGCCTGTCTCAATTGTTCAATATATATATATATATATATATATATATATATATATATATGAGTAAATAACTCACGGACACTAGAGAAGCTAAACCAAGATAAATTCTAGGCAGAGTTGCAAAGAAAAAGCAATATCTCAGACTGGCCAATAAAAAGAAAAGATTAAGATGGGCAAAAGAACACAGACACTAGAAGGCCAGCATCCCGGAGTCACCTGTTCACTATTTAATGAAGCTGCCAGTTGAGGACTTGTGAGGTGTCTGTTTCTCAAACTAGACACTCTAATGTACTTGTCCTCTTGCTCAGTTGTGCACCAGGGCCTCCCACTCCTCTTTCTATTCTGGTTAGAGCCAGTTTGTGCTGTTCTGTGAAGGGGTAGTGCACAACGGTGTACAAGATCTTCAGTTTCTTGGCAATTTCTTGCATGCAATAGCCTTCATTTCTCAGAACAAGAATAGACTGATGAGTTTCAGAAGAAAGCCATTTTGAGCCTGTTATCGAACCCACAAATACTGATGCTCCAGATACTGAACTAGTCTAAAGAAGGCCAGTTTTATTGCTTCTTTAAACAGAACAACAGTTTTCAGCTGTGCTAACATAATTTCAAAAGGGTTTTCTAATGATCAATTAGCCTTTTAAAATTATAAACTTGGATTAGCTAACACAACGTGCCATTGGAACACAGGAGTGATGGTTGCTGATAATGGGCCTCTGTACGCCTCTGTAGATATTCCATTAAAATCAGCCATTTCCAGCTACAATAGTCATTTACAATATTAACCATGTCTACACTGTATTTCTGATCAATTTGATGTTATTTTAATGGACCAAAAAATTATAATTCTATCAAAAACAACGACATTTCTAAGTGACCCCAAACTTTTGAACAGTAGTATATATATATATATATATATATATATATATATATATATGTATTTATATAATAGCCTACCATAGGCTATACAGAAATAGTGTCAGCACAATCTGTATGATTACTATAGGCCAGGCCCATATCATACATTTCTGAAGAATAAAATAAATGCCTTTAATGAGCCAACTGTTTAAAAAGGTCTCACTCCCCCTTTTGGCTACTGTTGTCATGTGTAGTCTACTACTACTACACTACCAACATAGACAACATAAGTTAGTTAACAGCTATTTTAAGAAATAGAAATGGATATTTGAAAAGAAAATACAGATGAGTCACTGAACCCTGGGGCCAAATTTTTTGGCACTTTCCTGCATAACCGAAGCCGCAGTTGACAGCTTATCATGTGGTCTACCATTTGTATACTACCCCAAAGCGGTCTGAGGTGCATCAGAGCAGTAGTGAATTGAGCAATTTCTGTGCTTTGACAGGTCATACTTGAGATCACATCTGATAGCTTCGAACGCCGCGGGATTCATTCGTTGCCCAGATGCAGTGCCCGACCGACAGCAGCCTCACAGGTGTTGCAAGGTCATTCATCATTTTTCCACCCGATGTCGTTATTCACACAAAGTTGGACGAAGCATTGAAGCAATTTATAAACCATGCAAAAATACCATGATTATTTTCATTTTTATGGTTACTCAGGAGTTCAGCACAATAGGCCTAATTATGTTTTATTACGTGATTTAAAAAGGTGCTGCCAATGATGGCTAGGTGGATGACACTCAGCAGACAGCCATAAGGAGAGGCTTTTTGACTCAAAGGTATACCAACAAGTAAGTTTGTTTCATTGTATATTGGTAGATTTACATTTGCCCCTGACATTCATTGAAGATTTCTAGGTAGTAGACCTAATGGAGCTGGGACATGGTTTGCCCAGTAAATCACTACGGTAAAGTTACCTTTATATTAAAGATTCAGACTTTGCTCATCAATACCTCTTCAACAGAACATGCCAGGATGGTATAAATTACATTTTTAATCGGTTGACGATAGCGAAGAAGCTACACCGGTTGTCCAGTTCCGTTTACAAAAAGTGACCTTCACAGTAATTTCAATGCCAGATTTTCCTTGTACTGCAGTTTAGGGACCATCTTAAAGGTGCAATTTGAACCCACTGTTAACTGAAATTTCAAGTTTTGAAATCACATGACAGAACTCTCAAACCAACTTTAGTAAGTTCAAGGACCTGTCCTCTTCAATCAACGGGCAATCATTTTAATTGACTTTAAATAGGAAAAATACTTACTTAACTTCAATAGCTTAAACCCCATAATACTTTCATGGATACAACCAACTTTTATTGGTTCAGGGACTATATCGCTAATCAACGGCAATTACTTGAGTGTTTTTTTACTTTGTCAATTTTTTTAATGAATTTTAATTTAATTTACATGAAAAAAAAGGATGCCAGGGTCACTATTCCAGCCAGCTCCCTGCCCCAGGGAAAGGGCCAGGGAGCAGTGGGGGACCACCCAAGGAACCCTGCTCTGCACCCGAGAAGGACGGTGTCCGTCACCTACCGTAGGCCTCAGCCAGCCCTTTCACACTTGCCTGGCTACCCAGACTCCTTGCTCCGGCCAAACGCTATGCCATGCCTACGGACGTAATTTTTTTTCTCCGCAATGAGTCTGGATCGGAGTATTTCCCTGACCCTTCACTGAATGCAAACACATTCAGGGCCGTCTGATTGGTCCAGGAACTGATGGGTTGGACCAGAGCCAGAACACACATGGGTAAATCGGTACTCTGAAAATGTAATTGGCTTTGATACTCTAATTGTTTAGAGATTATCCAATTGCTGATGACTTTGTTTTGTACAACATCCCTCATGCCCCACGTCACCACAACTGACCTCAGTGATGGCAGTCTCAGACTAAAGTATGTAGCAAATGACCAAGCAGCAGAAGAATTTAATGAGTCGCCAGGCACACACCAGAGGCCCAGTAGACCAAAAAAAAGGGGCACAGAGCCACCAACCTCCAGAGGCTGCCCGGAAGGACAGTGTCACTCATAACACCTTCTCAAATGAGCCTTCTCCTTGGGGCCTACCTGACCTCCAGTCAGGCCCCCACTGACCTGGTGACCTCTCTGTGACTCGGGGCACCACTGTCTGGGCCTCACTCCTGCCTCACCCTCCTTGGACCTCTCTGGAGGACCAGACAGTCCCCCACTGACCAGGTGACCTATTCCCCCAGTCAAGCCACCCCTGTCTGGCCCTCACTGCTGCCTCACCTTTTCTGGAGCTCCACTCCTTACACTGGAGTTCCACAAACTAAGTCCAGACCTCCAGGCCCTACACTCCTTGCCCTGTCTGCCTGCCCTCTTCCTGGGGCTGAGAGTCTAGCTTACTCCCTGGACCTCCAGGCCTACACATTTACTCTCCCTACACAGGCAACAACCCTCTCCCTGGACATCACCCATAACTGCATTCCGGTCAGTCTCATTCACCTCCAGATCCTCACGAACCGGGGCACCCGCACTTAAGCCCCCACCACTAAGACCTCTATAGACCCACTGCCAGGAACCACAGGCATCTGGTGTCCCAAACACGCTCTCTGAACGTGGTAACCTCCAACAGGTTACAAGGTTCAGTCCCCACTATACACTCCTAACAATGTGTATATATGAATGGACAAAGCTATTGATCACATGACACCATTTCTTCCTATGTAAAGACTCGATAGTGCATTGTAGCCAAATTAAGTCGGTTAATATGGTGTCTCATGGAGACATAACATGCGCAGTTTGAGCTATTCCAGGAAGTGACATTGCAGGCTAGCTTCGTGCTGCACCCTCTCTTTGAGTAACTCAAGTTTAAGGCCGACGCAGTACTGTAGGCTGCCATTAGCAGCTAAATTGTTCTTAAACTTCTTCTGTAAGCAATTTTAAAATAATCAGTTCAAGGACATCTGGTGTATTAGAAGCAATTATTGGTACATTGACTGTCTTAAAAAAATGTGGATACTGTTTTCTGCTAACAATGCCTGTAGTACTGCAGTCGGTCTTGAACTTCCGTGGCTTCAATAGAAGGGGCAGTCGTTCACCCAGCTGTGGACCTGTTGACAGCGCTCCATCTCCAGACTCTGAGTGCCCGTTTATTTTACTTTCAAAGTAAACTCAATTCAAATATATATTTTTTTTAAGAGTAAAAAATACAAAGTTATTGCTTTCGATTGGAATGATAAGGTCCCTGAAGCAATAACAGTTGGTTGTAATCATGAAAGTGAAATGAGGTTGAAGCTATTGATGTTTTTTGGCAGTATTTTTATGTAAAGTGAATACATGGAAAATATAAAGTAAATAAAAATACTAATTGCCGATTATTTTTGAGAAGAAGTCTCTGAACAATGTCAATTGATTTGAGAAGGTACTGACGTTTTTAATTAACATGCAATAGTAGGCGTTGCAGTTTTAAGATGGTCCCTTAACACTAGGAGCGCAACGGTTTAGCTACATTTCCCCTCCAAAAAGTAAATATAGCACGGAATTGGAAAAACACGGGGTGTAACTTGTTCGTTATCGTCAGCTGATTTAGAATATGACATTTCCATCATCCTGTCATGTTCCGTTGAGGTATTGACGAGCAAAATCCGAATCTTTAATATAAAGCTAACTTCACAATGAATAAATCAGACTTTGATCCCCCAAAAATGGTATACAGTCTGAAACAAACCACTGCAAAACCGTGCAATTGTACCTTTTTTATAAGCCAAAATGTTGAATAAAATTACTCTACCGATTGTCTGTTTGGTTGGTCCCTCAGCTGCTCAAAATTTAAGACAAAATATACACAGAAAAGTATTGTTTACCCGACTATTTAGAACGCTGCTACTGAAGTTGACCTGGCACATGATCAAAACCATGAAAACATTTGTTAGTATGCTTGCATGTACTCCGCGTCTTGTCCAAGTGCCTTCCGCCATGAGCAAACATTTTGATTGCCACACACATAGACCCGCGTTTTGAAGTCGGTTTAATAATACATTTCTGCGCATAGTTTGTCAATGTTCAACCAGCTGATTGACCAACACCACAGACAATCAATCGGCAGAGTAATGTCCAATATAATTGTATTCAACATTTATGACAGACAAGGTATGTTTAGTTTTTTCTGTGTAAATAAATGTTCGTGGCTTTGCATACTCGATTGAAGGCATTGCCACGTAATGTGACTAGGAATTGAAACATGAATGTACTGGACATTGTCCTGAGTTTGACCTTGTGTGTGTATATAATTAAATGTGTCTTATTGTGCAGATTACATCTGCACACAACCATAATGCAAATTGCACACATTCTAATGTACTGTAGCTTACATTGTCGAGCTCTGACTTGTCCTGACCCTGGCACTTGACCTATTTTTGACCCTCTGTAAGAAGGCAAGTGGTAACTTGGTACTGTGATGTTGATCCCATTTACCCTAGCTGTATTACTGAGTCAGGGTTCATGTGAAGATGATCCTGTAATGCCACTGTGTTTAATAATGCGCCTCAATCTTGCCTGATGAGGTGTGAGTTGTGACTGCATAAGCAGCAGTGCACTTAAGCATTTTATCACTCTGTCCTTAATCTGTTTATGCACTTTCCTTATTTGGCTGGCTCCCAGAGGGGGTGTGGGTGGGTGTGTGGTTTGCTTGTCTTGTAGATTTGAGATGCAGTTGAATTGTGTTTTTCATTTGAGTGTGTATGTTAATGTTCCTGTGGTCAAGAGAGCTTGTCAATGCTCTGTATTGCTGTGGGGCATTTATGTGTGTAAAAGCTAGGTGGTCACAGACAGCATGTGAAATAACTGGCAACAGAGAATAAATTGTGAAAGAGTAATTTCTCACCAAACTAAAGGACTGCAGGAGGTTTTGACACTGTGCTCTGTGAAATGTATTTTTTTCAATTCCTTAACACGTGAAAGCCAAGGTGGGCCCTCCATCCCCAGTGAGCCTGAGGTTTCATTGGAACACACCATACATGAGGTCAAAAGACAAGCGTGTCCATCAGTGGTTATGCTGCCCCCAAAATGCCACTTCTAGTGTGGTGCTATTCTCAGTTGAAGATGATACATTTTTTGCTCAGGCCTGGTCAGATCAAAGATCAGGGGTGTGAATATAATCAGTGATTGAATTGGTTTTGTTTTGTGTCACACCTCGGCTACTAGTCAGATGAATCCTGCCTACACAAACACTTTTGGATTTTGATAGTCTGATACTATGTGTCTCGTTTGATTTACTACTGTTACATTATGACCCACATTATGTAAGCCATAGAATCTAAACACATTCATCTAATTGTTACATCGAACCTGGTTGTGCAACATGGATGGTCTGATAGAAGTTAAAAGGCAGGGCACTCCCACTCTATGATGTGTTATTAAAGTGATGTGTATGAGACATCGGTCAGATAACAACACCACGGTTTGACAGACATCAGTAGGCCCACTACTATTGCC
The DNA here is from genome assembly GCF_965601325.2 of Salmo salar. Lineage (NCBI taxonomy): Eukaryota > Metazoa > Chordata > Actinopteri > Salmoniformes > Salmonidae > Salmo > Salmo salar. Next base: position 82,185,013 of record NC_138302.1, on the reverse strand, counting down.
ATCTATTGATTTACAGCACTGGGATTTGATTTATTTTTGGTAGCTTGAGAGAGTTGCTGAATATAACTGACTGCATACAGTCAACAGATTAGAACGAAAGTAAAAGAACCAGTGATGTAGGAGAGGGAGCAAAAAAAGAGACAGTGAAATCAAGGATCCGTCGATTTATAAATTATCAGAAATTGGACCTGTGTTTCACAGAGACGGAGAAGCGTGGCAAAAAAGGTAACCAAAACTCAATTTACTGTAGACAGGAGACTTAGTGTCAGAACTGTCATCTGTTTTCTGTCAATTATAGCTGTGAATGTATGAATGTAAAGTGGAGTTCATTAGCACAATTTTTTTTTTTGTGTGTATATAGTGAATAATTACCATACATTATTTTTGTAAAAATGTATTCCTTTTGGACAGATAGTCACGAGACTATTATAATGAAGTGTTTAGACCCTGCCCCATACGTCTCGTGTCTGAGCCGTTGAATTGCGACTCCACCTTGTCCCTGTACCGGCATTTCGCTTGTTTGATTGCCTTGCGGAGGGAATAAGTACACTGTTTATATTCAGCCATATCGCCAGACCTCTTTCCATGTTTAAATGCGGTGGATCCCGCTTTCAGTTTTTTGCGAATGCCAACATCCATCCACGGTTTCTGGTTAGGGTAGGTTTTAATAGTCACAGTGGGTACAACATCTCCAATGCACTTATTTATAAACGCACTCACCGAGTCAGCGTATAGATCAATATCATTCTCTGAAGCTGACCGGAACATATTCCAGTCCGCGTGATCAAAACAATCTTGGAGCGTGGCTTCCAATTGGTCAGTCCAGCGTTGAATGGTTCTCGTCACTGGTACATCCTGTTTGAGTTTCTGCCTATAAGCCGGCATGAGCGTTGTGGTCGGATTTGCTGAAGGGAGGGCGGGGGAGGGCTTTGTATGCATCACGGAAGTTAGTAGCAGTGGTCGAGAGTATTAGCCCTACATGTCGCACAATCAATATGCTGATAAAATTGAGGTAACATTGATCTCAAATTTGCTTTGTTAAAATCCCCAGCTACAATAAATGCAGCCTCGGTGTATATAGTTTCCAGTTTACATAAAGTCGAGTGAAGTTCTTGGTGTTTGCTTGAGGGGGGGATGTACAGAGCTGACGAGAATGGCTGGCATTTGATTGTAAGGAATTCTAGGTCGGGTGAGCAGAAGGACTTGAGTTCCTGTGTGTTGTTATGATCGCACCATGAGTTGTTAATCATGAAGCATACACACCCGCCCTTCCTCTTCCCAGAGAGGTGTTTATCTCGGTCATCACGATGCATGGAGAAGCCCGGTGGCTGGACCGATTCCGACAACATATCCCGAGAGAGCCATGTTTCTGTGAAACAGAGAGAGAGAGAGAGAGAGCCATGTTACAGCCTCTGATGTCTCTCTGGAAGGCAACCCTTGCTCGAATTCCGTCTACCTTGTTGTCAAGAGACTGGACATTGGCGAGTAGTATACTCAGGAGCGGTGAGCGATGTGCCCGTCTACGGAGCCTGACCAGAAGACCGCTCCGTCTGCCCCTTCTGCGGTGCCGTTGTTTTGGGTCGCCTACTGGGATCCGATCCATTGTCCTGGGTGGTGGTCCAAACAGAGGATCCGCTTCGGGAAAGTCGTATTCCTGGTCGTAATGTTGGTAAGTTGACGCTACTCTTATATCCAATTGTTCTTCCCGGCTGTATGTAATAAGACTTAAGATTTCCTGGGGTAACAATGTAAGAAATAATACATAAAAAAACTAAATACTGCGCGATGCGAGGCGACCATCTCTGTCAGCGCCATCTGGAACCAAAAAGGGTTCTCCTTCTCCTAAGGAGACAGTAGAAGAACCCTTTTGGAACTGTTTTTTCTAAGAGTGCACTATCCTGGCGTAGCAAGCGCCATGCTTTACCAACTGAGCTACGGAGGACCACATTTAGAGTCAACATCAGCATAATTTTCCAATACATTTGACAGTTTTTGACTGTGTGCTTGTATGTGTCTCCACCAGTTGTGTGACAGCCAGTGTGTCAGCCAGTGCCTCCATGACCCAGCAGCTCCTTGTCAGGTCTCGTCGGCCTAAGCCCTTCCGGGTCACCAGCGCTGACCGCAACGTTAAAAAGGGAATCATGGCTAATGGGCTGCGAGACCTTCTCAACAAGGTAAGGAGAACAAAGAGGAAATGTGGAAGGGATGAAAGAGAAGGAAGAGGGTGCTTGAGAACGAGTACACGTTTAATAAGAGAGAAGAGTGGTTTATGAGTGATGGACAGTAAGGGAGGAGAAGGAAAGAGTCAGGTTACTACCTCTTCATCATAAATTTAAGCCACGGGAACAATGTGACCCAGATGGTTAAAAGAATGGAGGACTGAAAGGATGGGTGAGTCAGAGACTTTCAAAGGGAAGCAGAGAACTGGCAGTTTCCGTCATAGGCTTGTATGCTGCAGTACGTGCCGGTGGTGTTGGCAGAAATCCGCTGATGGCAGGGCCAGCAAAAATGTAGGTGTGGCAAAAATTTGGGCACTCAAATCATCATTCAATTATCATAAAAGCCTACCCTATACACTAATGTAATCGATCGCACACAACAAACCATCTAACGTGATTTCACATTACAGACCAAATAGTCTTGTTAATCAGTTAACATGCGACTCACATAGACCTACACATAATAAACCATAGGCCTATAGTTAATAGACTATGAGACTAGAACATAATGCCCTGCTATAACAGTAATAATCACAATAGGCAGCCATAGCCTATATAGACTAGAACAGTGGTCACCAACCTTTACTTGGTCGAGATCACTTTGAGTCAAAATGCAAGCGGGGTGCAATTCCCAGTCGGTCGCGGGAGATCAAGTGTGATAGGCAATTTACATTGACTGGAAATATTGTTTCATACAGAGAGGTCTGATTTTCTCCACCTCTTATTATAAATAACATGGAATCAAATCTTGAGTCTGAAGCTAGGCTATATGATCACACTGGTAATAGGTCAGTTGCTATATGATGACACTGGTAATAGGTCAGTTGTTGTAATTTCACTGGACTGATGGTTATGTCTCAGCGAAGTGAGGAAGAGAGTGCGACTTAAAGTGGAGAAGCATGTTTCATGATTTCTAAAAGTGTTGAAATAATGATCAGCACTACAATGCTGTATTTGTCTCTGCATGTACTGAAACTGTCTTTAAGGCCCTCCATTAGATCAATGCAATCAGTGAAAATCACTGATATTATTTAACTTGGCAAATACGCTAACATCCTCTTTTATGCAGTCTCTTGAAAATGGCAATTGTACCTATTTTTGGCTAATGAGTCTTGGCTAGCTAACGGTGAGTAGCCCACACAGTGTAGCCTAGCCCACACAGTGTAGCCTAGCCCACACAGTGTAGCCTAGCCCACACAGTGTAGCCTAGCCCACACAGTGTAGCCTAGCCCACACAGTGTAGCCTAGCCCACACAGTGTAGCCTAGCCTACACAGCGATAGCTACTGTTTACTGCATATGGTATCTGTGGGAAGTGACACATGCCAGAACCCGCCCATAAGTTCAATGTTTTGATTTTTTAACACTTTTTTGGGAGGTGGGGGGGGTAAATAATAGGCCTAAATGAAATAGTTTTTATGTACAGTATTAGATTTGATGTAATATGGCCTTGAATGTCCTGAGGCATCTGACAAATAGCTTATTTTGTTACGTTACAGCCTTATTCTAAAATGAAGTAATTTTTTTACTCAATCTACACATAAGTTTGTAGAAATGTTTGCAAATCTAAAAAATGTATAAAAAATAAATATCACATTTACATAAATATTCAGACCCTTTACTCAGTACTTTGTTGAAGCACATTTAGCAGCGATTACAGCCTTGATTCCTCTTGGGTATGACGCTACAAGCTTGGCACACCTGAATTTGGGGAATTTCTCCCATTCTCTGCAGATCCTCAAGCTCTGTCAGATTGGATGGGGAGCATCGCTGCACAGCTTTTCAGATCTCTCCAGAGATGTTCAAGTCTGGGCTCTGGCTGGGACACTCAAGGACATTCAGAGACTTGTCCTGAAGCCACTCCTGCATTGTCTTGGGTGTGTGCTTAGGGTTGTTGTCCTGTTGGAAGGTGAACCTTCGCCCCAGTCTAAGGTCCTGAGCGCTCTGGAGCAGGTTTTCATCAAGGATCTCTCTGTACATTGCTCCGTTCATCTTTCCTTCGAGCCTAACTTGTCTCCCAGTCCCTGCCGCTGAAAACATCCCCACAGCATGATGCTGCCACCACCATGCTTCACCCTAGGGATGGTGCCAGGTTTCCTCCAGATGTGACGCTTGGCATTCAGGCCAAAGAGTTCAATCTTGGTTTCATCAGACCAGATAATCTTGTTTCCCATGGTCTGAGTCTTTAGGTGCCTTTTGGCAAACTCCAAGCGGGCTGTCATGTGTCTTTCACTGAGGAGTGGCTTCTGTCTGGCCACTCTACCATAAAGGCCTAATTGGTGGAGTATTGCAGAGATGGTTGTTCTTCTGGAAGGTTCTCCCATCTCCACAGATGGACTCTAGAGCTCTGTCAGAGTGACCATCGGGTTCTTGGTCACCTCCCTGACCAAGGCCCTTCTCCACCGATTGCTCAGTTTGGCCAGGCAGCCAGCTCTAATAACAGTTTTGGTGGTTCCAAACTTCTTCCATTTAAGAACGATGGAGTCCACTGTGTTCTTGGGGACCTTCAATGCTGAAGACATTTTTTGGTACCCTTCCCAAGGTCTGTGCCTCGACATAATCCTGTGTCGAAGCTTTACAGACAATTCCTTCAACCTCATGGCTTGGTTTTTGCTCTGACATGCACTGTCAACTGTGGGATCTTATATAGACTGGTGTGTGCCTTTCCAAATCATGTCCAATCAATTGAATTTATCACAGGTGGACTCCAATCAAGTTGTAGAAACATCTCAAGGATGATCAATGGAAACAGGATGCACCTGAGCTCAATTTCGAGTCTAACAGCAAAGGGTCTGAATACTTACGTAAATAAGGTATTTCTGGTGTTTATTTTTAATACATTTGCTAACATTTCTAAAAAACAGTTTTCACTTTGTGATTATGGGGTATTGTGGGTAGATTGCTGAGGATTTTTTTATTTATTTAATCAATTTTAGAAGAAGGCTGTAACGTAACAAAATGTGGAAAAAGTCGAGGGGTCTGAATACTTTCCAAAGGCACTGTATCCCTTTCCCCACCCCCTCCCTACTGCTTGCTATGAATTCCATCTGATGGTGTATGCAAGTTTTAGGCCACTGCTTGACATGGACTGAAGTAGGTGCCGGTACTCATTTTGGGTGACTGTACCGTTTTATATTTACAGTTGAAGTTGGAAGTTTACATACACTTTAGCCAAATACATTTAAACTCAGTTTTTCACAATTCCTGACATTTAATCCTAGTAAATATTCCCTGTCTTAGGTCAATTAGGATCACCACTATTTTTAGAATGTGAAATGTCAGAATAATAGTAGAGTGATTTATTTCAGCTTTTATTTCTTTCATCACATTCCCAGTGGGTCAGAAGTTTACATGCACTCAATTAGTATTTGGTAGCATTGCCTTTAAATTGTTTAACTTGGGTCAAACGTTTCAGGTAGCCTTCCACAAGCTTCCCACAATAAGTTGGGTGAATTTTGGCCCATTCCTCCTGACAGAGCTGGTGTAACTGAGTCAGGTTTGTAGGCCTCCTTGCTCGCATGCACTTTTTCAGTTCTGCCCACAAATGTTCTATAGGATTGAAGTCAGAGCTTTGTGATGGCCACTCCAATACCTTGACTTTGTTGTCCTTAAGCCATTTTGGCACAACTTTGGAAGTATGCTTGGGGTCATTGTCCATTTGGAAGACCCATTTGCGACCAAGCTTTGACTTCATGACTGATATCTCGAGATGTTGCTTCAATATATCCACATAATTTTCCTACCTCATGATGGCATCTATTTTGTGAAGTGCACCAGTCCCTCCTGCAGCAAAGCACCCCCACAACATGATGCTGCCACCCCCATGCTTCACGGTTGGGATGGTGTTCTTTGGCTTACAAGCCTCCCCCTTTTTCCACCAAACATAACGATGGTCATTATGGCCAAGCAGTTCTATTTTTGTTTCATCAGACCAGAGGACATTTCTCCAAAAAGTACCATCTTTGTCCCCATGTGTAGTTGCAAACCGCAGTCTGGCTTTTTTTATGGTGGATTTGGAGCAGTGGCTCTTCCTTGCTGAGTGGCCTTTTAGGTTATGTCGATATAGGACTCGTTTTACTGTGGATATAGATACCTTTGTACCCGTTTCCTCCATCATCTTAACAAGGTCTTTTGCTGTTGTTCTGGGATTGATTTGCACTTTTCGCACCAAAGTACGTTCATCTCTAGGAGACAGAACGCATCTCCTTCCTGAGCGGTATGACGGCTGCGTGGTCCCATGGTGTTTATACTTGCGTACTATTGTTTGTACAGATGAACGTGGTACCTTCAGGCATTTGGAAATTGCTCTCAAGGATGAACCAGACTTGTGAAGGTCTACAATTTTTTTCGGAGATTTTGGCTGATTTTCTTTAGATTTTCCCATGATGTCAAGCAAAGAGGCACTGAGTTTGAAGGTAAGCCTTGAAATACATCCACAGGTACACCTCCAATTGACTCAAATGATGTCAATTATCAGAAGCTTCTAAAGCCATGACATCAGTTTCTGGAATTTTCCAAGCTGTTTAAAGGCACATTCAACTTAGTGTCTGTAAACTTCTGACCCACTGGAATTGTGATACAGTGAAATAATCTGTCTGTAAACAATTGTTGGAAAAATGACAAAGTAGATATCCTAACTGACTTGCCAAAATTATAGTTTGTTAACAAGAAATTTGTGGTGTGGTTGAAAAATGAGTTTCAATGACTCCAACCTAAGTGTTTGTAAACTTCCAACTTCAACTATAGGTGCAGGAACTCCAGAATTCTTTTAAGATAATATTCTAAAAGAGGTGTAGGAACTCAAGCGGAAGAAAATTTGAGGTGACAGAATGCTGACATTGTCTCTCTTGTTTTAGTTCTCCAATTGTGACGCTTCTGCTGTTTTACGCATGTCTTTGAAAACTTTCCAGAAACTACCTACTCAGCAGAGACTTGCAAATGTATTCACACACTCGGTACTTGCATTACTCACTATAGAAATCTTTGACGCTCGAAAGAATGGAGTGGCTAAGTAACTAACTCTGAAGGGTGTATGATTCAGTCCCTAATGACTGGACTGGCTCCATATCTCTTCCAGGCTAATGGGTAGTTTGTTCCCTCTCAGGCAATGGACTCTCTGCACGTGTCCTGTGTCAGTGCCCTGGTGCTGGATGAAGGCGGGACGGGGGTGTACACTGAGGAGTTCTTCCTGACCCTTCAAGACAACGCTGTCCTCATGGTCCTGGAGAAGGGGCAGAAGTGGGCGCCTGCACAGGTTGGTAGGGCCACATAGAGTGCCTTCGGAAAGTATTCAGACCCCTTGACTTTTTCCACATATTGTTAGGTTACAGCCTTGCTGTTTTTTTCCCTCATCAATCTACACACAATAACCCATAATGACAAAGCAAAACTGTTTTCTATATATTTTTGCTAATTTATGAAAAAATAAAAATGGAAATATCACATTTACATAAGTATTCAGACCATTTACTCAGTACTTTGTTGAAGCACCATTGATAGCATTTACAGCCTCGAGTCTTCTTGGGTATGATGCTACAAGCTTGGCACACCTGTATTTGGGGAGTTTCTCCCATTCTACTCTGCAGATTCTCTCAAGCTCTGTCAGGTTGTATGGGGAGTGTTGCGACACAGCTATTTTCAGGTCTCACCAGAAAATAGTCTGGGCTCTGGCTGGGCCACTCAAGGACATTCAGAGACTTGTCCCGAAGCCACTCCTGTGTTGTCTTGGCTGTCTGCTTAGGGTCGTTGTCCTGTTGGAAGGTGAACCTTCGCCCCAGTCTGAGGTCCTGAGTGCTCTGGAGCAGGTTTTCATCAAGGATCACTGTGTGCTCTGTTAAACTTTTCCTCGATCCTGACTAGTTTCCCACAATCCTGTCTCGGTAGTCTACGGACAATTCCTTTGACCTCATGGCTTGGTTTTTGCTCTGACATGCACTGTCAACTGTGGGACCTTATATAGACATGTGTTCCTTTCCAAATCATGTCCAATCAATTGAATTTACCACAGAGGGACTCCAATCAAGTTGTAGAAACATCAGTGTGATCAATGGAAAGAGGATGCACCTGAGCTCAATTTCGATTCTCATAGCAAAGGGTCTGAATACTTATGTAAATAAGGTATTTCTGTTATGTTTAATACATTTGCTAAAATGTCTAAAAACCTGTTTTAGCTTTGTCATTATGGGGTATTGCGTGTAGATTGCTAAGGAATTATTATTATTATTTTTTTAATTACATAAGGCTGTAACGTAACAATGTGGAAAAGTCAAGGGGTCTGAATACTTTCCGATGGCACTGTGTGTGTATACAGTACCAGTCAAAAGTTTGGACACACCTACTCATTCCAGGGTTTTTCTTTATTTTTACTATTTTCTACATTGTGTGTAGATTATTGAGGGAAGATAACAATTTAATCAATTATTAGAATAAGGCTGTAACCTAAGAACATTTGAAAAAAGTGAAGGTCTGAATACTTTCCACAGACACTGTACAGTATATGTAACCTCTGATCCTTCTTCTCACAGAGTCCACTAGGTGGTGCCATTACACCGGGTTACCCAGGTAGAATGATGAAGAGGCCTCACTTCTGTGTATTATCATCACATTTTATTTGTCACATTCACCGAATACAACTGGTGTAGACATTACCGCGAAATGCTTACTTACGAGCCCTTCCCAACGATGCAAAGTTTAAAAATAAAGTGACACAAGGAATAAAATAAAATACCCAAGAATGGAGATCTATACAGGGAGTTCTAATACCAGGTCAATGTGTAGAGGTACAAGGTATCTGAGGTAGATGTGTATATGAAGGCAGGGTAAAGTGACTAGGCAGAAAATAAAAGTATGTGTGTGTGTAATGTTTTGTCAGTATGCTCGTGCATCTGTTGTGAATGTGTGTGGGTGGGAGTGTCAATGTTTTATTTATTTTATTTAGCCTTTTATTTAACCAGGTAGGCCAGTTGAGAACAAGTTCTCATTTACAACTGCGACCTGGCCAAGATAAAGCAAAGTAGTGCGACACAAACAACACAGAGTTACACATGGAATAAACAAATGTACAGTCAATAACACAATAGAAAAATCTATATACAGTGTGTGCAAATGTACTAAGATAAGGGAGGTAAGGCAATAAATAGGCCATATTGGCGAAATAATTACAATTTAGCATTAACACTGGAGTGATAGATGTGCAGATGATGATGTGCAAGTAGAGATACTGGGGTGCAAAAGAGCAAAAATAAATAACAATATGGGGATGAGGTAGTTGGGTGGGCTATTTACAGATGGGCTATGTACAGGTGCAATGATCAGTAAGCTGCTCTGACAGCTGATGCTTAAAGTTAGTGAGGGAGATATAAGACTCAAGCTTCAGTGATTTTTTTTTTTTTTGTTGCAATTTGTTCCAGTCATTGGCAGACGAGAAAAAAACCTTTCCAAGCCAAACCTTCATACCATAACCACTAACAACTACACACAGCCTGCATCGTTGTCAATGTCACCATATGGGCTAACATCATAGTCAACATTGCTACTAGAACTAAGAAGTTAGTAAACCGCTACAATTACGCAGTGCAGTTTAGTTGTTACACCGGCAGGCCCCGGTGGCAATAAATTCATAAAACCAAAAGCTTACCTTGACTTAGAAGAGTTCCTGTGATAGCCTTAGCCAGCTAGCTAACATAAATGGCATTCCTCTCTGTTTGAGCTGGGTGTTTTGAGTAGGCTAAATTAGCAAGCTGGATTAGCTAGTTAGCTGTGAACGTGACAAAAATATAACTAGCTCACTCTCTCTCTGCTGCTTCTCCTTAATTTTTTTATTAATTTGTTCAAAACTGTCCCAACTGTTTTTCACTCTCTTTGACTCAACTACTCACCACATGTTATGACTGCAGTGCCAACTACCTGTAGCTTATGCTTTCAGCACTAGATTCATTCTCTGATCCTTTGATTGAGTGGACAACATGTCAGTTCATGCTGCAAGAGCTCTGATTGATAGGATGGAGGATGTCCTCCGGAAGTCATCATAATTACTGTGCAAGTCTATGGAAGAGGGTGAGAACCATGATTCTCTGAGGTTTTGTATTGAAGTCAATGTACCCAGAGGAGGACGGAAAATAGCTGTCCTCCGGCTACACCAGAGAATGCTGTTAAAGCTACTGTATATATATATATTGGTCTAGTGTGTGTGTGTGTGTGTGTGTGTGTGTGTAGGGTACCATTAATTGACTATTTAGCTGTCTGGAAATGTACCATTCATATGACTTGAGGGTAGAAGCTGTCTCTGAGCCTGTTGGTCCAAGAGGTCTGAATACTTATGTAAATAAGGTATTTCTGTTTATTTTTCACCTGTTTTTGCATTGGCATTATGGGGTATTATATGTAGATTGCTGAGGATATATAAAAAAATGTATCTCAGAATAAGGCTGTAACGTAACAAAATGTGGAAAAAGTAAATGGGTCTGAATACTTTCCGAATGCACTGTAGGACCGTTTTAAGTCTCCCCGCGTTAGTCTCCACCCACCAGAAATGCTGCATCTGGGTGAGCAGTTTGTTGTTTGTTTATGGCCCCATACAGTTTGTTGAGCTACAGAGTGGTCTTGGCTCGTGGAGGGATGTAGGCAGGCATGATGATAATGGATGAGAACGGTCTTGGTTGATAAAACGGTCTGCAGCTTACCATGAGGTATTCTAGATCAGATGAGAAAAAGCTCAACTTTTCCTTCACACTTGAAGCAGCACACCAGTTGTTATTTATGAAAAAACACAATCCACCTTTCGAATTCCCCGATGCCGCCGTCTGATCCTGCCACGGCATGGAAAATCTGCCAGTACTATGTGCATAGCAGCAGTACGGCAGCATCATCATCATCCAGACACATTTCAGTAAGACCTAGTAGTTACAATGCTGATGTGTTCTCAGATGAAGATGCAGTTGTATAACAAGCCGTTTAGATAAAATGGAACAAAAGAGAGAATCTACTCCCATATTGCATATCAGAAATGATTCAGTTCAGATAAATGCAAAACCATACTTATTCTGGGCGAAGAGTTGAGGGAAATTGTCTGACATACTCACCTCAGTTTATTTGGTACACCACCCCGTTCACGAAAATGGATCGCTCCTGCAGACAGTGAGTCTCGTGGCCGTGACTTGCTATACAAAGCATGCAGACGGGCACCAAGGCATTGTTACTGTTAGATTGAACGTTAGAATGCGCAAAACTAGTGACCTATGCGACTTGAGCTTGGTATGTTTGTCGGTGCCAGGCGCGCCGGATCCAGTGTCTCAGAAACTGTCGCCCTCCTGCGATTTTCACACACGACATTGTCTAGGGTTTACCAAGAATTGCGAGACAAACTAAAAACATCCAGTCAGCGCAGTCCTGTGGGCAAAACCGCTCTTTGATGAGGTCGAAGGAAAATGTCACGAATTGTGCAAGCCAACAGGCGGGCCACAAACAGACAAATAACGGCGAAGATCCTTGTCATGGATGGGCTATTGCAGAAGATAGACACAGGGTTCCATTCCCATCAGCTAAAAACAATAAGAAGTGGCTCAAGTAGGCATGCAATCATCAACACTGGACAATTGAGAAGTGGAAAAACATCGCCTGGTCTGACGAATCCCGGGGTAAAGTAAAGTAACAGTCAGCAAAGTAACAGTCAGTATCTGGTGTGGCCACCAGCTGCATTAAGTACTGCAGTGCATCTCCTCCTCATGGACTGCACCAGATTTGCCAGTTCCTGCTGTGAGATGTTACCCCACTCTTCCACCAAGGCACCTGCAAGTTCCCGGACATTTCTGGGGGGAATGGCCCTAGCCCTCACCCTCCAATCCAACAGGTCCCACACGTGCTCAATGGGATTGAGATCCGAGCTCTTCGCTGGCCATGGCAGAACACTGACATTCTGGTCTTGCAGGAAATCACGCACAGAACGAGCAGTATGGCTGGTGGCATTGTCATGCTGGAGGGTAATGTCAGGATGAGGCTGCAGGAAGGGTACCACATGAGGGAGGAGGATGTCTTCCCTGTAACGCACAGCGTTGAGATTGCCTGCAATGACAACAAGCTCAGTCCGATGATGCTGAGACACACCGCCCCAGACCATGACAGACCCTCCACCTCCAAATTGATCCCACTCCAGAGTACAGGCCTTGGTGTAATGCTCATTCCTTCGATGATAAACGCAAATCCGACCATCACCCCTGGTGAGACAAAACCGTGACTCGTCAGTGAAGAGCACTTTTTGCCAGTCCTGTCTGGTCCAGCGACGGTGGGTTTGTGCCCATAGGCGACGTTGTTGCCAGTGATGTCTGGTGAGGGCCTGGCTTACAACAGGCCTACAAGCCCTCAGTCCAGCCTCTCTCAGCCTATTGCGGACAGTCTGAGCATTGATGGAGGGATTGTGCGTTCCTGGTGTAACTCGGGCAGTTGTTGTTGCCATCCTGTACCTGTCCCGCAGGTGTGATGTTCGGATGTACCGATTCTGTGCAGGTGTTGTTACACGTGGTCTGCCACTGCGAGGACGATCAGCTGTCCATCCTGTCTCCCTGTAGCGCTGTCTTAGGCGTCTTACAGTACGGACATTGCAATTTATTGCCCTGGCCACATCTGCAGTCCTCATGCCTCCGTGCAGCATGCCTAAGGTATGTTCACGCAGATGAGCAGGGACCCTGGGCATCTTTCTTTTGGTGTTTTTCAGAGTCAGTAGAAAGGTCTCTTTAGTGTCCTAAGTTTTCATAACTGTGACCTTAATTGCCTACCGTCTGTAAGCTGTTAGTGTCTTAACGACCGTTCCACAGGTGCATGTTCATGAATTGTTTATGGCATGGGAAACCGTGTTTAAACCCTTTACAATGAAGATCTGTGAAGTTATTTGGATTTTTACGAATTAACTTTGAAACACAGGGTCCTGAAAAAGTGACGTTTCTTTTTTTGCTGAGTTTAGATGGGTGTAACTAATAAACTGGCTGGTCAGTGTATATGATAAATCATAAACCCCTCATTTAGTTACCTCTTTACAATTTTGGGCATAATAAAAGCACCATTTGAGCAAGAGTTGAGTGGTGTTTGTTTGTCCAAAGCAGGTCATTTTCATATTCATTAAATGATGAGCTGCCACCTGAACGGCATCACCCTGTGTGTTTCCTTGGCTCCTGTCATGCTGAGCGTCTCTCATTAACATAATGCCATTTAATCTCCTGTTGTCCATCCACCGTTCAGAATGAATTAATCTGTATTCTAATGCTTGTTATGTTCTTTTGCAGATGACTGAAGCCCTTGGGGGGAGGGGTGTGTGCATGGGGGATCTAACTAGTCTTGCATTCATTTATCTTCGTTTGACAGCCCGTGTAAGAGGTTATCTATGCAGTTTTCCTTCACACTCAATTTGAGTTTCCCATCGAAAATAAGCTGTTGGAGACCAGACTTAATTCCTGGGGGAAATTGATTTGCTTTTGTTTCTCTTTCTCTCCCCCTCTCAATATTTCTGCTCCCAGAACACTCCTCGCAGAATGCGAAATGAGCTCAAACCCCAGCCAAGGAAAGATGTGGCTAAAATAACATTTGACCTGTACAAGAACAACCCTCAGGATTTCTTTGGCTGTCTGAATGTGAAGGCCACCCTTTATGCCATCTATTCTGTCTCCTACGACATGCGCTGCTACGATGCCAAGAAGATGCTGAAAGTGAGTGACCTGTGAGTATGTGTCACTGTCTGTTTATGTGGGTACACAAAGGTGTGGCGGTTAGACCTAGGAGGAGGTTATTGATATGTTCAGATTCATTTTGGAAGGTTATGTCATCCATACTGAGCGCTGCCGATTTTCGGCTTTAGCTGAGCAGTTGTGACAGTGAGGATTGAAATTGTGCAAGATCGACAAATAATGTTTTCTAGGCTCCTTTATTTTCTGCTTGTATTGTTCTCTATAAAAAGTCAGTGGAAAGAGAATGGAAGTTGTATCTAAACTAGGAGAGATCAAGGAGATGCAGGTTCCATCCCTGCACTGTCAATCACACTGTGATTACATTTACATTTACATTTAAGTCATTTAGCAGACGCTCTTATCCAGAGCGACTTACAAAATGGTGCATTCACCTTATGATATCCAGTGGAACAACCACTTTACAATAGTGCATCTAAATATTTTAAGGGGGGGGGGGGGGTTAGAAGGATTACTTTATCCTATCCTAGGTATTCCTTAAAGAGGTGGGGTTTCAGGTGTCTCCGGAAGGTGGTGATTGACTCCGCTGTCCTGGCGTCGTGAGGGAGCTTGTTCCACCATTGGGGTGCCAGAGCAGCGAACAGTTTTGACTGGGCTGAGCGGGAACTGTGCTTCCTCAGAGGTAGGGGGGCCAGCAGGCCAGTGGTGGATGAACGCAGTGCCCTTGTTTGGGTGTAGGGCCTGATCAGAGCCTGAAGGTATGGAGGTGCCGTTCCCTTCACAGCTCCGTAGGCAATCACCATGGTCTTGTAGCGGATGCGAGCTTCAACTGGAAGCCAGTGGAGAGAGCGGAGGAGCGGGGTGACGTGAGAGAACTTGGGAAGGTTGAACACCAGACGGGCTGCGGCGTTCTGGATGAGTTGTAGGGGTTTAATGGCACAGGCAGGGAGCCCAGCCAACAGCGAGTTGCAGTAATCCAGACGGGAGATGACAAGTGCCTGGATTAGGACCTGCGCCGCTTCCTGTGTGAGGCAGGGTCGTACTCTGCGAATGTTGTAGAGCATGAACCTACAGGATCGGGTCACCGCCTTGATGTTAGTGGAGAACGACAGGGTGTTGTCCAGGATCACGCCAAGGTTCTTAGCACTCTGGGAGGAGGACACAAGGGAGTTGTCAACCGTGATGGCGAGATCATGGAACGGGCAGTCCTTCCCCGGGAGGAAGAGCAGCTCCGTCTTGCCGAGGTTCAGCTTGAGCTGGTGATCCGTCATCCACACTGATATGTCTGACAGACATGCAGAGATGCGATTCGCCGCCTGGTTATCAGAAGGGGGAAAGGAGAAGATTAATTGTGTGTCGTCTGCATAGCAATGATAGGAGAGACCATGTGAGGATATGACAGAGCCAAGTGACTTGGTGTATAGCGAGAATAGGAGAGGGCCTAGAACAGAGCCCTGGGGGACACCAGTGGTGAGAGCGCATGGTGCGGAGACAGATTCTCGCCACGCCACCTGGTAGGAGCGACCTGTCAGGTAGGACGCAATCCAAGCGTGGGCCGCGCCGGAGATGCCCAACTCGGAGAGGGTGGAGAGGAGGATCTGATGGTTCACAGTATCAAAGGCAGCAGATGATTCCCATCTGTCTAACACTGTTGGTGTTTCTCCATTTGCCTTACTATATGCTTATGTCTATCGGTTTGCCACTCACCTGTCTGATCACTGATCTACAGTCCAGGTATTAGTGTCTTTCTGTCTTGCATCTGTTTCCCTGTTCCTGTAGGGAGGCTCTGAGATGGACCCTGTTCTCCATGCAGGCCACAGGCCACGTCCTCCTGGGGTGCTCCTGCTACATCGAGCAGCTCCTGGACGAGGATGACCGGGCAGACAGGGGCCTGCCACCACTGCCACAGGAAGGCAAGATCAAACAACTACAGAGCATCCTGATGGGCACGACTGCTGTGATGGGCAAGACTGTTGTTTGACCTATTCCAATACTATTAACATGCATCCTTCCCTTCTGCCTAATAATCACCCATCTAAGTTGATTGTGCAGGTGAAAGAGAAAGTTCCACCACATAGCTTGCATCTGTCCAGTAATGGCAGATTAGTGGTCATTTCATGGAATGGAGAAAAGAAGAATAGATGGATTTTCAGGATATTCAAACAGGGAATTGACTGTGCTAAAAAAAAAAATGGGTACATAGTGTTGCATCACTCTGATGATGTCATGGTTACTGCGGCAGGTACACGCCTTTTGGTTAGGTCACTCCTCTAGATTGACTTTTGTGACAGGAAATGCTATGTTGTCCCACACTATGTAAATACCTGGCTGCAGTCACTTGTGCTTTGTTACATATGTTTGTGTATATGGCTTGCAACACCCCACAAGCAAATGCCTACTTTTCTATTGCAGTGACTGCTTCTGGACTGTACTTTAAACTGATATTCATATTAATAAGCAAAAATAAATCATATGATTATTAACCTTTCTGAGTGACTTTATTCCCCTTCAACATAGACATGTGTGCATGTACACACACTCCCACCTGGCTCCACAGTGTTGGAGGTCATTATGGATGACATGTCTGACTGGCTCAAGGCACACTAATTGGCATAAGGTATGGTTGTCTCGCCCACACTCCTCTAATTGTCCCCCAGCCTGCTCTGTCCTGCCAGCTGGAGCCCATCTTTCTTTGGCCTGCCAGGGGGTGGGAGAGGGCCAGGGAATGGCACCCAGCTGTAGGGGGCTGAAGTGCAGAGCCAAGGAAATGAGCCATTACATAGACAGACAGAGAAGATGATGCTTTTGGCAGCAGCAGCACCAAAAATAGGCCCACTCTCCCTCTACCATCTCAAGGAAAATTGTGTAATTTACTTCAAACAAATTTTGGAACATTCTAGCCAACCTGCCCGACTTCATGCATCTCATTATTTCTCTCCATTGACTTCAGACACTCCGATACTAGTGGCTACTGCTCTGCTCATCGTAGCACTTGATGTTACTAAAAAAAAAGTCGAATAAAAAAAAAAGACTTCCAATATTGAAGTGGTCAATAATTGTTTCCTTTCAGGGTTATTTGATGCGAGTCATGAACGCAATAGAAAGGAACGGGTGTAACTACAAACCCAGACACTTCAGACTCTCTTCGTCATGTTTTCATAATCCTTTTGCTATTTGTTCAATTGATGAAGCCTCCTTTCTCCCCTATAGACACACACATACACACGATCAATTGGTACAGTAAGTGGCCACTTCACAAGCATTTACCTAATGCTCCATGAGGCTGGTTTGTTTGCATTGTTCTGTGGAGTGAGAGAGATGGCCACAGTAAAATGTAGAGGGCCTCTCTAACCCAATTCCATCCAGCTGACATATCTTAATGCGATTTTGGCTAATGGAAACAAATATTTTGAATATAAACCATGCAATAATGTGTTCACATGGATGGTTTCTGTTTACTGTTGCAGCCAAATGTACAGTCGTGGCCAAAAGTTTTGAGAATGACACAAATATAAATTTTCACATCATACAAACTGCTGCCTCAGTTTGTATGATGGCAATTTGCATATACTCCAGAATGTTATGAGGAGTGATCAGATGAATTGCAGTTAATTGCAAAGTCCCTCTTTGCCATGTAAATGAACTGAACCCCACAAAAAAACATTTCCACTGCATTTCAGCCCTGCCACAAAAGGACCAGCTGACATTACATCAGTGATTCTCTCGTTAACACAGGTGTGAGTGTTGACGTGGACAAGGGTGGAGACCACTCTGTCATGCTGATTGAGTTCGAATAACAGACTGGAAGCTTCAAAAGGAGGGTGGTGCTTGGAATCATTGTTCTTCCTCTGTCAGCCATGGTTACCTGCAAGGAAACACGTGCCGTCATCATTGCTTTGCACAAAAAGGGCTTCACAGGCAAGAATATTGCTGCCAGTAAGATTGCACCTAAATAAACCATTTATCGGATCGTCAAGAACTTCAAGGAGAGCGGTTCAATTGGTGTGAAGAAGGCTTCAGGGTGCCCAAGAAAGTCCAGCAAGTGCCAGGACCATCTCCTAAAGTTGATTCAGCTGCGGGATCGGGGCACCACCAGTACAGAGCTTGCTCAGGAATGGCAGCGGGCAGGTGTGAGTGCATCTGTACGCACAGTGAGGCGAAGACTTTTGGAGGATGGCCTGGTGTCAAGAAGGGTAGAAAAGAAGCCACTTCTCTCCTGGAAAAACATCAGGGACGGACTGATATTCTGCAAAAGGTACAGGGATTGGACTGCTGAGGACTGGGGTAAAGTCATTTTCTCTGATGAATCCCCTTTCCGATTGTTTGGGGCGTCCGGAAAAAAGCTTGTCCGGAGAAGACAAGGTGAGCGCTACCATCAGTCCTGTGTCATGCCAACAGTAAAGCGTCCTGAGACCATTCATGTGTGGGGGTTGCTTCTCAGCCAAGGGAGTGGGCTCACTCACCATTTTGCCTAAGAACACAGCCATGAATAAAGAATGGTACCAACACATCCTCCAAGGGCAACTTCTCCCAACCATCCAGGAACAGTTTGGTGACAAACAATGCCTTTTCCAGCATGATGGAGCACCTTGCCATAAGGCAAAAGTGATAACTAAGTGGCTCGGGGAACAAAACATCAATATTTTGGGTCCATGGCCAGGAAACTCCCCAGACCTTAATCCCATTGAGAACTTGTGGTCAATCCCCAAGAGGCAGGTGGACAAACAAAAACCCACAAATTCTTACAAACTCCAAGCATTGATTATGCAAGAATGGGCTGCCATCAGTCAGGATGTGGCCCAGAAGTTAATTGACAGCATGCCAGGGCGGATTGCAGAGGTCTTGAAAAAGAAGGGTCAACACTGCAAATATTGACTCTTTGCATCAACTTCATGTAATTGTCAATAAAAGCCTTTGACACTTATGAAATGCTTGTAATTATACTTCAGTATTCCATACTAACATCTGACAAAAATATCTAAAGACACTGAAGCAGCAAACTTTGTGGAAATTAATATTTGTGTCATTCTCAACTTTTTGCACTTAAATAATTCTCTATTTCTTCTAAAATAAGTTGAAATAGAAAAAAAATGTTTGTTCTCCTCCACACCTTGTTATTGGACTTTAAACATTGCAGATGCAATTTTATTTCTGTCAACTTAAGTTTACAATTTTAATTTAGGGAAAAGGAAGATGTACTAAATTATTGGCATCCCAGAGCTAGTATTTGGTTGCACAGCCTTTGGCCAAGAACTGCAGACCCACGGTTCTTGTAGCCATCAGTAAGCTTGCTGCACCTTTCTACTGTCAATTTGGTTCACTCTTGAGCAGCCAACTGCTCTAATTCGTAAATGTTTGGGGTTGTTGTCCTGTTGGAAGACCCACAACATTCAATAGAGACTGAGTTTTTGGACACTGGGTTGAACATTGGACTCCAAAGCACCTGATAATCTGCTGATTTCATGATGCCTTTCAGTTCAAGGCCCTCAGTACCACCACACAGCACATTTCAGATCAGAATTTTAACATAAATTGTGACCCACTGAAATCGTGTTAAATGGAGAAGGAAACTGAGATTTTGCGGGAAAAGATCAGGGTGCCTTGTGAGGATCAGGCGACGAGTGGCTAATCTGCCTTTGCCTTCCGTCCTGCTAGCATATGTTCAATCGCTTGAAAATAAATGGGACGAATTGAAAGCACGTATATCTACCAATGGGACATTAAAAACTCTTATAATTAACCAAATTGTGGCTGAACGACGACAATAAGAACATACAGCTGGCGGGTTATACACTCTATCGGCAGGCTAGAACAGCAGCCTCTGGTAAGACAGGGCGGGTGCTTATGCATATATGTAAACAGCTAGTGCAAGATGTCTCAGGAATTCTCAAGGTTTTGCTCGCCTGAGGTAGTGTGGTCTACAGCTTATCATGAGATACACTATCTACCTAGAGAGTATTCATCTGTATTTTTGTAGCTGTCTACATACCACCACAGACCAGTGCTGGCACTAAAACCACACTCAATGAGCTGTATACCGCCATAAGCAAAAAATAAACCGCTCATCCAGAGGCAGCGCTCCTTTTACCCCTTTTTCTCCCCAATTTCGTGGTATCCAATTGATAGTTACAGTCTTGTCTCATCGCTGCAACTCCTGTACGGTCTCGGGAGAGATGAAGGTCGAGAGCCATGCGTCCTCTTAAACACAACCCAACCAAGCCGCACTGCTTCTTGACACAATGCCCACTTAACCCGGAAGCCAGCCGCACCAATGTGTCGGAGGAACTGGCGACCGTGTCAGCTTGCACTGCGTGATGGGACAAGGACATCCCTGCCGGCCAAACCCTACCCTAACCCGGACGACGCTGGGCCAATTGTGCGCCACCCCATGGGTCTCGCGGTCGCGCCCGGCTGCGACAGAGCCTGGACTCCAACCCAGAATCTCTAGTGGCACAGCTAACACTGCGATGCAGTGCCTAGATCACTGCGCCACTCAGAAGGCCCCTGGGGACTTTAATGCAGGGAAACTTAAATCAGTTTTACCTCATTTCTATCAGCATGTTAAATGTGCAACCAAAGGGAAAACAATTCTAGACCACCTTTACTCCACACACAGGGACATGTACTAAGTTCTCCCTCGCCCTTCCTCCATTTGGCAAATCTGACCATAATTCTATCCTCCTGATTCCTGCTTACAATCTCAAATTAAAGCAGGAAGCACCAGTGACTTGGTCTATGAAAAAGTGGTCAGATGAAGCAGATGCTAAACTACTGGACTGTTTTGCTAGCACAGACTGGAATATGTTCTGGGATTCTTCCGATGGCATTGGGGAATACACCACATCAGTCACTGGCTTTATCAATAAGTACATCAAGGACGTCATCCCCACAGTGATTGTATGTACATACCCCAACCAGAAGCCATGGATTACAGGCAACATTCGCACTGAGCTAAAGGGTAGAGCTGCCGCTTTCAAGGAGCGGGACACTAACCTGGAAGCTTATAAGAAATCCCGCTATGCCCTCTGACGAACCATCAAATAGGCAAAGCGTCAATACATGGCTAAGATCGAATCATACTACACCGGCTCAGACACTCGTCAGATGTGGCAGGGCTTGCAAATTATTACAAACTACAAAGGGAAGCACAGCCGAGAGCTGCCCAGTGACACGAGCCTACCGGACGAGCTAAATAATTTCTATGCTCGCTTCGAGGAAAGTAACACTGAAACATGCATGAGAGCATCAGCTGTTCCGGACGATTGTGTGATCACGCTCTCCGCAGCCGATGTGAGTAAGACCTTTAAACAGGTCAACATTCACAAGGCCGCAGGGCAGATTACCAAGAAGTGTACTCTGAGCATGCGCTGACCAACTGGCAAGTGTCTTCACTGACATTTTCAACCTCTCCCTGTCTGAGTCTGTAATACCAACATGTTTCAAGCAGACCACCATAGTCCCTGTGCCCAAGAATGCTAAGGTAAACTGCCTAAATGACTACCGACCTGTAGCACTCACGTTTGTAGCCATGAAATGCGTTGAAAGGCTGGTCATGGCTCACATCAACACCATCATCCCAGAAACCCTAGACCCACTCCAATTTGCATACCGCACCAACAGATCCACAGATGATGCAATCTCTATTGCACTCCACACTGCCCTTTCACACCTGGACAAAAGGAACACCTATGTCAGAATGCTGTTAATTGACTACAGCTCAGCGTTCAACACCATAGTGACGTCAAAGCTCATCACTAAGCTAAGGACCCTGGGACAAAACACCTCCCTCTGCAACTGAATCCTGGACTTCTTGACAGGCCGCCCCCAGATGGTAAGGGTAGGTAGCAACACATCCACCACTCTGATCCTCAACACGGGGGCCCCTCAGGGGTGCGTGCTCAGTCCCCTCCTGTACTCCCTGTTCACTCATGACTGCACGGCCAGGCACGACACCAACGCCATCATTAAGTTTGCTGATGACACAACAGTGGTAGGCCTGATCACCGACAACGATGAGACAGCCTATAGGGAGGAGGTCAGAGACCTGACCGTGTGGTGCAAGGACCGCAACCTCTTCCTCAACGTGATCAAGACAAAGGAGATTATTGTGGACTACACAAAAAGGTGGACCGAGCATGCCCCCATTCTCAACAATGGGGCTGT
Source organism: Salmo salar (assembly GCF_965601325.2). Taxonomy (NCBI): domain Eukaryota; kingdom Metazoa; phylum Chordata; class Actinopteri; order Salmoniformes; family Salmonidae; genus Salmo; species Salmo salar. The sequence continues at coordinate 82,162,963 of NC_138302.1, read as the reverse complement.
AGTGGAGCAGATTTCACTAGATTCAACATTGGCACAGAAAGAAAGTCCCTGTCTTCCTAACATTGAGGTGACCGCAACAATTCTCCTCAGATACTCCCTTCTTTCTGCAGTATCACTAGCATGGGCAGATGTTAAAATCTGAGCAATGTTCGCATGATTGCTAGTTGCCTGGTAGCTTTGCCATGCCACAACACTGTCTCTGTGTGTTTGTGCCATCTCATGTTTTCTGAAGATAAACAAAGCTTTTTTCCAATTTTTACAGCCATTAATGACAAAATAATGAAATGTAATGTTTTTGCCAAAAACTCTACATGGAAAGCAAAAAGCTGCATTTTTTGTGGACAGAGTACACTACTCAATTGTATTTCACAAACCAGCAGTGCTGAAATGGCCTTTTCTGTGTCCCAAAACTTTTGTGTGGGTAGCTATTCAGCTTCACTTGTCTGGGCCCAGTGTCTTTGTCACCAAAATCGCTCTCATTTCTGGAAGGAGTTGCTGCAGCAGCTTGATTACTTTCTTTCTCTGGATCTGTTTGTTGTCCCTCCCTCTCTAGATCTGTTCGCTGTTCCTCTCTCTCTGGCTCTTTTTCTTGACTCTCTTTCTCTGGGCATGCTTGCTCTCTCTCACTTATATAGCTCACATGCTGATCTCTGCCTTGCACAGAAGCCACTCTTTCTGCATGACCCTTGAACATCATTTATTTATGCCTAGCAAAGTAAGACATATGCATCTACTCGCTTTTTTATCACTAAACACCTGTCTCAACGTCAACAGTGAAGAGGTGACTCCGGGATACTGGCCTTCTAGGCAGAGTTCCAAAGAAAAAGCCATATCTCAGACTGACCAATAAAAAGATTAAGATGGGCAAAAGAACACAGACACTGGACAGAGGAACTCTGCCTAGAAGGCCAGCATCCCGGAGTCGCCTCTTCACTGTTGATGTTGAGACTGGTGTTTTGCGGGTACTATTTAATGAAGCTGCCAGTTGAGGACTTTTGAGGCATCTGTTTCTCAAACTAGACACACTAATGTACTTGTCCTCTTGCTCAGTTGTACACCAGGGCCTCCCACTCCTCTTTCTATTCTGGTTATAGCCAGTTTGCGCTGTTCTGTGAAGGGAGTAGTACATTTTACATTTTAGTCATTTAGCAGACGCTCTTATCCAGAGCGACTTACAGTAGTGAATGCATACATTTCAATTCATTTCATACATTTTTTTTCCCCATACTGGCCCCCCATGGGAATCAAACCCACAACCCTGGCGTTGCAAACATCATTGCAAACACCATGCTCTACCAAGTGAGCCACAATTAGTACACAGCGTTGTACGAGATCTTCAGTTTCTTGGCAATTTCTCGTATGGAATAGCCTTCATTTCTTAGAACAAGAATAGACTGACGAGTTTCAGAAGGAAGCTATTTGTTTCTGGCCATTTTGAGCCTGTAATTGAACCCACAAATGCTGATTCTCCAGATACTCAACTAGTCTAAACAAGGCCAGTTTTATTGCTTCTTTAATCAGGACAACAGTTTTCAGCTGTGCTAACATAATTGCAAAAGGGTTTTCTAATGATCAATTAGCCTTTTAAAATGATAAACTTGGATTAGCTAACACAACGTGCCATTGGAACACAAGAATGATGGTTGCTGATAATGAGCCTCTGTACACCTATGTAGATATTACATTTAAAAAATCTGCCGTTTCCAGCTACAATAGTCATTTACAACATGAACAATGTCTACACTGTATTTCTGATCAATTTGATGTTAATGGTAAAAAAAATATATATATATTTCAAAAACAAGGACATTTCTAAGTGACCCCAAACTTTTCAACGGTAGTGTAAGTATTCACACCCCTGAGTCAATACTTTGTAGAAGCACCTTTGGTGGCGATTAAAGCTTTGAGTCATCTTGGGTATGTCTATCAGCTTTGCACATCTGTATTTTAGGATTTTCTCCCATTCTTCCTTGCAGATTCTCAAGCTCTGTTAAGTTAGATGGGGAGCAGCTGTGAACAGCAATCTTCAGGTCTTTCCACAGATTTTAATGGGATTCAAGTCTGGGCTTTGGCTGGGCTACTCAAGGACTTTCATATTCTTGTTCCCATAGAATGATGTTGCCAACACCATGCTTCCCAGTAGGGATGGTGTTAGACGGGTTATGAGCTGTGCCTGGTTTCTCCAGACATAGCGCTTTGCATTCAGGCCAAAGAGTTCAATTTTTGTCTCATCAGACCACATAATATTTTGCTTAATGCTCTGCATCTTTCACGTGCCTTTTTGCAAACTCCAGGCGTGCTGTCATGTGCCTCTTTCTCAGGAATGGCTTCCGTCCGGCCACTCTCCAATAAAGCCCAGATTAGTGAAGTGCTATAGAGAATGTTCTCCCATCTCAGCCAAGGGAACTCTGTAGTTCTGTCAGTGGTGATTGGGTTCTTGGTCACCTCTCTGACCAAGGACACTCTTGCCCGGTTGCTCAGTTTGGTTGAATGGCCAGCTCTAGGCAGAGTCTGGGTAGTTCCATATTTAAAACATTTCTGAATGATGGAAACCACTGTAAACTTTCAACACTCTAGAAATTGTTTTATATCCCTCCCCGGATATATGCCTCATTACAATTATATCTCGGAGATCTACGGACAGACAGTTCCTTGGACTGCATGGTATAGTTTCTGCTCTGACGTGCACTGTCAACTGTGGGACCTTATATAGACAGTTTTTTCCCCCTAAATCATGTCCAAACAATTGAATTGACCACACGTGGACTCCAATAAAGTTGTAGTGACGTCTCAAGGATGATCAAAGGAAATTGGATGCACCTGAGCTCAATTTGGAGTGTCATAGTAAAGGGGTGTGAATACTTATGTAAATTACATTTCTGTATTTCATTTTCAATAAATGTGCAACAATTTCTAAAAATATGTTTTCGCTTTGTCATTATGGGGTATGGGTGGGTGGGGACTATTTCATCAATTTTGAATTCAGGCTGTAACACAACAAAATGTGGAAGAAGTGAAGGGGTATGACTTTTTTTTTAAGGCACTGTCCTTTTAGTTTAATCTAAAATAAACCAGACACTGTAGCCTTCTTTTATTTCAACTTGACTGCATTCGTTACAGGGTGTGTATTTTTTGTTCCTCTTGGCTACTCAATGAAATCCTGCCTTTACAGGATTTACCATATGCTTTTCCACACGCTACAGTTGACCTTCGTTGTAAAATGAAGGACCTCCCTCCTGTCACTCAGGGCGCGAAATAAAGTAATTACTCAATCCTACACTGCACTGTGCAGTATGTGCAAGCCCGTTATCGGATGGAGGGAAAGCAGCTCTACGTCTGATGTGACTAGTGGTACCGTACTCTCTGCTGAGCAGCATGTGGTCTCCGAAGACACTCACAACATGTTGACGGGATTCTTCACGGTACATAATACTGTTGCAGGACAATCATCTCCAACACAGAGGCAACAACGCAGATTTTACATGAGAGTGACAGGGATGTAGACTACAACAGCATTAATATAATCACATTACATAGCCATTAAACATGATATGAAATACAACAAATAGAAGACCAAGAGCTACAAACAGGTAAGTCCTGTTCCACTATTTTACCTGAGCAACTTCAAATAACATCTTAAATGTAAACCCACTGCATGAATTAATACATGTTAAAATTAATGTGGCCCACTATAGTATATGTCTACATTATTTGGCTACTTTCTTGTAGTCCAATAACACCTTCTACCTTATCTTCCATATAATATTGTAATAACATCAATAGTAATAGATTGTTGAACATGTAATCAAAAAAGCCTACATCTTTGTGTTTATTATTATGTCATAGCTCTATTTTCCTTGTGGTAGAGTCCTAGTGTGTTATTTTATCTACCAAATAGGTCAATGTTTCTTTTGCATCAAATTACTTTTGAATATTGATTCGTTATTTGTAGATAATAATGTAAACTGTAGTAAGAGAAATGGGACTCATTTTGCTTTCTTGGGTTTTTGGTGGTAAGTCTGTAAGTAGGCTAAATAGTATTGATTGACTTTATGAGTATGAGCTATTTTCAACCAGGCTTTATTGTGGGAACATATACCGGCACAGAGGCTGTGTGTTTCTCCCACACTCCTCTGGGAATACCTCACTGCAGTCTTCAGAGGTCTGACTAGGAAACCATCACTCTCTCTGCATTCAATAGGTCTATATCCAGGAGTGAATGTGTGATGTGCAGATACATCAATGATACTGGGAGAGAAGAAAGAAAGAGAGGTGGAAGTGAACCTATTGACAGGGAATGGAAAGTGCAGCCAGGCCATTCAAGATTGACTTTGAAATTGGACGTCTAGCCATGTCCTGAGGACGTTGGGAAATGCCTTCAAAACCGGTACTCATTGGAGTTAAGGTTTGGGATAGGGTTAAACATTAAGTTTAGACATTCATTCCAAATGGTTAAGATAAGGGTTAAGGTCTGGGATAGGGTTAAAAACAAAAATAAGAAACCAATGTCCACAACTGGGATTGATCCAGAGACAGAAGGTTGCGTGGTCGATCCCAGTTGTGGACACTGGATTTTTATTTTTCAGAATGAGAGCCTAAACTTAACATCAGACCAAGGCTCTGCATCTGTCCTCGTGCACCTAAATCTTAGTGCTGCTTTTGATACCATCGATCACCACATTCTTTTGGAGAGATTGGAAAACCAAATTGGTCTACACGAACAATTTCTGGCCTGGTTTAGATCTTATCTGTCAGAAAGATATCAGTTTGTCTCTGTGGATGGTTGTCTTCTGACAAATCAACTGTAAATTTCAGCATTCCTCATGGTTCCGTTTTAGGACCACTATTGTTTTCACTATATATTTTACCTCTTGGTGATGTCATCCAGAAACATAATGTTAACTTTCACTGCTATGCGGACGATACATAGCTGTACATTTCGATGAAACATGGTGAAGCCCAAAAATTACCCACCCTGAAAGCCTGTGTTTCAGACATAAGGCATCATTTTTTTACTTTTAAGCTCAGACAAACAGAGATGCTTGTTCTAGGTCCCAAGAAACAAAGAGATCTTCTGTTGGATCTGACCATTAATCTTGATGGTTGTGCAGTCATCTCAAATAAAACTGTGAAGGACCTCAACGTTACTCTGGACCCTGATCTCTCTTTTGAAGAACATATCAAGAATATTTCAAGGACAGCTTTTTTCCATCTTCATAACATTGCAAACATCAGAAACTTTCTGTCCAAAAATGATGCAGAAAAATTAATCCATGCTTTTGTCACTTCTAGATTAGGCTACTGCAATGCTCTACTTTCCGGCTACCCAGATACAAGCACTAAAAACACTTCAGTTAGTGCTAAACACGGCTGCTAGAATCTTGACTAGAACCAAAAAATGTGATCATATTATTCCAGTGCTAGCCTCTCTACACTGGCTTCCTGTTAAGGCTAGGGCAGATTTCAAGGTTTTACTGCTAACCTACAAAGCATTACATGGGCTTGCTCCTACCCATCTTTCCGATTTGGTCCTGCCATACATACCTACACGTATGCTACGGTCACAAGACGCAGGCCTCCTTACTGTCCCATAGAATTTCTAAGCAAACAGCTGGAGGCAGGTACTTTCTCCTATAGAGCTCCATTTTCATGGAATGGTCTGCCTATCCATGTGAGAGATGCACGCTTGGTCTCGACCTTTAAGTCTTTATTGAAGACTCATCTCTTCAGTAGGTCCTATGTTTGAGTGTAGTCTGGCCCAGGGGTGCAAAGGTGAACGGAAATGCACTGGAGTGATGAACCGCCCTTGCTGTCTTTGCCTGGCCGGTTCCCCTCTCTCCACTGGGATTCTCTGCCTCTAACTCTATTACAGGGGCTGAGTCACTGGCTTACTGGTGCTCTTCCATGCCGTCCCTAGGAGGGTTGAGTCACTTGAGTGGGTTGAGTCACTGACATGATCTTCCTGTCGGGGTTGGCTCCACCCTCGGGTTCGTGCAGTGGGGGAGATCTTCGTGGGCTACACTCGGCCTTGTCTCAGGGTAATAGATTGGTGGTTGAAGATATCCCTCTCGTGGTGTGAGGGCTGTGCTTTGGCAAAGTGGGTGGGGTTATATCCTGCCTGTTTGGCCCTGTCCGGGAGTATCGTCAGACAGGGCAACATTGTCTCCCGACCCCTCCTGTCTCAGCCTTCAGTATTTATGCTGCAATAGTTTGTGTCGGGGGGCTAGGGCCAGTTATATCTGGAGTATTTCTCCTGTCTTATCCGGTGTCCTGTGTGAATTTAAGTTCTCTCTCTAATTCTCTCTCTTGGCCTGATGACTCCTTGCTGTCCCCAGTCCACCAGGTCATGCTGCTGCTCCAGTTTCAACTGTTCTGCATGTGGCTATGGAATCCTGACCTGTTCACTGGACGTGCTACCTTGTTCTGGACCTACTGTTTTGGACTCTCTCTCTCTACCGCACCTGCTGTCTCTAACTCTGAATGATCGGCACGTCCTTTTGCAATATTACAACAACAAAGAAGTTACTGTTTTTTTCCCTCTGACATCATTACACGCACAATAGAAGAGCACAATATGTACTGATATTTTCTGTTACCATGCTGTGCAACGTCTCCTCAGCTCAGCAACAAAAACCATAACAATGGAGGTGGGGCGGCCGTGGCGCTATTTCCGCCTACTGAGGATTCCAACACACACACACATTTGTTTCCTAAATGAATACATGGACAATTAATTTATACAGTGTGTTATATAAAGTGGCATACACTGAGTGTACAACACATTAGGAACACCTTCCTAATATTGAGCTTCACCCCCCCAGCCTCAATTCGTTGCAGCATGGACTCTACAAGGTGTCAGAAGCGTTCCACAGGGATGCTGGCCCATATTGACTCCAATGTTTCCCACAGTTGTTTCAAGTTGACTTGATGTCCTTTGGGTGGTGGACCATTCTTGATACACAGGGTAAACTGTTGAGCGTGAAAACCCAGCAGCGTTGCAGTTCTTGACATACTGAAACCGGTGCGCCTGGCACCTACTACCATACCCCGTTCAAAGGCACTTAAATCTTTTGTCTTGCCCATTTACACTCTGAATGGCACACATACACAATCCATGTCTAAATTGCCTCAAGGCTTGAAAAGCCTTCTTTAATCTGTCTCCTCCCCTTCATCTACACTGACTGAAGTGGATTTAACAAGTGACATCAGTTAGGGATCATAGCTTTCACCTGAATTCACCTGGTCAGTCTATGTCATGGGAAAGAGCAGGTGTTTCTAATGTTTTGTACACATACATGTATAGTCCCTTGCACTTGTTTCAGCTTTCTTGGTCACTACCAGTGCTTCCTTTTGGTATAAAATATTTCCTTCCTGCAAACAGAAGGAAATGGATGAATATGGAATATCGTGAGGTACTGGCAACGGTCCCCTAATTAGTCATGTGACCAACTCCGTAACACACTTAGAGAGCCATATTTTCAACTCATTAACTCCAAGACTTAAAATGTGAATTATCTGTCTATTCCAGTGCTCTGACCTTCACCAATAGCATAACAAAACAGAGCCAATCGAGGGCTACGGGCCTGTTCAACTGTGATTGGCTTATTGACCAGCTGTCTGGAATTTTAACAGCCACTCATTCTGTGTTACAGACCGATCCTTTCTTTTTATGCAGAAATTCAATTACCATTTCTTTCCAGGTCATAAATATTTTTGCTAGTTTCAAAATGGCGCTAAGGAGCAGTTAGAGACACAACTATTCTGGTTGAAAGTGTGGTTGTATAAAATAGGAAAAAAATACAAGGAGTACAAGGAGAGGCAAGCGGATGAAAGCAGGAAAAGATGAAGATGGTGTACTGGTGGTGTGACAGAGATGTAGAAGATAAGGCCTTCTGTAAAAGTAACATTTAATATAGCTAGGTCCAAACAATCTATTAAAAGTCGTTGTATTTAGAGGCCTTATGCGGACCTTATGTAAGGGCTATTCAGGGAGTAAAATTTAATTTACATAATATATTTTTTAAATGTGCTTTATCTTTATAAGATTCCTCTAGTTTAGGTAAACATTGTGAAGCTTTTTTATTTTGCGGGAAAACTGGCCAAACAGCATGTTGGTCAGATGGAAGGTTGGACCTTGAGAGGCAGAGACAGGTGTTCACTGTGTTGCCCTATCACCTGAATGATTCATGGTTGGGTTTTACAGAAATATGGACCTGAAATAGAACGATTGTGAAAACTTGAGCAGGTTAGACATAGACATAGACAGAGAGACAGAGCGAGAGAGAGAGAGAGAGAGAGAGAGAGCAAGAGCGAGAGAGAGAGGAGATGCAGAGGAAGAAGAGCCTTTTGATAGTGTGTGTGTTTGTATGTGTGCGTGGGTGTGTGTACACGCACGTGTGCACTAGTGCATGTACAGTTGAAGTCGGAAGTTTACATACACCTTAGCCAAATACATTTAAACTCAGTTTTTCACAATTCCTACATTTAATCCTAGTAAACATTCCCTGTCTTAGGTCAGTTCGGATCACCACTTTATTTTAAGAATGTGAAATGTCAGAATAATAGTAGAGAGAATGATTTATTTCAGCTTTTATCTCTTTCATCACATTCCCAGAGGGTCTGAAGTTTACATACAGTCAATTAGTATTTGGTAGCATTGCCTTTAAATTGTTTAACTTGGGTAAAACGTTTCTAGTAGCCTTCCACAAGCTTCCCACAATAAGTTGGGTGAATTTTGGCCCATTCCTCCTGACAGAGCTGGTGTAACTGAGTCAGGTTTGTAGGCCTCCTTGCTCGCACATGCTTTTTCAGTTCTGCCCACACATTTTCAATGGGATTGAGGTCAAGGCTTTGTGATGGCCACTCCAATAGCTTGACTTTGTTGTCCTTAAGCCATTTGGCACAACTTTGGAAGTATACTTGGGGTCATTGTCCATTTGGAAGACCCATTTGCGACCAAGCTTTAACTTCCTGACTGATGTCTTGAGATGTTGCTTCAATATATCTACATAATTTTCCTACCTCATGATGCCATCTATTTTGTGAAGTGCACCAGTCCCTCCTGCAGCAAAGCACCCCCACAACATGATGCTGCCACCCCCGTGCTTCACGGTTGGGATGGTGTTCTTTGGCTTGCAAGCCTCCCCCTTTTTCCTCCAAACATAACGATGGTCATTATGGGCAAACATTTCTATTTTTGTTTCATCAGACCAGAGGACATTTCTCGAAAAAGTACTATCTTTGTCCCCATGTGCAGTTGCAAACTGTAGTCTGGCTTTTTTATGGCAGTTTTGGAGCAGTGGCTTCTTCCTTGCTGAGTGGCCTTTCAGGTTATGTCGATATAGGACTCATTTTACTGTGGATATAGATAATTTTGTACCCGTCTTCTCCAGCATCTTCACAAGGTCCTTTGTTTTTGTTCTGGGATTGATTTGCACTTTTCGCACCAAAGTACGTTCATCTCTAGGAGACAGAATGCGTCTCCTTCCTGAGCGGTATGACGGCTGCGTGGTCCCATGGTGTTTATACTTGCGTACTATTGTTTGTAAAGATGAACGTGGTACCTTCAGGCATTTTTCTGAGGTCTTGACTGATTTCCTTTGATTTTCCCATGATGTCAAGCAAAGAGGCACTAAGTTTGAAGGTAGTCCTTGAAATACATCCACAGGTACACCTCCAATTGACTCAAATGAGGTCAATTAGCCTATCAGAAGCTTCTAATGCCATGACATCATTTTCTGGAATTTTCCAAGTTGTTTAAAGGCACAGTCTACTTAGTGTATGTAAACTTCTGACCCACTGGAATTGTGATACAGTGAGTTATAAGTGAAATAATCTGTCTGTTAACAATTGTTGGAAAAATTACTTGTGTCATGCACAAAGTAGATGTCCTAACTGACTTGCCAAAACTATAGTTTGTTAACAAGAAATTTGTGGAGTGGTTGAAAAATGTTTTAATGACTCCAACCTAAGTGTATGTACACTTCTGACTTCAACTGTACATGTATGCATGTGACTTTGTGTGTGTGTGGATGTGTTTACTATTCTTGTGGGGACCAGAAATCCCCACAAGAATAGTAAACAAACAAACATTTGACCAACTTGGGACATTTTGTTAGACCCCACTAGGTCAAATGCTATTAGTGTTAGGTTTAGAATTACATTAAGGGTTTGGGTTAGGAAATGGGTTAGTTTTAGGGTTAGGAGCTAGGGTTAGGTTTAGGGTTAGTGTTAAAGTTAGGTTGAGGGTTAAGGTAAGAGTACGGGTTAGGGTAAATAGGATTTTGAATTGGACTGAATTGTGTGTCCCCACAAGGTTAGCTGTACAATACCGTGTGTGTGTGTGTGTGTGTGTGTGTGTGTGTGTGTGTGTGTGTGTGTGTGTGTGTGTGTGTGTGTGTGTGTGTGTGTGTGTGTGTGTGTGTGTAGGGGAGGGCCAGAGGATGAGGAATGCTGGACATAAACAACAAGGTATTAGAGACTCAGGATTCCACTCTACATCGATCCACTATCATCATCACAGAGACTGCAGTTCCCTACACTTTAGGTATGAATGAAGTTGTCTCCCCCTATCAAGAGAGACAATAAGTGTCCTACCTGTTATCACGCAGCTCTCAACACAGGGTGGATGACCTGTGTGTGTAAGGTGAATGATGTCCGTGTAAGGTAGAGGATGTGTGGAAAGGAAAGGAAAAGGGGGATACCTAGTCAGTTGTACAACTGAACGCCTTCAACTGAAATGTGTCTTCCGCATTTAACCCAACCCCTCTGAATCAGAGAGGCGTTCACGTCTTCAGTGCCCTGGGAACAGTGGGTTTACTGCCTTGCTCAGGGGGAGAATGACAGATCTTTACCTTGTCAGCTCGGGGATTTGGTTATTGGCCCAACGCTCTAACCACTAGACTACCTGCGTGTAAGGTAGATGATGTGTGTGTAAGATGGATGATGTGCGTGTGTAAAGTGGATGATGTGTGTGTGTGTAAGGTGGATAAGGTGTGTGTAAGGTAGATGATGTGTGTGTGTAAGGTGGATGATGTGCGTGAGTAAAGTGGATGTAAGGTGGATGATATGTGTGTAAGGCCTTTGAGGAAAACACAGAGTAGAGGGAGCATTAGAGCAGGCAGGAACAGGGTTAGGCTGATGGGAGAGATTGGAGTGGAAAAAACACAACTCCATCTTCTCTCCCTGGGGCATCTTGTTTACCTGCGCAGCATGATTGCTATTCTTGCCTCCCTTCATCCCTCAATCCTTCTCTTAAAGCATCCAAGTGAGCGAAACAGCACCCCTCTGTCTCAGAATGTGTAGAGCATGTATCTGATGCTGTCTGGAAATAAATAGTATGGCATGTCATACTATTTTTGGACAGACAGGATCATATACATGGGCTACATATATTAAGACAGAGGGGTGCTGTTTGGCTCGCTCAGATGATTTCTCCAGCAGAGAGGAAGAGGCAAAGCGAGAGGGCTCACTCTTACCAAACTCTGTCCAGAATAAGCCCAATGCGTTTTTATGGGCATATCATCCAGACCTAAGCTTGTAGCCTGCTTTCCCACCTTTGGGACAACGACTCCCATTGTTAGGCCAGAGACATGAGCATTTCGTTATTATATAGAGATCTCTAGTTTCAGCCGCTTGCGAACTGGAAAGAAAATGTGGTGAGTGCATAGTGCACTGTTCGGATGCTGTCTTCCCCTAAAGTAAATTGATGTTTTGCCCAAATTCTATATTAACTCCTGTCTAAATAAAATCATTAAAAATACTTCAACAGAGAGCTTGACTTAGCCATAGAGGATCATTAGCTTATTTTTTTTTAAATAGCTGTGGATTGTTTCAACTCACAAGTGTGTAGGCCTACAGTATGCCTATTTGGGAAGCCCTCGATTTGGGCAGCGCGTGTGGCAATAGGCCGATCTGATTGAGTTGAGGCTGTCAGTGAAAAGCATCTACAGTGAGGGAAAAAAGTATTTGATCCCCTGCTGATTTTGTACGTTTGCCCACTGACAAAGAAATGATCAGTCTATCATTTTAATGGTAGGTTTATTTGAACAGTGAGAGACAGAATAACAACAAAAAAATCCAGAAAAACGCATGAGAAAATGTTTTTGAATGATTTGCAGTTTAATGAGGGAAATAAGTATTTGATCCCTCTGCAAAACATGACTTAGTACTTGGTGGCAAAACCCTTGTTGGCAATCACAGAGGTCAGACGTTTCTTGTAGTTGGCCACCAGGTTTGCACACATCTCAGGAGGGATTTTGTCCCACTCCTCTTTGCAGATCTTCTCCAAGTCATTAAGGTTGAGGCTGACGTTTGGCAACTCGAACCTTCAGCTCCCTCCACAGATTTTCTATGGGATTAAGATCTGGAGACTGGCATGGCCACTCCAGGACCTTAATGTGCTTCTTCTTGAGCCACTCCTTTGTTGCCTTGGCCGTGTGTTTTGGGTCATTGTCATGCTGGATCCATCCACAACCCATTTTCAATGCCCTGGCTGAGGGAAGGAGGTTCTCACCCAAGATTTGACGGTACATGGCCCCGTCCATCGTCCCTTTGATGCGGTGAAGTTGTCCTGTCCCCTTAGCAGAAAAACAACCCCAAAGCATAATGTTTCCACCTCCATGTTTGACGGTGGGGATGGTGTTCTTGGGGTCATAGGCAGCATTCCTCCTCCAAACACGGCGAGTTGAGTTGATGCCAAAGAGCTCCATTTTGGTCTCATCTGACCACAACACTTTCACCCAGTTGTCCTCTGAATCATTCAGATGTTCATTGGCAAACTTCAGACGGGCATGTATATGTGCTTTCTTGAGCAGGGGGACCTTGCTGGCGCTGCAGGATTTCAGTCCTTCACGGCATAGTGTGTTACCAATTGTTTTCTTGGTGACTATGGTCCCAGCTGCCTTGAGATCATTGACAAGATCCTCCCGTGTAGGTCTGGGCTGATTCCTCACCGTTCTCATGATCATTGCAACTCCACGAGGTGAGATCTTGCATGGAGCCCCAGGCCGAGGGAGATTGACTGTTCTTTTGTGTTTCTTCCATTTGCGACTAATTGCACCAGCTGTTGTCACCTTCTCACCAAGCTGCTTGGCGATGGTCTTGTAGCCCATTCCAGCCTTGTGTAGGTCTACAATCTTGTCCCTGACATCCTTGGACAGCTCTTTGGTCTTGGCCATGGTGGAGAGTTTGGAATCTGATTGATTGATTGCTTCTGTGGACAGGTGTCTTTTATACAGGTAACAAACTGAGATTAGGAGCACCCCCTTTAAGAGTGTGCTCCTAATCTCAGCTCGTTACCTGTATAAAAGACACCTGGGAGCCAGAAATCTTTCTGATTGAGACGGGGTCAAATACTTATTTCCCTCATTAAAATGCAAATCAATTTATAACATTTTTGACATGCGTTTTTCTGGATTTTTTTGTTGTTATTCTGTCTCTCACTGTTCAAATAAACCTACCATTAAAATTATAGACTGGTCATTTATTTTTCAGTGGGCAAACGTACAAAATCAGCAGGGGAACAAATACTTTTTTCCCTCACTGTAAAATATGTGTGAAGATAATGTGTCTTGAGTATAATTTCAAATGTTGCAACAAGAAGAAGGGGAGGGGTGTGTGGAGAAGATATGGCCTGTCTCTCTCCAGAATACATGCACTCAGCTCTCCAGAATGCACTCAGCTGTCTCCCGTCAATTCTTGCACATTCATTGTGTGAATTGTTTGCCCATTGATTGTATTTATTTTTCATAAATTCCCCATTACGTATGTCACCAGTAGGTCTAGTAAATGTAAAAACGTTGTTTGCAGAGTTCAGAACCTGCTACACTTGTGAGAAGCAAGTTTTGGTTTATTTCATAACCATAATTGACGAGTTTTGTAAATGTTTTCATTGTCTTTTGTTTGGAGTGCTCCATGTGAGTAATGAGTGTCTGGTTTTTCTCTAGGAGGCATAGAAGTAGGCATACCTGGCCTGCTGCATGCATATATAGGAAAGTGCCCATTTGGGATGTCTGATTTTTGATTGTCTTAACTCACCACGTCCACCGCTAATAAGCTGAGCTTCTCATTCATTTTTTCTTCACCTCACACTGTAAGTCAACAAAGTATTTTTTTTATTTACATCCTTTGCAAATAATAATAGTTCTTCACAGTATTTGAAAAAAAAATCCAACACTCTCCCAGCCTCGATATTTACCAAGCCTCGGTGTGAAAGAGAAACATATCATGATCTGATGATCCCATATATCCAGTGAAAATGCCATGAAAGAAATCTGTCTGTCCCAAGCTCACTGGTGCCGGAAACTCAAGCGGAGTTTTCATCAGGATATTTTCTTCTGTTTTTATTTGTCGGCTTTAGGCCTATGTATTTTACTTAGTTGAAGATGGAAGTTATAGATTACTGCTGAATTTGGCCTATAGGCTATCTCTGAATTCCATACGGTAATTTCTTTAGCCACTAATGGTGTCACGACTTCCGCCGAAGTCGGTCCCTCTCCTTGTTTGGGCGGCGTTCGGCGGTCGACGTCACCGGTCTTCTAGCCATCGCCGATCCACCTTTCATTTTCCATTTGTTTTGTCTTTGTTTTCTACACACCTGGTTTCGTTCCCCAATTACATGTTCATGCATTTAACCCTCTGTTTCCCCCATGTTTTTGTGCGTGATTGTTTCTATGTTCATTTGGTACGTTATGGCTGGTTTTTGACGGGTGCTGTTTTCACCTGTGCATAATTGATTACCGTTTATTGTCGGTCAAGTGTATTGTTACCTTGTGCCTTTATTTTGAGTAAAGTATGTTGCTCACTCATTCTGCTCTCCTGCGCCTGACTTCATGCACCAGCTACACCCACCTTCTGACAAATAGATCACAGTGTAGGCTATCAATGTGTCCATATGGCAGAGGCTGGTGCTCTCATCTTAGTTGAATTTTGTTTTTTAGATTTATATATATTTTTTATAATTAACCACGTTACACTGATTATGAGAAATGAAAACTTTATTATAGAAATGAAACTGTACCACAAAAATGTGCATATAAAAGTAATCATAACTCATGCAGATCGGTAGAAATGGTAGGATAAATAGTAAGCTCCCCCCGCCCCCCCACAAAAAAAGGTGCCCGCCTATGGAAATCAAAGGCCCGTCCAACTGATTCGTTCAGCCTCAGTCCCTGTCTTACTGTATGTTTGTTTAGAGACTCTGTCCCTCTCCTATCTCTCTATCATCTCATAGCCTAGTGGTGGTTAGCCAGTCTGCCCACAAACCCAGCCAGCTGGAAATCTCTATAATAAGTGAGCGTAGGACTGCAGTGCTCCATACACATCCCTCCCTCCCTAGTCCTACCCCTCTAATTCTCACCTCATTTTCCCCTCTTTCCCCTCATCCCTTTCTACCTGACCTCTCCTTATCTCTTTTTACTATAGGTTCATTGTTTTCTCTTTTAGAGTATACTGGCAAATGTATCTGCCTTGGCATTTATCTCATCATGTCTTACTTGATGTTCTCACGCGCCTTCCAGTGCTGGAAAAACTCTACAAGTATTGCCTTTTTCTAGAACACCAACAATTAGGCTGTAACTGGCCTATCGTCACCAACATGGTGTCACACAGTAGCTCCGTAGTACTACAGCATCTGTGTTCCCTAATTAATTTAGACCCTCGCAGCTCAGTTGCTATGGCAACGACAACATGAGAGATTGGGTCCATCGTTCAACCAAATGTGTTATTTCTAGAGTAGTGCAGAGGGGGTTGGGCTCTGGCGCAATTTCCTGATTGGTCTGATTTCCTGATTTAGAGCAAAGATTGGGATTTCGATTGATCAATTGATTGCCTTCAGCAGCTGGCCCCTAATCAATGTTTGGGAATTGTGTCATGGACATCACCACTGGTATGCTGTCAATACAGCATGGGGTTATAGTCTGGCATGTAGACACTAATCTGATTACCCACAAGCACCTCAGTATAGAAAACAAATTATACATTTTATCTCTGAACGCTTCATTCCACTGACACACATGGCTTAGCACAGTACTTTGTTTGGCTGATTGTGTTTCTGCGGGTGCATTGTACACAGCGTATGTGAGAGACTGTGCAGTGGATTTGTGCATTGGTTACATCTTTATTGTACAGCGATGTAAAAAGAGCTTGCAATTACTTACTGCAGTTGCATTAGTATATTTAATACTTCCTCCCATCTCTTACACACAAACATGCATTCATCAGTTTCAAGTGGGAGTGTCAGGAAATTATTGTACACCATAAATACCAAATGATATCTTATTATAAAATATGTGTAGTTCATGCATGTTTGTCTGTTTTGCTGCGTGTCCTGATGTAACACAGTAAATACTCTCTTACAGTAGCTCTGTGAATTGTATACCAAAGCCACCTTGACTAATGCTGACATTTAGTCAATCTCTTTGAGGAGATGAAAGAGGCCGTATCTGTCAGAGAGCCCTGATGTAGATTTAACCTCCAGGGGATTATACAGACGCTTCTAGATGACCTACTGCCGTTTCTCTGAATGTATTATGATGCCCTAAAATGGATTTAAAGAGCAGTCAATTCTGACAAACTGCTCAATAAAGTCTAAGCACTTTACGCAGAAAATATATGCAAAAACTATCATGTTAAAAGCCTCTTATATTCAATGAAGGGCCATTTAATATAGACCACATGGCAAATTCAATCAATCAGATTTTTTTATATAAATAAAGACTGACATGTCCCTCTGTGCGCCCTCTGTGACTTCTAGGGAAGATTTTAACCCACGTAACCCCAACATTTCTCCAAGTTTTCACCATCATTGTAAAGCCCTAGTTATTTTGTTGCTTTGACAAAGTAATTTCTGAGTATGATTATTTAGTTCATGTGATTAGTGATTCATTTACGTCTGTCCCTCATTTTAAGGTCAACCCTGTTATGTGAACTGAACTCGTTTTAATATGGTGAAACTATTCCTTAATAAATATTTTTTCAAAATAAACATTGAAGATCTAATAGTCAAATCATAATGTTAAAGCAGGTGAGCTGGTTCTACTATTTTTGGCCCTTTTCTGTTGTTTTGTGGTGGAAAACTGAGCAGGTCGAGCATAACTTGTCAAACCTGTTACCCATACACAAGAGGCTAGAATGTGAAGGAAATAAATGGTGGAGCTTGCATTCAATTGCCAATCCCTGTAGCACACAACAAGTTTCCATTACCCCTGTCACAATGGGATTCAAGGCTGATTTAAGATGAAATCATCAACCCTGTTACGGAAACCCTGTTACTTTATTTGGCACTTAACAGGCACTTACCAGTATATATATTTTTTATATTTAACCTCTTGAGATGGGAAAACATGTTTTTTATGAAGTTGAACATGTGCTCTTTATGACAAAATGTTAAAATTAGGTTAAATTACATACCTCAAAAGTCACCGAATTGGCAGAACGATCCAGCAGGTGATCCGAGTCATAGCTTACTGGCCAAAGATCAGAACCCATTTCTAAGTTGTTGAATGTGTTATTTCTGAGAATCCATTAAGAGCAATTGATTGCCTGTGTGTTTGATTACTTATCTTTGCCTTATAGCTTTAACCATTTCAAAACCCCCGTCAGACACACAATTCATCCCCCGTCTCCCTTTCTCTACAGGATTGTTACTGCTCTGTTCTCCATCATCATGGAGCCAGTTTGCACAATGGGAACACATCACGGCTGTGACGGTTACTACTACCCCTGACGCTTGAGAAGTCCCCACCATGGAGACGGACAGCTACACCCCGACCCCAGCCCCGAGCGACTGGGCTGGGACGGTGGTAGGTGTGGGGGCCCTGGAGGAGGTCTCGGGGGGAAGTGTCTCCTCCAGCACAGCCTGGTACATGCCCTACCCCCTGGGCTTCCAGGTGTCACTGACCGCCTTCCTCATGCTAGAGCTGGTCCTAGGCTTCAGCAGCAACTTGATCGTGCTGGTGCTCTACTGCTCTCAGTCCAACCTGGTCGACTCGGTCAGCAACATGGTCACGGTCAACCTGCATGTGCTGGACGTGATGTTGTGTGTGCTTTGTCTGCCTCTGACCCTGGTGGTGGTGCTTCTGCCCCCAGGGCCCAACCTGGCCCTGCTCTGCTGCTTCCACGAGGCCTGTGTCACCTTCGCCTCCTTCGCCACCGCCATCAACGTGCTGGTCATCAGCGTGGACCGCTACGACATCTCTGTCCGACCCGCCAACCGGTTGCTCACCCCGCAGAGGGCGGGGCTGCTGCTGGCTGCCGTCTGGGCCACGTCTCTGGCCGTCTTCTTCATCCCCTTTCTGGAGGTGGAGTTTCTCACCGGAGGGGCGGAGAGTGGACAGCACAGCTCCACCTCCTCCCCCGACACCACCCTGGCACTAGTGTGGCGTAACCGGACGATGCTTTGTGTGGGTGGACAGGGCTACCACACAGGCCTGGCCATGTACTACCACCTGCTGCTGCAGGTGCCCATCTTCTTTATCACAGTGGCAGTCATGCTGTTCACATACTCACGGATCCTGCGGGCCTTGAACATTCGCATCGGCTCCCATATTAAAAAGAGCCAGCGCTTCAGGGCACCTTCCTGCAGGGGGCACCGTAAGAGACAGAAGCAGAAGGCAGGGCGGGGAGTGATAGAGGGAGGAGAGCAGTGTACAGACACAGCCAAGCACCTCTCTCACCCTCCACTCATCCCATCCCCCACAGCCACCTCCCCCCCAGCCCTGTCCTCAGCCCCTCTGGTTAGCTCAGAAGGCACTGTTGCTGCTGCTGCTGCCCCTGCACCTGCTGCCCCTGTCACCGGTCCCACTGTTCAGGCATCTGTGTCGGCCATCATTGCCTTGCGGCGGGCCGTGAGGCGTCACCGGGACCGGCGGGAGCGCCAGCGGCGCGTCTTCAGGATGTCCCTCCTCATCGTCTCCACTTTCCTAGGTTGCTGGGCTCCACTGTCCGTGGCCAATGTGCTGATCCTGGGCCTGGGCCCCAGTGACACCCTGGTCAGCCTGCGCCTCTGGTTTCTGGCCCTGGCCTATGGCACCACCATCTCCCACCCACTGCTCTATGCCTTCACCAGGCAGAAGGTGCGGCTTGCCCTCAGAGCCAAGGTGAAGAAGAGGGTGGTGTCACTACTGCAGGTGGACCCCTCGCCAGGAGAGACCGTCACACACAACTCCTGGGTGGAGCCAAGGAAGGGACGCCAGTTACAGCTGGAGGGCAGCGAAACCATTGACCATTGCCTGGTAGAGCCCTTGAAGAATAGCACACACTAGCTGCACCAGGTGCAGGTGCACCAGGTGCAGGACCGAGTTTAGGAAACCCTGCTGTATATCACTGAGTGTAAACACTAAGATGCTTATGTACGTAACTTCTTTACAGTAGCCTATATGAGTGTCTGTTTGGCCAGCACAGGATCAGAATTCCACCCACTCAAGCATTGGAAGGCAGCTTCTAAAAAAACAGAAAAACATTGGCACCCATATAGATACACAAATACATATCCTGCTAAATACAGATGTAGGACCTTAATTGAAGCCAGTTTGCTACAACATGAAAATAATCCTGCATCAACAGGAAATGTGAATTATTATGTGGATTATAATTAATGGACATTTTTTGTAGGGTTTGATAAAATAATTTGGGGGTAAATCAAGTCTGACATTTTAAAGTGGAAATTATAAAATTTAGAAGCCTTTTTAAAACTTGAATGCACAGCAAGGTTGCATTTCTTGCTGAGCAGGAAAATTCTCAGCAACAAAAGAGTGATCAAATGAAGATCTTACATCTGTATTACCCATGCCTTAACTATTTTAAGAATGGGTTTAAAGGTATCATTGATTCTGAACAAGAATATGTATATATCCTACTGATATAATATAAGATGGAACTTTGTACATAGTGTACACTATCATCTATTCATATATACAGTAACTTCAGAAAGTATTCAGACCCCTTGACTTATTCAATATTTTGTTGTGTTACAGACGGAATTCAAAATGGGTTGAATAGATTTTTTGGCTCACCCATCTACACACAATACCCCATAATGACAAAGAGAAAACATGTTTTTAGAAATGTTAGCAAATGTATTAAAAAATAAGTATTCACACCCCTGAGTCAATACATGCTAGAATCCCCTTTAGGCACGATTACAGCTGTCATTCTTTCTGGGTAAGTCTCTAATAGCTTCGCATACCTGGATTGTACAATATTTGCACATTATTATTTAAAAAATGCTTCAAGTTCTGTCAAGTTAGTTGTTGATCACTGCTAGACAGCCATTTTCAAGTCTTGCCATAGATTTTCAAGCCAATTTAAGTCAAAACTGTAACTATGCCACTGAGGAACATTCAATGTCATCTTGGTAAGCAACTCCAGTGTATATTTGGCCTTTTGTTTTAGGTTATTGCCCTATTGAAAAGTAAAATTGTCTCCCAGTGTCTGTTCAAAAGCCTACTGAACCAGGTTTTCCTCTAGGATTTTGCCTGTGTTAAGCTCTATTCTGTGTATTTTTATCAACAACAAAAAACTCCCTAGTCCTTGCCGATGACCAGCATACCAATAACATGATGCAGTCACCATCATGCTAGAAAATGTGATCATGTAACGGCTGTCTGTAAGAGGGAACCAAGGTGCAGCAGAGGATGTGTTCATCAATAGAATTTTAATTCAAAAAAGCAAGAGAACACTACAAAATGAACAAAAACGACAGCAAACAGTCCTGTTAGGAAAATACTCTAAACAGAAACAATTACCCACAAAACCCAAAGGAAAAACATGCTCCTTATGTGTGACTCCCAATCAGCAGCAACGAGCTTCAGCTGTGCCTGATTGGGAGCCACACACACGGCCCAAAACAAAGAAATACCTAAACATAGAAAAAGGAACATAGAACGCCCACCCAATGTAACACCCTGGCCTAACCAAAATAAAGAACAAAAAAACCCTCTCTATGGCCAGGGCGTTACAGATCAGTGGTACTCAATGATGTATTGTGTTGGATTTTCCCCAAGCATTATGCTTTGTATTCAAGACATTAAGTTCATTTTTGGCCACATTAGTTGCAGTTTTACTTTAGTGCTTTATTGCGAACAGGATGCATGTTTTGGAATATTTGTATTCCTTATTTTCACTCTGTCAATTAGGTTAGCATTGTAGAGTAAATACAATGTTGTTGATCCATCCTCAGTTTTCTCCTTTCACAGCAATTAAACTCTTTAACTGTTTTAAAATCACCTTTGGCCTCATGATGAAATCCCTGAGCGGTTTCCTTCCTCTCTGGCAACTGAGTTAGGAAGGACACCTGTATCTTTGTAGTGACTGGGTGTATTGATAGACCATCCAAAGTGTAATTAATAACTTCAACATGCTCAGAGGAATATTAAATGTAAAAAAAAAAAAAAGACCCTTCTACCAGTAGGTGCCCTTCTTTGTGAGGCATTGGATAACCTCCCTGGTCTTTGTGGTTGAATCTGTGAAAGAAATTCACTGAGGGACCTTACAGATAATTGTATGTGTGGGGTACAGAGATGAGGTAGTCCTTCAAAAATCATGTTAAACACTATTATTGCACACAGAGTGAGTCTATGCAACTTATGTGACTTATGCACATTTTTACTCATTAACTTATTTAGGCTTTCCATAACAAAGGGGTTGAATATTTATTGACTCAAGATCTTTCACCTTTTCATTTTTTATGAATTGGTAAAAAATTACTAAATCATAATTCCACTTTGACATTATGGGATATTGTGTGTAGGCCATTGACACAAAATCTAAATGTAATTCATTTTAAATTCATACTGTAACACAACTAAATGTGGAAGAAGTCAAAGGGATATGAATACTTTCTGAAGGCAGTGTAAATAGAGAGAGGGGAGATACAGAGGTTAAGGATCTCCCTATGTAATAGACTGTTGCATTGGATAGTTTGTAGTAAACAGATGACTGGCAATGTTTTAATGTTGACAGATAAACTTCCACAAAGCTCATAAATGTGTCCACAAATCACTAAATGCCGATCTACAAATCCTCCCTCCCTCCCTCGCTCTCTCTCTCATGCTGTTTAATCAGCTTCTTGATATGCCACACCTGTCAGGTGGATGGATTATATTGGCAAAGGAGAAATGCTCAACTAACAGAGATGTAAACAGATTTGTGACCAATAAGCTTTTTGTGCATATGGAACATTTCTGGGATCTTTTATTTCAGCTCATGAAACATGGGACCAACACTTTACAAGTTGCGTTAATCTTTTTGTTCAGTATAGGTTGGCGGCAAATCTGATGCTAATAAATATCGAGAGAGAGAGAGAGAGAGAGAGAGAGAGAGAGAGAGAGAGAGAGAGAGAGAGAGAGAGAGAGAGAGAGAGAGAGAGAGAAAGAGAGAGAGAGAGAGAGAGAGAGAGAGAGAGAGAGAGAGAGAGAGAGAGAGAATACACACACAGTGTTGTGTTGGATAGTTTGTAGTAAACAGATGACAGACAATGTTTAATTGTTGACAGATAATCTTCCACAAAGCTCATAAAAGTGTCCACAAATCACTATTTGGCACTGAATTTGTAATCATGTATTGATATTTATCTGTTGCAATGTATTGTATATAAAATAGACATTGTAACTTATTCAATGTGGTTTCCACCTTGTCGGTTGGTCCCCACATCATTTGGTCATATTACAAAGAGTGATGATGTTATAGTAGAGGACATCTGTCATGGCCATCTTGTCAACCCTTGTGTCAAACCACTTAAACACCTTTGTACCTGCAAAAGTCCCCAGAGCCAGTGCAAATGAACAGGACTGTGTTTTTGTAATAATTTGCCTGTAGGAATAATTTGCCTGTAGGAACACAGGTAGGTTTGTGTACTACCGGTATATTTAGGGTTCGTAAGCAAGCATTCTATGGTAAAGTCTACACCAGTTGTATTTTCATGGTAAAGTCTACACCAGTTGTATTCGGCGCATGTGACAAATAAATATGCCGGTAGTAGATTTGATTTTAGCTTACATCGTTTTTAAAATGTATTCGTTATTTGCGCATACGGGTAAAAAAATAAGATGTGAAAATAAAGGACTGAAAAAAGAAACGTTTATGCCACAGGAGGTTGGTGGCGTCTTAATGGGGGAGGATAGGCTCGTGGTAATGGCTGGAGTGGAATCAGTGGAATGGTATCAAATACATCAAACACATGGCCATTCCATTAACTCCATTCCAGTCATTATTATGAGCCGTCCTCCCCTCAGCAGCCTCCACTGGTGTAGGCGAGGTAAAAACAAAACAGAACACTATTGGCTAATTGTTTGATTTCAGCACCGTGCTGTTCTGTGGTGCACACACAGACCTTCAACTCCCTGTGGGACTGTGTCTTATAGATTTATCATCATAAAACCTGAGACAAATGGATTTATGCTACTGAATGTTCATACCCGCTTTATATACGCACATGCGTCACATGTATTAATTGTAGAAATTCCCATTGTGTCGTTTTCTTGTGTCTAAATGTATAGAGAGAAGACAATGAAAATATCAATAAATGTGACTATTGAATTGGGTCTTGTGTTTGCAGTCAATCACCTTTAATCTGGCTTCTATATTTCTGCATTCTTGTTGTCATCTATAGGTTTTTCAATAACAGGCACATTTTCCGTGAATAAAGATGAGTACCACACAGTGCTACATGAATACAGCCACTTTAGAATACATGGTTTAAAATTGCTTGGGGTTGAAGCCTGGGGAGCTACAGTGCTTCATGAAAGTCTTTCCTTCAGTAGAGAAATGTGTTAAGGGAAGGCCTGCTGTGAGGGCTGCAGCTGGAGGCAGATGAAGAGGTAGGTAACAACTTTATCATGCATGTCCACACACACTTATATACACAGCCACACTCACTCACGTACACAGCCACGTGTGTGTGTGTGTGTGTGTGTGTGTGTGTGGTGTGTGTGTGGTGTGTGTGTGTGTGTGTGTGTGTGTGTGTGTGTGTGTGTGTGTGTGGGGGGGGGGGGGGGGGCGTGCGTGCGTGCATGCGTGCGTGCGTGCGTGTGTACAAATGATGGGTTCTCCATTGCTATGAGCACACTATCTACAGTTTGAGTACAGGCTGAATTGAGCTTGGCAAGGCAAAATAAGTTGTATGTGTGGGCAGTAGCTGCAGGACATGCAAAGCACAGGAGCAATAGTTCAACAACCATCAACAGAGCGAGCTGCAGGCACTACTATCGAGATTAGATTTTTTAAACATTTTATTTCACCTTTATTTAACCAGGTAGGCTAGTTGAGAACAAGTTCTCATTTGCAACTGCGACCCGGCCAGGATAAAGCAAAGCAGTTCGACACATACAACAACACAGAGTTACACATGGAATAAACAAACATACAATCAATAAACAGTAGAGAAATCTATATACAGCATGTGCAAATTAGGTAGGATAAGAGAGGTATAGGCCATGGGGGTGAAGTAATTACAATATAGCAATTAAACACTGGAACGGTAGAATGTGCAGAAGATGAATGTGCAAGTAGAGATACTGGGGAGCAAAGGAGCAGATAAATAAATAAATACAGATTGGGGATGAGGTAGATTGGAGGGGCTATTTACAGATGGGCTATGTACAGGTGCAATGATCGGTGAGCTGCTCTGACAGCTGGTGCTTAAAGCTAGTGAGGGAGGTAAGAGTCTCAAGCTTTAGTGATTTTTGCAGTTCGTTCCAGTCATTGGCAGCAGAGAACTGGAAGGAGAGGCAGCCAATGGAAGAAATGGCTTTGGGGGTGACCAGTGAGCTGAGATAAGGCGGGGCTTTACCTAGCAAGGAGTATGGCGAGGAGTATGAAGCGAGGGCCAGCCAACGAGAGCGTATAGGTTGCAGTGGTGGGTAGTATATGGGGTGTATTTCATATTGTTGTTTTTTGGTCAATATAGTATTTTGTTTACAATGTAACAATTTAATACAATAATATTCAACATAAATTATACAAAACGTTTGCGGTATAGAAAGACAATTCTAAACCATCTTTGGTTACACGTCACATTACAATCTTTAGCATTATGGCGACCTCTGCAGGTGTATCTGTCAAATTACACAGAAACTAACATATCCCACAAGGCATTGGGGTTGTTCAAAATGTCTGTTGGATTCTTTCATATCATGTCTGCCGAAATAGCTCAGTTGGGAGAGCGTTAGACTGAAGATCTAAATGTCCCTGGTTCGATCCCGGGTTTCGGCAGAGACTTGAACGTCAATTTTTATGGAAAATACACGTTCGCATTTTTGAAAAAACACGAAATAAATTATACATCAGTCGGATAGTTCCCTATGATATAATGGATAGTAAATAAATTGCAGTAGCCTTACTGTAAAGGTAAGCTATAAGTGATGAAATTGTAGCCTTTCTACGTATGTAACAATCCACATGATGTGAAGATACGTTTACTATTGTGTTTAAAATGTAAAACCACTGAACTGGCATAATATTCATATATATATAACTACATTATCTGAACATTATATATTTTATTTGTGAGATACACTACCGGTCAAAAGTTTTAGAACTCCTACTCATTCAAGGGTTTTTCTTTATTTTTACAATTTTCTACATTTTAGAATAGTAGTGAAGAAGTCAAAATATGAAATAACACATATGGCATCATGTAGTAACCAAATAAGTGTTAAACAAATCAAAATATATTTTATATTCTTGAAATAGCCACCCTTTGCCTTGATGACAGCTTTGCACACTCTTGGCATTCTCTCAACCAGCTTCATGAGGTAGTCACCTGGAATGCATTTCAATTAATAGGTGTGCCTTGTTAAAAGTTAATTTGGGGAATTTCTTTCCTTCTTAATGCTTTTGAGACAGTTGTGTTGTGTTGTAGGGGTCGAAAACAGAAGATAGCCCTATTTGGGAAAGGACCTTCATGGTCGAATTGCTGCAAGGAAACCACTACTAAAGGACACCAATAAGAAGAAGAGACTTGCTTGGGCCAAGAAACACGAGCACTGGACATTAGACCGATGGAAATGTGTCCTTTGGTCTGGAGTCCAAATTTGAGATTTCTGGTTCTAACCACTGTGTCTTTGTGAGATGCGGTGTAGGTGAAAGGATGATCTCTGCATGTGTATTTCCCACCATAAATCATGGAGGAGACGGTGTTATGGTGTGGGGGTGCTTTGCTGGTGACACTGTCTGTGATTTAGAGTTCAAGGCACACTTAACCAGCATGGCTACCACAGCATTCTGCAGCGATACGCCATCCCATCTGGTTTGGGCTTAGTGGGACTTTTATTTGTTTTTCAACAGGACAATGACTCAACACATGTGCAGGCTGTGTAAGGTCTATTTTACCAAGGAGAGTGTTGGAGTGCTGCATCAGATGACCTGGCCTCCACAATCCCCCGACCTCAACCCAATTGAGATGGTTTGGGATGAGTCGGACCGCAGAGTGAATGAAAAGCAGCCAACAAGTGAATGAGTAGGTGTTCTAAAATGTTTAACCGGTAGAGTATATATTTTTATTTCATAAAAATGATGTGCTTATTTCAGAGTGCTCCACATGTCAAAAAAACATTAATTTCAAATCAATATGCATAATGGCGTTTTCTATTTAACTTGAAAAGCCAGATGTCTGCACTCATGGCAATTGACATCATTTAATTCTATGCAGTGCTGCATTGATTTTGCATCAAAATTGCCAAACACTCCAAAATGTCCAGAAAGTGCAAACAGAAATTGTAATAATCCCA
The DNA here is from genome assembly GCF_965601325.2 of Salmo salar. Classification (NCBI taxonomy): domain Eukaryota; kingdom Metazoa; phylum Chordata; class Actinopteri; order Salmoniformes; family Salmonidae; genus Salmo; species Salmo salar. Next base: position 82,136,237 of record NC_138302.1, on the reverse strand, counting down.
CAAATGTGATAAGGTAAGGTTGACAAAATTAGATTTTGACTGGAGTTTGACCTAATTTCTGTGAATCATGATTGATGAATAGGAAAACTGTGAGGTAAGATTGGCTCTACTTACTTTCTGTGCAGCTATTTATTTGTATTTATTTCACCTTTTTTTAACCAGGTAGGCCAGTTGAGAACAAGTTCTCATTTACAACTGCGATATGGCCAAGATAAAGCAAAGCAGTGCGACACAAACAACAACACAGAGTTACACATGGAATAATCAAACATACAGTCAATAATACAATAGAAAAAGTCTATATACAGTATGTGCAAATGAGGTAGGATAAGGGAGGTAAGGCAATAAATAGGCCATAGTGGCGAAATAATTACAATATAGCAATTAAACGCTGGCGAGATAGATGTGCAGAAGATGAATGTACAAGTAGAGATACTGGGGTGCAAAGGCGCAAAATAAATAAATAACAGTATGGGGATGAGGTAGTTGGATGGGCTATTTACAGATGGGCTATGTACAGGTGCAGTGATCTGTGAGCTGCTCTGACAGCTGGTGCTTAAAGTTAGTGAGGGAGATATGAGTCTCCAGCTTCAGTGATTTTTGTAGTTCGTTCCAGTTATTGGCAGCAGAGAACTGGAAGGAAAGGCGGCCAAAGTAGGAATTGGCTTTGGGGGTGACCAGTGAGATATACCTGCTGGCGCGCGTGCTACGAGTGGGTGCTGCTATGGTGACCAGTGAGCTGAGATAAGGCGGGGCTTTACCTAGCAAAGACTTAGATGACTTGGAGCCAGTGGGTTTGGTGACAAATATGAAGCGAGGGCCAGCCAACGAGATCATACAGGTCACAGTGGTGGGTAGTATATGGGGCTTTGGTGACAAAACGGATGGCACTGTGATAGACTGCATCCAATTTTCTGAGTAGAGTGTTGGAGGATATTTTGTAAATGACATCGCTGAAGTCAAGGATCGGTAGGATAGTCAGTTTTACGAGGGTATGTTTGGCAGCATGAGTGAAGGATGCTTTGTTGCGAAATAGGAAGCCGATTCTAGATTTATTTTGGATTGGAGATGCTTAATGTGAGTCTGGAAGGAGAGTTTACAGTCTAACCAGACACCTAGGTATTTATAGTTGTCCACATATTCTAAGTCAGAACCGTCGAGAGTAGTGATGCTGGACAGGCGGGCAGGTGCGGGCAGCGATCGGTTGAAGAGCATGCATTTCGTTTTACTTGCATTTAAGAGCAGTTGGAGGCCACGGAAGGAGACTTGTATGGCATTGAAGCTCGTCTGGAGGTTAGTTAACACAGTGTCCAAAGAAGGGCCAGAAGAATACAGAATGGTGTCGTCTGCGTAGAGATGGAAGCTATAAGCTATAACATTTTTATTGATGACGATATTCGTTTATAATCCCATATTTATATTTCAGGTCATTTGTTCTACCAGAAATGAATACCTGAAGACCATTATATATGTGCTGGGAGAGATCTTATTATACCCATCAGGTAAAATAGTCAACCTTGAAAGAGAACAAACAAAATATTGTGAGGCCTCTCATCTGTTTTCAGAAAAGAGCCCTGATGTAGTTCCTGGCTTTGGAGGCCAGCACAAGGTTGCTCCTCATGTCACCACAGAGGACATGAAGCATTGGCTTACCTCACAAGTGAGGGAGTGTTTAACTAGCATTTCATAATCCACATTGTTAATACTTTGACTATCAGTTATTCGCTGTAAAGTTCATTGGAGGTGAAGGCAGTAAGACAACCGAGAAGCAGTTAGCAGCATGATTACCTTTGTTGTAACTTCAGGTTTCAAAAATAAATCAGGGAAGGCAGGGATCTCACCATTGTTGAGCTGGCAAGGTCATAAGATAGGCAGTAGTAAAATATAATTTGAGTTTATTAGCTGTTAATAAGCTCTGAACCTATTGCATTGACACATTGTGATGATAGGGTTGTTCAGTGACAGCCCATCCGCTCATCCACTGCATGGCATTGGAGGGTTAATGTGTTCCTCCCTTTCCTCTCCTAACTTGTGAGTGTCACTTTACTTGATACAAGTGTTTCTTAGCTAGTAATATATGCACATCAGTTACATAGTTCGCTGTTTGTAGGCCTCTGTAGTGCAGTGGTGGAAAAAGTACTCAATTGTCATACTTGAGTAAAAGTAGAGATGCCTTAATAGAAAATGACACAAGTAAAAGTGAAAGTCACCCAGTAAAATACTACTTGAGTAAAAGTCTAAAAGTATTTGGTTTTGAATATACTTAAGTATCAAAAGTAAAAGTGTAACTCATTTTCAAATTCCTTATATTAAGCAAACCAGACGGCACCATTTCCTTGTTTTTTTATTTACGTATAGCCAGGGGCACACTCCAACACTCAGACATAATTTACAAACGAAGCATTTTTGTTCAGTGAGTCCACCAGATCAGAGGCAGTAGGGATGACCAGAGATGTTCTCTTGATAAGTGTGTGAATTGGACCATTTTCCTGTCAAAATGTAACGAGTACTTTTGTGTGTCAGGGAAAATGTATGGAGTAAAAAGTACATAATTTTATTTAGGAATGTAGTGAAGTAAAAGTAAAAGTTGGCAAAAATATAAATAGTAAAGTACAGATACCCCCAAAAATTACTTATGTAGTACTTTAAAGTATTTTTACTTAAGTACTTTACACTGCTGCTGTAGTGTTCATAGTCTCTAAACTTGTGGCCTTTATTTGCTGTCTTGCTGTAGCATAAACCCTGCAAGTGGAGAGCAGACTGTGGCTCTAAAGGGAACCTACTGGGTTTGCGACCACAAGCTTTCTCCAAAAGGCAATTAAGAACATCATCAGTGACTTGACCTACCTTCCAGCCTCCAGTCTACAGAGTGCATCTGCGGTTGTGAAATCGTCACTAGTCTGATTCTTGGAACCTACCCTGCAGACAGAGACTCCTCTGAGGGAGAGGCCTCCACCAGCGTGGCATTGGTCGACTTGATGATGTGGGTGGTGATCTCGGTGCTGCAGGAACTTACTGGTAGTCTTAAGATCACAGATGCTTTCAATGATACGAAGCAGCTGCAGAGCCTCTACTCCAGGCCTGTGGGCATCAGGGTTGTGCGCTCCATTCTTGATGACCTGCTGAGTATGGCTGGTGACCCCACTGCCCTGAGAAAAGGCCTGAGTGCTGGAGATAGTGAGGTTACCGGATCTGTTATGACAGCTGTAACTCTGTATGTCAGCTTATCACATGTGACTGAATAACTGGACCCTCCTCCTGTGTAAACTTCCATTTTATCCAGAAGTCTGAGTCACACCTTGGCAGTAAGTCCCCTCTTCTCCATGGAGAACGTCTTGTGATTGATCCCAACGTTGTGCAGGGTTGTAGAGCCAAACTGCTGAGCCAAATATACTCTGAGGCACCAAAGAAGGAAGCCACACTCACCCTGAGGGTCTGGAGAACCACCTGTCTGCGGACCTTGGAATGTCAGTCGCCAATGGAGAAACAGAGGCCAACTTCCACTTGAGGTGGAAGAGATTCTAGCCTCTGTGTATGATCAACTTGCCCAGAACTCTTACTGGTCGAGCACAAAGATGATCCTTCAGTACAATGTCTCCTCTAAAAGCCAAATGGTGTCCAGAGACATTGCCTGCCTGATTGTGAGAGCCATGATGTAGCTCTTTCCCAGTGTGTACTCTCAACGGTACCCTGTGAGACCTGGTGACTGTGGAAGGTACTGCAGAGTTGAAGAACACAAAGCTGTGAACTACTGGACCCTAATGTCCACTGGAACTATGCCTAATTCCCAATTTCTGCACATCAACAAATTTGTGTATATGTAACAGTTTTGCTTCCGTCCCTCTCCTCGCCCCACCTGGGCTCGAACCAGGGATCCTCTGCACACATTGACAATTGACACCCACGAAGCATCGTTACCCATCGCGCCACAAAAGCTGCGGCCCTTGCAGAGCAAGGGGAACAACTACCTCAAGGTCTCAGAGCGAGTGACATCACCGATTGAAACGCTATTAGCGCGCACTAGTGCTAACTAGCTAGCCATTTCACATCGGTTACATATAACATCTTTCCAATTGATCCCGTCATGACTATGATGGATAAAGACATGACGACACACTTCTGCTTGGCACATCAGCTTTGGGTCATTATCCAAAATGAGTTTGCCAAAGCTCTCCTGAGAGCCTTGAATATATTACCTGACTGAAGAGAACCTGGGAAAGGTAGACTCTGATCTGCGAGATATGCTCTACTCTGGGTACGTTTCAGCATTCCCTGCAAACCAACTTCATATTGATGCTTTCATGTAGGACAAGGAGCTGTGTTTTATAGTCTCCAGAATGGTTGTGGAAAAGTTGATAGGTCACTGAACCCCATCAGTGTTGTTCTCGGATCCCATTGTTGTTGGATCAGAGTTAATCAGCGAAAGAGTAAGCTCTCTCTATGAATACAATTAAAGTTTTTTTGTCACTCAAATATGCTATTTACAGTGTGGACTAGCAGACTTTTCAGCCTCGTACACTCTTCGCAGATCATTGACATATGAGGACCTTTCAAATGTGTCAACAAATCAATGTACAGTACTTGGTCTGCAAAGAGTACAGTAGATTTGGAGGTGAATACAAATATGACTTCTTTCTATCTTTCAGGTGACCGTAAATCGCCCCAGAAAGAAGGGAGGATTCCTCCACCATGTTTGGAGAGCAGTGAAGCGACTCACCTGTGGCTTCTGCCGACATGCTAGAGCTTGACCAAGCCAGGACTAAAATACATAGCCTAGACAAGTAGTCATTGTTATATGATCATGTGCAAGCCCTACCTTTTCAAAATCAGTTATTTCATTATTAAAATCGTTATTGTATTGATATGAATAAATTGCTTATTCATTAGATCGACTGTTATTATTTTCAGCTATCATGTTTTGATGTCCAACGTAAGGCACAGCGTAGACCTATTCTGGTGTATAAATGAAGCAACATTTCAAGCAAACATAGCCCCGTTTATAGCATTATCAGGTATTCTTTGGTCTTAGACAGAGCACTATGTATTATTTGGTATCAGAGGAGGCTGGTAGGAGGAGCAATAGGAGGAAGGGCTCATTCTAATTGCTGGAATGGAATCAATGGAATGGTATCAAACACATGAAACATATGGAAACCAGCCATTACAATGAGCCTGTCCTCCTATAACTCCTCCCACCAGCCTCCTCTGTTTGGTATTTACAGTAGGTATATTGTCAAATGTTTCCTCGATTGAACACAAGGTGGTGCTGTTATATAGTTTGACATTTATCCACCCTGGTCTTTGGCCTGGGCCCTGGCCTGTAGTGTAGTTTCAAACTACTCTAATGATCAAAAATATCAATAAGAAAAGATAATACCTACAGCTCTACAAAACATGTTTAGAATGGTTCACATATTCTCAATTGGTTAATTAATATAATTGGCTTATTGAATAATTACTGTTAATGATTGGCATTGTTTATGTTTGAGATTTGAGTCATGATACAGAGTCATGTCAGGATAGCATTGTTGACAGTGCCACATAGGTAACCTACGACCCAATGTATCCATCTCAGAGAAAGTGTTTTCACCACTAGCAGGGGTGAAACAGACAGACAGGAATATTGGGTCTGGTCCAGTCCAGTCCACATAGGGATTCTGGCCCACTCATAATTAGTTTGTCTGTCCACCTGCCAGCAAGGTCAAGATTTGTAAGGAGAACGTTGGTCGAAGAGAGAATGCCCAGGATTTCGGAGTACAAAACAGGTCAGGGATTTGCGTCATCTCCATTGAAACACGAGTGAATGGTGCACTCCCTCTCTGCCTCAGTGACCGTGTTCTAAACAGCAGTGCATTCTAAATGAATGGAGCGAGAGGCTTTAAGAGGGAGAGAGCAGGAGAGTGAGGCGGGAGATTGACGGGGTCAGAGTGAGGCGCACAATGTTCTGGGTACTGCTCGGCAATGAAGACTACGCAGAGGAAGAGGTTGATAGTGTGTGTGATCATCAGAACACTCTGTTCATTCCACGGCCTCTCATTTTCATCCCTACCCACACAATGTCAGATAATATGTTACCATTTATGTATATTCTCAACAAATATATTCACATTTGTTACTAGGTTATTTGTTGCAGAGTGTGGCAATGTGTGATTATGCAAGACGCTGCTTAACAAGGCAGCTACTGAATGTTTCTTTAAGCAACAGTCCTCTCTCACTCTCATTCGTTTGTTCTCCATGCCTGCCAGCTGTGTGTGACTTGGAAAGTCTAGCAGACTTTCCAGTCTCTTTGTTTAGGCAGCTCCTCGAAAGGAAACTGCCTGAACATGCCAATCAAGCCACTTACTGATTCAATTTGGTAATAGAATGAAACATTAAGGCAGTGGGAGGAACATGAACTGTTTTTGCTCTAATGAATCTAACCTCCATTCAGTCCTGTTCCAAACCGCTCCCACAAGTATTCTGGTAAAGTTGGCATCACTTGAAGGCTTGAATAACCTGAACAACAATGACATCTACAGGCTCGGTAAACACCCTCTGTCCTGTTCCTTAGTTCCTGGGCCTTTTTAAACAAGCCCTGAGCCGGACAGACAGACTAACAGACACAGGAGGCAGTTACAGAAAGACAGAGTGAGGGGTAGAGAGAGGGTGACAAGGCAAGAGAGTGAGAGTTGGTCACATAATGGCTTGTTTACAATACAAAGGATGATTAGGGTAAACAACCATTAAAGTGAGAGAAGTGGGATCTCTGACAGTCATTACTGGTAGTAATTATTTGTGTGGTCAACTTCATGGCTAGCCCTTGGTGGGTTAAAAAGATCCTAACAAACCACAATAAACAACAACAATAAAAACAACTCATCTTTTCCTGAGTGTGTAAGTTGCTTTGGGCAATATTGTTCTATAACACTAAATTATACTGTTGAACCATTAGTAGTTTAGTATAGCCTAAGATTATGACAACACTGTATATCTCAGAAAGTCTACAATTTTGCAATGAGTGGAAAGTGTTCCTCAGTTGACAATTTCCTACATGTTGTACTGATGCTGATAGGTCCACCACCACTGTTTCACATTACGTGTAATTATTGGTTTTTCCCCTTTCAGCACATTGGCTAATAGTCTTATCTTACGGGAGCTGAAACAGCTTTATTCACCATTTTCAAACATGTTCAAAAAGCACAAATAGTTAGATTCCTTTTAGACACATGGCCGTACACAATAAAACGGACTGCTAGCCCTAAAACACGAGGACAGTTCACATGTGGCGCAGCACCTGTCATGTGCTTCTTGTTTTCCATTTTCAAATCCGTTACCAATCATAATAGATTCAATTGTCGATCTACAATTTGAGGAAATGTTCTGGCCACATCAGGAGAGAAAGAGTGTCTGACATGACGTATTTGTGACTATCCCACTCCATTATGACATAACAGCATTACCATCAAAAAACATTTCTTTCTTCACAAAATGTCAAAGCAGTTTTGTCCCTGGGTAAGGGGATAGAATGTGCCTTATCCCTGTCATTGTGTGGGGAGTAAAGCGCTCTGTTGTCCCTGCTGTGTGATTGAGCAGAAAATAACTAACCCACGCATGCTCCCTCCAACCAGCTCTGGGCTAGGGAACAACCGGGGGATTGTTCTGTGTGTAATTTATACACAGGGTTGGGGAGTAACTGATTAAACTATTAAATGTAATCAGTAACATGTAATCTGATTACAAAAAACTACAACTGTTAGTTACTTTACCAGCAACAACAAAAAATGGATTACTTTTAAATTCAGAAGGGATGTTTGCGAGAAAGAAACCCATTATGACACCTTTCTGTTCAACATTGAAAAAAGGTGCAAGTTAAAGTTTGTTCCACCTGAGAGAATGTCATAGACCACTATGATGACATACAAAATACATTTGATGGACATTTTTTGTCTTCTTCTAATGCCTGAAAGGAAAACTCCACCCAAAAACTATATTTTGGAATTTGTTTCATTGGTCCATTGTTGGCATAGTCCCAAAATGTTTTTCTTCTCCGCAATCAAGTTTTCAAGATAAGTAACTTTCAAAATACAGAAATCATCCCATATGATGCAAAAAAAGTAATCTAGAAGTCACAGAATGTAATCAGATTACATTACCGAGTTTAGGAAATCCAAAAGTTATGTTATCGATTACAAATTTTGACAGGAAACGACTAACTGTAATGAATTACATTTAGAAAGTGACCTACTGTCAAAACTGTCCTGTAAGGATCCAAATAGGTCAGATTAGCTTTGCAATAAATAACTTCAACCAGATCCCCTTTCACCCGCAGAGGGGGGAGAAGGTAACTGGTGGGGGGTTGACAGCTCACACCCTGTCAATCAATTTCAGAACATTCAGCTATGTCCCTTTCCAAATTCACCCAAGGAATGTGGCTTTGTCTACACAGACCTTTTCCCACCAAAACTCTAACACGTTCTGAAGCGAATACTGGAACAACATTTCTAACAAAGAACTTGGGGAATGGTCAGAGGCAAAATGGAGAACACTGGTGACGTTTCAGGTGTTGTTTTGTGATGTCATTAAAAATGTTATAAAGGAAATACTGTAACTTGAAAAGTATACACACTATTTGCGTGAAGTGTCCGTCCGATGCGCTGTGCATGAATTACGAAAAATTATGAAAGTGTTTTTGTCGAGAGAGGGATATGATTTTAGGAGCCATAAGAGATAATAGTTTCTATAACTTTGTACAAGTAAGTTGTCACAGCCCCCTTGAGTGAGGTCACATAGTGTGTCAGCCTGAAGGAACCCCCCCTTTTTGAACGAACAGTATAAAATGATGGGTTAACAATTAACATGTCAGACCAGAAAGACATCAAGCTGCAGCTCACATTTGAAGTGGTTGGAACTTTGAATCTCAACATGAGATAGATATATAAAGTCACCACCTGGACAATCACTGGTACTGCTGATTAGCTGTCCTAAGTAAAGTATCTAGAAAAGCTCATTTAAGTGGGACCATTCCACTACTCTCTTCAAACCATCGTATTCTACTACTCTCATCAACCCATTGGGAACCATCAACACGGCTGGTTAGCCTATCTTCAAAGGAGCATCTTCCAGAGTGAATGGAAGTAGAATCAACTCTGTAGTTCTGTTCAGGACTACACGACAAGTCACCGGATAACGGACGACAGCAGAGGAGAACAACAGTAGAAGACGGGTGGGGACCCCTTTTGGACAATCAGAGCCTTACAAGCGTTGCGCAAAAAGACCCAACACCCTTTCCAAGAAGGCCTGATTTCTTACTCATGTTTGTGTGCAAAGTATATAATTACTGTGAGAGCAGTTTCCAAATGTACCAAAGTATTATGTCTCTGTCCCTCAGATATTGGCACACTGCTCTATTGTACTTATTGGAGAAAATGTAAACAGAGCTGAGTCATGCATTTAATGTGTTATGCAATCAAGGATACAGGTGGCTAGGGTTGCACATTTTGGGGAATATTCAGAGGGGGAAACTTTCTGTGGGAATGAATGGGAAAATATGGGAATTAACAGGAATATATGGGAATTAACGGAAATATATGCAAATTAATATTAATACCATTTAAATGTATATGTTTTTTGCACTGGGTATAGTTATCATATCATATGGAAACAGAAACGTAAACCTTTTACCTTATCATAAGTAGACATAATTGCAAATGATTCAATCCTTCCAATAGACATTTAAAAAAACTATGTACAGTTGAAGTCGGAAGTTTACATACACCTTAGCCAAATACATTTAAACTCAGTTTCACAATTCCTGACATTTAGTCCTAGTAAAAATTCCCTGTCTTAGGTCAGTTCGGATCACCACTTTATTTTAAGAATGTGAAATGTCAGAATAATAGGAGAGAATGATTTATTTCATATTTTATTTCTTTCATCACATTCCCAGTGGGTCAGAAGTTTACATACACTCAATTATTATTTGGTAGCATTGCCTTTAAATTGTTTAACTTGGGTGAAACGTTTCGGGTAGCCTTCCACAAGCTTCCCACAATAAGTTGGGTGAATTTTGGCCCATTCCTCCTGACAGAGCTGGTGTAACTGAGTCAGGTTTGAAGGCCTCCTTACTCGCACCTGCTTTTTCAGTTGTGCCCACAAATTTTCTATAGGATTGAGGTCTGGGCTTTGTGATGGCCGCACCAATACCCTGACATTTTGCCACAACTTTGGAAGTATGCTTGGGGTCATTGTCCATTTGGAAAACCCACTTGCGATCAAGCTTTAACTTCCTGACTGATGTCTTGAGATGTTGCTTCAATATATCCACATCATTTTCCTCCCTCATGATGCCATCTATGTTGTGAAGTGCACCTGTCCCTCCTGCAGCAAAGCACCCCCACAACATGATGCTGCCACCCCCGTGCTTCACGGTTGGGATGGTGTTCTTTGGCTTGCAAGCCTCCCCCTTTTTCCACCAAACATAACGATGGTCATTATGGGCAAACATTTTTGTTTCATCAGACCAGAGGACCTTTCTCCAAAAAGTACGATCTTTGTCCCCATGTGCAGTTGCAAACTGTAGTCTGGCTTTTTTATGGCGGTTTTGGAGCAGTGGCTTCTTCCATGCTGAGTGGCCTTTCAGGTTATGTCAATATAGGACTCGTTTTACTGTGGATGTAGATACTTTTGTACCGGTCTCCTTCCTGAACGGTATGACGGCTGTGTGGTCCCACGGTGTTTATGCTTGCGTACTATTGTTTGTACAGATGAACGTGGTACCTTCAGGCATTTGGCAACTGCTCCCAAGGATGAACCTGACTTGTGGAGGTCTACAATTTTTTTTCTGAGGTCTTGGCTGATTTCTTTTGATTTTCTCTTTGATGTCAAGCAAAGAGGCACTGAGTTTGAAGGTAGGCCTTGAAACACATCCACAGGTACACCTCCAATTGACTCAAATGGTGTCAATTAGCCTATCAGAATCTTCTAAAGCCATGACATCATTTTCTGGAATTTTCCAAGCTGTTTAAAGGCACAGTCAACTTACTGTATGTAAACTTCTGACCCACTGGAATTGTGATACAGTGAATTATAAGTGAAATAATCTGTCTGTAAACAATTGTTGGAAAAATTACTTGTGTCATGCACAAGTAAATGTCCTCACCGACTTGCCAAAACTATAGTTTGTTATCAAGAAATTAGTGGAGTGTTTGAAAAACAAGTTTTAATGACTCCAAACTAAGTGTATGTAAACTTCCGACTTCAACTGTAGTTACGAATTGAACTTTAATTAAATGAGTTGACTCTTCACATGGGATGATTTCACTGAACAACAAAAGAAAGGGAATATTGAATGATCCCCAATGATCCATCGCATCTCCCAAAAACGTTTTCAACATACATCTGTAAAATGATAGTCTAGAAACTAAGCTTTGGTTGTCTTCCTCTCAGGCTTCCATGTCTTCTCCCTGGACCTCCTCAATGTCCACCTCTTGAACATCAGACTCTGAGGCCTCATCTTCACTGTCACTTTCCAACCTTGTTGAGGATGGCTCGTTGTCAGGCTCAAAAAGCCTAAAATCTTCCCGGATGGCCACCAATTTTTCAACCCTTGTAGTGGTCAGCCTGTTGTGTGCTTTGGGGTGTGTGTTCCCATACAAGGACCTGAGGCGGCTGATGTTGATGGGATTTGGAGGATGATGGATTCAACCGGGTAAAGAGCCTCAGATCCACAAAGTCACTTCCACCAGGTGGGTGATGAGATATGTTGGCACGACTGCCATATTGCATCTCCATCCCAAAGCCATTGCTTGTAAGTGTACTTTGCCAGACTGCCAAGAACCTTGCCCTCATCCAGGCCATGGTGGCAAGACACAGTAGTGATGACACCATAGGCCTTGTTGATCTCTGCACCAAACAGGATGCTCTTGCCAGCATACTTGGGGTCCAACATGTACGCTGCGGGGTGCATGGGCTTCAGGCAGAAGTCTTCATGCTTTTTGATGTATTTCAGAACTGCAGTTTCCTCTGCTTGGAGCAACAGTGAAATGGGCAGGGCAGTATGGATTTCTTCTCTTACATCTGCAAGCAGAGTCTGAACATCAGACAGGATGGCATTGTCTCCCTCAATCCGTGCAACGACTACTGCTATAGATTTCAGGCTGCTTACCACTTTCTCCCAAAATACATCATCCAGGAGGATCCTCTTGATGGGGCTGTCCAGATCGGCAGACTGTGATATGGCCATTTCTTGGAGAGACTCCTTCCCCTCCAAGGGACTGTCTAACATGATGACGACACCACTCCAACGGGTGTTGCTGGGCAGCTTCGATGTGGTGCTCTTATTCTTCTCACTTTGCTTGCTGAGGTAGATTGCTGCTATAATTTGATGACCCTTCACATACCTAACCATTTCCTTGGCTCTCTTGTAGAATGTATCCATTGTTTTCAGTGCCATGATGTCCTTGAGGAGCAGATTCAATGCATGAGCAGCACAGCCAATGGGTGTGATGTGAGGATAGGACTCCTCCACCTCCTACCAAGCAGTCTTCATGTTCACAGCATTGTCTGTCACCAGTGCAAATACCTTCTGTGGTCCAAGGTCATTGATGTCTGCCTTCAGCTCATCTGCAATGTAGAGACCGGTGTGTCTGTTGTCCCTTGTGTCTGTGCTCTTGTAGAATACTGGTTGAGGGGTGGCGAGGATGTAGTTAATTATTCCTTGCCCACGAACATTCGACCACCCATCAGAAATGATTGCAATACAGTCTGCTTTCTCTATGATTTGCTTGACCTTCACTTGAACTCTTTTGAACTCTGCATCCAGCAAATGAGTAGATAAAGCATGTCTGTTTGAAGGGGTGTATGCTGGGCAAAGAACATTCAGAAATCTCTTCCAATACACATTGCCTGTGAGCAACAGAGGTGAACAAGTTGCATACACAGCTCGAGCAAGACATTCATCAGCATTTCTCTGACTATGTTCCTCCATTGAGTCAAAAAACAAAGGACCATGAGCTGTTGCTATCAATAAGGTGTCTGATTAATCATTTTCACCTCGAATAGAAGTAGAGGGACTTTTGTCAGAGGTTGCTTGTTGAAGCGCTTAGGGAACTTTATGCATTTGGCCAGATGATTCTGCATCTTTGTTGCATTCTTCATATATGATTTGGCACAGTATTTGCAAATGTACACAGCTTTTCCTAGCTGCAGTGAAATGTCTCCACACATCAGATAGTGCCTGTGGCATTTTCCTGTAAAGATTAGAAAAAAATGATGTACAGATAAATATTTAAGCAGCTAGACTAAACAACTCCTTTGTAAGATTAATGTTTTAAGATGAAACATGTATGGAAGCAGGTGAATTAACACTCCTCAGTTAGCAGGCTCAAGCAAGCTAAAACCGACATGATAGCAAAAACTAACCAGCAGAAATTGTGGACAAGTTAGAAATTATTTAAGCACACTTTGCTGTAAGCTAACAAACAATCATGTATGTCATAAAATATATTCACCCCACCCAGTATTGTAATCAAAACTTACCAGAAAGCATGTAGTCCTTGGCTCAGACAGTGTAGTTTAACCAAAATATTCCACAAGACCTAGAATTGCCTTATGTGTATCCCACAAAAAAGGTTCATTGTTATAAGCTTTTTTCATAAATGTAAGCAAAATTCCCCAAATTCCCAGGCTTAACTTCCCATGGTAAATTTCCGAAAAAAATGACTGAAATTTACCAGAAAGTTTCCGACCCTTTGCAACCCTACAGGTGGCTCATATTCATGGTCTCTACATTGCATATAAAAGCTTCACATGGATATTTTCAGTGGTATTAAGCCTTACCAATCCTGCAAGATGTCTTCAGATTTTATTTAAGTCAACATCATTCAGTGAATTTGCTATTTACTTTATTCTCTGCAGAAATGTAGTCAGTGCTTGACTTGGGCAGGAGTTCACCGGAACTGAGTACAGGAACTTCAGATGTTCTATTCTTGAGTTCTATTCAGATATTCTATTCTTGAGTTCCTCCTGCACTTCTTATAGAATATTAGCTCAAAAGTATTGAGGAGTTCCTGCACCTAAATATAAACATTACCAACACCCAAAATGAGTGCCGGCACCTACTTCAGTCCAAGTCAAGCAATGATTGTAGTGACAGCTTTGTTGAATCATAGAAACTTTGTAATGGCAGTCAAACATAAGTTAAATGACCAAAGTTGCTATGCTTGCTAGATAACGCCAATGAATGACAGAATATCTCCTATTTGGCAAAATCGAGTTGATGATTACACAGAGCAGAGCTGCTCATGAATAACAGAGAGTTGAAGAGAGGATTTTGTTTAAATATCAGGGTACCGTATCTTAACGGGGACCAACTCTGTTTAAAAGATATATACATATCTACTCTCATGCCATTTGTTGATCACACATTTTCTACCGAAGCTCTCATATGGGAAGCAATACGAGACAGCACAGAGAAACGGGGGAAATGTTATAGCAGTATTTTGACATGCATAGGCAAGATGTACTTTGATAATGAAACCTATGGATTACAGAAAAAGTTAGGAATTTTCATTAGAGACAGGAGTCAGGATTGGGAAGATAGGAAAATAGCTCAGGCTCTATATAAGGCTACATAAGGTTAGTATACTAGATAAATGATAGACTACACTTGATTTAGGGTACATTATTGCATGCTAAGTGTTTCTGATCAGTGAACGAATAAATTAGCTAGCACTTCCACTTGTCCAACCGAGAACAATTAACCAAATATACAGACAGAGATTCAGTGAAATAAAATCACATTGACTGATTAGACAGAGGCTTTTGGTCAGGAGTAGGCCAGGCTACTACGCAAGTGAATAGCAAAATCCACTTGTATTTTTTTCATACCTAAACGGGTCCTAAAATTCTAAATCAAATAGCTAAATGAGCCATATAATGACCATCTTAAAACAGTTCCATATGTCTGCTTAGAGGCTTAACATTATAGCCTGCTGTTTTCTAGAAATCGGGTTGGGGAAAATTTTTCTGGTTGGGGCTCATTTAATTTCTGTGATGTCAGATCAGGCCTGGGCTCGGGCTTCATTTCACCAGGCTATGGTCTGAAAGGGATCGAATTTTCAGTTCTGATGAGAACTCTAAACTGCAATTCGGGTCTTGTGCAGTCCAACAGTGTTATGCATGTGCTTCGAATTGATGGTGACTTTGTGTTAAATAAATACGCTAAGGCTTCCATGAGACAACCTGTTTGTATAATGTGCTATTTCATTTTTAATCTGCTGCTGCGCATGTTGTGTATTTTGTGGAATTGCATTAGTGCCGACATTGGGGGAAAATGTTGTAATTTCCCAGGTCTTGTAATTAAATTTTTGGGGGGAATTGTGAAGCATGGTCCCGGGACAGTCCCGGGATCCCAGTTACCGGTGTTAATCCCTAGTATGGTGGTTATGCAATATGTCAACATGTGTACAAGAATTTTGTTGCATTTACCCTCTCTAAAGGCCTACTCTAGTTAGACCCTGCACTGTGTACATCCAGAACACGTGTCCTTGATAGACTTTTCCCAATTTTCATGTCTTGATGTTTTACCTCAAACCCTTCATATATGTGTTTCTCTGCTGTAATGTGTGCAATCTTCTTTAAAGTAAAATGTTTTGGTAGTTTTTGTAAATATTTGAGCTAGAGACATGACAAATTACCTTGGAGTCCGGTCAGATAAAAACCATCTGTCTCCCTCCATTCCTTGGCTTCTGTAGCATTGTTTCTGAATTGACAACATCTGTTCTGGCGCACTCCTGCTGGTCTTTCTCTCGCTCTCCATCCATACACATACATGGACATGATTCAGAACATGCCCCTGCTATGTAACGTTTAAAAAAATTGTATAACTGCCTTAATTTTGCCGGACCCCAGGAAGAGTTGCTAATGAAGATCCATAATACAAATATTCCCCTCCTCCTACCATCTGTTTTAAAGCAGCAGCTGCAGCCAAATAGGATGTTTTTCTCCTTATATCCCCCCTACATTCTTTTATTTACAACACAGTGTGAAAAATAGAGGTAGGGTGTAGATAATCAAAGGACGATGAATGTAATAAGGAACCTTAGGTGCTAGCTTAAGGCCGGTAGCAACCACTACAGAATGTCCGGTCAGAACAAGGATGAGGCGGATGTCCAGGTTAAGGCAAGTTTAATGGAAGAAAATGTCCACATTCACACACACACCCAACCACTCATGGTTCAGATAACTGAGAATCATGTCCAGTGAGAACTGGCATTAACTATGGTTCTGAAAGGAAAGAAGAGAAAGAGAACTTAGGCTACAGCACTGCTATTTATGAGTGACATGGCTTCTATAACACAGGTAAGTACAGTTGAAGTCGGAAGTTTACATACACTTAGGTTGGAGTCATTAAAACTCGATTTTCAACCACTCTACAAATTTCTTGATAAGTCGGTGAGGACATCTACTTGTGCATGACACAAGTAATTTCTCCAACAATTGTTTACAGACAGATTATTTCACTTATAATTCACTGTATCAGAAGTTTACACACACTAAGTTGACTGTGCCTTTAAACAGCTTGGAAAATTCCAGAAAATGATGTCATGGCTTTAGAAGCTTCTGATAGGCTAATTGACATCATTTGAGTCAGTTGGATGTGTACCTGTGGATGTATTTCAAGGCCTACCTTCAAACTCAGTGCTTGACATCATGGGAAAATCATGGAAAAATCAAAAGAAATCAGCGAAGACCTCCACAAGTCTGGTTCATCCTTGGGAGCAATTTCCAAATGCCTGAAGGTACCACGTTCATCTGTACAAACAATAATACGCAAGTATAAACACCATGGGACCACGCAGCCGTCATACCGCTCAGGAAGGAGATGCATTCTGTCTCCTAGAGATGAGCGTACTTTGGTGCGAAAAATGCAAATCAATCCCAGAACAATAGCAAAGGACCTTGTGAAGATGCTGGAGGAAACGGGTACAAAAGTATCTACATCCACAGTAAAACGGGTCCTATATCGACATAACCTGAAAGGCCACTCAGCAAAGAAGAAGCCACTGCTCCAAAACTGCCATAAAAAAGCCAGACTACGGTTTGAAACTGCACATGGGGACACAGATCGTACTTTTTGGAGAAATGTCCTTTGGTCAGATGAAACAAAAATAGAACTGTTTGCCCATAATGACCATTGCTATGTTTGGAAGATAAAGGGGGAGGTTTGCAAGCCGAAGAACACCATCCCAACCGTGAAGCACAGGGGTGGCAGCATCATGTTGTGGGGGTGCTTTGCTGCAGGAGGGACTGGTGCACTTCACAAAATAGATGGCATCATGAGGGAGGAAAATTATGTGGATATATTGAAGCAACATCAAGACATCAGTCAGGAAGTTAAAGCTTGGTCGCAAACAGGTCTTCCAAAGGGACAACAACCCCAAGCATACTTCCAAAGTTGTGGCAAAATGGCTTAAGGGCAACAATGTCAAGGTATTGGAGTGGCCATCACAAAGCCCTGACCTCAATCCTATAGAAAATTTGTGGGCAGAACTGAAAAAGCATGTCCGAGTAAGGAGGCCTACAAACCTGACTCAGTTACACCAGCTCTGTCAGGAGGAATGGGCCAAAATTCACCCAACTTATTGTGGGAAGCTTGTGGAAGGCTACCCGAAACGTTTGACCCAAGTTAAACAATTTAAAGGCAATGCTACCAAATAATAATTGAGTGTATGTAAACTTCTGACCCACTGGGAATATGATGAAAGAAATGGAAGCTGAAATAAATCTCTCTACTATTATTTTGACATTTCACATTCTTAAAATAAAGTGGTGATCCTAACTGACCTTAGACAGGGAATTTTTATTTAGATTAAATGTCAGGAATTGTGAAAAACTGAGTTTAAATGTATTTGGCTAAGGTGTATGTAAACTTACTGACTTCAACTGTAGATAATAGCATTGGCTATAATACACCACAGCAGGCCTAATGCCTAGTCAAATAAACATGTGCTCAAATGAACATTACAGTAATGTTGAAATGTATACATAATATAAATACAATGAGTATGAATGATATATATAGCCAAGCTCCATAAATGAGCAACGCTAATAAACGGCTAATCGCTAACAGTCATGCTCATGCATTCCAATGCTAAATTCTAACAGTAGTGCTAACGCTAGCAGGAGTGCGAGCTAGCTAACAAGCTCAACACACGGTAATTATACAAAATAGACCACAAAACTTAACTCCACATAATATGACACCTATCTCAAGGCACTTACGTTTAGATGCACGCACAATTAAACATCAGGCATACAGGAGGAAAACTTTAGCAGGAGGATAACTGTGAAACTGCTCATCCGGATGGGGAAAGCATGTTTCTGACCACACACCTGGGGTCATAGATTAATTGAAACTGAAGTCCCAGGGATTATTTCCGCTGACGGGCTTAACGAGATGGTGATATGTATTTGGTGTGACCTTGACCAATAAGACACTAACAAATGTGTGGGTCCTCTGAATGAGACTATGCTGCCAGACTAGAACTAACCAGAAGGGATGGCTAGAATCAGCTGGCCGTTTTAACGTGCTTCAGAGTTATTGAATTATCCTGTCAGGTGACACTGAGGTGGTCAGGTTTGCCACATCTTCAACCAGCTAAAACTACACAATCGGCATGTACTTCTATTGTATTCTACCCTATCAGAAAACTATAAGGGCACAAGGCGAAACCCAGATGCAGACACTGGAGGCAGATGGTTTGAGTCTGATATTTATTACATTCAAAAGGGGTAGGCAAGAGAATGGTCATGGACAGGCAAAAGGTCAAAATCCAGGAGGTACAGTGTGGCAGGCAGGCTCGAGGTCAGGGCAGGCAGAATGGTCAGGCAGGCGGGTACAGAGTTCACAAAACAGCCAAGGGTCAAAACCAGGAGGACTAGTAAAAGAGAATAGAAAAGGCAGTCGCACAGGGAAACCACACTGGTTGACTTGGAACAAACAAGACGAACTGGCACAGAGAGACAGGAAGCACAGGGATATATACACCAGGGATAACAAGAGACACCTGGAGGGGGTGGAGACAATAACAAGGATAGGTGAAACTGATCAGGGTGTGACAGAAAACATTAGTTATCCATTCATTTCTCATGCAGCAGCCAAGCCTGGAATGCATTTCTTCACTCTAAAGGTGTTTGAGTAAATGTAGAGCCTTATATTTATCTAAAGATATGGCTCTAGGTAAATTATGCAAAACTACATTTTCCATGTTATACCTATGACCTACTGTATTTTGCCGGCTTTGACATAGGCACAGAGTTTCTATGCGCAATATCGCAGATGCGCAATATCGCGAGACTTTCAGAAACGCTTGCGGAACAGATCAAACAGAACAAGCCGGCGTTTGTGGTTTGAGAAGTCAATGATAGAAGTGAAAAAATATTCCTTAGATGTTATTTTTCTCGAAATCTAAATACATAACCTAGATTCTATCCAATGTGTTAATTAGTTGAACATGTTTTTATTCCAACCTCGTGAAAGGGACAAACGGATACGTTTTCATGTTCCTCAAACACAACATTTATATCGACGGAGTGCGTTTGATTTGACGGCTTACACATGCGCAGTTCGGCGCGAGACGACCGTTAGACACAATGACGGGTTTCTACGATTGCGCTTAGATATCCAACGTCGCCATGACATCGCCTACAAGTGTGATCGGGGATTTCAATTGGAGAAGCAGTTTTAGCCTATCTTCATATTGTACTGTATTTGACATAGGTCTTCGCATAAATCAAAATAACTGGTTGCTATGGCATCGGGGAGAGGTCGTGCCGTCAACCAATCAGAGACGAATTCCCACGGTCTTTTAAACCAATGAAAATAGAACTCTGGGAATAGCGGAAATACATGAAACCCATAGTACCAATAAATGTTTTGCTCATACCGCGTGTTTATAGTGAATCTCGAGTTGATGATAGCCGAAAGCCAAGGTAAATATGTATTCATCGGTAAACACGGTTTATAACTTTTATGAGTTGATAATTCTGCCTGGCGGTAAATTAAGTAAATTCTACCAATATGCGTACAGAACCATTTCTGACTATTTTGCACGGCGACCTAACGTTAGCTAACTACCAAACTAAAGCTAACGGTACCCGCGCTAGAAGCACTAGCAGTAACCATAAAAGAACGTTGTGGATCAGTCCTAACACTTTCCAGCATTAACAAGAAAGTTTGCTAACATTGTTTTTCTAAGGCAGTGGTGGAAAAAGTACCCAATTGTCATACTTGAGTAAAAGTTAGGATGCCTTAATAGAAAATGACTCAAGTAAATTCACCCAGTAAAATACTACATAAGTAAAAGTCTAAAAGTATTTGATTTTAAATATACTTAAGTATCAAACGTAAATGTAATTACTGTAATATAATTAAATATCAAAATTATTAATAATTTCAAATTCCTCATTATGCAAACCAGTCAGCACACGTTTATATATATATATATATATATATATATATATATTTGTATTTTATTTACGGGTAACCAGGTGCACACTCCCAACACTCAGACATTAATTTACAAATGAAGCGTTTGTGTTTAGGTAGTCCACCAGATCAGAGGCAGTAGGGATATCAAGAGAACATCCCTGGTCAAGTGCAAGAATTTGACTATTTTCTTGTCAAAATGTAATGAGTACTTTTGGGTGTCAGGAAAAACGTATGAAGTAAAAAGTACATTATTTTCTTTAGGAATGTAGTGAAGTAAAAGTTGTCAAAAATATAAATAGTAAAGTACAGAAACTCCCAAAAACGACTTATGCTGTACTTTAAAGTATTTTTACTTAAGTACTTTACACCACTGTTCTAAGGCGATGTCAGAGACCAAGTTTCACTTACCTTAGACTCCCAATGTGTCCCAAAGCAAAGTTTCACTGTGTTTGACATTTCTCAACGCTCTCATAAAGAGTTTGTGTAACTTGGGTGCAAATGTGTTCCTCCAGTCTTTATTGTTAGGCCTGTAGTTTTGGAACAGTGACTTTCCATTTCACTGTCAACTCTGTGTGTGTGTGTGTGTGTGTGTGTGTGTGTGTGTGTGTGTGTGTGTGTGTGTGTGTGTGTGTGTGTGTGTGTGTGTGTGTGTGTGTGTGTGTGTGTGTGTGTGTGTGTGTGTGTGTGTGTTAAGAGAGGTCTCTGGTGGTGGTGTAGGCTTTGAGTCACAGAGCCATGTCTGTGGTTTTGAAGGATTACATTTTCTCTCACCAGAGCAAACACCTATAATTTGGAACCCGACTCAGGTTGCTTAGGTGCCCACTCTTTGATATACAGTACCAGTTAAAAGTTTGGACACACCTACTCATTCAAGGGTTTTAAATTATTTTTACTATTTTCTACATTGTAGAATAATAGTGAAGACATCAACTATGAAATAAAACATATGGAACCATGTAGTAACCAAAAAAAGTGTTAAACAAATCAAAATATATTTTGTATCTTAGATTTTTCAAAGTAGGCACCCTTTGCCTTGACAGCTTTGCACACTCTTGGCATTCTCTCAACCAGCTTCATGAGAAATGATTTTCCAACAGTCTTGAAGGAGTTCCCACATATGCTGAGCACTTGTTGGCTGCTTTTCCTTCACTCTGCGGTCCAACTCATCCCAAACCATCAGTAGCACATTAGAGGCTGCTGCCTATAGGCATAGACTAGAAATCACTGGCCACTTTAAGGAATGGAACACTAGGTACTTTAATAATGTTTACATATCTGGCATTACTCATCTCCTATGTATATACCGTATTCTATACTATTCTATGGTATCTTAGTCACTTAATGTTTACATATCTTGCATTATTCATATGTATATACTGTATTCTATACTATTCTACTGTATCTTAGTCCGTTCCGATCTGACATCGCTTGTCCATATTAGAGGTCGACCGATTAATTGGAATGGCTGATTAATTAGGGCCGATTTCAAGTTTTCATAACAATCGGTATTTTTGGCCACTGATTTGCAGATTCTTTTGTAATTTTTTTATTACATTTTTTATTTTTATATATAAATATTTTTTAACTAGGCAAGTCAGTTAAGGATGCATTTTTATTTTCAATGACGGCCTAGGAACGGTGGGTTAACTGCCTTGTTCAGGGGCAGAATGACAGATTTTTTTACCTTGTCAGCTTGGGGATGCAACCTTACGGTTAACTAGTCTAACCACCTGCTTTACATTGCACTCCATGAGGAGCCTGCCTGTTACGCGAATGCAGTAAGAAGCCAAGGTAAGTTGCTAGCAGCATTAAACTTATCTTATAAAAACAATCAATCATAATCACTAGTTAACTACACATGGTTGATGATATTACTAGTTTATCTAGCCTGTCCTGCGTTGCATATAATCGATGCGGTGCGCATTCGCGAAAAAGGTCTGTCGTTGCTCCAACTTGTACCTAACCATAAACATCAATGTCTTTCTTAAAATCAATACACAAGTATATATTTTAAAACCTGCATCTTAGTTAATATTGACTGCTAACATGAATTTCTTTTAACTAGGGAAAATGTGTCACCTCTGCAACAGAGTCAGGGTATATGCAGCAGTTTGGGCCGCCTGGCTCGTTGCGAACTGTGAAGACTATTTCTTCCTAACAAAGACCAAACGGGGGATGATTTAACAAAAGCGCATTTGCGAAAAAAGCACAATCGTTGCACGACTGTACCTAACCATAAACATCAATGCCTTTCTTAAAATCAATACACAGAAGTATATATTTTAAACCTGCATATTTAGCTAAAAGAAATCCAGGTTAGCAGTCAATATTAACCAGGTGAAATTGTCACTTCTCTTCCGTTCATTGCACGCAGAGTCAGGGTATATGCAACAGTTTGGGCCGCCTGGCTCGTTGCGAACTAATTTGCCAGAATTTTACGTAATTATGACATAACATTGAAGGTTGTGCAATGTAACAGGAACATTTAGACTTATGGATGCCTCCCGTTAGGTAAAATACGGAACGGTTCCGTATTTCACTGAAAGAATAAACGTGATAGTTTCCGGATTCGACCATATTAATGACCTAAGGCTCGTATTTCTGTGTGTTATTATGTTATAATTAAGTCTATGATTTGATAGAGCAGTCTGATTGAGCGATGGTAGGCAGCAGCAGGCTTGTAAGCATTCATTCAAAATAGCACTTTCGTGCGTTTTGCCAGAAGCCCTTCGCAATGCATTGCGCTGTTTATGACTTCCAGCCTATCAACTCCCAAGATTAGGCTGGTGTAACCAATATGAAATGGCTAGCTAGTTAGCCGGGTGCGCGCTAATAGCGTTTCAAACGTCACTCGCTCTGAGACTTGGAGTAGTTGTTTCCCTTGCTCAACATGGGTAACGCTGCTTCGAGGGTGGCTGTTGTCGATGTGTTCCTGGTTCGAGCCCAGGTAGGAGCGAGGAGAGGGACGGAAGCTATACTGTTACACTGGCAATACTAAAGTGCCTATAAGAACATCCAATAGTCAAAGGTATATGAAGTACAAATCGTATAGAGAGAAATAGTCCGATAATTCCTATAATAACTACAACCTAAAACTTCTTACCTGGGAATATTGAAGACTCATGTTAAAAGGAACCAACATCTTTCATACGTTCTCATGTTCTGAGCAAGGAACTTAAACGTTAGCTTTCTTACATGGCACATAATGCACTTTTACTTTCTTCTCCAACACTTTGTTTTTGCATTATTTAAACGAAATTGAACATGTTTCATTATTTATTTGAGGCTAAATTGATTTTATTGATGTATTATATTAAGTTAAAATAAGTGTTCATTCAGTATTGTTGTAATTGTCATTATTACAAATAAATAAATAAAGCGGCCGATTAATCGGCATCGGCTTTTTTGGTCCCTCAAATAATCGGTATCGGCGTAAAAAAAATAATCATAATCGGTCGACCTCTAGTCCATATGTATATAGTCTTACTTCATTCCTACTTAGATTTGTGTGTATTGGGTATATGTTGTGTAATTAGTTTGATATTACTTGTTAGATATTACTGCACTGTCGGAGCTAGATGCACAAGCATTTCGCTGCACCTGCAAGAACATCTGCTAATCACGTGTATGTGACCAATAACATTTTATTTTAATTGGGTTGAGGTCGGGTGATTGTGGAGGCCAGGTCATCTGATGCAGCACTCCATCACTCTCCTTGGTCAAATAGCCCTTCCAGAGCCTGGAGGTGTTTTTTGGGTCATTGTCCTGTTGAAAAACAAATGATAGTCCCATTAAGCTCAACCCAGATGGGATGGGGTATCACTTTAGAATGCTGTGGTAGCCATGCTGGTTAAGTGTGCCTTGAACCACACATGCGGAGATCATCCATCCATTCACCTACTGGTTGGAACGAGGATCTCAAATTTGGACTCAAGTTTTGGGCAGACATCAATCGGTCTAATGTCCATTGCTCGTGTTTCTTGGCCCAAGCAAGTCTCTTATTATTATTGGTGTCCTTTAGTAGTGGTTTCTTTGCAGAAATTCAACCATGAAGGCCTGATTCACGCAGTGTTCTCTGAGCAGTTGATGTTGAGATGTGTCTGTTACTTGAACTCTGTGAAGCATTTATTTGGGCTGCAATCTGAGTCTGCTGCAGAGGATAAGTTCATTAGAGAGTTACCAGAGGTAACTCTGGGTCTTCCTTTCTTGTGGTGGTCCTCATGAGAACCAGTTTAATCGTAGTGCTTGATGGTTTTTGCGACTACACTTGAAGGAACTTTACAAGTTCTTGACATTTTCTGTATTGACTGACCTTCATGTCTTCCAGTAATGATGGACTGTCATTTCCCTTTGCTTATTTGAGCTGTTCTTGCCATAATATGGACTTTGTCTTTTACCAAAAAGGGCTATCTTCTGTATACCCCTCTACCTTGTCACAACACAATTGATTGGCTCAAACGCATTAAGAAGGAAAGAAATTCCACAAATTAACTTTTAGCAAAGCACACCTGTTAATTGAAATGCATTCCAGATGACTACTTCATGAAGCTGGTTGAGAGAATGCCAAGCGTGTGCAAAGCTGTCGTTAAGGCAAACGGTGGCTACTTTGAAGAATCTCAAATATAAACACTTTTTTGGTTACTACATGATTCCATGTGTTATTTCATAGTTTTGATGTCTTCACTATTATTCTACAATGTAGAAAATAGTTGAAATAAAGAAAAACCCTTGAATGAGTAGGTGTGTCCAAACTATTGACTGGTACTGGAGATGGCCTAGTGAGTGCTTCTAATGTCTGACAAACCTGTCAAATAGTAGCCTAGTGAATGCTTCTAATGTCTGACAAACCTGTCAAATAGTAGCCTAATTTGTTCTTATCTGAACCTACACTGTAAGTGTAATTTTTCTTGGCTAATTGAAAAACAAGCTAGTTCTAAGAGCGTATTCATTTTGTATCAGTTTCTAATCAAACTGAAATTTGTCCTGGCTAGCACCTCATCATGATGTTAAACAGGCTGTCGTGTCTTTGGCATCATTAAAACTGAAGACTTATTTATCAAATAACTCTGTAATTATTATTACGCGATTAATCATATAACTGTAATTAACTAGGAAGTCGGGGCACCAAGGAAAATATTCAGATTACAAAGTTATAATTTTCCTAATATAACTTTCAGATATTTTAATATCTGATCAATTAGTCTTCGAATTAATGAATTATTATTTACCTCACGTTAGTCTCATTCCAAACGTCGTAAATTGTTGGTTATCTGCACGAACCCGGTCTTCACTATGAGTCATCCATTCATCAATTGTCTTAAAATCATTTATTTGCTAACTAGGTAATTCACAGAAATGCATAACAAACAGTAGATATGGTAACAAGGAAATGATAGAATGTGGGCTAAACCGGCATGGCGGCTTGTTAGACAAAAGGGGAGTGGGGGGTCAGCTGAGGAGGCACAACAGAGTTGATAATTATAACAATTGAAATGCTAATCCTTTGCACCTGAACGCTCACTCATTCGTGAATAATTGCAATCAATATATATATTTACGCTCAGTGTGTCGTTGGGATCTCTGTTGAAAAGTTTGTTTCTGTTGGAGAGTTTGTTCTCTCTCTCTCTCTCTCTCGTGGTTAGAATGGATAGTTCAGAGTGACATTCATTCATGTCGTTATAGGATAGATGTTTCGGCGGTTGTCGGTCTTCGCGTTCAGTGATACCGAATTCCTAGCTGCAGACTAGTAATTAATATCAAAGACTTGTTCTAATTCTGTCGGTATCGATAGTCTAAGAGTTTAACCACGTGGTATGGTTAAAAGTTCAGCAAGAGAAGTGCATGGTCTGCAACCTTTAGCCATCTCGTAATTGAGGAAAGCTTGGTCTCCTCTCAAACCTTGGTCCTCTCGTTATCGAGGTAAGCTGGTCTGGTGATATAAAACCCCCACCTAGGGACATAGAAAAAGGCTGTCTCATGACGCCAGGTCCTGTCTGTGCCCCTGGGGGCGTGCCAATGACTTAGTGAAACTTTAAACAGAAATACAATTCTCTCACATTAACATCATTACATAGCATCCCATCATCTCACAAATAGCTTCATCCTTATTCATTCATTTTATACAACAATTAGATGTAAGCCTCATAACTGAGGCTATTATATAAACAGCGTTATGGTAATGTAGCCGTATTGTCTCTCATGAGTTTCACAAAATTGTACCAAACGCACCAGTTCGTAGCTGGATTCTTCACCGATCTTTTATACATTCTCCAGAACATAAATATTGTTCGGACCTCCAGTTCTGTGAGGTGGAAGAAATTCCTTTGTTCTCTCTATGAAAACTCTCTCTCTATACTGTGGCCATGAGGAGATAGTCTCCTCCAGGAATTTACGACCTCTCTGACCACAGCAGCTTGGGTGTAGGAGACAGAGGGAGATGGTGCTCGCTGTGTCCAAAGAGGGCAACTTCATGACACAGGCCATTGACCCTGAGGGTTACTCACTTTAGATGATGTTCTTTTCCAGGCCTTACGTAAGGCATGTAGGGTATCCCTCAGAAATGAGAGACCTCCTCCCGGCAGTGACGTTAAGCCTTTCTCACCCTAACCCGAGCTATCTGTCCCTACAGCTAGCCAGCTACTGTGGTGATATGTTCCTGCACCTGTGGGGTAAATTTACTGTGTGGAAATTGAGGCCATGCTGCTGGTCTGATGACATGCTGGCCTTCCACTGGAGATGGATGGTCAAGACAGGAGAGGAAGGCTCTTTTTGCACATAGCTTCTCCGAGTAGTCCATGTGGCTCCAGTCCAATGCAAACTATCTCAAAAGGATGAGGTGTGAGGTGGGGGAAGTACAATTTGAGTTGGGACACTTTAAGTCGTGTGTGTTTGCAGTGTGTGTATGCGCTCTGTGCACCCACCTGTGTCCTCCTGAATGACAGGCATTTGACAACCTGCTGTGAGATGCCTTACCTCAGCCAACTCTATGACAAATATTTGGAGAGAGACAACCATGGATAGACACAGGCCATGTTTACCAGAAAACAGAACAGCAATTCTGTGGAAATGGTGGTTGTTACATAACCAGCCGATGGAACCTCTCCCTCCTTGGTCATCTGGCCTGGTACTGACCCAACCTTCAGAACCCTGCCTTCCTCCTGTCTTGCCCTCATTCTTCCTTCCCTCAGACTTCCTGGGGGGTTCCAAGAACTAGCCACTCTGTGGTTCTGCATAGCAGCGAAATCAATCTGACAAGGCAAGGCGTGTTGGAGAGTGCTGCTGACAACCTGTCCATATCTCATAGTGGGGTGATGGCAGGTTGGGATGGGAAGAAGACCCATGGAAATTTCTGTGTTCCTCTGATGCG
The DNA here is from genome assembly GCF_965601325.2 of Salmo salar. Taxonomy (NCBI): domain Eukaryota; kingdom Metazoa; phylum Chordata; class Actinopteri; order Salmoniformes; family Salmonidae; genus Salmo; species Salmo salar. Next base: position 82,108,401 of record NC_138302.1, on the reverse strand, counting down.
TACAGTAGGTTATAAGAAACTGGCCTAATGAATAGCTTTAAACAGGCCCAATAGCAGATGTCCATTATAACCATGATCAGGCCTAGGCTATGTTCCGATGAGTTGTTGGTTGGTTGCATTAGAATTTGCTGCCTCTTAAATGACAGGTTTAATAGCTAGCCATTAATGTGTTATATCATGATGGAACAAACACCCACTGGGCTAATCTTGCCATGTCTGTCCTTCATAGATTAGTGTGGTTTGGCTCCCCTCAACCAAAGGCATGTTTTGCTATTTTATTATTGCAGGCATTGTCAAGGTTGAGACACCTCTGGTCCTGGACATTTCACCTGTTTAAATGTTTTTATTCTAGTCTGTCATTTGGCTGAGAGGGAAAGAAACACGCGTCTTACATTGTCAGCATCACTCTCGTATGACGATTGCAGAGTTGGCTGGAGGCCACAATTCCCTACCCCATTAGCACGACCCTGGTCCTCCCCTCTACCCTCCTTTCCCAGACCCACAGTGTCTGCTGTGAGTCACTCAGCCCCTGTTAATCTGAGATCCCTCTGAAGTTTGGGCTCACTCACTCACACACTCACACACACACTCACACACTCACACACACACTCACACACCTCACACACTCCTGTCCCGCTGGCTCTGTGATTACTGGGGTTTAGTGGGTTGGGCAAACACTTGGAGTGGGGCGGGGTAAGGGTTAGCCCCGTAGCAACAGGATGAAAATGGCAGAGACATCGAAAGGACAGGATAAATTTACACATTCACTCATTTGCCCTAATATGGCTCTGCTCACACACCAATTTATGTAGCCTAAGCCATCAGAGACATTCAGTCACATATCCTTAATAAGCTTTCTAAACACAGACAGATGACCTTAATACTTTAATATAGCCTAGTCCAATTCTATAATTATTCTTTTGCCTAGCTTTAATGCAGAGTTTCCCAAACTAGGGGTCGAAACCCCATGTGGGGTCGCCTGATTTTTAAAAGGGGATCGTGAGAAAAATAAATAAGTGGTTGTAGTAAACAGAGCGGTTTCTATTTACCTTCCTACAAATGTGGCGCTGTCCTGTGAACTATTTAAGTTACAAAATATTATCAACCCATCACTGAAAGAGAAGACTCTCAGGAACACATACAGTATGTGTCTTCTCTTTTCCTCTACAATGCCCACAAGCGTAATTAGAACACAGTGGACAAGACTAGGTGCTAAATCAGTGGAGGAACAAAAACATAATGAATGACATGGAACTCTATTCCACATCAAGTAGCTGACGCAAGCAGTAAAATTAGATTTAAAAAAAACACCTCATGGAACAGCAGGGACTGTGAAGCAACACAAACATTGGCACAGACACATGCATACACACACACGATAACATACGCACTATACATACACATGGATTTAGTACTGTAGATGTGGAGTAGGGGCCTGAGGGCACACAGTGTGTTGTGAAATCTGTGAATGTATTGTAATGTTTTAAAACTGTATAAACTGCCTTCATTTTGCTGGACCCCAGGAAGAGTATCTGCTGCTTTGGCAGCAGCTATTGGGGATCCATAATAAATACACATGATGCACATATTCTGTCAAAAGTACTGTCAGACTGATTTGTAATAGACTGCCGTGTGTGTATTAAACTTCTGGGGTTTTTGTTGTTGTTTTTTTTACTTGTGAGGTCATTTTTATTTATTTAATCAAAATGGGGTCGGGGCCAAAAGTTTGGGAACCCCTGCTTTAATATCTTTCACACTCTTGTTGACTGACAGATTTAAACTAGTGATGGACAGATTGAGAGAGAGATTTGGTATTCTCTTTAGGCTGGCCTATTCTAGGACTGTGTGGATCATATGAAATCAGATCTGACAACTGAGCCATATCTGATATTATCTATGCACACACACTCTGTCTTCTGCCAGGATGGGAGGGGGTTTCCCTGCCCCTGAGAGGGAGGGGACTGGGGAGACTAAAGCCCTTCTGGAGGGACACTATGGCTTTATTTGTGCACCATCAACTCTAAACCAAGGAGTGACACTGCCAGGAAAAGCAATAACTCCCTCCATACCTCTGATAGTCCAACATTTTAACTGCCAATCATCATTCCCTTCATAGGTCACAGACAGTAATTTGGACACTGACTGTTATGTAAAGTGTATGTTCCCTGTGGCTCAGTTGGTAGAGCATGGTGCGTGCAACGCCAGGGTTGTGGGTTCGATTCCCATGGGGGGCCAGTACAAAAAATAAATGCATGAAATGTATGCATTCACTACTGTAAGTCGCTCTGGATAAGAGCGTCATTTCAGCAAGCCATGACACCTACCATCTCTGATTTTTCTGAAATAATTTCTGTAGTTAGAAACAGACAATTATTTTTCAGGAATGTTTATCTTATCCAAGTTTAATTTGAATTAGCCTTTTTATTTTTTTATTTACAGGATTCACATAATATTCAACAAATTATAGTACCCAACATCTGATTTGGACCAAACTTCTTCCTACCATTGAGTAAAACATGAGAAATCCAATAAAATGGTCAAAAGCCATCCATGGAACCCCCACATCCCATGCAAATCCCACCCCAATAACCAGTATACAGGATCTGTTCTCTATGTTTGACACGTTAATATGGAGCTGCGGCTTGGAGTATTGCTTCTTCAATATTTGTATCTGTGAATCTGGTAATGTTTGTTTTCCTCTGTTAGAGAAATTAGCCATTGAAGTCGCTTGCATTATTTACCATAAATCAGTGCGACAGTACCATGTTTTGCCACTAGATGCCACTGTTTCTGCTACCACACCCTTTTATACATTTTCCAGGTTTATTAAATGAGTCAACATTTTCTTTGCAACTTTGGGTAGAAAACCAATCGCTTTTGCTCATGGTTAAAGTATATTGTGTGGTCAAGCCAGTCCTCCATGAAAGCAATTCAGTTTGTCCTTCTCTTAGCAATGTAATGAATCAACCCAACTCTCCTTGAATAGTCCAACAAATGGAAGCTCTCTGAGGGCTATCCATATGGTGCAATTCTCATATGAATAATTTCCCTACAAGCCTATGGAGAAATTGGCTAGTGACTAACCCTAATAAAAAAAAGAATACAATTATAAACATTTTACATTTTAGTCATTTAGCAGACGCTCTTATCCAGAGCGACTTACAGTAGTGAATGCATACATTTCATACATATTTTTTTTCTGTGCTAAACCATTGCATGGAAGTCATGTTTGTTAATACAATTATTAGAAAACATCTCTCTCTCTATATATATATATATATATATATATATATGATTAGTGACATTTAACATGTCACATATACAGTGTGTATTTGGGACTTTTACTGTTGAAGAGACCATAACATTGAAACCATTAGAACTGCTGTAGCCTAATGGTTTGCTTGTTCACGGGAATGGTCTAACTAATCCATACTTTTTTTGAAGGACATAGAGGGTCTGTTTCCTGGACAATCATTAAGCCAAAGAGAATGACAAACTGAATTGCTTTCATGGAGGATTGGCTTGAATTGTGAGGATGAGCATACAATCTATTTTCATCATGAGCAACAGCTATTGGTTTTCAAACCAACATTGCAAAGAAAATGTTGTGATCCATTTAAACAACAACGAGACCTCCAACATGGATAAAAGGGTGTGGTGGCAATTAGAAGGAGCAGCGGCATCTAGTGAGCAAAACTTGGTACTTTCACACTCATTTATGGTAACTAATGCAAGTGATTTCGATGGCTAATTTCTCTGAACAGGGGAAAAATAACAACCAGATTTACAGGGAATACATTACAAAGAAACAATACTCTAAGCAGCAGCTCCATACTACTTGTCAAACATGGAGAACTAATACTGGTTGTTGGGGTGGGATTGGCATGAGGGGCCCGTGGGTGGCTTTTGATCGTTTTATTGGATTCCTCATGTCTTACTCATTGTTAAGAAAAATGAATGTCCAAATCGGATGTTGGGTACTATATTTATTGAAGATTCTATGAATCCTATAAATAAAAATGACCAATTTGGGTGGAATCAATTAGCTTAATTCTAAGATGTAATTATATTTTAACAAAATAGTGTTTCAGGAATGCTAATCTTAACTACAGAAAGGATTTCAGAACAATCTGAGATGGTGGGTGTCAAAATCCCACTTTCTTGTGCTTTTTAAGGCGGAATGACTCGCTAGTTGTTAAGAAGCATAGTTGGCTATATAAGGCTGACGTGTGCTATATAAGGCTCCATAAGTGACTGTTATGCCAGGGAAATCGGTTAGATTGAGTGAGAGGGAGGGAGGCCCTGGTATTTGTCCTTGAGAGTACACAAGCGTGGCTCCGTTCCATAGTAACAGCCGAGTCGTTGGAACCTGCTTTGTTAGGTAGAGTATGCAGGAGGTGTAGGAAAGACCATGGCAGAATCCTGTCCTGGTGCCAACTTGCCTACATTCCTCCCTCTACTCCACCCTACCTTACCCTACTCCACCCCCTTCTCTCTCTCTCTGGCACCCTATTGCTCTAATTAGAATCTGATGCACTTTTGTTGAAGGATTACTGCCTTATATTGAGCCTGGGATCTCATTTTCACTGGTTTATTATAACATACTCTGGCACAATGGCTGTCTCTTTCTCCCACTCTGGCTCTCTCCACTTGTCCTATTTTGCTATGATAGGGTCAGGCTGATCCCTCCTGTTTTCTTCAGCTGGGGATCACGTGCAGCACATCACCCAGAGAATTATGGACTTGAAGAGTATGAAGGGATTTGAGACTGCAAAGGGGTTTAGTTACAGATTGTGGAATCAGGGAAGTGCAAAGTAGTGATGTTGAGGGATTGTAAAAGGTGCACAATACAGAAATCGCTCTGCTATTTCCTGGTTGCTAAAATTCTAATATTTCCTAATTTCAGTTTGTGACAAAACAAGCAAGTAGTGTAGAGAATCAGTGTACCATCTAAACCGCTGTGAAATATATTTTCCATAACCCAAAATATTGTATTTTCACCTGTTTTGAAGCTGGTGTACAAAACCGAAAGTAAGACGCAAAAAACAAAACGTAAGCACGGGAAGCATAGAAATAGCGCACATAGAACAGATCTACCGCTTCTTAGACTTGATTTCAATGAGAATGACTGATCTATAACTAACATTTCTATGTGAATTTGGTTAAGTTACCCAAAAAGTTAGATATTGCAGCTTTAAGGGGTCGATGGGGACAGAGGAATTGTATTGAGAGGGAGTGGTGATAATGGTGGAGAGAAGGTAAAAATGACTAGGGCTACTATTTACTCTCTCATCATCAATCTGACACACTCACACACTGACCATATTCCAGCTCCCCACTTATTGGCACAGACCTTGAATTGTAAATTACTTTTATGTTTAAGATATGGAAAATGTCTATGCAAATTGCAAATCTCTCAGCTGATCTGAATCTGTTGTAAAGTAGGCTACTTGTAGGGTTTGTTATTGCACATTTTCAGTCTGTATGTGGATGTATTCATCTATTTAGCTGCCTGTAAGAATGTAGGCTATAGGGTTTGTTTACTGAATATGTGTGTGTGTGTGTGTGTGTGTCTTGCTCCATCAGAACGCTTTCTTCAGTGACTCAGGCTGCAGTACTTTTCCACTGTGCTCTGCAGCTTTCTGTCTGCTGTGGGACTCAGTGGCCTGCTCATTGGACCAGGCCCAGTTTCCCCATCAACACCCACTCAGGGGCCTTCATCACACCCATCACCCAATCCACTGGCTGGCCAGCTCACCTCAACAGCCAGCTAGACACCCCGTCTCTCAAACCATCAGACACTGCTCTTCCTTTCTGATAGTGATTCAGCAAGCGCTGCAGATGGAGAGTTTTGGCTGGGCGGGTTCATTAGACAGAGGCGAGGGAGGGCTACCTCTGTGATCTATCCAGACACACATGCACTCTCCCTCAAGTGTTCACACAAGCACTGCAATGCAGAACCATGGCACAAATTGTTTGTCAGGACACCAAAACACACTGTTCTCCTGCCTAAATAACTTCTATCAACAGCCTGCTTCACTGCCCACACTTGTTTTAAAAACACACACTGACTAATGACTATGCATCTGAAGCAAAAACCTATTATCAACATGAAGCCACAGCAGCCTAATAACCCACCTACATCAGACCACCAATGCTGTTTCCCAACAATTGGGCTGTTTTTAGTGTGTGAGGGTGCACTGTGCAGGATCTTGACTTAAGTATTGCGTTTCCAGGGTGAGAGCAGATTCCAGCCCTCAGTCACCCTGCAATGATCATATTTCCTATTTTAATATGATCATATTTCCAAGTGGAGCTTTAAAAGCCAAGCTTGAATGGCCCAAAGGCAGCCTGTCCAGACTCTCTTGCTCTCCTTCTCTCCAGAGAAGTAATTTTCCCTTTTCAACCCTCTCCCCATCGTTTTCCATCTTCTCCATGTTGCTTTCCTTTGGTTTACCTGGGCCTCTAGTCCTGTTAGTGTCTGATACACAGCAGATAGGTGGACGGTGTTGATAGGCTACTTGTACTGACTGGCTCTCCTTTTCTGGTCATGAACAAAGGACAACATGCATGCAGGACAACGTGAACGAAGTGCATGGGTCCTAAGGAGAGCCAATCCTTGGCTACGTGCATGGATGGGATGTTTGCGTCAGTGGTGGTGGCATTTCTTTGTGTTTGTCAGCGCTCAGGCTTTTAATAGCATGTGATAAGGTGTGTGACTGCTGATATTTAGGGCGAGAGGTGTGTGTGTGTGTGAGAGAGCGGTTATATTTAGTGTTGATGAGCCATAAGGCATGTGTACACCCATCCTCTCACCTCACGTGTGGTGAGATGAGATCTCTGGGTGTGGAAATCTCAGGAAGGCTGGTGCACACACACCAACTTGACACATCGAACCTACAGAAGGGTTGGTTGCTTAGCAACAACACGGACATGTGCGCAACTGGGGAAAAACAGAGTTGTCTTAGATTGTTGTCAACATGTGAAATATATTTAGCCTCCAATGTTTGTTTATTAAAAACATAAATACATTGAGCACTTGTCTCTCAAATGCATCATTATAGTTGTTGGTTAGCTAGTTTGTGAATTTTTGCCATATTAGCATTGACATAAAATCAGTCAAAACACCTCAAGACGTGGTATCAAGAACAAGATGAAACTAGCTGAAATGAGCCACTTAAAGTTAGGTAGTTTCTTGTCATTGTTGCTATCTATCTAGTCATCCAGAATCACAACCGACTTATGCCACATTGAAGTGTGCAAATCGTTTTCGTGATGTTGTCAGCTAACCCATGTATGCCGTGGTGTCAGGGCTCTATGCTGACCTTTTCGACAAGGAGCACATTTTGAAAAATGTAGGTGAACACATATTTAGGAGCACAGCGAAAAATATTTAAGGGTAATAAAGCTAGAATCCTTAATATTTTTCTTAAAATACCAGGTCATACAGCAAAATATTTAGGTGCATATGGGAGTAAAATGGTCGCACTGTAGAGCCCTGGGAGTCAAGTTGACAGGAGAGAGATGCCTCTCCACAGAAGAAGACCCTATTGACCTGCTGGCTCAGGCTATGTTGTGGTTAAGGCCTTCATTTCCATTGCAAAGATGCTATGAGGCTGCGCATCCCTGGCCACTGTATGGAAATGGCTTGACACAACATTCAAACATAAACAAATCATACACCCACTACAGGTATGCTAGATCCCTGTAACCTTGCCCTGTTTATGAACAGATGCTGCTTTCTGGGTTCTTGGACACTGACTGAACACTGAGGAGTGGGGTGGAGCCAACATCCGTTTACCCCTAGCAGCAGGGGGCAATGGCTAAACTAGTGGAAAGAGGCTCTGTCGCGCAAACCCTTGCACCACTGATCAGTGTGTTCAGGTGCTGTCCTTTTAATAACAAATATTTAAACTCTCAGCAAATTGAAACAACGTACTTGAGGAGAAGCGCACTGCATTACAAAATTAGATTATTTTCAAAGCAAATATATTTATTACATTTTGTTCCAAAGACTGCTTTCAAAGACTCAAACAATGAGGGGTGTGTCCTCCAGTCCAGACAGCCTTAACTGGGGCCAGTGATGCAATTCTGCTATCCTGGTTACCGGCAGGATATGAAGTCAGGGTGGGAACTAGGGCTGGGCGATATGGAGAAAATGCAGTACCAGTCAAGAGTGGACACCTACTCATTCCTGTGTTAAAAAAAATAAAAATGTTTTTCTATTTTTTTATATTGTAGGATAATAGTGAAGACATCAAAACTATGAAATAACACATGGAATCATGTAGTAACCAAAAAAGTGTCAAACAAATCAAAGTATATTTGAGATTCTTTAAATACCTCCCTTTGCCTTGATGACAGCTTTGGACATTCTTGGCATTCTCTCAACTAGCTTCACATGGAATGCTTTTCCAACAGTCTTGAAGGAGTTCCCACATATGCTAAGCACTTGTTGGCTGCTTTTCCTTCACTCTGCGGTCCAACTCATCCCAATTGGGTTGAGGTTGGGTGATTGTGGAGGCCAAGTCATCTGATGCAGCACTCCATCACTCTCCCTCTTGGTCAAATTGCCCTTACACAGCCTGGAGGTGTTGGGTCATTGTCCTGTTGAAAAACAAATGATAGTCCCACTAAGTGCAAACCAGATGGGATGGCGTATCGCTGTGGTAGCCATGCTGGTTAAGTGTGCCTTGAATTCTAAATAAATCACTGACAGTCTCACCAGCAAAGCACCATCGCACCTCCATGCTTCACAGTGGGAACCACACATCCAGAGATCACCCGTTCAACCTACTCTGCACCTCACAAAAATCTCAAATTTGGAAAATCAGACCAATGAACAGATTTCCACCGGTCTAATGTCCATTGCTCGTGTTTCTTGGCCCAAGCAAGTCTCGTCTTCTTATTGGTGTTCTTTAGTAGTGGTTTCTTTGTAGCAATTTGACCATGAAGGCCTGACTCACACAGTCTCCTCTGAACAGTTGATGTTGTCTGTTACTTGAACTCTGAATAATTTATTTGAGCTGCAATTTCTGAGGCTGATAACTCTCTTTAAAATGGCGCCGAAAGAAATGGCAGCAGTTTTACAGGCGCCCAACCAATTGTGCTATTATGTGGGGGTTTTTTTTCGTGTTATTTGTAACTTATTTTGTACATGTTTCTGCCACCGTATCGTACGGCAAAAAAGAGCTTCTGGATATTTACATTTACATTTTAGTCATTTAGCAGACGCTCTTATCCAGAGCGACTTACAAATTGGTGGATTCACCTTATGATATCCAGTGGAACAACCACTTTACAATAGTGCATCTAAATCTTTTAAGGGGGGGGGGGGGTTAGAAGGATTACTTTATCCTATCCTAGGTATTCCTTAAAGAGGTGGGGTTTCAGGTGTCTCCGGAAGGTGGTGATTGACTCCGCTGTCCTGGCGTCGTGAGGGAGCTTGTTCCACCATTGGGGTGCCAGAGCAGCGAACAGTTTTGACTGGGCTGAGCGGGAACTGTGCTTCCTCAGAGGTAGGAAGGCGAGCAGGCCAGAGGTGGATGAACGCAGTGCCCTTGTTTGGGTGTAGGGCCTGATCAGAGCCTGAAGGTACGGAGGTGCCGTTCCCCTCACAGCTCCGTAGGCAAGCACCATGGTCTTGTAGCGGATGCGAGCTTCAACAGGAAGCCAGTGGAGAGAGCGGAGGAGCGGGGTGACGTGAGAGAACTTGGGAAGGTTGAACACCAGACGGGCTGCGGCATTCTGGATGAGTTGTAGGGGTTTAATGGCACAGGCAGGGAGCCCAGCCAACAGCGAGTTGCAGTAATCCAGACGGGAGATGACAAGTGCCTGGAATAGGACCTGCGCCGCTTCCTGTGTGAGGCAGGGTCGTACTCTGCGAATGTTGTAGAGCATGAACCTACAGGACACCTGCATGAACCTACAGGATATCAGGACAGCGATCACTCACCTCGGATTAGACTAAGATTTTTTCTACAACAAGGAGGACGCACAGGACATTCTCCAAACGCCCAACAGGGCCGACATCACCGTTATTTGCAAGAGGAAGCGGCGCAGGTACAGAGGACAAAGAGCCGGATGCCTCGTCAGGACCCGGAGAAAGCTGCCGTTACCGTCAATACTACTCGCCAACGCGCAATCATTGGACAATAAATTAGACGAGGTACGATCACGAATATCCTACCAACGGGACATCAAAAACTGTAATATCCTATGTTTCACGTAATCGTGGCTAAATGACGACATGGATATTCAGCTAGCTGGATATACTCTGTACCGGCAAGATAGAACAGCACACTCCGGTAAGACGGGTGGCGGTCTGTACATATTTGTAAACAACAGCTGGTGCACGAAATCTAAGGAAGTCTCTAGATTTTGCTCGCCTGAAGTAGAGTATATTGTGATAAATTGCAGGCCACACTACTTGCCTAGAGGGTTTTCAGCTATACTTTTCGTGGCTGTTTATTTACCACCACAGACAGATGCTGGCACTAAAGCTCTACAAAGCTCTCCCTCGCCCTCCATTTGGTAAATCCGACCACAACTCTAGCCTCCGGATTCCTGCTTACAAGCAAACTTTAAAGCAGGAAGCACCATAAAGCACTATAAAAAAGTGGTCAGATGAGGCAGATGCTAAACTACAGGACTGTTTTGCTATCACAGACTGGAATGTTCCGGGATTCTTCCGATGGCATTGAGGAGTGCACCACATCAGTCACTGGCTTTATCAATAAGTGCATCGAGGATGTCGTCCCCATAGTGACTCTACGTACATACCCCAACCAGAAGCCATGGATTACAGGCAACATTCGCACTGAGCTAAAGGGTAGAGCTGCCGCTTTCAAGGTGCAGACTCTAACCCGGAAGTTTACAAGAAGTTTATAAGAAATCCTGCTATGCCCTGCGACGAACCATCAAACAAGAAAAGCGTCAATACAGGGCTAAGATTGAATCATACTACACCGGCTCCGACGCTTGTCTTATGTGTCAGGGCTTGCAAACTATTACAGACTACAAAGGGAAGCACAGCCACGAGCTGCCCAGTGACACGAGCCTACCAGACGAGCTAAATCACTTCTATGCTCGCGTCGAGGCAAGCAACACTGAGGCATGGATGAGAGCATCAGCTGTTCCGGACGACTGTGTGAACACGCTCTCCGTAGCTGACGTGAGTAAGACCTTTTTAAACAGGTCAACATACACAAGGCTGTGGGGCCAAACGGATTACCAGGATGGGTGCTCCGGGCATGTGCTGACCAACTGGCAGGTGTCTTCACTGACATTTTCAACATGTCCCTGATTTAAGTCTGTAATAGCAACATGTTTCAAGCAGACCACCATAGTCCCTGTGCCTGAGAACACAAAGGCAACCTGCCTAAATGACTACCGACCCGTAGCACTCACGTCCGTAGCCATGAAGTGCTTTGAAAGGCTGGTAATGTCTCAAATCAACACCATTATCCCAGAAACCCTAGACCCAGTCCAATTTGCATACCACCCAAACAGATCCACAGATGATGCAATCTCTATTGCACTCCACACTGCCCTTTCTCACCTGGACAAAAGGAATAGTTATGTGAGAATGCTATTCATTGACTACAGCTCAGCATTCAACACCATAGTACCCTCAAAGCTCATCACTAAGCTAAGGATCCTGGGACTAAAGACCTCCCTCTGCAACTGGATCCTGGACTTCCTGACAGGTCGCCCCCAGACGGTGAGGATAGGTAGCAACACATCTGCCACGCTGATCCTCAACACTGGAGCTCCCCAGGGGTGCGTGCTTAGTCCCCTGCTGTACTCCCTGTTCACCCACGATTGCATGGCCAGGCACGACTCCAACACCATTAAGTTTGCAGACGACACAACAGTGGTAGACCAGATCACCGACAATGACGAGACAGCCTATAGGGAGGAAGTCAGAGACCTGGCCGGGTGGTGCCAGAATAACAACCTATCCCTCAACGTAACCAAGACTAAGGAGATGATTGTGGACTACAAAAAAAGGAGGACCGAGCACGCCCCCATTATCATCGACGGGGCTGCAGTGGAGCAGGTTGAGGGCTTCAAGTTCCTTGGTGTCCAGATCAACAACAAACTAGAATGGTCCAAACACACCAAGACAGTCGTGAAGATGGCACGACAAAGCCTATTCGCCCTCAGGAAACTAAAAAGATTTGGCATGGGTCCTGAGATCATCAAAAGGTTCTACAGCTGCAACATCAAGAACATCCTGACTGGTTGCATCACTGCCTGGTACGGCAATTGCTCAGCCTCTGACCGCAAGGCACTACAGAGGGTGGCGCATACGGCCCAGTACATCACTGGGGCTAAGCTGCCTGCCATCCAGGACCTCTACACCAGGCGGCGTCAGAGGAAGGCCCTAAAAATTGTCAAAGACCCCAGCCACCCCAGTCATAGACTGTTCTCTCTACTACCGCATGGCAAGCGGTACCGGAGTGCCAAGTCTAGGACAAAAAGGCTTCTCAACAGTTTTTACCCCCAAGCCATAAGACTCCTGAACAGGTAATCAAATGGCTACCTGGACTATTTGCATTGTGTGCCCCCCCAACCCCTCTTTTATGCTGCTGCTACTCTCTGTTTATCATATATGCATAGTCACTTTAACTATACATTCATGTACATACTACCTCAATTGGGCCGAGCTATTTGCATTGTGCAGAAATTGATGAAAAATATGACTTTTTGGGGGGGTTGAATTGTTTTATACTGTTCAATCAGAATGGCAAAAGACCCATTGAAATCACTTAGAATGTATGTGTTGCCACCCTAGGGTCACGCACTACTCATAAAGCAAATGTAGTACTTTTATTATAAAAAAAAACATAAAATAGCTTATTTTTTTTAAGTACTGTGATATGGCCAAAATATATTATATATTATATCGCCCAGCCTTAGTGTGTGTGGGTGGGTGCCGTTATGATGCTGTGGGGGTGGGTGCCATTATGATGCTGTGTGTGTGGGTGCCGTTATGATGCTGTGGGGGTGGGTGCCGTTATGATGCTGTGGGGGTGGGTGCCGTTATGATGCTGTGTGTGTGGGTGCCGTTATGATGCTGTGGGGGTGGGTGCCGTTATGATGCTGTGGGGGTGGGTGCCGTTATGATGCTGTGTGTGGGTGTGGGTGGGTACCGTTATGATGCTGTGTGTGTGGGTGGGTGCTGTTATGATGCTGTGTATGTGGGTGGGTGGGTGGGTGCTGTTATGATGCTGTGTGTGTGGGTGGGTGCCGTTATGATGCTGCGTGTGTGTGTGGGTGGGTGCCGTTATGATGCTGTGTTTGGCATTACTCAGCTCTGACACAGATTGACTCACGTACTGCAGTGGCTTAGATTAGAAGACATTAAGAGGGGGGCTTTGGATGGGCTTGGCTGTTTTGTAGGAATCCAGGGAGGGGTAAATTCCATTTAGAGTCAGTCAATTTAGGAAGAGAATTAACGTTTCTGCTTGCCTGCAGCCTTAGCATGATGCCCTCCGAAGTGGGTCAAATAGGTTGGCATCTCTCATTGGCAACTTGACATAGCCAATGAGAAAGGTCAGTGACCCCCTTCATGCATGCCATGGATAGGTTTTAGAGGATTTGTGTGTGGTGTGTGTGGGCTGTGGGCACATCTGTAGCCAAGGTAATGCAGCTGTGTCCGGATGGCTGAAGTGATCAAATGTCACCCGTTGCACTCTGGTGTCAATGCTGGTATTTATGGACCTGTTACCTCTCATGTGCGTGTAGCTTGTTCGTGTTTATAAACTTGTGCAGAGAATGTTGGTACAGTGCGTGATAAAGCATTCTGAGCCTATTTAGTGTAGTCTGTGTGCATGTTTCTGCATGACTCTGTGCATGTCTGTCTGCGTGTGTGTATGTCTGTCTACGTGTCTAAATGTGTGTTTGTTTGGAGGGAGCTATGTATTAGTCTCTGAATAGCCGGTAGCTCTTTGGTATTTTACAGGGGGCTTACGTGGTGACCTGTAAAGACTTGGTCAGCAGCACACTGATCTGATGTAATCTGGACTGATCCGTCATCTGTCCGTCTGGGGAATAGGCTGACACTGAGGTGAGCCAGCTGAGCCTTCTTCCTGAAACAGCCCAGCAAGAGTGGGAGGAGACAGGTCAGCAGAGGTGTGTTGTGGCGTTTGTCCTTGTGTACAGTCAGTCAGTGGTATTACTTCTGCCTTAAGACGCCTACTACACCTGTAGCCTATCTATTCCATTCTAAATACAGTGCATTCGGAAAGTATTCAGACCCCTTGGCTTTTTCCACATTTTGTTATGTTACAGCCTTATTCTTATATAGATTTATGAGGTGGGGGGTGGAAACAATTGAATCTACACACAATACCCCATAATGACAAAGCAAAAACAGGTTTTTAGGAATGTTTGCAAATATATTAAAAATAAATTCAATTGATTTGAACACGATTTGGAAAGGCACACTGCACACCTGTCTATATAAGGTCCCACAGTTGACGGAACTTGTCAGAGCAAGATCCAAGCCATGAGGTTGAAGGAATTGTCTGTAAAGCTCTGAGACAGGATTGTGTCGAGGCACAGATCTGGGGAAGGGTACCAAAACATTTCTGCGGCATTGAAGGTCCCCATCATTATTAAATAGAAGTTTGGATCCACAGAGACTCTTCCTAGAGCTGGCTGCCCTTCTCGGGGGAGAAGGTCCTTGGTCAGGGAGGTGAGTTCCTCTATGGAGATGGAAGAACCTTCCAGAAAGACAACCATCTCTGCAGCACTCCACCAATCAGGCCTTTATGGTAGTGGCCAGATGGAAGCCATTCCTCAGTAAAAGTCACATCACACCCTGCTTGGAGTTTGCCAAAAGGCACCTAAAGGACTCAGACCATGAAAAACAAGGTTCTCTGGTCTGATGAAACCAAGATTGAACTCTTTGGCCTTAATGCCAAGCGTCACATCTGGAGGAAACCTGGCACCATCCCTACAGTGAAGCATGGTGGTGGAAGCATCATGCTGTGGGGATGTTTTTTAGTGACAGGGACTGGGAGACTAGTCAGAATTGAGGGAAAGATGAACGAGCAAAGTACAGAGAGATCCTTGATGAAAACCTGCTCCACCCCAGTCGGAGCGCTCTGAAGGTTCACCTTCCAACAGGACAACGACCCTTAGCAAACAGCCAAGACAATGCAGGATGGCTTCAGGACACGTCCTTGAGTGGCCCAGCAAGAGCCTGGACTTGAACCCGATTGAACATCTCTGGAGAGACCTGAAAATAGCTGTGCAGCGATGCTCCCCATCCAACCTGACAGAGATGGAGAGGATCTGCAGAGAAGAATGGGAGAAACTCCCCAAATGCAGGTGTACCAAGCTTGTAGCGTCATTCCCAAGAAGACTCTAGGCTGTAATCAATGCCAAAGGTGATTCTACAAAGTACTGAGTGAAGGGTCTGAATACTTATGTAAATGTAATATTTTTAAGTTTGTTTAATTTTTAATCAATTAGCCAAAATTTCTAAACCTTTTATTTGCTTTGTCATTATGGGGTATTGTGTGTAGATTGAGGAGGGGGGGGAAATAAAAATATATATTTTTAGAATAAGGCTGTATCATTAAAAACAAAAGTCAAGGGGTCTGAATACTTTCCGAATGCACTGTATGTTCTAAAGCACTTAAAATATAGGCCTTACACATTCCTAGAAGTAGCTTTACAAATCCAGGATGTTTTGGAGTTAAGCTCAGTTCTGCCTACAGTGCTAGCTTGCTTGTTTACGAGCTACAGCCTTTGTCCATGTGTCCCTTCATAGCCCCAGGCTGCTCTCTGGGTTCACTACAGTAGTTCCTCCCTTCTGTCTGAAGTCACTCAGCACCTACATATTAGCACCACTCCAGTTACTCCTCTGTTCTGCTCTGCCCAACGTGCCAGTACCCCTGGCCTCATGTTAGTATGAAACTAACCTTGCCCACCTCCTGCCCCCTATGAGCACTCCAGCACCACAATGTGCCCACCACCATACTCTAAGACATTCTGTCCGAGGCTCTCTGACATTCCACCACAACCCGACCTCTGTCGTTCCTCATGCAGCCGTGAGAAACTAGCATGGTGACAACCCCAGCTGAACAGCAGACCTGTCAGACTCTCAGTGTCACTGTAGACCAGGAGTATTCAACTCTTACCCTACGAGGTCCGGAGCCTGCAGGTTTTCTGTTCTACCTGGTAATTCATTTCACCCACTTGGTGTCCCAGGTCTAAATCAGTCCCTGATTAAAAAAAAAAAAAAAAATGCAGTGGAACTGGCTTCGAGGTCCAGATATGCGTTTGAGGGCTGTAGACAGATGTTTTTGTCAACTTATTTGTACCTCCATACCATTAGTTTGATAGGACATCCACAACTACTTCAGCATGTCAGTCAGTCACAGCTCCATAGGGTAGAATGTCATCCTGATCCTGTCTAGCTCTGTGGGCTGGAGGCTTCTAATCCATTTTGGGGTCTCCTGAGGATATTTCCCTCAAAAACCATTGAGTCCATTGTTGTGCCCCTCCCTTAAAGTCTTGCAAGTCTCTTCAAAGTTCAGGCCAAAGTCAACATGTCTGCAGTGCTGGCAATGACCATTGGAGTGAGAATGTTATTTGCCAGTAGGTCAGACATTATTGGCAAGACGTGTCATTTGGGGCTGTGTGTGTGTGTGTGTGTGTGTGTGTGTGTGTGTGTGTGTGTGTGTGTGTGTATGTGTGTGTGTGTGTGTGTGTTCTATGGAGACTGTGTGGAGGTGAAAAGGACCACTTCCCTGAGCTCTGTGCTCCTATTGTCAGCAGATCGCTGTGTCTTTGTCTCTCTGGAACACACGACAGGAACACTCAGGGCATTAAACAATCTACCTCACTAACGGCCCCATGCCGCGCTACTGCTCTTCAGCAAGTCCACTAGCATCTCTCTCACGCTCTCTCTCTCGCTCTCTCTGACATTCTTGTGCCCCTCCCTAAAGTCTTGCAAGTGTCTGCAAAGTCTAGGCCAAAGTCAGCATGTCTGCTGGCAATAGGCTACCGTTGGCATGGATATTGACCAATGTTCAGGTCAGAGATGATTGGTCAAGCGACAAAGCCAGAGCAGTGTCAGTGTATTGCTTCTTTAGTGTTGTATAATGTGGTTGTGTGTTGCCTACCTGACAGTCCCTTTGTGCCTTGTGCTGTCAACCTGTGTTTGTCTGTGTGTTTTAGTTCCTGTTTTTTTTCCATTTCCCCCATTTCTTCCCTGTAGTTTTCCAGGATGCTGGATTAGAGATATTACTGTGGGGATTGCTGCTACTGCCTGTGATCTGAGGAGAACCAGCCAGTGTCTATCCCCTCCTCTGCTACTGGGCCAGGCACGCGGGCACACACACCCTACTGGCAATTCCACGGTAACAGAATTACACTTTGACACGTTTTCACTTTTAAAATGTATGCCAAACAAAACCATTTTTTCCAAAGTTGAACAAACCATGCAACTTTATGCACAGTCTCACTGCTTTTAACAATTTCCACAGAAAATTTTACAAAAACTCATTTAGTGGAAGAACTTTAATGGAATTACAATAAAATCTTATTCAGGTTTTTATGTGACCAAAAACTCTGTTAAATATCTGCTCCGAATGAAGATTGAAATGTCTGCTGAAAGACTGGGAAGTCAGCTATGACGTGGCACCTTAGCTTAGAAAACATCTATTTTGGTTATTGAACTACAGTAAGTGAAGTGGATTTACACCTTGTAACAGAATTATGGTAATGCGATTACATCGTGGGTCCCTGGTCTGTACTACACAGAAAAGCATAATTATGTTTGTCATTCTCCTCATGTTTCACAAGTTTGGTCATCACAGTGCAGCATAGCAGAGTACAATACAGAACAGTGGTGTACATGGCAGTACAGTACATTACAATGGCTTGATGTTAACATTACAATGTACTGTACTGCTGCATTGTATAAGACTACTCTATTGTGCTCTACTCACTGTACTGCACTGTGCTATCCAAACTTGTGAAACATACATCTATGATAGGTTCAGATTTGGTCCGTCTGTGGACGTTAACATCAAGGCCATGGTGGACTGACCAACTTTCAACTACTTTTGGACGTCGGTGTCGGTCGGTGTCGGTCGGTGCTGATGCTCACAGTAAATGGAAAGAGAGGGGACTCATGGTTAGGTGTCTGTAAGAGCTGGGAGAGGTGACATTTAACTGGAGAGAGAGACAGACGGAGAGGGGGAGGGGTTGCTGAACATAACAGTATGAAAGAGGGAGAACTGTAGAAGACCCAACTGTGGTTTGACTATTATGATTTCCCATTGTATCCAATTCAGTTGCAGTAATTCCCTTTAATATATTTTTTGGTAAGAGTTTGAATTAATCATTCATAAACAAAATGGATATAGTAATTTTAACTCATTGCTAGGTCTACCATTACTTGATACTTCTATGACTTAATTTCACAAAAATATAGACTCTTAGCTTTCATTTGACACGCAATTTGGTATGCTCCAATGAACTTCACATGTTGGTGCTCATGGGTCCTTTTCCATGGAATGCCTGTCCTGTTGTGACTGGCAATTCTGTGAATGAGGAGTTGGTATGTTCTCCCTTCTTGAAACAGATTAGCCTAGGCTACCACGAAGGGAAGGATTAGTGTCCACCCTGCAGCTCAGGAAACACAATCACTCCCTGTTCTCTCGCTATTCACTGACTCTTTCTGCTGTACAGGGCCCTGCTCCCAGTCAGCATGTTTTGCCTAGCTAGTAGTTATAGGCAATGTTGGCAGTTTATCGTCAGAGGAATCTGGAAGACAACAAACACTGTTTTATTATGTTTTATGTTGCCCTTGAGACTACCCTTACCTTAACTGACACCATTATTTGTACCAGACTGCTGTTTGTTCTATAATCAACATTATGTGGCTCAATGTTATTTGTCATAATGCAAACCATTTGTTACTGTGTTTACCAGTGTGTTTGTGACATATTTGACTGTCTTTGCAAATGTCAAATGGCTGTATGTGGTGCTAGACTGTATGTGGGCACTGGGTCGGCATTATTTGACCACCAGTCTCACCCTCTCAGCCGTTGGTCTGAATGAGAAAATGCAGCTTGTTGAGTGAGGTTGTTAAAAGGCTTCTGTCATACAGCGGAGTTCAGCTCTGCCTTCATCCCTCCCCCCTCTCTCTGCTTCTTTCCTTTTTTCTCTCTCCCCTCCCCCAATCCCCTTCCATCCCTCTTTGTTTGCTTGCTCTCTTCCCTCAATGGGTACCACCCAACAACTTGCTTGTGATTGGTGGAAGTGGGCTGAGTGGGCGGGTCTGTTTTTGTGCTTGTGAGTTTTTTACCAGTCCGAGCGAGCGCAGGCTGTCAGTGTCAGAAGGGTTTCAGTGGGCAGCAGGCGAGACTTTCAGTCAGGCTGTGTCTCACTCAGACCACACTCTGCAGAACAGACCTTCATTTTCAACCTCAGGACACAAAGGACGTGCTGTTCCTACACCTCTCTGCCTACTTTCTAAGGCCAGGAGGAAAAACGGGATTTAAGATTGACCAACGCTGAGCTGATATTTCTCTTTCTCTCTCTCTTCCTCCTTCCAGTCACTCTTTGTTTTCGTCTTGCAGAATCCTCCTGCACAGAGGAGAGATCAGGAAAGGAGGGATCAAAATAAACATCAACAGAGTCTGCGTGGGTGGTCGTCCGACAGCCCTGCTGCGCAGTGTCCCTGAGGAGGGAGGCTAATGTGCGTGGCGTCACTGTGCTCCGGATCAGGGTCAGTGGAGAATGAGTCCGGCCGTGGAGGCTCAGACCATGCAGGCCAAGCAGCAGCAAACGCAGCATCAGCTACAACACTATCTGGAGAAAGGAGTCCCGCTTGAGCCCTTCATGCACCAGGTGGGGGGCCACTGCTGCGTGCTGCGTTTTGGAGAGCAGACCATTTGCAAGCCCCTCATCCCCCAAGAGCACCAGTTCTACAAGAGCCTACCCAGCGCCATGAGGAAGTTCACCCCCCAGTACCGAGGTAAGACTGTACCCCCTAACCTCTACCACACTTCCACTGCCATCTACTGTGTGTGACTGGGCTGTCTGTCTCTTTTGACCATATCCCATTCCCACTCTCGCTATTTCCTGATTGGTATGGAATGTGATTGGAAAATAGGTTAGCTTATTATTGCAGGTGCTTGCATTTTTTTCTATGCACTTTTCCTTGTTCACGGTCCATGTTAGTGCATGGTTTTATGGTGTAGGGTGTTTTTAGGGAGTCGAACGGTGTCCCTTCACAGATGGATCAGGTGGGTTCTGTCAATTCTCTAAGGCCCAGGTTAGGACTTTGCAGCCAGCCAGGATGCTGTGCGGTAGGCGGTGCTGTTGGATCTGGCCACAGGAGGGCGCTGTAGCAGTGGAGCACCACCAGGGTGTGCTGTCCTGTGTGTAGAAGCATTGGAGGTAAGTCACAGACAGGTAGGAGATGTGTTTCTCTGCCCAGAGAGCATGCAGAGCAGGTAGAATGCAGTATAGTACGCATGAAGACCGGTTTAGTGTGTGTGCGCACACAGAGAGAAATTCTTTCTAACATTTTCAGAAATAATTCAGCAAGGAGAGGGTTAAATCCATCATACAATGACATCAGTATCTAAGTCTTGAGGTTCAGAAGGCAGGGTCCTAACGTCCACCATATCTTGTTAACTCTCACTGTTTACCACCAGTGCTGCGTCTCCCCTCCGCTGTTTAGCCCTTTAACAGTGGGTTATCTAACACTACGGGTCACTGCAGCTGTTTGTCTTTAGTACCTGACAGACAAGTGAAAGGTAAACCTGTGTGTGTAAACCAGGGGCTTTCTACCTCCTTTTAAATATTCTAAAACAAGGCTGTGGCTTGATACTCAGTTGCTTTGGATCTCATATACTCACACCACAAAATGTGTTCTGATCCTATAGGAGCCAATGAATCCTAGACTTTATCTCACTTTTTCATCTTCAACTGTTTTCGATTTGCGCTACTGTACCCTTCCATGTCAATTTGCAGCTGTTGTGTTCTATGCATCCCACCCCCAGAGGGGAATCATCCCCACAGAGAGATTGGGTGGCTGGGTGAGGGAGTTGGGGGGGTTTTGAATGGGGCCGGGTGGGGGATGTCTAATGAGGGATGGGCAGAATGACGTCAGAGTGACTGAGGGATTGAAATAGGCTTTGAGTTCATCCGTCTGGTCCATCTACAGACACTATGTATGTTGCTGTGCTGTTCTCTCACTGTACAACTTGTTGTAAGGCAATATGCATAGGTTTACATGATTTGTGGTTTTTGGTACTCTTGTGTTGGTGACAGTGTGTTTTAAGATGTTTGATTTATTTACTGTGTAATAATATTACTGCTATAATGGTTGGAGAAACCAGCTCAAATCACTTCAAATAAATCCGATTTTTAACTGCATCTGCTTGAGCCTTGTGTGGTTTCTGTTTCAGTGACTTTCCTTTTCTGCATGAGTGGTAATATACTGTGTGTGTGTTTACACAACAACATCATGTTCACAAATATATACAAGATTTCCATAATGTCACAGCCTCTATTTGTTGTCTCCATGCCCCATATCACCCTCTGCTTCTCTCTCTGTGTCTCTGTGGAGTTGGGAGATCTGTATCTCTGTTTGTTATAAAGTTGTTTGTCCAGATCCTTTGATCAGGTTGAGAGAAGCCAGGGCAGAGGCTCTGTAAGTAAAAAAATGTTTTTAAAAAAATGCTGGAGAGCAAAAATAGTTGGGGGTAAGACTCCAAATACTTCGCAGTTCCTTGTTTGCTGCTGAGAAATGAAAATAGTGTTTCATCCAGAGACAGTCAAAAGAACCATTGCTGTTTCTATGAGGTTGATATCTTACGAGTTTGTCTTCTTCCTTTCCCCTCTCTCTCTCTCTCTCAGGTGTGGTATCTGTGGGTTTTGAAGAGGATGAGGAGGGCAACCTGTGTCTCATAGCGTACCCCCTGCACAGTGACTCTGGGGTTGGGCACCTGGAGAATATAGATCTGTCGGTCAACAGCGAGCCATATAGCAAGATGCTGCACTGGGGCAACAAGCAGCTGTCTGCCCGGAGTCTGCTGGACTCACACGAAGACAAGGACAAGAGGTGAGACGAGACAGATTGAAACGCTGTTACGGAGACTTACTGTGACACTGATGAAGAGACATGCAGGGCACCAGAGTTGGTGATCGTTATGGTGAACACACGCAATCACTAACACATAACTGACAGACACACACTAACACAGAAAGCACTCTGAAATACAAGCAGGCAGGACCCATCTGATGTGAGTAGATGATGGTGTGGCCAGGCTGGGGTTAGTTAGAGCCAGATGGTTATGGAACAGAGCCCTGATCGCCAGGCCAGGAGGGGCAGAGCACAAGGGGAAGGGTAAAGGGTAGGGAAGCGACAGGACAGTCGAAGTTGATGCAATCTGACCAAGCATACATACACTTATAATATGCCGATCTTTGTCATGTACCTTCCATATAACATTACCTGACACCTATGTTGAGACACATTGTATCAAAGGTTCTAGAACGTAAACTTAATGGTACAATAGGGAGACTCCCTCCCTGCTCTCCACCCCTCCTGACTCCCCTCTCTCCCCCAGTCATAAGCATGAGGAGGAGGAGCTGGAGTGGCTGCAGCAGGAGGAGGTGCCTCTAGAAGGCAGCAACGCCATCCAACACAACCCCTGGAGACTCCAACTCCAACAGAAACACCTGCAGAGGATGAAGGAGAACGCCAAGCACCGCAACCAGTACAGTATCCTTTCATTACCACAACTACTCTAAACATCAGGCCATCCAGCCCCTACCTGCAGGGGTTTTCCATGTACTGTACCTGATCTTATTACTGTGTGCTACTGCCTATTTCTTCACGCTGCAGAATTTTGTGCCCAATGTAGCCTCACAATCTTACATATAATGTACTTGTGACATCTTTGTGTTTGTAAGTGAAGTAGATTGATGTGAGGAAAAGCTAAAGATGGATTTGTGTCGGGTCCATCTGATGAATTAGTGTCCGCTGAGAGGGAGTCAGGTCTTCCTACTACATTAGTGGAGAGTTGTCTCCAACCAGGTCCATTAGAACATGTGATTCTCCTGTGGCCAAAGGCTCCTTGACTCAGGACCCCTTCCTAGGATTCATCCTGCTGGAGAACCTGACGTGGCGACACACGGTTCCGTGTGTGCTGGACCTGAAGATGGGCACGCGGCAGCACGGTGACAACGTGTCCGAGGAGAAGAAGGTCATGCAAATCCGCAAGTGCCAGCAAAGCACCTCTGCCTCCATCGGAGTACGCCTCTGTGGCATGCAGGTGGGCACAATGTTAACTTGTGTGTTATTGATGGGGATGGGGCAGAATTGAAGAGCCTGACATGATCTATTGGGGAGGCATTTGCTTAGTTTTAGTTCAGAAGAAAAATGAATTTCTGAACCCCTCCATCTCCTACCTCTTTCTCAGGTATACCAGTCAGACTCGGGTCAGCTCATGTTCATGGATAAATACATTGGGCGTAAACTGACCCTGTCGGGCTTTAAGGAAGCCTTGTTCCAGTTCTTCCATGACGGGCGGCGTCTGCGGCGTGAGCTGCTCTCCCCGGTGCTGCGGAGGCTCAGGGAGATGCAGGCAGCCCTGGAGAGCTGTGAGTCCTACCGCTTCTATTCCTCCTCCCTACTGATCATCTATGACGGCGAGCCGCCCTGCACACACGCACACAGGGCCCCCGAGGACGGTCTGTCTGAGGAGGAAGTGGAAGAGGATGAAGATGAAGAGGCAGGTGCGTTTGGGTTTCCCCGCAGTAGTAGTGGTAGCGCTGGCGGTGGGTGCCTGGCAGCCCGATCTGATACAGGCCCTGACCCGGCAGTGGACGTGAGGATGATTGACTTTGCCCACACCACCTGCCCCGACTTTGTGGAGGACAGTGTGGTGCACGAGGGCCAGGACAGTGGCTACATCTTTGGTCTGCAGAACCTCATCGCCATCATCTCCAAGCTGGAGGACCACAGCACAGACTAAAACAGTCTCCCTTCTCTCTTTTGTACTCATGGAAGAAACATCACACTGGACTACAGAGGCTGGCCTTAGGGGCATGCTGAACATTGCTGTAGCCTGTTTTCCACAAGGTCCTTGTTTCTGTTCTTGGTGCTTCTTTTGGGTGTTGTTTTTTGTGTCCGTGGGGGATGAAAAGGGCCCTGATGGTTCATGTTTAAAGAGACATTTGCGATCTTCAGTTTAGTTAACTCAGTGAGTTGTCACCCTTATCTGCTTACTCTTTTACAAACTTGGTTATTTTACCCAGTATAAGGAAGTCAATGACCGCAAGCACGGATTTCAACAGTTCCTGCTGCCTTATATACACACAAACACATGCACTGATGTTGATGTGTGCTACTGATGGGGCAGATTTGAGAAAGAAAAAGAGAGAAACTGCTGTACCTGTGTGAAATTAAAGTTGCTAAGGGAAAACATCTTCCATTTTTCTACTATACCAGTTTATTTTGCCATCCCGTTCCCTTTGGATTCAAAGGAGAGACTGCAGTATATTCAGATAGCTATTAGATTACATAGAGGCCTTTTACAGGTAACTGCCCAAATCAAGGAAACACCAACATAAAGTGTCTTTATGGGCCACCACGAGCCAGAACAGCTTCAATGCGCCTTGGCATAGATTCTACTCTATTGGAGGGATGCGACACTATTCTTCCACAATAAATTCCATAATTTGTTTTTTTATTGATGGTGGTGTAAAACGCTGTCTCATGTGCTGCTCCGGAATCTCCTATAAGTGTTCAGTTGGGTTGAAATCTGGTGACTGAGACACACACACAAAAGAAAAAAATTCTACTAAAATACACACACACACCCTATACACCCCCTGTGCTCCTTTGCAACCCCTCTTTCAAAGTCACTGAGATCTCTTCTAGCCATGGTAGCCAAACTAGTGGGCAACTGGGCATTTTCATACATGACCCTAAGCATGATGGGATGTTAATTGCTTAATTAACTCAGGAAGCACACCTGTGTGGAAGCACCTGCTTTCAATATACTTCGTATCCCTCATTTACACAAGTGTTTCCTTTATTTAGTCAGGTACCTGTAAATCTATTTATTTGACATGTTTCTTAAACTAAAACATGTAAAAAAGAAAGTGAATGGAGATAGACTACATTCCATGTTATTAATCTGATTATTAATTAATATTGTTGTTTTATGTTCAGATACCTCCTATCTTATATCTGTCTTGTCCACATTTTGTTGGAGAAATAAAACAATTTTTGGTTGTGGCAAATGCTCTGCTCTCTAATTCTATCCCTTTGTGTGCTAATACTGTGTTATACAGTGATGTCGGGCTTCATCTCACTAAATCCAGACAACAGCCAGCAATGGGTTGAGTGCCTAAGGGGTGTAACGGTAAGTGACATTTTACAGAAGAGTAAAACAACTTGTATTGCTAGTGTTTTCTGCTTCTACAGTAAAACAGCCATCTTGCTGGAATCCACTGTTGGTGAAACTGCCACATCAGTTTGGTATATTACAACAACAAAGAAGTTACTTCAAACAACAAACACTTACTTCCCTCGTACATCATTGCACGCCCGATAGAACACCATAATATGTACTGCAATACTTTTTTTTAAATCACAGCGCTGCCAGTCGCTCCTCTGTTTCAACAAAAGAATAAAGACGTAGGGGACGAACAGTGGTGCCGTTTCACCTTATGCTGATTTCGGCTTTAACCCCCATAAGTTTAAAAAAATTAATTGATTGAAATGTCACTTGTGTCTTTTTGGAACCAATGAAATCTACTAATTTACTCCAACACATTTACTGTAAAACGTACTCCCTTTTGACACACCAAATCCAATTGGTTGTAATGGCTCTTCATGTTTTTACATGGAAAACTAGTGTAACCCCTGATTTATAATAGAAAGCTGGCAATGCTCTTAGTTTACATTTATTTGATGGAGGGGAAAGGTTGTGTGGGTGAGTGAGGACTGGGAATGCCTCAAAGTGCCAGCACATTTATGAAAGATTTAATCCAGGATTAGTTTGGAGAACTGCAGCTCCATAATGTCCATCATGATGCAGTCCCACCACCACCTGCTTGGTCAGGGGGAAAGACCTGACCACAGGGTCAGACTGCTCTCTTCGATAACATCTAAGAATTCAGGCTGGAATTCCCATCTAAATAACAGGAGTATCACTTTCAGTTTATTAAAATGTCAGATGGACCTTTATCATAATCCCATTGGGCTGCTGAGACACAAAGGCTCGGCTCCAGAGTGTCACAAATGCTGTACATAGCTACATGATTCAGAGAGGAATATAGAGACTGTGTATGTGATGGTGGCAGATGGGGCTGGTACTACAATGTGAGGTCATCTAGAGATGAGGGGAGATCGTGTCTCTGCCAGCCACGGTCAGGTCCTAACCAGTCTGAAGAAAAAAGGAGAGGAGAGTGAATCAGCCAGTCTTGGGAGGAATGGTATGAGTCACAGGCTTCTGAAAACACGTGATCCACTCATGGAATGGATCCCTAACACTCAGACAGCTCTTCTCTCTCTCTCTCCTGAGTACACAGCGTTCATAGACCATTATCTGCCTAGTGCCCTCGCTCTGGGAAACACAGCAGCTCAACTTTGTCTTTCATGCTATGTGCTCTACTTCAATACATAGCATGTATGGGGGACAATTGACAATCAGAGAAGCTTTCTCCTATACACACATGCCATTTTCTCTGTTTATCAATGCTTTCTGCTATTTGTCTCCTGTTTCTCTGGTTAGGTTGACTGATTTTAGGGAAGTCTCATGTTATGAAATGTTAAACCTCTGTACCGTTTGTGGAGCAGGTCTGACCCACTGGCTGATGTGCCCCAGAGGACACCGCTCCAATTTCAGGGTAAAAAGCTGGGTGGATCAGGGTGGGGTGGGGGGGCGAACAGGCAGTACTCCACATTCCTGTGTGAGATTGCAGAGAGAGAGAGATGGAGGGATTAGATCGAGTATAAACTGTCATATTTCAGTCTCTTGGAAAGTGGCTTCAGGTGATGATGTAACAGAAAAGCCGCCGAGTGGACTGTTTTATCTACTAGGCTGAATGTGTTGTCCATACCCTTGCCCTTCTTTATAACTATGCTCAGGCTACCAATGCAAATGGCCCAGTTGTATAACAGTGGTACATAGTCACTATGGCAACAGCAGTGTACCATTTTTAGGTTCTCTCTGAAGCTGAGGATAAAGTGGTGTCCCAGAATCTCAGATGTTTGTGATCATACAACATCAAACACTCACCTCTATTTCAAACAAAAGTATTTACAGTATATTCGGTAAGTATTCAAACCCCTTGACTTTTTCCACATTTTGCCTTTTTGATTTTTTTGCAAATGAATAACAAATAAAAAAACATCACATTTACATAAGTATTCAGACCCTTTACTCAGGACTTTGTTGAAGCACCTTTGGCAGCAATTACAGCCTTGAGTCTTCTTGGGTATGACGCTACAAGCATGGCACAGCTGTATTTGGGTAGTTTATTCCATTCTTCTCTGCAGATCCTCAAGCTCTGTCAGGTTGGATAGGGAGCGTTGCTGCAAAGGTCTCTCCAGAGATGTTCGATTGGGTTCAAGTCCAGGCTCTGTCCTTGAGTGGCCCAGCCATTCAGAGACTTGTCCTGTAGCCACTCCTGCGTTGTCATGGCTGTGTGCTTAGGGTCATTGTCCTGTTGAAAGGTGAACCTTCGCCCCAGTCCGAGGTCCTGAGCAGGTTTTCATCAAGGATCTCTCTGTACTTTGCTCCGTTCATCTTTCCCTCTATCCTGACTAGTCCCCCAGTCCCTGCCGATGAAAAACATCCCCACAACATGATTCTGCCAACACTATGCTTCACCGTAGAGATGGTGCCAGGTTTCTTCCAGACATGTCGCTTGGCATTCAGGCCAAAGAGTTCAATCTTGGTTTCATCAGACCAAAGAATCTTGTTTCTCATGGTCTGAAAGTCTTTGTGATTTTGGCAAACTCCAAGTGGGCTGTCATGTGCCTTTTACTGAGGAGTGGCTTGCGTCTGGCCATAAAGGCCTGATTTGGTGGAGCACAGCAGAGATGCTGGTCTTTCTAGAAAGTTCTCCCATCTCCACGGAGGAACTCTAGAGCTCTGTCAGAGTGACGAAGGCCCTTCTCCAGCGATTGCTCAGTTTGACCGGGCGGCCAGCTCTAGGAAAAGTCTTGGTGGGTTCCAAACTTCTTCAATTTAAGAATGATAGAGGCCACTGTGTTCTTGGGGACCTTAAATGCTGCAAAAAATGTTGGTACCCTTCCCCAGATCTGTGCCTCGACACAATCCTGTCTCGGAGCTCTACGGACAATTCCTTCGACCTCATGGCTTGGTTTTTGCTCTGACATGCACTGTCAACTGTGGGACCTTATATGGACGTGTGTTCCTTTCCAAATCATGTCCAATCAATTACATTTACCACAGGGGGACTCCAATCAATTCATAGAAACATATCAAGGTTGATCAATGGAAACAGGATGCACCTGAGCTCAATTTTGAGTGTCATAGCAAAGGGTCTGAATACTTATGCAATAAGGTATTTCTGTTTTATTTTTATAAATTTGCTAAGAAATTCAAAACCAGTTTTCACTTTGTTATTATGGGGTATTGTGTGTAGATTGCTGATGAACAATTTTTATTTGATACATTTTTGAATAAGGCTGTAATGTAACAGAATGGGGGAAAAGTCAAGGGGTCTGAATACTTTCCAAAGGCACCGTATGCTGCACGTCCATTAATTATGTCTGTTTATGTAATTCTCCAGTGAGTTACATGCGCTTCACCTATACTTCAAAACTGAGTTTTAGCTCTCCTATGTTTTTTCCTAACCCTCATTCTGCCTCTTCTAAAGGACAGAGATATCTACAATTTATGAATAATAAAAAAAAATGTTTGGAGAGCCTTTACGCACAAAATATGTTGATGAATCAAATAGTGGTTGATTAATCCTGAAAGTTGCCATATTCAATTGTTCAATCCATTAAATATTTAAAGGTGAGAAAAGTGTACAATGGGTTGAACAGTAGTCCTATAACTCTACCCTAATAATCCTCACTAATTATGGAACTGTGATGACAACGATCCAGTCGCCATGAACCATGTGCCAGGCTCCAGGTTTAAACTGCTATCTATGGTCTGCATTCCATAAATAGGCTACAGGTCCCAAATTATTGCACAATTTGTATTACTTTAGCCTAACATAATCCACTATTGCTAGCTATCGTCAGGAACAACCACACCAACGTGGAAGAGGAAAGAAAGGCTACCGATAGCGGATCATATTTAACGCGATACAAGGTCTGTTTTGGAGGGGTTGTGCAGTCCTTTGTTGGCTTTACAGGTGCTACTTATACTGTACAGAGGACCTTGATAGTTCTTTACCATTGGGCTCAAGTGACCTTCACATCTGAAAGGGGGGGTTTAACCACATTTAGAGATGGAGGGAGAGATAGAAGGGAGCAAGGAAAGGACAAGAGGACAAATCAGGCCAAGATGAAATTAGAATCTTACATAAGGGCGGCGGTGACGTGGTTTGACATAGCAGAGCAAGAATTAGCCCAAGGCTCCTGTTAGGGCTGGTGCCACAGCCTGCGCTGTTAAACAGGCTTAAATGAACATGCAAATGACTTTAATGAGATAATAATGACACACCCTGCTTCATCACAAACCAACATTATTGATATATGATCACTCAATTAAGTGGATACAGTATGTTGACAATTTACTGTCCATAAGGATTATTACTGTCATGCATTGATGCATGTTATTTTGGCTATGCATCAAGTTAATCTTGTTGTACTGTTGGCCACAATGCCTTTATCTCCAATAGCGATTGGGTTGTATTTCTATGTAAATCATCATCCTTAATTCCTCATCCTCACTCTGGTTATAGAAGTGTTTGTTGTCCTGAAAACAAAATTGCTTAAATAGTGTGAGTTTGCAAAATCTGTTATCACGTTTAAGTACAAACAATTTAATGCAAGGGATTCTAATGATTCTCTCTCTCTCTCTCTCTCTCTCTCTCTCTCTCTCTCTCTCTCTCTCTCTCTCTCTCTCTCTCTCTCTCTCTCTCTCTCTCTCTCTCTCTCTCTCTCTCTCTCTCTCTCTCTCTCTCTCTCGTCTCTCTCTCCTCTCTCTCTCTCTCTCTCTCTCTCTCTCTCTCTCTCTCTCTCCTCTCTCTCTCTCAATTACATTGTCTTTCCAATAATAATAGCTGCCCTCCCCACTCCTTGTCCCTCTCTGTATCTCTGACGCTGAATTTGGGTTTACATAACCATTGTCTCATTGCCATGTTATGTGCCCAGGAGAGGAGGATGTGAGTGGTGAAGGTGAGGGATGCTGCCTGTTTCTGTGTTTGTATCCCAGCAGCTAAACCGCTCGGGTCCAGTAGCAGTACTGAGAGCCCAAGTGGAGATGGATGGAGTGAGACATAGTTAACTGGGTGATTTGATTTCTATAACCCCAACACATAGTGTTCATCATCCATGTTGTTGACCGTGTTGTTGACCTTAATCAGTGCTATCCTCATACGCAGTGAATAGGGCAGGGATGTGTGTCGTGTCGTCTGTAGGAAGCCAAAGACTACGTTTTAAGACTTTTGAATACATTATATTCTATTAAATTTCATCACATGGAAAACCCCAATAACAGGATGTTCTTGAGATCCAATACATTAATAACGACACTGAAAGAACAGTAACTGACTGACTCATAGTCATACACAAACATGCCCCCACACCTAGCCGGCTGCTGTATATTTAGCCGCCTCTAAAAATAAGAAGGAAAAGAACCGTCTAATCTGGAGAGGACGCAAATTAACTGTCCACCCCCGTCACCATGTGTTCTTGTTCCCAGATCAGCTTCCCACTCCTCAGGCGATCTGCAAGTCTCTACTGCACGTTTGCACATTTCTCTGTGTGGTCGTCTGTTTCTCTATATGTACGCGGTTACAAGATCATGCAGATAGACAGACAGATTTTTCTTCGGGGTGGGGGCTGTATGAGTGTTTGGACAGAGCAAATATATTTTTGGTACGGTAGCCTACTTGTGCAGTCTGTGAGTGTGATCCCCGGCTACTTATAAGATCATAGAAAACTCTCTGCCACTCATAGTGTTCTCAAAGGAAAAACTCACTTTCCAGCCTTAGGGATGAAAAATACAAATCCCTTGTGAACCACTCAGACATGCACTTCAGACATCTCTGTCCATTGACCGAGAGACGCATGTCTCCTTTGGGGGCAACCTCACGAGGAAAAATAGAACAACCAATACCAAAAGCTTTCAGAAAAAGCAGAGCAACAACATCAGTCTTAGTGTCAACACAGGTCTGACATGTTGCTGTCAGTAATGCATTTCTGAAACAACTATAAATAAATATACATGTATTTTGTCTATAATCACAATGTTCAATCAATCAGCTCATGGAGAAGAAGGTAGTAAGATTTGTATTGATGGAATCGAGACTAAAAAATATATTTTGACCTTATTAAAACCTTTTAGGGACAGACGTTCCGCTAGCGGAACGCCTCATCAATATCCAATAGTAGAGCGTGGCGCGAAATACAAATACCTTAAAAATGCTATAACTTCAATTTCTCAAACATATGACTATTTTACACCATTTTAAAGACAAGACTCTCGTTAATCTAACCACATTGTCCGATTTCAAAAAGGCTTTACAGCGAAAGCAAAACATTAGATTATGTCAGGAGAGTACCCTGCCAAAAATAATCACACAGCCATTTTCAAAGCAAGCATATGTGTCACAAAAACCAAAACCACAGCTAAATGCAGCACTAACCTTTGATGATCTTCATCAGATGACACTCCTAGGATATTATGTTATACAATACATGCATGTTTTGTTCAATCAAGTTCATATTTATATCAAAAAACAGCTTTTTACATTAGCATGTGATGTTCAGAACTAGCATACCCACCGAAAACCTCCGGTGAATTTACTAAATTACTCATGATAAACGTTCACAAAATACATAACAATTATTTTAAGAATTATAGATACAGAACTCCTTTACGCAGTCGCGGTGTCAGATTTTAAAATAGCTTTTCGGCGAAAGCACATTTTGCAATATTCTGAGTAGATAGCTCGGCCATCACAGGCTAGCTAATTTGACACCCACCAAGTTTGGGACAACCTAAACTCAGAATTTATATTAGAAAAATTTGATTACCTTTGCTGTTCTTCGTCAGAATGCACTCCCAGGACTTCTACTTCAACAACAAATGTTGTTTTGGTTCCAAATAATCCATAGTTATATTGAAATAGCTCCGTTTTGTTCGTGCGTTCAGGTCACAATCCGAAGGGTGACGCGCGAGCGCATTTCGTGACAAAAAAAAAAAAATCGAAATATTCCATTACTGTACTTCGAAGCATGTAAACGCTGGTTAAAATACATTTTTATGCAATTTTTCTCGTAAAATAGCGATAATATTCCAACCGGGCAACGTTGTATTCATTCAAAGGCTGAAAGAAAAAAATGGAGTAGTCTCGTGGACGCGCATCTCCAGTGTCACTGTTCCCAGGCTGACCAGTAACAAAATCTCCTGCTGTTCTTCGCCCAGAGACTGCAGACACCTCATTCCACTTTCTGGCGCCTTCTGAGAGCCAATGGAAGCCTTAGAAAATGTCACGTTACAGCACAGATGCTGTATTTTCGATAGAGATGCAACAGAAGGAAAAAAAATTGTCAGACAGGGCACTTCCTGTATGGAATCTTCTCAGGTTTTGGCCTGCCATATGAGTTCTGTTATACTCACAGACACCATTCAAACAGTTTTAGAAACTTTAGAGTGTTTCCTATCCAAATCTACTAATTATATGCATATTGTAGTTTCTGGGCAGGAGTAGTAACCAGATTAAATCGGTACGTTTTTTTTCCGGACGTGCAAATACTGCCCCCTATCCCAAACAGGTTAATCAATTAGAAAGGATGGAAGCAGGTAAAGTGACAGCAGCTGATCAAGCTGGATGGGTCCATCAAATCACTTAACATCCAGATTGGGTTAGGTTGGAGGTCCTAATGAATAGAATGATGATAATACCTGAGAAGCCAGTGTTTGGAGGATATATTGGCACGGGTGTTGTTAGCCACGAGATGAAGTCAAGTTACCAACATATTCAAATAATTATTTACATATTTTCATTTAAAAGAAAATGATGCTGAATTTATTCATGCTATTTCATCCTTCCACAAGATAGTCCCGACACAAATCTAAGGTTGCTACCCAAGCCGATCGGTTTACATGCCAGAGACGCGACCCAGACTTTCAGTTTTTTTTAACTGTATCCTTGGCCGTGACCAAGTCATTCGTTTAAAATTTTCCATGGCCATAGTGGCTGGCAACGTTCTTATTCCTTGCTTGTTAGCTAGCCAACTACGGCTAGCTTACAGTCACGTCAAAAAGTGCAGCCAGAATAACAGCAAAATAGCTGCATTTGCATTTGTTTAAGCTGTTTTCTAGTGACATTTATTTGGGTACATCCGTAACAATGAGCTAATGATGCGCGATTTCGCCTGGCATAGAAAATGTGCTCTCTTGTCAGGACACTGTTGTTCAGAGGAGCTAGCCAACAACACAGCTAACACAATCACTTAACTGAAGCTGGAAAGACTGCAAACTAGCTGCATTTTGTTTCGTTTTACCTGTTTTCTATTGACAATTCTTTGTATATGTCAATGAAAATGATGCCATCTGATTTATGATTTTGACTGGCTAAGAAAAGCTGTCTGTCTGTCTCGTCCTGACTCCTGACACGTTCATTACTATGGGACGGCTGGAGATTTAATTTAAATATTGAAACAATGTTGCAAATGTTGGAGAGACAGACAGCAAGGTTTATACAAATCTCCACTCGTGAAAACTAAATGTTAGTCTAAAATAAATGTGAGATAATGTCTAGATGCTTTTTATAGTGGAGATCAAGTTTATAAATAGCCTG
Source organism: Salmo salar (assembly GCF_965601325.2). Lineage (NCBI taxonomy): Eukaryota > Metazoa > Chordata > Actinopteri > Salmoniformes > Salmonidae > Salmo > Salmo salar. Next base: position 82,074,384 of record NC_138302.1, on the reverse strand, counting down.
GCTGGGCTGATGAGACAGTGGATTGTGCAGTGAGATGGAACAGAGTAAATAAGCATTTCAACGTCATAGCTTTAAGCCGGTGGTAACTTGTGGAATAGACACCGGCAGGAATGCGGTTTTAACAAATCAGCATCCAGGATTAGACCCAACCGTTGTTGATAAACACAAGAAACTGTTGAGAGTGAAAAACCCAGCAGTGTTGCAGTTCTTGACACACTCGAACCGGTGCACCTGGTACCTACTGCCATACACTGTTCAGAGGCGCTTACATTTTTGGTCTTTCCCATTCACCCTCTGAATGGCACACACACAATCCATATCTCAATTGTCTCAAGGCTTGAAAATCCTTTAACCTGTCTATCCCCCTTCATCTACACTGACTGAAGTGGATTGAACAAGTGACATCAATAACGGATCATAGCTTTCACCTGGTGAGTCTGTCAAGGAACGTATACTCAGTGAATATGCTGTCCCCTCAGGGACTCTGTGCAATAGAGGTACTCTGATACCTAAGTATGTTCACCTAACTGAAGGTAAGAGAGACACAGCTTATTTCTTTCATGACCACTCAACCAGATCGAAGGACATGTAGCCACTGGGAGGGGAGTTGCCTAGCACTCCAGAAATCTGATGCTTCTTCTGATCATTGATCACCTTTTCAGCACTTCTACAGTCAAGTTTTCATACACGTCTTTATGATCTCTATGTCTTCACTGGTAACATAATTGTATCCAGGAATTGAAGATCACTTTACATGGCATGTCCATTCAAACACACATTGCTTTCCATGATACAAAACATTATTATTCTCATATCATATTCATAGACAAAGAATTGGACTTGGACTTTTTAAGGTCTAATAAAACAGAATTGAGCAGTTCAGAATACATTTTTAATTTCTGACTGACAACACGTACACTGAAAATCAGTCTTTGTACAAAAACAGGCACAAAATGCAGATAAATGGAAAAAAGAAACAGCAAGAAAGGAATAGGCTAGATAATAGATGTGCAAGATTTACTGTGTCAGAGGGTATGAGAGACTATGATAGAGTGACTAGGCGAGTTGGTATTTGTTTGTCCTCACCTCTGTCTTAGCTCTCTATTCTGTGTCATTATGTAACCAAGCTGAACAAATATGTCTTTATCTAAGGGCAGACGAGCGAGCCCAGGCTGTAACCAAGAGTCTTTCTGTTTCTCGGTCTCTTGCTCTCTGTGTGTTTTTGCTGTCATAAAATATGTTTGAAGTTGATGTTAGTTTGTGGCCCAGTGAGCTCTCCCATTATGTATACTTCCAAATGGATCCTAGTCAGCAGAATTACTGTGTAGGCTATGCCACTCAGTTAGAATTTTTGTATTTGTATTTATTATGGATCTCCACTCTTCCTGGGGTCCATCAAAATTAAGGCAATTTATACCATTTTAAAAACATTACAATACATTCAGACTGTGTGCACTTAGGCCATACTCCACCACTACCACATATATACAGTACAAAATCTATGTGTGTGTGTGTGTGTGTGTGTGTGTGTGTGTGTGTGTGTGTGTGTGTGTGTGTGTGTGTGTGTGTGTGTGTGTGTGTGTGTGTGTGTGTGTGTGCGACTATGTTTGTGTTGCTTCACAGTTCCCGCTGTTCCATAAGGTGTTTTTTTTTTTAAATCTGTTTTTAAATCTAATTTTACTGCTTGCATCAGTTACTTGATGTGGAATAGAGTTCCATGTAGTCATGGCTCTATTTAGTACTGTGCGCCTTCCATAGTCTGTTCCGGACTTGGGGACTGTGAAGAGACCTCTTGTGGCATGTCTTGTGGGGTATGCATGGGTTTCCTAGCTGTGCGCCAGTAGTTAGCAGATAGCTCGGTGCATTCAACATGTCAATACCTCTCACAAATACAAGTAGTGATGAAGTCAATCTCTCCTTCACTTTGAGCCAGGAGAGATTGACATGCAAATTATTAATATTAGCTCTCTGTGTACATCCAAGGGCCAGCCATGCTGCCCTGTTCTGAGCCAATTGCAATTTTGCTAAGTCGTTTTCTGTGGCACCTGACCACACGACTGAACAGTAGTCAAGGTGCGACAAAACTAGGTCCTGTAGGACCTGCCTTGTTGACAGTGCTGTCAAGAAGGTAGAGCAGCACCTTATCGTAGACATACTTCTCCCATCTTAGCTACTGTTGTTGTATCAATATGTTTTGACCATGACAGTTTACAATCCAGGGTAACTACAAGCAGTTTAGTCACCTCAACTTGCTCAATTTCCACATTATTTATTACAAGATTTAGTTGAGGCTTAGGGTTTAGTGAATGATTTGTCCCAAATACAATGCTTTTAGTTTAAGAAATATTTAGGACTAACTTATTTCTTACCACCCACTCTGAAACTAACTGTAACTCTTTAAGTGTTGCAGTCATTTCAGTCGCTGTAGTAGCTGACATGTATAGTGTTGAGTCATCCGCACACATAGACACTCTGGCTTTCCTCAAAGCCAATGGCAATTCATTAGTAAAGATTGAAAAAAAGTAATGGGCCTAGACAGGTGCCTTGTGGAATTCCTGATTCTACCTGGATTATGTTGGAGAGCCTTCCATTAAAGAACACCCTATGTGTTCTGTTAGACAGGTAATCCTTTATCCACATTATAGCAGGGGGTGTAAAGCCATAACACATACGTTTTGCCAGCAGCAGACTATGATCAATCATGTCAAAAGCTGCACTGAAGACTAACAAAACAGCCACCACAATCTTTTTATCATCACTTTCTCTCAGCCAATCATCAGTAATTTGTGTAAGTGCTGTGCTTGTTGAATGTCCTTATCTATAAGCATGCTGAAAGTTCGTTGTCAATTTGTTTACTGTAAAATAGCATTGTATCTGCTCAAACACAATTTTTTCAAAAAGTTTACTAAGGGTTGGTAACAGGCTGATTGATTGGCTATTTGAGACAGTAAAGGGGGCTTCACTATTCTTAGGTAGCAGAATGACTTTAGCTTCCCTCCAAGCCTGAGGGGACATACTTTCTAGTATGCTTCAATTGAAGATGTGGCAAATAGGAGTGGCAATATTGTCCACTATTATCCTCAGTAATTTTCCATCCAAGTCCAAATTTTCCATCCAAGTTGTCAGACAATGACAAGCATTGTTGATAGACAACAATCCATTTTTTTCACCTCTTCCACACTAACTTTGCGGAATTTAAGATTACAATGCTTGTCTTTCATAATTTAGTCCGATATACTTGGATGTCTAGTGTCAGCATTTGTTGCAGGCAGTTTGCTAATCTTGCCAATTAAAAAAAAAAATTAAGTACTTGGAAATATCAGTTGGTTTTGTGATGAATGAGGCATCTGATTCAATGAATGATGGAGCTGAGTATGCCTTTTTTCCCAGAATTTAATTTAAGGTGTCCCAAAGCTTTTTTCTATCATTCTTTATTTAATTTATCTTGGTTTCATAGTGTAGTTTCTTCTTATTTTTTATACATCAATTTGCAATAAGTTTGCCAATCAGTTGTGCAGCCAGACTTATTTGCCATTATTTTTGCCTCATCCCTCTCAACTATACAATTTTTCTATTCCTCATCAATCTACAGGGATTTAACAGTTTTTAGTCATTTTCTTAATAGGTGCATGCTTATTAGCAACTGGAGTAAGCAATTTCATAAATGTGTCAGGTGCAGTATCTGTTTGCTCCTCATGACACACCACGGACCAACAGATATTCTTAACATCAATAACATAGGAATCACTACAAAACTTATTGTATGACCTCTTATACACTATATTAGGCTCAGCCTTTGGAACTTTGGTTTTCCTAGATATGGCTACTATATTGTGATCACTACATCCGATGGATCTGGATACGGCTATCAAGCAAATTTCTGCAGCATTAGTAAAGATGTGATCAATACATTTTTTATTTTATTTATTTCACCTTTATGTAACCAGGTAGGCTAGTTGAGAACAAGTTCTCATTTGCAACTGCGACCTGGCCAAGATGCATGTTGATGATTTCATTCCTGTGCTGTTTGTAACTATCCTGGTAGGTTGACTGATAATCTGAACCAGGCTGCAGGCACTGGTTAGTTTGAAGCTTTTTCTTGAGTGGGCAGCTTGATGAAAGCAAGTCAATATTTAAAATCACCCAGAAAATATACCTCTCTGTTGATATCACATACATTATTAAGCATTTCATACATGTTATCCAGATACTGACTGTTAGCACTTGGTGGTCTATAGCAGCTTCCCACCGGAATGGGCTTTAGGTGAGGCAGATGAACCTGTAGCCATATTACTTCAACAGTATTTGACATGAGATCCTCTCTAATTTTTACATGAATGCGGTTCTGAATATAAACACCAACACCTCCACCATTGGCATTTGTATCTATTCTCTAAAAGTTAGAACCTTGTATTGCTACCACTGTATTGTCAAAGGTATTATCTAAGTGAGTTTCAGAGATGGTCAGAATATGAATGTCATCTGTTACGAGCAAATTTTTGATTTCATTAACCTTATTTCTTAAGCTACATATATTAACGTGGGCTATTTTGAGCACTTTTCTTCTGGGATGATTCCTTGCTTTCATTGCTTTACTGGGAAGCTTATCAGCAGTAGATGTGCTCATGTTCTTTATGTTAGTGCAGGGTGAGCTGCTCACAGTGGACTTCCTCCTAGGGCACACCGGCTTAGTGCTAACAGTATAAATCTGGTTCATAGGCCCATTATTACTGCATAGAATCAGTAGAGACATTCAGGGCAGTTAAAGGGACATAAATTAGGTTTCTTATATGGTGTCTACTGACACCCCTGGTGTAATGTACAATTGCTGAAGCATTATGACAACTCTGCGTCAAAATGGTAGGGATGAGTTGAGCTGGGCTTTGGTCATTGATAAGTCATTGTCTCAATGCTGCCTTATAGTGCTGTGAAAGGATCCAGGATCCCAAATGATTTGGGTAGATCCCATCCTCCTTATAAAACGTGTTTTGTTTCCAAAAGGTATTGAAATTGTCAACAAAATTTACACCCATTGAGCTGCAATAATTACAGAGCCAGTTGTGAAGAGAAAGAATCTGGGATCGATGTGTTAAGCCCTGCCTGTGTTGTTGGTGTGTGAGAGTAATTGTGCCATTATGGATCAGTGGTTAAGCGTGCCACACAGTTCTACCATGTGTGTTTGTGTTTTTTCACACAGTACCATAAACTTCTAGGGTTCAGACAGGGAAAAAAATTGCCCATGGAGAATATTTTTTTTGTATTTGCTTCTTTTTTTTTTTACTTTTCATCTTTGTCCATTAAATTACATATGCATAGATATTTCTTTGCTCAGTGGTATGCTTACAGGGAACTTTTCTCAACAATACATTTACAATACAATAAACACTCCACTACTCTGCCCACTGAAGAGGTCATCACTAGCTTCCACATCCACAAAGTCATAATTATGGCTAAACCCTACCCATTTCTATAATTTATCTTCTTAAAATGTTATTTTAAACCTAACCTTAACCACACTACTAACCTTGTGCCTAGCCCTGGCCTTCAATTAAAATTAAAATAAATATTGTTTTTTTTAACTTTGTGGATGTGGAATCTGACTTGGCAATGGAAGCTAGCGGAAACCCACTGAAGACTGCGGAAAACAACCTCGAACAGTGATTTTAAAAAATTGTATAAGGCTGACCTCTGGTGGCAGTAAAATGTTGTAACTACAACAGCTTTGACTTTGAATCTATTTTCTGTGGTATTTTGTTATTCTTTTTTGCTGAGAAGTGCAGTTAATTAAATGCCCAGTGCAGTCAAAAACGTGATTTCATGTGTTTTATATATATTTTATAAATAAGAAAGAGAGTTCCAAACCTCTCTGCCAATAAGAGCTAGTGTTCAGTTTTCCCCTCCCCACCACCCCATGTTGGAGTTCGTTTTGCAAGGTGGGGAGAGTTCGCTTAAGGACCACTGGAATGGTCTACAATGAGCAAACTCCACCAATCCAAGCAATTTTTTGCTTGAGAAAGTACTCTTGCTAAGGGACTGTACGTTATTTTTAATGAGTGATACCCGGAGAAAACCGGACCTCTATGAAATGAAAATGGATGGCCCTCCATTCAGTAAAATATATTTTTACCCGACCCTCCCTGAACTTTTGGAGAAAAAAAAGCAAGTGACCCTCCCCAAAATATAAATTAAAACATAAAGTGGATAGCAGAGAACATGCCTACCGTTTATCGTCACTCATTGAACAGACCAGAGCCTTAGATATGCAGTTTTAGAAACGTTTCTTCGTTTTGTAAGTATTACATGACAAAGTAGCCAAAAGGTTGTGGATTTGGGCAAGGGTAGGGTTGGGCAAGGGTTGAAAAGATATCCATTATAATAAAAGCACTGCATGAATCTATCAAATTATTTGCGGTGTGAGAAAAAAACATGTTTTTTAAAAACGCATTTTATTCAACCCTACGTCATTTTACATCACTGGAGACAAGCAGAATATGTTTTATTACCCCAACAGAGCATGACAACGAATGAGCGCATGCTGCAGCACCCGAGACGGTTTGATTTCGATCATTTTCAAATGTATTCTATTTTATTCCATGATGTTGATGTACAAAATAGATTTGTGTTGACTGTGATTAGGGCATGGGAATATAAGAGCATCTGCTTGGATAAATAAAAAACGATGCATGCAAAGCTCACCGCATGATCTTCAAACCAAATACTGACCAAACTCATGTATCTAAAAGTGAATTCAAAGGCACTGTAGAATGACTGTATAGCATAGTAAGGCATTTTTTATTTATTTCATTCTTATTTCATTATGAGTAATACTCTTTTAAAATGTGATTTCATAAAGCCTAAATTCAAAATTTGTGGGCATGTTGTTGAAGTGCTGTTGTTGATGTGTTGTTGAAATGCTAAGCGCACCAGCTTCTAGCGTGTCACAAATGCTTCACATTAGAGTTTTTTAAATGGCAGGCTATAGTCTTGAAATAACAATAATATAGTCTAAATAATTAATGTTCGTTACTTCTTAGGCTACCTGGCTTGCTCCTGACTGATTTAGAGTTAGTATGTTGTTTAATAGCCTGTTGAAATGTTGAACGTCAATTGATAGTGACAGAATCATACTGTACATTTCTTCCCAAGCGAAGTAAAAAAAAATGGTCTCCTCGGCTATAGAAGGTTGTAGCACAGCGTCTAAATGTCAAAGAGACAAACCAAAGATATTTTATATGCATTGGAGTCACGTCTTACCACTGCATTTTACAGCCTGTTTCTAGCGTAAAACATTGCAGACTAAAGCGCCGTGATGTATCACGTTATATAATCAGGTCCATTTAATTGTTTTCAAAATCATAAGCCAACAAGGGGTAGACCTATGCTTTCAACCATTTTCTTTAACAAAAGCCATAATACCCTCACATACCCCCTCAATTCGAGCCCTGGTTTTAATTTAACACACCAAGGCTCTTTACTGACACTGAGATATTTAAGGAGTGCATGGTGACTGAAGGAATTGGCTGGCAAAATCCATGGATAGAAGACTATAGTTTTGTCTGTCAAACAGGTAGGCTTACCTATAATTTCTTGAATAGGAAAAAGCAGGATACAACACAAAACCCTCTTGTTGTTAGTAGTCTGAAGTCAAATTAAAATGAAGACTGTTTAAATGAATTAGCGTTCTCGAATTAGCCTACTTTCAGCACCCATGCGCTGCCCATCTCCGTGGCTGCCGCTTCATAGTAATGTAAGTTATGTAATTTATCGAATATGGCTAATTGTGAGGTCAATAACTCTGATAAATAGCTTCATTATGGGCAACAAAACATATTGTTTTTATTCAAATCAATGATAGCAGTATCAAGCTTACCTCTCGCCCTCCTTCTCATCTTTGCGCTCTTCCGCCCAAACTGAACTGGACATCAGTAGGCCTCGTCCACGCGCACGGACATTTACATTTACATTTAAGTCATTTAGCAGACGCTCTTATCCAGAGCGACTTACAAATTGGTGCATTCACCTTATAATATCCAGTGGAACAACCACTTTACAATAGTGCATCTAAATCTTTTAAGGGGGGGGTTAGAAGGATTACTTTATCCTATCCCAGGTATTCCTTAAAGAGGTGGGGTTTCAGGTGTCTCCGGAAGGTGGTGATTGACTCTGCTGTCCTGGCGTCGTGAGGGAGCTTGTTCCACCATTGGGGTGCCAGAGCAGCGAACAGTTTTGACTGGGCTGAGCGGGAACTGTGCTTCCTCAGAGGTAGGGAGGCGTTTTGGACAAAAACTATTTATTTTCAATAGAAGCCTTTGATTCGCTTTCTGAAGTGCCACTGTGCACAGCACAGGTTTATGTTGGTTAGGCAGCACAAATGGAATCAGCAGGACAGGCCGGGGTCTATGATTGGGAACGCCTATCCATTGCAGTGTAGTCTTGTTTTATATACACCAAACTCGTGAAGGAAGTACATTTTCTCAGAAATATAACTTTGCCCTGTACTGCCCCGAGCATGCTCTTCGTATAGCCTATAGTATAGCCAAGGCTAATTTTATTCAAACCACACTAGACGCACTTGAAAGTGTGCACCCAGCAGAGCATTTTTATTTTTTATTTTACCTTTATTTAACCAGGTAGGCCAGTTTAGAACAAGTTATCATTTACAACTGCGACCTGGCCAAGATAAAGCAAGTAGTGTGACAAAAATAACAACACAGAGTTACACATAAACAAACGTACAGTCAATAGCACAATATAAAAAATATATGTACAATGTCTGCAAATGTAGTAAGAGTGGGGAGGTAAGGCAATAAATAGGCCATAGAGGCGAAATAATTACAATTTAGCATCAGGGATGAGGCGCATCATAGGGCACACATCTGGCTACTATAATAACAATTCATTGTCAACCCTTAGCAATATGAAATGTAATCAATTACAAAGTACATTACCCTCCCCAGGACTAAATTTAAAAAAGACTAAACCCTCCCCCTAACGGAAATTGTAAAAGCATGACCCTCCCACATCTTCCTTCAGGGAACACTTGTAAATCTCGACCACTCGCTAAGAAGCTATTGTTGTTTCTTTATATAAAACGAACTCTACCAGTCCTAGCAAAATTCTTGCTTGAGAAATTGCTATGAAGATATTTTTGTTTATTTTTAATTCCATTTTTATGGTTTGAAAACAATCACAGTAATGTACTTAATAGTTACACAGAAAGTATTTTATATTGAGATTTAAAAAAAACGGGCAGCGGCACAAGAGACCCCTAGACAAATTGGATTTTGATCACACAGGGCCCAATATTTTCTCGATTCAGAAATCATTGAAGACAAATAAAATAAAAAAAAGAATGATCATGCATTTTAATATAACTGAAGGTAAATTAGATTACTGATTTAGCAGTCTCGTGTCATAATTTGAGAAGTTTTGCATTTCCTTCAAGAGCAATATTGTTTATCATAATCAAACCTGAATCAAGGCATATTTTTTTCTGTGAAGTGTCAAGATTTCTCAAACATAAACAGTCAATAATAAAACTAACGTAGTTGGTATCTATCATTTCTGTTCAATCAAACATCTACTTTCAGAGCATATCCCCCAATGTGAACTACAGTAGCTAAGGTGATCATTCAGCTACGTTGCTCCAGAAATTTGTGGGAGGAAAGATCCTCAAAGATCTGACATGTAGTAGGCAGTTTTAATGTCAAATGCCACGTTCTTGTGCTAGTCGGAACTAGAAACGCAGAATATTCCGACTTGCTAACTAGTTGAACGCGGCTCGTGCATAACTACAAGCAGCTAGCAAGTCGGACATTTCAGAATTTCCTCGTACCGACTAAAACATGAACACAGCACATGGTACTAGGCGCTTAATTGGTGACGTGTCTTTACAGAGCTTTCTTTTCAGTGCGGAGAGGCTAGATGGTGCCACGCGAATTGTGCTGATCCTTAAAGTGGCACCAATTTAACACAACAGGAATCGGATCAAGGACACCATGGGCAGTGAGTGATTTTTCCTACTTCTATGTATGTTAATGTACCCGTGAACTGCATATGACATTTATCTTAGAAATATTTAACTTGGCTAGGAATGGACATGTAGCTAGCAAGCTACTATATTGTAATGCTAACATCAGCCGTAGCTAACGTTGTGACTCTAGCTGGCTAACTAGTTACGTTAGTTAGTTATTGTGCGTCCTTAGCTAACATTTGCTAATCTGGGTTACATACAACACCATTTACATATCAATGAACTGTTAAATAAAGCTAACAAAATATCACATGTGATGTAGCTAATGTGAGTTACCATATTAACGGAATTGGCAGTTAACGGTAAAGCCAAGGCAGGATTCGGTAACGTTAGTTAGCCAGACTCGAGGGCCCATGTTACTGTTGGCTCTTGTTCGGGGCATTTAGATTGCTGTGTGCACTTACAACATTATCTACCCTCTGCATTCTTGCTGATGTCATCCTTATAGGAAATGTAGCACAGTCTTTGCAATGAATGTGACAGTAACTTATCATGACTGTGGTTTGCTTCTAGCTCGATAACATTGATTGAATAAGCCATTGCCAATGAATGTCAATTTCTTTGAGCCTAGTTATCTACAGTAACAGTAGTTAACTGTATTTCCATTGCCTCTTTTTTAATATACTAATAATTATCTATAAGACCACTAAGTTTGTCCCCACATACAATATAACTAGCTAGCTATACTAGCTTCTTGACCTTGTTAGTGAGTGGAACCAACTTTTTGCATGCGTGGGAGTGATGACGTTTCATCCTGTCATACATTTACATTTACATTTAAGTCATTTAGTAGACGCTCTTATCCAGAGCGACTTACAAAATGGTGCATTCACCTTATGATATCCAGTGGAACAACCACTTTACAATAGTGCATCTAAATCTTTTAAGGGGGGGGGGGGGGGGGGTTAGAAGGATTACTTTATCCTATCCTAGGTATTCCTTAAAGAGGTGGGGTTTCAGGTGTCTCCGGAAGGTGGTGATTGACTCCGCTGTCCTGGCGTCGTGAGGGAGCTTGTTCCACCATTGGGGTGCCAGAGCAGCGAACAGTTTTGACTGGGCTGAGCGGGAACTGTGCTTCCTCAGAGGTAGGGGGGCCAGCAGGCCAGTGGTGGATGAACGCAGTGCCCTTGTTTGGGTGTAGGGCCTGATCAGAGCCTGAAGGTATGGAGGTGCCGTTCCCTTCACAGCTCCGTAGGCAATCACCATGGTCTTGTAGCGGATGCGAGCTTCAACTGGAAGCCAGTGGAGAGAGCGGAGGAGCGGGGTGACGTGAGAGAACTTGGGAAGGTTGAACACCAGACGGGCTGCGGCGTTCTGGATGAGTTGTAGGGGTTTAATGGCACAGGCAGGGAGCCCAGCCAACACCGAGTTGCAGTAATCCAGACGGGAGATGACAAGTGCCTGGATTAGGACCTGCGCCGCTTCCTGTGTGAGGCAGGGTCGTACTCTGCGAATGTTGTAGAGCATGAACCTACAGGATCGGGTCACCGCCTTGATGTTAGTGGAGAACGACAGGGTGTTGTCCAGGATCACGCCAAGGTTCTTAGCACTCTGGGAGGAGGACACAAGGGAGTTGTCAACCGTGATGGCGAGATCATGGAACGGGCAGTCCTTCCCCGGGAGGAAGAGCAGCTCCGTCTTGCCGAGGTTCAGCTTGAGCTGGTGATCCGTCATCCACACTGATATGTCTGACAGACATGCAGAGATGCGATTCGCCGCCTGGTTATCAGAAGGGGGAAAGGAGAAGATTAATTGTGTGTCGTCTGCATAGCAATGATAGGAGAGACCATGTGAGGATATGACAGAGCCAAGTGACTTGGTGTATAGCGAGAATAGGAGAGGGCCTAGAACAGAGCCCTGGGGGACACCAGTGGTGAGAGCGCATGGTGCGGAGACAGATTCTCGCCACGCCACCTGGTAGGAGCAACCTGTCAGGTAGGACGCAATCCAAGCGTGGGCCGCGCCGGAGATGCCCAACTCGGAGAGGGTGGAGAGGAGGATCTGATGGTTCACAGTATCAAAGGCAGCAGATAGGTCTAGAAGGATGAGAGCAGAGGAGAGAGAGTTAGCTTTAGCAGTGCGGAGAGCCTCATAGTTTGAGTATCAGCTGTAGAATCATGTAGTAATACATTTTATAGCGCTTTTCATTACAGACAGAATCTCAAAGTGCTTGTTTACCAAAATCAACAACAACAAGAAGTAGTTAAAAAATAAATAGTCTAGAACAGTAGCTTGGTCAAGTCCGTTTTGAGTGCTTGGGCAGACTCGGTCAGGAGGTGATCTGGAAGATCATAACTAGATGGTCATCAGAGGCGGTGGTTAGGTCAGCATGTCCAAGAGCTGGCATCTCGATGTCATCTCCGCTGTCTATTGGGACTCTGATGTTTTAGCTCCCCACAAAGTACATCCCACTCTTTCTTCTTACTTCAGAAGTATCCTCCTACCTATGTACAGTTGAAGTCAGAAGTTTACATACACCTTAGCCAAATACATTTAAACTTAGTTTTTCACAATTCCTGACATTTAATCCTAGTAAAAATTCCCTGTCTTATGTAAGTTAGGGTCACCACTTATTTTAAGAATGTGAAATGTCAGAATAATAGTAAAGAATGATTTATTTCAGCATTTATTTCTTCATCACATTCCCTGTGGGTCAGAAGTTTACATACACTCAATTAGTATTTGGTAGCATTGCATTTAAATTGTTTAACTTGGGTCAAACATTTTGGGTAGCCTTCCACAAGCTTCCCACATTAAGTTGGGTGAATTTTGGCCCATTCCTCCTGACAGAGCTGGTGTAACTGAGTCAGGTTTGTAGGCCTCCTTGCTCGCACACGCGTTTTCAGTTCTGCCCACAAATTGTCTATAGGATTGAGGTCAGGGCTTTGTGATGGTCACTCCAATACCTTGACATTGTTGTCCTTAAGCCATTTTTCCATAACTTTGGAAATATGCTTGGGGTCATTGTCCATTTGGAAGACCCATTTGCGACCAAGCTTTAACTGCCTGACTGATGTCTTGAGATATTGCTTCACTATATCCACGTAATTTTCCTTCCTCGTGATGCCATCTATTTTGTGAAGTGCACCAGTCCCTCCTGCAGCAAAGCACCCCAACAGCATGATGCTGGCACCCCCGTGCTTCACGGTTGGGATGGTGTTCTTCGGTTTGCAAGACTCCCCCTTTTTCCTCCAAACATAACGATGGTCATTATGGCCAAACAGTTCTATTTTTGTTTCATCAGACCGGAGGACATTTCTCCAAAAAGTACGATCTGTGTCCCCATGTGCAGTTGCAAACCGTAGTCTGGCTTTTTTATGGCGGTTTTGGAGCAGTGGCTGCTTCCTTGCTGAGCGGCCTTTCATATTATGTCGATTATAGGACTCGTTTTACTGTGGCTATAGATACTTTTGTACCCGTTTCCTCCAGAATCTTCACAAGGTCTTTTGCTGTTGTTCTGGGATTGCTTTGTGCTTTTCGCACCAAAGTACGTTCATCGCTAGGAGACAGAACGCGTCTCCTTCCTGAGCGGTATGAAGGCTGCGTGGTCCCATAGTGTTTATACTTGCGTACTATTGTTTGCACAGATGAACGTAGAACCTGCAGGCGTTTGGAAATTGCTTCCAAGGATGAACCAGACTTGTGGAGGTCTACACTTTTTTTTCTGAGGTCTTGGCTGGTTTCTTTTGATTTTCCCATGATGTCAAGCTAAGAGGCACGGAGTTTGAAGGTAGGCCTTGAAATACATCCACAGGTACACGTCCAATGGACTCAAATGAGGTCAATTAGCCTATCAGAAGCTTCTAAAGCCATGACATTTTCTGGTCTTTTCCAAGCTGTTAAAGGCAGTCAACTTCATCTTCTGACCCACTGGAATTGTGATACAGTGAAATAATCTGTATGTAAACAATTGTTGGGAAAAATACTTGTCATGCACAAAGTAGATGTCCTAACCGACTTGCCAAAACTATAGTTTGTTCACAAGAAATTTGTGGAGTGGTTGAAAATGAGTTTTAATGACTCCAACCTAAGTGTATGTAAACTTCTGACTTCAACTGCATGTAGACCTACCTCACTGTTCTGCATAATGTAATTCTCTGGTTAATACTTTATTTTACTGTGTATGTTAAATCACTGATGTATAATGTCGTTTTTGTCCAATGTCCTCTTGTTTTTTCCAGTCAAATTTTTGGAAGTCATAAAGCCGTTTTGTGCGGTCTTACCTGAGATTCAGAAACCAGAGAGAAAGGTATAGTATACTGCAATTTCTCTTCACTAGCTTTTTTTTAACAATCTTAGCTCTGGTGATGTCTCTCTAAGATGTCCCTCTTTTCTTTCTTCAGATTCAGTTCAGAGAAAAAGTACTATGGACTGCCATCACTCTTTTCATCTTCCTGGTGTGCTGCCAGGTTAGTATCTGCCGGGCCTGAAAATCTTTCTCAGTGTAATTCTATCTATTGTATGGTGCTTGCAGAGAAATCCTGCAGCCCAAATCACATTTCATTTGTCACATGTTTTGTAAACAACCGGTGTAGACTAACAGTTTACTTATGGGCCCTTCCCAACAATGCAGAGAGAAAATAAAAATGAATACCAGGAGGAATAAATTGACATAATCTCTCACCAGCTGAACATATAGTTAAGGCCACAGGTAATGACTCAATGGGTGCAGTTGTAGCTCTTGTGGGTTCATTGTATTGGTTCATTCTTTGTCTTCTGTTCTCAAGATTCCGCTCTTCGGGATCATGTCCTCAGACTCCGCAGATCCCTTCTACTGGATGAGAGTAATCCTGGCCTCCAACAGAGGTGAGAAACCAACAGTCTGGTTCTGCTTAGTTTGAATGCTTGCCTGTATCTTATCAGTCATATTGATAAATGGCTCTCAATCTTGGCTGCTGATCTTGTTTGAACACATCCCTATTAAATTTTTGCTGTTTGGTTCGTACCTCTAACATGGAGAATTAGTTATTCCCTGTGATGGTATCAGGTCTTATCTCTTGACGAGCTGACTTTCTTTGGCTGATTTGTCGCTGTATTCAGAGTTTTGCCTTGGTATAATCCTCTTTCCCATTACAACAGTGTTGGCTCATAATAATAGTTGACTGAAAACAGTACTGTGATCCCACCATTCTACAGGTACTCTGATGGAGCTGGGTATCTCACCCATCGTTACCTCCGGTCTCATCATGCAGCTGCTGGCTGGAGCAAAGATCATTGAGGTTGGAGACACCCCCAAGGACAGAGCACTCTTCAATGGAGCACAGAAACGTATGTCCGACCTACAAAGTTTTTACCAAGGAATAGGATTAATCATGAGATAAGGGATGGTTATTTAACCACCTGACACCTGTTTTCTGAGTTGTGGGCTTATATGTGATGGGTAATTGAATAAGGGTCTATAGCCTGTCATAAAGCTGTGGCGTATTCAGTTTTTCATCGTCTACCAACTCATAGCTGTCCCAAGGATATTGAATGCAACCCAGCTCCCTTTGTCCTCTGCAGTGTTTGGAATGATCATCACCATTGGACAGTCTATCGTGTATGTGATGACAGGCATGTACGGAGACCCCTCAGAGATGGGTGCTGGGATCTGCCTGCTCATCATCATTCAGGTTAGTTAGACCCCCCCCCCATCACCACTACACTGCTCTCTGTAATGGCTGAAACCCAAGTGATAATGGACATGAGTGAACTGGACAGTTCATTCATTTGACCCATTAAGTACAGAGACCTTTCATTACTTAAACCCCTGGCTGCCATTTCTCTAATCTTTCAATCAGCGATTATCAGCTTTCATCCGCCTGGTCAGACTGTATTTGAAGCTCTGTTGTCCCTCTTTCTTCCCCAGCTTTTTGTGGCAGGTCTGATTGTGCTGCTGCTGGATGAGCTGCTGCAGAAGGGCTATGGGCTGGGCTCTGGTATCTCCCTGTTCATCGCCACTAACATTTGTGAGACCATCGTCTGGAAGGCTTTCAGCCCCACTACTGTCAACACTGGCAGAGGTATGTATACTGGCCTTACTGCCACCTGTAATTGTATAGACAATGTACTCTTGTTTTTCAGTCAGGGTTGCTCCCTCCGCTGTGGTTGGTTGAGTAACCTTGTCTCTTGTGTCTCAGGAACGGAGTTTGAAGGTGCCATCATTGCCCTGTTCCACCTGTTGGCCACTCGCACAGACAAGGTGCGTGCCCTGAGAGAGGCATTTTACCGCCAGAACCTGCCTAACCTCTTGAACCTCATCGCCACTGTCTTCGTCTTTGCTGTAGTGATATACTTCCAGGTCAGTGGACAGACAACCCCCTCTATAGTTGTAGCCTATATCGTCTTGGCTGTTTTTTGATTGGTTTAACAAATTGCTTTCAATTCATTGCTTAAAGCTAAAATCCGTAAATGGGGAAACTACGCCACTGTTTGCCTCAGTACTTTTGTTTTGTTGATGAAACGGAGGAGAGTCCAGCAGCGTGGTAAGGAAGTTGCTGTACATATTCTGGTGTTCTATCACGAGTGCAATGATGTGAGGGAAAGAAAGTGTTTGAAGTAACTTCTTTGTTGTAATATCCCAAACAGATGTGGCAGTTTCCCCCTTTATAGATTTCAGCTTTAAGTGACCTATGATATGACCATTGGATCTGACAATGTGAACAAATGGTCAGACCAAAAACCTGAATGATTGAACATCAGCTTTGAATACCATTACATCTCAGTAGTTGTTTGAAAGGTCTTGAACACTTCTCGCCTCCTTCCAGGGCTTCAGGGTGGACCTGCCCATCAAATCTGCCCGTTACCGTGGCCAGTACAACACCTATCCCATCAAGCTCTTCTACACCTCAAACATTCCCATCATCCTCCAGTCTGCCCTTGTGTCCAACCTGTACGTCATCTCTCAGATGCTCTCCACGCGATTCAGCGGCAACTTCCTGGTTAACCTGCTGGGAACCTGGTCTGTAAGTACCTATCAGAATAACCTTAGAGTGCTGCTTTAGTCAATCACACAGCAGTGGACTTACCTTACCAACTTTCATTACACCAGTACTATTTAAAATGCACATACACTTAGTTATTTTATCACATCCCATTTAAACCTTCATGAGTTAAACAGTACTGAATACTTCTGTGACATCTAGTAATGGGTGATCGTAAACAACGAAGAGTCTATTTGAAGCCATAATGTGGTTATGATCACATATTTTGGACTACCATGTAAGACCACTGGGAGGGTTGACAGAATTAAATATTTCACTTCAGCAGGCCTGTGTAAGAGCTAGCCTTTGGCAGGTTTTACTCAAACAGCCTTGATTGAGCTATGCTTACAATGAATCCACGACGTATAGATTATTTGTATGTGTGGTTGTTTGTGTATAGGATACTTCCACTGGAGGACCAGCTCGTGCCTACCCGGTTGGAGGTCTCTGCTACTTCCTCTCTCCCCCAGAGTCCTTTGGTTCTGTTCTGGATGACCCCATCCATGCTGCCATCTACATCGTCTTCATGCTTGGCTCCTGTGCCTTCTTCTCCAAGACATGGATCGAGGTTTCAGGATCCTCTGCCAAAGATGTGAGTCACTTGATGCACCAGATATATTTAGGTTATGTACAGTGAGGTATGTATGGTAGTTGCTATCGCAGGTCTGTATGTCCAACAGGTGGCTAAGCAGCTGAAGGAACAGCAGATGGTGATGAGGGGACACAGAGAGACCTCCATGGTGCATGAGCTCAACAGGTAAAAACATATGCACCTTTGGTTGCACTCTGGCCCAAGTGTCAAGAATTATTGGTGTGTATGCCTTGCTACACACTTCTAATATCTTGTGTTCTGTGTGAAGGTACATCCCCACGGCTGCAGCCTTCGGTGGCCTATGCATAGGTGGGCTGTCTGTCATGGCTGACTTCCTGGGTGCCATCGGTTCGGGTACTGGAATCCTATTGGCCGTCACCATCATCTACCAGTACTTTGAGATCTTCGTCAAGGAGCAGAGTGAAATGGGCAGCATGGGCGCGCTGTTATTCTAGAAACCCCCCTTCCTCCAACACATACCACAGACAGATGCAGCCTCCACAAATTCTTACTTTTTATTTTGCATTGTATCTAATGCGCACAAATCAGTACATTCTGCCTCTGGGATGCATCTTCTTTCCCAGCTTCTTTGTGTTCCCAGTAGCTCTTGAGGGCTCATATGCAGACTGGATCTCATCGGGGAAAGAAAGGCAGCATTTGTCCCAGTGTTCAGCATGGAATTGCACCTGTTCTGTCCCATTGTTCTTTCTTTTAATACCATTGCTGTCCTCTCTTGATCTGACCAGCCAGGATACTCTGCTGACTCTTATCTCCTATAGACAGGTTAAAAGCACAAAGGTTTGGCATGATGTTGTTGACTGACATCAAGCGAGGTTGGCTGAAGTGTGCTCAAGGAAATTTAAGGCTGAGACACCATCTAAAGGAGTCTGTGTTTAAACCAACACAAGCACTACACCTGGACATTTTTGGAGAGTGGAAAGAAAGCCGTGTCATGTTCATTTCAGGTCATCGCAAGCTGTGCATGGAGTTTGAAGAGCCACATATTGGGGTCAAAAAACATAAATATACGTGTAAATGTATTGTATTCCTTAAATGGCTCTGGGAATTTTCAACAAGTGTTGTCATTTTATATATTTTTTTAAATCATGGAATATATTTGTATTTGTGCTGGTCTTAGCAGGGGCATATGTTTGTCCTTTTTTTTGTCTCTGGGTCCTTTAAGGGAAGGGCTTGTCTGTTGTGGTCTTCTATTCCCAGTCTGAATCGCTGCACATACTGCCTATACGTGGGTTTGGAAAGGAAAGGGGATGCATTTTTGGGGGTTTTACTTTATGTATTGGACATAATTGTATTATTAAAAAACAAAATTCTCAACACAACTAAAATAATTTCTTTCAGAATGTCATGCACCATGCCACCCACTGAGAGAAACCATTGCAGTGACCCCAAATAAAATGCTATTATGGATAGGGTCTTTGTGTAGGCCAAGATGTTTCAATAAAAGCTGAAAAGCATATAATTCTGCGTTGAACATTCACAGGTCAGGCTGAATCACTACAATATGCATCAAACTGGGTACAAAACCTATATATAATTATGTGGTATGTACTCCCAACCAGTGATGATTTTACCATGTAAATCTTGGTGGGGAAAAAATAATAATAAGTGGGATGCATGCCAGCAAAGCCACTACACAACACATGAATTGCACTATAATGGTGACAAATGGTGCCTGCAAAGTGCCTACATAAACCTTTCCCAACATCTTACCACTGTTACACCTGGCTATCAGTGGAGCCTTGTCTGGCAATGAAACAGTTCATTGTCTCATTTACTGCCTTTAAAAAAAACATGGCTGACTTGTTTAAACAAAAATTGTCAATGGCACTTGAGATGTACAAACTGTAGCATATGGGGATGACAAGCGGCTAAGAGGCAATCCGTAATTTAGACTAAGACATGAGTAAGTAGCATGTATGTAGTCAACTATTTGTTTAGCACTTGAAATGTACAGTGACAGAATTCAGAACATGGGCAGTTCTTAGTGTTCTCCCTGTACACCATGTCAGAACTGTAGGATAAAGGGGGCAGACAATGAAAGCTCTTACAATATTCTATGACTACATTCCTCTAAAACAGGTTATAGGCTACATGTACACCGCCAAGTCAGAACAGTAGGTGAAATTATTAGGGTGAGGCACATGGGCTACTAACATCTTACTACACAACATACACTTAGTATTACTTTCTTAGCTACACTATACATATCTCCCTGGCATACTACATCATTTATGCAGCAGCATACAATATGTTTTTGGACTCACCTTGTGCTGTGTTCACTTGAACAGGAAGGTGGCGCAGTGGTCCATGTGCAAATTTTGTCATCAAAGTCTGGCATTCTCTGGATTTATGGTGTTTTCAAAACAACTGGGAACTGAAAAAAAAGGTTGAATCATGTCATTGATCTTCAGGTCGTAGCTCTAGAAAGAGGCCAGATTTACAATTCAGAGTTGGATGACCGTTCAAAATGTATTTTCCCAGTTGGAGCTCGTTTAATCCCGACTTCCCAGTTGTCTAGAACTCACTGAAGTCAAGTTTAAGCCATATTATTTAGTAAACTTTTGGAAAAAAATTGTTTGACCAGATACAATGCTATTTCACAGTGAACAAATTGACAACAGAAGTCCAGCATGCTTATAGGGAAGGACACTCAACAAGCACAGCACTGACACAAATGACATGATTGGCTGAGAGAAATTGATACAATTATTGTGGGGGCTGTCTTGTTAGACTTCAGTGCAGCTTTCGGCATTATTGATCATAGTCTGCTGCTGGAAAAACACATGTGTTATGGCTTTACACCCCCTGCTATAATGTGGATAAAGAGTTACTTGTCTAACAGAACACAGAGGATGTTCTTTATGGAAGCCTATCAAATATAATCCAGTTAGAATCAGGAAGTCCCTAGGGTAGCTGCTTAGGCCTCTTGCTTTTTTCAATTTTATTAACGACATGCCACTGACTTTGAGTAAAGCCAGTTTCTATATATGCGGATGACTCAACACTATACACGTCAGCTACTACAGTGACTGAAATGACTGCAACACTCAACAAAGAGTTCGTTTCAGAGTGGGTGGCAAGGAATAAGTTAGCCCTAAATATTTATAAAACTAAAAGCATTGTATTTTGAACAAAACACTCACTAAAACCTAAATCTCAACTAAGTCTTGTAATAAATAATGTGGAAATTGAGCAAGTTGAGATGACTAAACTGCTTGGAGAAACACTAGATTGTAAACTGTCATGGTCAAAACATATTGATGCAGTTGTAGCTAAAATGGGGAGAAGTCTGTCTATAATAAAGCGATGCTCTGCCTTCTTAACAACACTATCAACAAGGCAGGTCCTACAGGCCCTAGTTTTGTCGCACCTTGACTACTGTTCAGTCGCATGGTCAGGAAAATTGCAATTGGCTCAGAACAGGGCAGCACGGCTGGCCCTTGGATGTACACAGAGAGCTAATATTAATAATATGCATGTCAATCTCTCCTGGCTGAAAGTGGAGGAGAGATTGACTTCATCACTACTTTTATTTTTGAGAGGTATTGACATGTTGAATGCACCGAGCTGTCTGTCTAAACTACTAAACTAAAATTAGATTTAAAAACAGATTATAAAAAAACCCTTGTGGAACAGCGGGGACTGTGAAGCAACACAAACATTGGCACAGACACATGCATACACACACACGATAACATACGCACTATACATACACATGGATTTAGAGTTTACTCCACCATGTGGTAATGGTGGAGTAGGGGCCTGAGGGCACACAGTGTGTTGTGCAATCTGTGAATGTATTGTAATGTTTTAAAATTGTATAAACTGCCTTAATTTTGCTGGACCCCAGCTGCCAAAGCAGCAGCTAATGGGGATCCATAATAAATACAAATGCAAATCATTTTCTGATACTCCACAGGGGTTGGTAGGCGTTGCCCCTAACCACTGGTCCAGGGTGTGATTGTTATTTTATCTTCAAGGGGATGTTTAATCTGAAATATTTAGCTACACTCGCAATAACATCAGCTAAACACATGTATGTGACCAATAAAATTTGATATGATTTTTTAAATCCTAGATCTACCTCACGAGCCTATCGGATGAGCTAAACTACTTCTATGCTCGCTTCGAGGCAAATAACACTGAAACATGCATGAGAGCAGCAGCTCTACCGGAAGACTGTGTGATCACGCTCTCCGCAGCTGATGTGAGTAAGGCCTTAGGACATCACAACACGTCACCCGATTGAAATGCTATTAGCGCGCACCACCGCTAACTAACTAGCCATTTCACATTGGTTACAACTGCACGACCAGGCACGACTCCAACACCATCATTAAATTTGCCGATGACACAACAGTGGTAAGCCTGATCACCGACAACAATGAGACAGCCTATAGGGAGGTCAGAGACCTGACTGTGTGGTGCCAGGACAACGACCTCTCCCTCAACGTGATCAAGACAATGGAGATGATTGTGGACTACAGGAAAAAGAGGACCGAGCATGCACCCATTCTCATCGACGGGGCTGTACTGGAGCAGGTTGAGAGCTTCAAGTTCCTTGGTGTTCACATCACCAACAAGCACACCATGACAGTTGTGAAGCGGGCACGACAAAACCTATGCCCCCTCAGGAGACTGACAAGATTTGGCATGGGTCCTAAGATCCTCAAAAGGTTTTACAGCTGCACCATCGAGACCATCCTGACTGGTTGCATCACTGCCTGGTATGGCAAATGCTCAGCCTCCGACCGCAAGGCACTACCTGTAGTGCGAACGGCCCAGTACATCACTGGGGCCAAGCTTCCTGCCATCCAGGACCTCTATACCAGGCAGTGTCAGAGGAAGGCCCTAAAAATTGTCAAAGACTCCAGTCACCCTAGCCATAGACTGTTCTCTCTGCTACAACACGGCAAGCGGTACCGGAGCGCCAAGTCTAGGTCCAAGAGGCTTCTAAACAGCTTCTACCCCCAAGCCATAAGACTCCTGAACATCTAGTCAAATGGCTACCCAGACTATTCGCATTGTCCCCCTCCCCTCTCCACACCACTGCCACTCTCTATGCATAGTCACTTTAATTAACTCTACCTACATGTACATACTCCCTCAACTAACCGGTGCTCCCGCACATTGACTCTGTACCGGCACCCCCCCTGTATATATTATTATTTTATTTTTCATTACTTGTTACCTTTATCTCTTATTCTTATCTGTATTTTTTGAAACTGCACTGTTGGTTAGGGGCTCGTAAGTAAGCATTTCACTGTTAGGTCTACACCTGTTGTATGCGGCGCGTGTGATTTATTTATTATAACATTTCAATACAATACAAACATAGGACATCACAACATGTATATTTTCTCTGAAGAAAGATAAACTAACATTAAAAGTAAAAAAAAATTAAATCACAAGAATTTACTTTCAAAAGTTAAAGTACCTAAAATAAAATAAAGGTCAGTTGTACAAATTTATGATGTACGAGTTATGATGTATGAGTTTTAAGAATACAGTGTTTTTTATGTTATTGTCTAATTCTAGAGATTTTATAAAATATTGTATTTCAAGTAAAAATATGTTGCATTTGGGAACAGATTTCAAATATTTGTTTTTGTGTATATACAATTTGGCAGAGAGAATGAAGAAATTAACAAGTAATTCAATAGTTTTGTTTTCATATCAGTAATAACATATTACATTGTTCATTGTAAATACATGGGTCTTGTTGATGAAATTAAAC
Organism: Salmo salar; assembly: GCF_965601325.2. Taxonomy (NCBI): domain Eukaryota; kingdom Metazoa; phylum Chordata; class Actinopteri; order Salmoniformes; family Salmonidae; genus Salmo; species Salmo salar. Next base: position 82,051,039 of record NC_138302.1, on the reverse strand, counting down.
ATGTTAATTCTTAACTCGCTCCAAAATAACTTCACAGTCACACATAAAAAATGTGTATTATAGTTTCCTCTTCTTTATCACAGAAAAGGCATTGTCCTCTAAGTCCATGAATTTAGACAAGTTATTGCAAGGATAGATTTTGTGCAAAATTTTAAAGTGAATTTCTTTTACTTTATTTCATCTACAAAATGTGTGAGGGAGCAACCAAGCTTTCTTCCATTCAATTTCAGTAATATATGCATTCCAGAAGAATTTCACTCAAGGCGAGATCTTGTTTCTTGGTGTTAAATTATCTTATGAATGTATTATTACATTTCTTATCCAACAGGGGACAACCTTCTAACATAGGTTGTGCATCTTGACATGTTCTCCAAAACACAAATGAGATTTCATAAATTGAGTAAGTATTGAAGGTATTGCTTTACAGAAAGAATTACATTTTTTATAATGTATTGGGAAGTTATATGTTTCTAACAACTTTCTATAAGAGAGTTGCTTAGTTAAACTTGTCTAGTTAAATAAATGTTAAATAAAAAATAAAAATAAATAATAGTATATACCTCAAGCTGCGTTAATCACGACTGGGCGCCCAGACGACGTCATTAGTATGCGTCCAAGAGTCGAAGGAGAGAACGGTCAAAGGTAACTGCAACAGCAGCCGGGGGATTAGCGTCATGATAGCAACACTCGCTGGATCCTATCGACATGAAGACTTCCGGTTTTTGTATGTTGTCTTCAAAATAAAAGTCCGATAAAAAACACTATGATACGAAATCAACATTTTTTGCAGCTTTGCGTAGTGCATAATATAAAAAATATATATACATTACCAATCAAAGGTTTGGACACACCTAGTCATTCAAGGGTTTTTCTTTATTTTTACTATTATCTACACTGTAGAATAATAGTAAAGACATCAAAACTATGAAATAACACATATGGAATTATGTAGTATCCAAAAAAAGAGTTAAACAAATATATTTGAGATTTGAGATTCTTCAAATTAGCCACCATTTGCCTTGATGACAGCTTTGCACAGGAATGCATTTCAATTAACAGGTGTGCCTTGTTAAAAGTTAATTTGTGGAATTTCTTTCCTTCTTAATGCGTTTCAGCCAATCAGTTGTGTTGTGACATGGTAGGGATGGTATACAGAAGATATCCCTATTTGGTAAAAGATCCAAGTCCATATTATGGCAGGAACGGCTCAAATAAGCAAAGAGAAATGACAGTCCATCATTACTTGATGACATGAAGGTCAGTCAATCCAGAAAATGTCAAGAACTTTTGAAGTTTCTTTGGGCTCCCGAGAGGCGCAGTGGTCTAAGGCACTACATCTCAGTGCTAGACGCGTCACTATATACCCTGGTTCGATTCCAGGCTGTATCACAACCGGCCGTGATTGGGAGTCCTATAGGGCGGCGCACAATTGGCCCAGTGTCGTCCGGGTAAGGGTTTGGACGGGTGTTATAAGAATTTTATATCTTGATGATAATAATCAATAATCAATTCGCCTTGACTAATGCCCAAGGTTTGTAAGACAATGGGTTAAAATAATTAGGCAAGGACTCAGTTTTCGGCAAAAGGTTTCTGTAGCTTTATTCAGAGAACGTTCTGCCGTCAGGCTAACAAAACAGTCATTATATAGTTCTTGCTTACTTACGCACATGCATTTACACACAATCTGTTGGTGACCTGCAACCCCCATAAACTTCTAACACTGTTTATCACCTTCTGGCTCACCCTTCTGGCTTTCCTTCAAGGTTAGGAACTCTCTGAAGTTTTACTCCCTTGACCATCTGCTTCTCTATCTCTCTATACTAATTGCATACACACATTTCTTTCCCTCTCCAGTGGACTTTCCGGAACTAATCAGACCAATCGATCCCTACATTGATCATTACATTGAATATTCATTAACCATGCTGTATGACTAATAATTCATCATGGTTTATTGATTCATTTACCTTTATTAGATAATTCTCTTATCAATTCCACCCTTAAATGATTCACTAATTCACCATGATGATCAGATGCTATATGAGAACCCTACTAATCACATTCTATATGTAATCACACATAATTATACGCTATATGGAAATACAAATAATCGCTATATGGAAATACAAATAATCACTTTATGGAAATACAAATAATCACTTTATGGAAATACAAATAATCACTTTATGGAAATACAAATAATCACACGCTATATGGAAATTAATTGTGATACAAGGATTAAACAAGACCAATACATGAATCTTCCTCTTACTCCTCAATGACTGTCCTGGGCCTATTTCCAATTATGACACTTCTGTTTAGGATTTTCATCATAATTTTCATTAAAGGAACAGTGAATCTAAATGTTGAAAATTGTTTTATCAAACATTGGCTCCTCGTTATTGAAAGAGACGGAGCCATCTTCCTGGCCTGGAGGCCCACGTTCGCCATCCCACTGATCGGAGCTCGGAATCGGTCCATATCTCACCATCTGCTGCGTCATCGATCTCTCTAGAGTCCTGGTGATTAAACCTCTCACACATGGGACGAGACAACATCCACACAACACAAACACACTCATACAGGTGAAAGCAGCCCATAATACAGTTCTTACAACACTTTTCCATTTCCCAAACATGGGATGTGTTATCAGGAATGTACGTACAGCAATGAACCTAATCATTCTACCTACACTGCCCTCTTCTGCCAATAACATATCGAGAGTCAGTCTATTTTACCAGGTCATGAGGGGGGTGGCGGATAACTGGTCAGAGAACCTCTTTACTGCATCCCCGTTTTCATTCATGAATCTCTGTTGATTATAAAATATGTCATTAATCCAATCCACATTTTTATTTATTGTTAACCACCAAAATAATGTAGTGTTAAATCCTTCACATATTTGATTCATAGCTTTGTATTCATCTGGAACTTCCCTGAAGATGCCAATAGCATCCATCTAGACAAAGCTACTCCCATCCTGGTCAAAACTCCTCCTGTGCCTACTTTAGCCTCCTATAACTGGCCTCTGATGACTAACTTGAACTGGTTGGACCTATAACTCCAGGGCGCAAGCTCCTAACCACCCTTTGTGGTAATTTCTGTTGTATGCGTCCTTTGCTGGTACTGGCCCACCCTCCATCAGTTATAGCTGCTATGAGGTTAAACATTTTCTCCTGTGCTTTCACCTAAGTCAGTCACATTCACGATTACTTTCAGCCATTAAAGTCATCTAAGTTCTCAGTGCCATTCTTATATCTATAACACTGGTACTCATCAGGAGTTAAGGTGAACCGAGGTGGGTTGGCTGAGTACTTCAATCTGGCCAACCCCAATTCCTGTACAGTTGTCTGCTTTCCCAGGAAATTGTTTAATGTTTACCTTAAATCCTACATCTTGATCTTCTTTGACTCTTTATTCTGTAAGTCACTCATCAGTGTATTATATATACTGCTCAAAAAAATAAAGGGAACACTTAAACAACACATCCTAGATCTGAATGAAAGAAATAATCTTATTAAATACTTTTTTCTTTACATAGTTGAATGTGCTGACAACAAAATCACACAAAAATAATAAATGGAAATCCAATTTATCAACCCATGGAGGTCTGGATTTGGAGTCACACTCAAAATTAAAGTGGAAAACCACACTACAGGCTGACCCAACTTTGATGTAATGTCCTTAAAACAAGTCATAATGAGGCTCAGTAGTGTGTGTGGCCTCCACGTGCCTGTATGACCTCCCTACAACGCCTCGGCATGCTCCTGATGAGGTGGCGGATGGTCTCCTGAGGGATCTCCTCCCAGACCTTGACTAAAGCATCCGCCAACTCCTGGACAGTCTGTGGTGCAACGTGGCATTGGTGGATGGAGCGAGACATGATGTCCCAGATGTGCTCAATTGGATTCAGGTCTGGGGAACAGGCGGGCCAGTCCATAGCATCAATGCCTTCCTCTTGCAGGAACTGCTGACACACTCCAGCCACATGAGGTCTAGCATTGTCTTGCATTAGGAGGAACCCAGGGCCAACCGCACCAGCATATGGTCTCACAAGGGGTCTGAGGATCTCATCTCGGTACCTAATGGCAGTCAGGCTACCTCTGGCGAGCACATGGAGGGCTGTGCGGCCCCCCAAAGAAATGCCACCCTACACCATGACTGACACACCGCCAAACCGGTCATGCTGGAGGATGTTGCAGGCAGCAGAACGTTCTCCACGGCGTCTCCAGACTCTGTCACGTCTGTCACGTGTTCAGTGTGAACCTGCTTTCATCTGTGAAGAGCACAGGGCGCCAGTGGCGAATTTGCCAATCTTGGTGTTCTCTGGCAAATGCCAAACGTCCTGCACGGTGTAGGGCTGTAAGCACAACCCCCACCTGTGGACATCGGGCCCTCATACCACACTCATGGAGTCTGTTTCTGACCGTTTGAGCAGACACATGCACATTTGTGGCCTGCTGGAGGTCATTTTGCAGGGCTCTGGCAGTACTTCTCCTGCTCCTCCTTGCACAAAGGCGGAGGTAGCGGTCCTGCTGCTGGGTTGTTGCCCTCCTACAGCCTCCTCCACGTCTCCTGATGTACTGGCTTGTCTCCTGGTAGCGCCTCCATGCTCTGGACAATACGCTGACAGACACAGCAAACCTTCTTGCGACAGCTCGCATTGATGTGCCATCCTGGATGAGCTGCACTACTTGAGCCACTTGTGTGGGTTGTAGACTCCGTCTCATGCTACCACTAGAGTGAAAGCACCGCCAGCATTCAAAAGTGACCAAAACATCAGCCAGGAAGCATAGGAACTGAGAAGTGATCTGTGGTCCCCACCTGCAGAACCACTCCTTTATTGGGGGTGTCTTGCTAATTGCCTATAATTTCCACCTGTTGTCTATTCCATTTGCACAACAGCATGTGAAATGTATTGTCAATCAGTGTTGCTTCCTAAGTGGACAGTTTGATTTCACAGAAGTGTGATTGACTTGGAGTTACATTGTGTTGTTTAAGTGTTCCCTTTATTTTTTTGAGCAGTGTAGTTTATCTTCTACTTCTTCTCAATGACAACGGTATCGTATGATTAGTACCAGAAGGTGGTGGATCTGAATGTATCAGAAAGATTAGACTATGATGCAGCTCAGAGTCTCTACTCTTCCCAAAAACCACCAACCCTCTCCTGCCCTTAGTCTCTCTGCTAGGTACCACCCCATACTCACACCTCTAGGAGCACACACAGTGATGAACGGTCGGGATAGGAAATCTTCGTTAAGGAGGTAACCCCCGGGCCCTGTTGGTACTCGGTTCTTCTCCTAACTCTGTGTGTGTTCAGCAGTGCTCATATGTGTACATACCTTCTTGCAGTGGATAACGTGGACCCAAGTGACTCTCAGCTTTTCTAATGGCAAAGGCAGTGGTTTAACAGAACCTGGTATGGGCTTTCCCAACGGTGTTGCTTCCAGTTTTTTCTCCTCAGGGACTGGATCCACACCCAGTCTCCTGGTTGTACGGAGTGAATCACCTTCTCCTGTAATTCACCTGTTGGACACAAAATCTTGGACATACGGGTTTGGTTAACAAACAGTCTTCATTCTATTTATTCAACCCGATTAGCTAAACTGTCATCCATCATTTAAAGAGATAGCTCCTAGTAAACCAACTCTAGGGATAATATCTTGACTTAATATTTTAGCTACCATAATCATGTCCACCAAGTAAGTTGGGAACGCTTCTACCCATTTGCTATACTTATCTATTCTTGTTAAACACCCCTTCTTCCCCTTAATTCAGAATATCTCAATAAGGTCCATTTCCAACTGTTGGAATGGATATCTTACAAAAAAAATGGTTTAAGTAATTATCCTCTAGGCCATCACTCTTTCCTAACTACTCTACTATACTTCCCTCCCCTTGATACATTGCTTAGCCTATGTATCAATATTGCTGCGTATCCATACAATGTCTTTGGTAGGATAAGTAAATTATCCTTATTTCAGACCTTCTCTTGTAGGATGCCCCCTTTCATTTTCCACATGTCCAATTCTCCCTGGGGCCTTCATCCTCGGCTATTCTGTAACAATTCTCTGTCAAGTGTTTTATCTTCTTTAAGATTTATCTGTGCTGTTTTGTATGGTTTTAAATGTCTATGTGCTTGTCTGTGTAAATAGTAACTTTCTCTCCTTTCTTATTTCACCGGTTCTAGTCAATGCTACTATTTCGGCCTACTGTGCAGAATAGTGTCTGGGCAATGGTTCAGTGTCTAACACCTGAAACCAACTAAGCTTTCATTGCCCTTTTAGTTAGGGTAACAATTACTTTCAACAAAATTATACTAATCTCCTCCTAGCGAATTTACCAAACATAAACTTAAAATCAAAACTAAAATACATGCCTGCCAATTGAGCTGATAGTCTCTCCATGAATTAATATCGTAGAGCTTAGTGAACCAAATTCTCTTCCTATCTACTCCTGATGGCCCCCCTCCTTTCTTCCTGCTACTCCCCAACCCTCAAGGTTTCAGCAGTGCAGGGGAGGATTTCTCCGTCTGCCCTTCTATCTGTCTCCAGCTTTTTTTTTTCTTTCTTTTTTTTTATAACAGAAAGTATCAAATCTGGGTTGTTTCCAAATATTGACTAAATGTCTCATTGTCTCCTTGGTTGCACTCCTGAACTTTAGAAAAATCAACCTGTCTAGATATTGCATATCTACTTAAATTTATCTCGATACCCTCAATAATCCTGGATCACCTACAGATGTCATATATCCCTGTCCTGTTGACATAAGTCTACCATTATTAAACTTATTCACAACAAAATATAGTAATACTATTAAATTCCACAGCCTTGTTGTGTTCTCTCTTACACTGAATCCAACAACAGCTGACTTCCTAAGGGAAAATAAACATATCTAGATCATGTAAAAAATACCCCTGCTACTGGTCAAAATATTTTCAAATCACATAATCAGATCAAAATGACTAATCTGATTTACTCCACCAAGAAAAATTATTTTACCCTTATTGTTCTAGGAAAATAGACTTAAGGAAGCCTACCCTTAGTCTAAGGCTTTGCCCTTATAGTCCTCTCATTGGTTCAAATTATCAATTGTGTCTAAGAACTTTAACTCCATCATTATCAGTTCTCCAAATTCCCTTAAAATCAATATCACCAATGACCTTAATTTCACCATCCAAATGGCTTTTCAATGTGGCTGATCAGACCACACAGGAAAAGTCACCAGAGGGATCAAAAGTCATACCACCCTTTCAGAACCGTGTTTCTTACTACATTAAACAAATTAAAGCTAAGAACTTTATCTACATTTTGTATCCCAGGTTCCCAGAACATTCCCTATCAAAAGAATTTCATGTGTTTATTAAAACTCAGAAAACAAGACACGCCCCAGTATCACACAGAAATTTGATTCTCTCTCCCATTACTGTTAGTGTCAAATAGGGTTTCTGTTCTTGTTGTAATGCCAAATCAATTGTAGCCAATTCAAAAACTTCACAATCCCTGTTTATAACTAAATTCTGAAAATCGTCCTTCCCCTCACTAGTGTCTGTTCCCCCGCTCTCCATAGTTACTCCTGCCCCATCCTCCTCCTCCTCCTCCTCTGAGTCTGGCTGGGGCCGCCTGACCTTCTTTTCTTTGTATCTGTCTCTACTCCCTCTCTGGCCTTGCTTGTCTCTGTTTTTGTTACAATCTCTACCAGAATGGTTTCCCTCCCTGCAGCGGTTACACTGTGCTTTACACTGTCTAGCAAGGTGTTCTAGCTTGTGACAATTGAAACACTGCTTCTCTCCATCCCTGTTATTCTGTTCTCTTTTGTCACCTCTGCCATTCCCTGCAATCTCTCCTAGAGTGGCCATCAGATATTCTGCTCCTTTCCTTTCCTTCTTCGCTTTCTCACCTTTGCCAAGTTGCTCATAGTGTACAGCATATCTCTTTACTTCCCTCAGATCTGCTAGCCCCCACCTTACGAGGTTCTGTTTAATGGCGCGACTTATCTCGGGACGCATTCCACTGAGGAAATCCACTGAGGAAATCCATCCACTATCGGGGGTTCTATTAACCCACTGTTTGCGTTGAACACGTCCTTTAATCTCTCTAGGTATTGGCTTATAGTCTCACTGTCTTCTTGTTTACACTCGTGAACCTTAGAGAAATCTGCATGTCGGTGATAGTGGTCCCTCAGATTATTACATAGCTGTGTGATTTTCTCGACATATTGTCCATCTATCGCCCAGGGCACTACTATCAAATCCCCATTTCCTGGTACCCAATTTCCCCTAACTGCTGCCCAATCTTTTCCCACCAGCTGTCTAACTGCTCTCTCTACTTCACCCGTGTTTAGTTTAAAGCTGGCTGCCAGAGCCTCCAAATCTCTCTTGAACCCATCCATACCTGTCTTGGGATGTCCTACCCCTTCTACTGCCCTGGCTACATCTCTCTGAGTCCATGCTCTATATACCTCCAGCGTCGGCCCCTGTCCTTCCTCCACAGCTCGGGGGTTAGGTAAGGCTATCAGAGGGTACTGTCTGACTGCCCTCTCCTTCTCTTCTATCCCTTCCGAATCATTCTCACTTCCCTCTTGTCTATCTCTATCCGGACTTTGGTTATGGGAAACGAGTCTACTGAGGGCTCTGGGTTGTGCAGCACCACTAACACGCTCTCTTCCCCTAGTTCTCATCTTTCTCTCTCCCTCCATTTCTATCCACTTTTTCAATAAAGTGGCTAAATCCTGTCCTCCTCCCTGTGTCTCTTCCTCTCTACCTCCCTCGGCTCCCTGAGGACCAGCATATGGGGGAGGGGGTATTGGTACGGGCGGCACTTGATGTGGTTGCCTCCGTCTCACTACCACCACCTCGTCATCTGGGTTCTCCTGCCACCCCTGGTCAGCCAGGGAGGGGTATAATTCGGGTTTAGATGGTGTCTCTGTGGGAGCCGTGGGAGTCCTCTCTGTCTGCTCCTGGCTACCCAAACATTCATTTTTAGTAACTCCCTTACTCTTGGCCCCCTCCACTCTCTTTCTAGCTTCTGCCAGCCAAACCCGAGCAGTGTCAAAGCCCTCTGTGCGCTGCTTCTCTATCTTACCCCCACTGACCCTATGTATTTGTTTTACCATTAATTCCAATCTTTCAACATTTAACCATCCATCAAAATCGTATTTCTTCCTCCATTTCGGGCCAAAATAAATGTTCCTCTTATCTTTCCCCAACATAAACCGTTCATCTCCCGTCAATACCGGGATCTCCTTAGAGGATTTACTACCCATGTTGTTAAAGTACACTCGTATTTATTCTGCTTCTTCTCCCAATCTAGAATTTTTGAAATATTATTCGTAAGAACCTTAAACTATCTTTTATTCTATGTGCTTTAATTTATACAACTCTGAACCAAATACAATCAGTGTCTACTCGCTGTTAATCTTTATGTGTATGCTATTTACCGTTATTAACCTAGAATTTGGAGAATAATTATTTGCATGCTATATTACACATTGTTTCTATCTCCAGCTTAAAAGAACAAACCAGCTGTTTTCGCGACTGTTGATTTTAACAATATGTTTTCTATATGTATCAACACCCATTAATTTTCCTTCTCACAATATAGTTATTCTGCTAGAATGATTATACGTATCTATCCAAACACCCTGCCTTCATCTCATTCGTGATTGTTGACAGAATTCTCCTCACACGCAATCCCTCATCCCAGCAAAGATACTCTATCTCTCTCGAAACTTTATCTATAGAGGGGATATTGATCGGACATTAGGTCTCATACGTATACAACTATAAACTCTTTTCCAGGGGTCGTAAAGCCCTAGTTAACAGCCTATTTATCTGTTGCTTCATGTAACTCTTGACACTAATATCTGTTTCTCACTCCGCCATATTAGGTCTCACTTCACCCATAGATATCAGACCTAAATCCTTTATTTAGGTACCGACTATCCCCTTATGGTTTTTTTACCCTTGTGCTACGTTATCAGGTCTCACCACAAGCCCTAGTTTAGTTTTATGCAGTGGCCACAGTTGCTCAGGGTCGATTTCGGACCCTGTCTCGTTTTCGAATTCGTCGTTTTGAATTTACAACTACCTCCTGCCTTCCATTCGCGCAGAATACTTGATTCCCTTTAAAACCGATTTTTCTCCACGCGAACTTCTGAAGCCAGGTCACCAGCTATAACATTCACCAATTTCAGCGTCTAACACCCAGAGTAGATTAAAATCCTCTACTTGCTCTCGCCTTTCACTCTCACATCAATCGCTTTTGCCTTTCACTCACAACAATCGCTTTTGCCTTTCACTCACAACAATCGCTTTCTCATCAAATGCCAACACCCAATTGTGTCCCTTATTCCATCATGCAATGCAGACATACAAGTGTATTTCTCATTTCATCATGTAATGCAGACCTATAGGTACTTCACTCATTTCACCATGCAATGCAGACTCACAGGTGTATCACTCATTTCACTATGTTATGCAGACCTATAGGTTTATCACTCACTCCTTATTTAATGTAATCATACAGGTGCTATTCCCCAAAAGTATGAATAAAGTCTACTAACCTTATCATTTGCAGCTGAGTTTTTCAATGTTCGTTGAATCTCGTCACCACCTCTGTCGCGTACCAGTTTGCCACCGGCCTGTAAAGAACCCACAGAAAAGGGCCAGGTCTTTGATTTACGGATATTTCATCCGCCCGTGCACGGTTTCCGTGTCTCCTTGGAACGACAGCGGCAGTTTGAGATCCGGCTCGAATAGGACCAATTGTTATAAGAATTTTATATCTTGATGATAATAATCAATAATCAATTCGCCTTGACTAATGCCCAAGGTTTGTAAGACAATGGGTTAAAATAATTAGGCAAGGACTCAGCTTTCTGCAAAAGGTTTCTGTAGCTTTATTCAGAGAACGTTCTGCCGTCAGGATAACAAAACAGTCATTATATAGTTCTTGCTTACTTACGCACATGCATTTACACACAATCTGTTGGTGACCTGCAACCCCCACAAACTTCTAACACTGTTTATCACCTTCTGGCTCACCCTGTTCCTTTCCTTCAAGGTTAGGAACTCTCTGAAGTTTTACTCCCTTGACCATCTGCTTCTCTATCTCTCTATACTAATTGCATACACACATTTCTTTCCCTCTCCAGTGGACTTTCCGGAACTAATCAGACCAATCGATCCCTACATTGATCATTACATTGATTATTCATTAACCATGCTGTATGACTAATAATTCATCATGGTTTATTGATTCATTTACCTTTATTAGATAATTATCTTATCAACGGGGTAGGGCGTCATTGTAAATAAGAATTTGTTCTTAACTGACTTGCCTGGATAAATCAAAACTATTTTTAAAAAGTTGCACAAACCGTCAAGCGCTATGATGAAACTGGCTCATATGAGGACCGCCACAGGAAAGGAAGACCCAGAGTTACCTCTGCTGCAGAAGATAAGTTCATTAGAGTTACCAGCCTCAGAAATTGGCAATTAACTGCACATCAGATTGCACCTCACAGAGTTCAAGTAACAGACACATCTCAACATCAACTGTTCAGAGGAGACTGTGTGAATCAGGCCTTCATGGTCAAATTGTTGAAAAGAAACCACTACTAAAGGACACCAATAATAAGAAGAGACTTTCTTTGGCCAAGAAACACGAGCAATGGACATTAGACCGGTGGAAATCTGTCCTTTGGTTTGATGAGTCCAAATTTGAGATTTTTGTTTACAACCACCAAGTCTTTGTGAGACACAGAGTAGGTAAACGGATGATCTTTGCATGTGTGGTTTAACACATCATTCCATATGTGTTATTTCATAGTTCTGATATCTTCACAATTATTCTACAATGTCTACAATTTTTACTATTTTCTACAATGAAAATAGTAAAAATAAAGAAAAACCTTGAATGAATAGGTTTGTCCAAACTTTTGACTGGTGCTGCGTATATAACTACACGGGGGAAAATCTAAACTAGAGAATTACTACTTTATGAGATTAAAAATATTAAGGTGAAGCACATTGAGAAATGGTTGGAGCTTATGTCAAAACATAAAATCAAATCAAATTTTATAATAAGAGCCTACTGGTTTTCATAGAGCTTGCGATTTCCTCATCTGATAAACCTCTACCACAACTTTCTGTCTCTAAGTGGTAGTATTCATTTCCAATATTTTGGGTGACTGAGATTTGATTGAGCTGCACCACTGATACTTCCTCATACGAAATCTTGGCTACATCAGGATGAAAATCAGAAGCAAGTTATTTATCCTTGAGTGTGTACATTTTGCATGTTAAGTTGGCACTCTGAGGTCTTCTCTGAGCAGTTGACAATTCTTAATTTAAACTCTGTTGTTCAGAGCCGCATGAAATGACAGTATATATTTATTATACAGACCCTAATGAGTATTCCCTAAAATACTTTTACTGCGCACCTAGAATAGTGTTTGCTCTATAAGCCAATATATTTTCCATATACGTGATTCCCATTGTGGCCAATGGAATGGGTGGAGTAAAAGGCAGGCAACACTCCGTATTATTCAGAGCCCCATGAAATGACACCATACTGTCAAAGTCAGGAAGTTTACATACACCTTAGCCAAATACATTTAAACTCAGTTTTTCACAATTCCTGACATATAATCCTGAAACAAATTCCCTCTTAGGTCAGTTAGGATCACCATTTTATTTTAATAATGTGAAGTGTCAGAATGTCAGCGAATGATTTATTTCAACTTTTATTTCTTTCATCACGTTCCCAGTGGGTCAGAAGTTTACATACACTCAATAAGTATTTGGTAGCATTGCCTTTAAATTGTTTAATTTGGGTCAAACATTTCAGGTATCCTTCCACAAGCTTCCCACAATAAGTTGGGTGAATTTTGGCCCATTCCTCCTGACAGAGCTGGTGTAATTGAGTCAGGTTTGTAGGCCTGCTTGCTCGCACACGCTTTTTCAGTTCTGCCCACAAATCTTCTATAGGATTGAGGTCAGGGCTTTGTGATGACCTCTCCAATACCTTGACATTGTTGTCCTTAAGCCATTTTGCACAACTTTGGAAGTATGCTTGTGGTCATTGTCCATTTGGAAGACCCATTTGCGACCAAGCTTTAACTTCCTGACTGATGTCTTGAGATGTTGCTTCAATATATCCACATAATTTTCCTACCTCATGATGCCATCTATTTTGTGAAGTGCATCACTCCCTCCTGCAGCAAAGCACCCCCACAACATGATGCTGCCACCCCCGTGCTTCACAGTTGGGATGGTGTGCTTCACGGTTGGGATGGTGTGCTTCATGGTTGGGATGGTGTTCTTCGGCTTGCAAGCCTCCCCCTTTTTCCTCCAAACATAACGATGGTCATTATGGCCAAACAGTTATATTTTATCAGACAAGAGGACATTTTTTCAGGACCCTGTTGACATAAACATCTCCACTCATAAAACTTTATATGTGTCATTATCAGAGAAGAGTGACTTGTCCTCTGACATAAGCAGCAGTAATCATGTCTGGATCTTTTCTGGATTTCAGTTGCAAACCATAGTCTGGCTTTTTTATGGCGGTTTTGGAGCAGTGGCTTCTTCCTTGCTGAGCGGCCTTTCAGGTTATGTCGATATAGGACTTGTTTTACTGTGGATATAGATACTTTTGTACCTGTTTCCTCCAGCATCTTCACAAGGTCCTTTGCTGTATCTACAAAACACCAGTCTCAACGTCAACAGTGAAGAGACGACTCCGGGATGCTGGCCTTCTAGGCAAAGAAATGTCCATATCTCAGACTGGCCAATAAAAAGATTAAGATCTTTTTTTTCTTAAGGCAAAATAACACAGATACTGGACAGAGGAACTCTGCCTAGAAGGCCAGCAACCCGGAGTCGCCTCTTCACTGTTGACGTTGAGACTGGTGTTTTGCGGGTACTACTTAATGAAGCTGCCAATTGAGGACTTGTGAGGCATCTGTTTCTCAAACTAGACACTAATGTACTTGTCCTCTTGCTCAGTTGCGCATCGGGGCCTCCCACTCATCTTTCTATTCTGGATAGAGCCAGTTTGCGCTGTTCTTTGTTTCTGGCCATTTTGAGCCTGTAATCAGACCCACAAATGCTGATGCTCCAGATACTCAACTAGTCTAAAGAAGGCCAGTTTTATTGCTTCTTTAATCAACACAACAGTTTTCAGCTGTGCTAACATAATTGCAAAGTGTTTTCTAATGATCAGTTAGACTTTTAAAATGAGAAACTTGGATTAGCTAACACAACGTGCCATTGGAACACAGAAGTGGTGGTTGCTGATAATGGGCCTCTGTACACCTATATTGAAAATCAGCCGTTTCCAGCTACAGTAGTCATTTACAACATCAACAATGTCTACACTGTATTTCGGATCAATTTGATGTTATTTTAATGGACAAAAAAAAAAGGTTTTCTTTCATAAACAAAGACATTTCTAAGTGACCACAAACTTTTGAACGGTAGTGTATATTTCATATCCAGTGATTCACATTGGGGACATTTATTTGACATTGGAAGATGTTTTAAAACCCACATTGACGCTTTTCACGTGGGGGACTTTTATTTAGAATAATTTCGAAATTCCGTGACCCGGTAGTACTATTTTTTTGTGTTGCTGACAAGACACTGATAGCCGGGCGGTTATTAAATGTCTGCACAGTAGCTAATTGTTGGACAAAAACTGTTGTTACTTGTAAGACAAGTAGAGGATTGACAGATATCACCACCGGCAGTCATGTCGTACTGCAAGCAAGAGGGTGACTTTAATGGCGTACACACTCACATTTTCATTCATTTCGCTCATGCAATGTCATTGACTGGCCTAGCATGTTGGCTAACTACTAGTAGCATGTCAGCGTTGCTTATTCCGGCGTTATTGGTACAGTAATTCCATGTAGATAGCCAGTTATAGGTTCAACGAAGTCTATAACTAGGGCAATCAGATTATGTCAGTATTAATCCGATTTGTAGAGGTAGCGAGACAGGCTATTAGTAGTACGAGACGAGCACATCAGCTTCTATGCTAGCTAGCCAGATAGCTAACGAGGCTTGAGGACTTTCTTTCGGAGCTGTCAAAGAGCAGGTCATGTCGGGTGACAGTTAAGTTTGTTTTATATCAGGACCCTGTTGACTTAACACTGTGTGCAGAACTCTGTTGAAAAACAGCTGTTGAATTGTTAACTTAACAGCTATTATGGCCAACATTAATAGTCTACAGCGTGCAATGATCCAATAGATAAATGCGCTGTTGTTTTTTTTTTGGGGGGGGGGGGGGGGGGTCGGTCAGACAATATACACAATATTAACCATTAATTTTTATGGTCTCCCACATTGATTTAAAACCAGCCTGGAAATCGGGGAGGGGAAGTGCATTTAGTATCTCATGGTTACAACTCCGTGCCTGTTGTTTCCTTGGAGATGCCATCTTCTCATGCTGACCTCACCTATGTTTTTTCCTTGCCAGGTAAAGATCGCATTATCTTCGTTACCAAGGAAGACCATGAAGCGCCCAGCAACGCTGAGCTCATTGCAGATGACCCCAATGACCCCTACGAAGATCAGGGTCAGTGGGCTGTAGATTCTGTGAATTCATGTTGGGGGATGTGGAAGGATTATGAAACGCTCATCAGTAGTGTAGTCATTACAAAGATACCAAAGAGGTGTATACTGAAGAATGATGAAGGGTCGCAATTACAACCATATCAATACATTATTATATCCCTATTCCTCTAGGCCTGATCCTGCCCAGTGGGGAGATCAACTGGAACTGTCCATGCCTGGGAGGGATGGCTAGTGGGCCCTGTGGGACACAGTTCAAGGAGGCCTTCTCCTGCTTCCACTACAGCAATGAAGAAGTGAAGGGTTCAGAGTGTATCGACAACTTTCGTGCTATGCAGGAGTGTATGCAGAAGTACCCCGAGCTCTACCCCCAGGAGGACGAGAACGAGGGAGCTGATGCTGCTGCCCCTTCCCTCGTTGATTCTACTGCCTCTGTGCCCACCGAGGACTCTTCCCCAGCCTCAGTGCCCTCTAGTAACTCTACCCCGTCCCCACCGACACCTGAATCTGCCCCGTCATCTGACAATACACCATCCACAGACAGCCAGGCTGCCAGCTAAAATCACCCAGCATCCCCCAGTCTCTCTCTTAAACCACTGCTGAGCACAGGCCACTTTCATGGGAGATCAGCTGTGTGTTCACTGGTGCCTCAGACTTTATCTCTTGGTTCAATGTTCATCACCAAGGATTATGACTTTAAAGGGGGCCTAGTACTGCAAAGGAGTTATGTCTCTTCCAGGGAATATCAGTTAAGGCTGTGAGAGGACAATACAAAATACATTTCATAGGCTTTATTGTAGTGGCTGTTGAGCTGAGGTTCCTACAGTGCCAAGTTTGTAGGGGGGGGGGTGTTTTCTGCAGGGGACTTTAGTTAAGACTCGCAACCAACATTTTTCTGCTTTTCAAGCTTCAAATCAGATGTGTTGTGCCATTCTACGTTAATGCTACACTGGAGGTGTGTAACCTACTGTCAATGTTACTGCTAGTTTGTGATTACTTGACTTCATGTTTGCGCTTGCAGGATCATTGTAAGCAATTGAGCTAGTATTAAAGCTTGATTACTCTTGTTCTCAGTTGCTGGTCAAAGATCATGTGACATGTCTGTTTTTCCCACTTAAGTTTTGTCAAAAGTCCTGAACGTCGCTGGTGGCAGGAAGTTTTTCCACCAACCTGTATTTTTCAGTTAAATCTGAGTTTTAGCACAGCCTACATTGCCTCACTATTATATAATAGATTGTTCCATCAAATGACCGCCCTAAGAAAGTGGAAATCCATTGTCTATGCAATAATTTCCTCTAAGGAGAGAATGAAACACTGTGAGCCAACTGGCGTTTTGTTATGGGGTGCATAATGCAGTCTCCATGGAAGATGGAGATGTGTTTAATGCATACATTTATGCAAATCACAATGACATCAATACATGATTTATGTGAAAATCTGAAATTCAGTGTGTGTGTAAATCTCAGGATTCAGGCCTTTTGAGATACTTTTGGTCATGTAGTGTATGTGGACACCTCGTAAAACATATTTTTCCAAAATCATGGGCAAAGGTGTTCAATATGGTTGAGGTCAAGGCTCTGTACAGGCCAGTCAAGTTCTTCCACACCAATCTCGACAAACCATTTCTGCATGGAACTTGCTTTGTGGGGCGGCAGATAGCCTAGTGGTTAGAGCGGTGGACTAGTAACCGAAAGGTTTCAAGATCGAATCCCTGAGCTGACAAGGTAAAAATCTGTCGTTCTGCCCCCTAACCCACTGTTCCTAGGCCGTCATTGAAAATAAGAATTTGTTCTTAACTGACTTGCCTAGTTAAATAAAGGTAAAATAAAAAAGAATTGTGCATGGGGGCATTGTCATGCTGAAACAGGAAAGGGCTTCCCCAAACTGTTACCACAATGTTGGAAAAACAGAATCGTCCAGAATGTCATTATATGGTGTCGCGTTAAGATTTCCCTTCACTGGAACTAAGGGGCCTAGCCCGAACTGTGAAAAACAGCCTCAGACCATTATTCCTCCTCCACCAAACTTTACAGTTGGTGTTATGCATTGGGGCAGGTAGCTATCTCCTGGCATCTGCCAAACCCAGATTTGTCTGTCAGACTGCCAAACGGTGAAGTGTGTCTCATCACTACAGAGAATGCGTTTCCACTGCTCCAGAGTCCAATGGCGGTGAGCTTTACACCACTCTAGCCGACTCTTGGCATTGCACATGGTGATCTTAGGCTTGTGTGCGGCTGCTTGGCCATGGAAACCCATTTCATGAAGCTCCCGACGAACAGTTATTTTGCTGACGTTGCTTCCAGAGGCAGTTTGGAACTCGGTAGTGAGTGTTGCAATCGAGGATGGATTACTTGGCAGTCACGTTCTGTGAGCTTGTGTGGCCTACCACTTCATGGCTGAGCTGTTGTTGCTCCTAGATGTTTCCACTTCACAATAACAGCACTTACAGTTAACCGGGACAGCTCTAGCAGGGTAGAAATTTGACGAGCTGACTTGTTGGAAAGGTGGCATCCTATGACGGTGCCACAATGAAAGTCACTGAGCTCTTCAGTAACGCCATTCTAATTCCAATATTTGTCTATGGAGATTGCATGGCTGTGTGCTCAATTTTATACACCGGTCAGCAAAGGGTATGACTGAAATAGCCTAATCTGCTAATTTGAATGGGTGTACACATACTTTTGTGTATATAGTGTATGACTTTTCTAGTTAGAGGGTCCTGAAAGGCCAAGTATGTTTGGTGCTGGCTGCTTTTATCAACAACTCCTGTTCTTATGAAGAAAGGCTGGTGAGTATATACAGTATCATCTAGACAGGTGCTAGGCAATTATTGTATAAAAACTATTTAGTCAATAATGAAATTGTGCAAAGCTTCAGTATCCATCCACAGTGAAGGCGCTTCCTTCACCTGCTTTTAAAACATGTAATTTAAACCTTAATGGACTGCTACTCCCATTTAACCTCTCCTGATTAAAGTTAATACTGAACCATGTCTCATTTCCTCTTTCACACCTCTCTGATTCTATGTTTGAATACTTCAAACACAAATGAAGCTACATATTCATATTTACGACTGGCCCATGATGCTTTGAAAGTGATTCTTCCTCAGGGATCCCGAGTTCATTCTTTGGTATAACTGCACCACACACACAGCCTTGGATTAAGATATTAGCTACATTTTCGTAACACAAGTTTCTCAGGTTTATCTTTGGATGTACTTTGTAGGCCCTATTTGTTGTGGAAAAGAAGATGGCGATGGCTGGGACATGTGTAGACTTAGATTACCACCAGACATGCACCCTGCGACTGCACTACGCTGAAGAGAGGCACGGAGAAGAACAATAGAAAAGAAGATGGTGTGGCCTGACCTGGGAAACCCCCACCAAGAAGGCTGCAGACTAGAACAGTGCACTCTCTTGTGTGCCTCAATATTTAA
This sequence comes from Salmo salar, assembly GCF_965601325.2. Classification (NCBI taxonomy): domain Eukaryota; kingdom Metazoa; phylum Chordata; class Actinopteri; order Salmoniformes; family Salmonidae; genus Salmo; species Salmo salar. The sequence continues at coordinate 82,032,023 of NC_138302.1, read as the reverse complement.
GTAAGTAGGTGTATTTTTAGCATTTTAATTGGAACACTAAATGATTCGAATTGCATACTGATAAATATATAGTACACTAAAAGCAGAGACAGCACTGGAATGTAACATACTGTTGTAGAACCTAGTAGGCATTTTGATGTTATTTATAAAAGGCATGGCTCAAATATGACCACCCAAACATTCATTGGATTCCAGAAGGATGCTTTTTTTATGTTTGTGTGTGGTATTTCCCTCAAGTAAAATCATCTTCACAAGAATGGCTCAAAAGATTCCAGTCAGTCCTCTTTGCATCATATGGCAGGGTTGTAGTCTTTTCTGGGCAAGATTTTCCATAGCAGTCATTGGTCAAGACACACAGTCAAGCCTTTTCCACTGACTTTCAGTCCCTTTCCTGAATTTTCTATTGAACCAGTGATACAACCCTAAATGTCCATTCAAATTGCTCTGTTATGGGTTTGGAGAGGGTGTTCTGGGCAGCCCTGCCTTAGGCCCTCCGATATGTGGGTCCCCAGTTGAGGGGTCCAGGGAACCACCACACTCTGCATGGTAACCAGCAGCCGCTCTGTCTCTACCTCCTCTGGACCCGCCAGCAGGTACTCCACACCTGGAAGAAGAGGGAGAGGAGAGGGTTCAGCCTCCATCCTGTTTAGAAGAACATATATCAGAGTGAACAGAGTAGCTACAAACCTTGTGGAAAAATAAGGATGATATTTAGAACATTACTGAATATAGTCGCACAATATTCTGTTCAGTGATGTATAAGTTGGGCTACCTGGATTAAGGATGGGGCAGGTGCACCCCCGGCTAGTCCAGGAGAGGGGGTAGACACTGTGGGTGCCCTGGGAGAGAGGCACCTGTCCTGAACGCAGGACCTTGCGAACTTTGACCTGTACCTCTGCGTAGCTCCCCTTGTCATGAGCTGACAACACACTGGCTTTGATCACTGCCACAGACATACATGGAGACATACATCGCTGAAAAGGTGAGGGGTACATTTAAAAGAATGTAGGATGAGTACAGTATGTGAGAACCTTGGGAAATATTTTACCATAGGCATATTTGGTCTTGCAGAGATCTGAGACACTCCTCAACTTTCTCTCCTTACAACTGCATTTCCCTGGAAGGAGCCATAGACAGTGTCAGCAGCACATTAATATGTTTACTCAAACCCATGAAGGCAAGCATTAAGTAGTGGGTGGTGCATGACTCTAATGCTAGTGTGTAATATTATTCACCTGTGTAGTGCAGGGCAGAGACTGCCAGTTGCTTTGACCACACTGGCTCACCCTCATTGGTCAAGGCATGGTCCATGGCAAGAATCTTGCCTCCCATAGGTATATTTAAAACCTGGTTATTTGCATAGCTGATGAAGTGACAACGAGAATACAGAGGTAAGATGTTATTGTGGAGTGAAACTGGAAATAGGAAAGAAAGCCACATATGAAGTGTTAGATTTAGTAGTGAGAAATGGGCTTAGGGCTTACCTGTCCAGGCACAGCCCAGTGTGGGGGTCACAGTTTTGGGGACAAGCACAGGGTTTGCACCCCTCTCCCCCAAAGCCCCAGTATCCAGGGAGGCAGTGGTTGCAGCCTGTTCCCCCCACACCAGGTCTGCAATGGCACTGTCCACTCCTGGGGTGGCACCATCGGCCCTCCTCCCCAGAGCTGGCTGGTAATGAGCCCAGTGGGTCACACCAACAATCTGTTAACGGAAGAGTGAAACAGACACACAGACTTAGCAAGAACACACACACCCTCTCCCTTGTTTCCTCTCGCTCTATCCCCACATTGTTACAAATCCATACCACTAGAGGGAGATAATGTTTTAACATACACATGTTTTCAGTTTCAAGTAGCGTTCTTTAACTTTGACTTGTCTGTAGGTTGTCCTGACTTACGTGTGCAGACGTGGGGGGAGTTGAGGGGCATGGCTGGTTGGCGGTGGTAACCGTGGCGACAGCGCTGGCACCTGCGCCCAGCTGTATTGTGTTGGCAGTCGTCACAGACACCCCCACTGGTGCCCCCCAAGGACAGCCACACCCTCTTGGAGAAATGACAGCTCTCTGCATGGCTGTGACACTCACACTCTGGAGCACAGGGAGACAACAACGGGACAGGGGAGAGGATGGAGCGGTTAGTAAGGAGGAAAGAGATTATTTAATGACACCCAACGGTAGGGTTGCCAACACTCCCGGTTTAGCTTGGAGTCTTGACCTCCCTGCATGTTCTACAACTTTTCCAGGAGATTTTGTTAATGTTTGAATGAAACTTTAATAACTGAAATGTAAACAATGTTGAAGTATTTCTATAATCTCTCAACATGAGCTTGATTTGAGCTGGCAACCCAACAGGGCCTGGTCCCTTTTAGTAGGGCACTCACTATGGCACGGATGTGGCTCCCCACTGCTGCCATTGGCTGGCTTCCAGGACTGGTCATTGTAGAGTGGGCCACACCTTTCACAGTGTTCTCCTGCTGTGTGGTGAGTGCACACACACCTGCCAGCCACCTGCAATAAACATCAGGTCTATTGGCCGCATGTGACAAATAGAATTTGATTTGAAACATCCGCAATAAAGGACAAGCATAGCTACTTAAGGGTTTTTAAAGCATACAGATACACACAGGCTGAGCAGACCACACTCACCATGTCCTTCAGTGTGTCCTGTCCGCCTCTGTGGGGTAAGCAGTGTTCTGCATGGCCATGACAGAGACAGGTCCCCCGAGCCAGGAGAGAGTAAATGGCAAATGGAGCTGAGGCAGGGGCCTCTGAGCTGGGCTGGGGGGAAGGGAGAAGGGGAAGATTCCGGTCCGCAGGAGGTTTGAAGAGTCTGATGGAGGAAGAAGTGGTGGAAGGCGCCACAGATAATGGGCAGGTCTGAGCCTTGAGAAGTCTGAGGCGGAGGTTGGTGAGGGTCAGCTGGGAAAGGCCCTCTGGACTGTAGGGGTCAACTAATCCACCAGGACCCAGAGTCCGAAATATCACCTGTGAGAAACATAAAGGTCTACTATATACTGTATGTCTACTGTGCTTCTAGAACTCTGCTTTTGTCTTACCCCACAAAGTGCATGAGACACTCTGTCCTCTTACCTCTCCCCTGCTGCACGGCTTGGCACTGGAGTACCGGGATGTACACCGCGAGCCATGCTGACTGGTGTCATCAGGAAGACCAAACACCAGACTGCAGTTCTGTGCAAACAGCTTGAGTGTTTCCCACGTCCGGCCGAAGTCCTGCGAGCGCTCCATGGCCATGGCAGCGGGCCTGGGTGAGTGGAACAGCAGCACCACGTGGGTCAGACAGAAACGGGTCTCCAGGTCCAGGCGGACCTCCTCCGCTTGGTCAGTGCCCACGCCCGAGGCCCACCAGGTGTCTGGGTGCAGGAAGGGATCATCCACCATGTGGGCAGGAGGGTGGAGATGATCTGGACAGGTGTGGAGGGGAGTGGAGCATGGGGAGTGGTGGGACCCATTCCCACAGCAGCCTGAGAGGGTGGTGAGGGTCCTACCACTGGCCAGGTTGCCCATGGGAGGACTGCAGGCATGGTCTACACACCTGGAGGCTGAATATGGGGTAGATGAAGAGAGTTAATGCAGAATAAATATAAAAAAAGCAATCTCATAACTGCATATTGGCTATTTTCCCATGGGAGGGTGTCAATGCACTCCAGAGCGTCCTGCAGGAAAGGGAGCAATGTACGCACGTGTATCTCAGGTTGCATCTTCTAAGGTAACTCAATAATATCAGAGTAAACCGGGCGATAGGCGAGAGTTATCAAGAACGAGTTTCGATCTTTTCCAGTCATAACTGTAAAGATAAGGCAGATAACGAAACCGCAGCTGGTGGCACTGTGTGCCCAATTCATCCCACAATGGAATTTGTTATGATAAATTCCTATAATCCACTGCGTCGTTACAATAGCGCCAACAGAGACAGTAAAATTATGGCCAAAAATCGAACCATCATATCAAATGAATTGATGGCCACTCACCTGTCCCGCTGTGCATGAACGCTACAATTAAAACGCAGTTAATCGCCAGCATCTCAAATCGAAGGCGACCTTCAAGTCGTTCCATAGGTTTTTGATAATCCCACTGGATGAATTATTAGCAATCCAATGACAATAAAACTCCCCACAGTCAAATAGTCTTATTATTCTTGGCAGCAGTGCAGATGCGCCTTAGCGTCACATGCGTTTGTTTATTCCAAAGATGACCGCATTCCAATGAGAACCGCAAAATTTCGCATAGCCTACATCCCAATCTATCGCTTGAAGTCCAACAGCGGCGCAGTTTGATTCAGCCATACGTTTTGTCTGACATCTTTAATAATGACGACAGGGAAATGATTGTTTTCGCATTCAGAGCATCATCATTAACAATTAACATTAGTCAATGAAGTGTGTCCCGTACGCGGCCGTCATTGTCTCTCAACGATCGAGTCAGACGATGCCCAGTCCCGACTCCTGAGCTATTACAAAATAGCTGACGAAAATAGCCCCAGGGCACTCCATTTTTAGGGCTTGCCTTGATAGCACATTGTCACACGGTGGATACTAGCCTATAAGGTTTCCCAAACTTGCTCCTGCCCCCCGGGTGCATGTTTAGTTTTTTTGCCCTAGCACTGCACAGTTTATTCAAATCATCAAAGCTTGATGATGAGTTGGTTATTGGAATCAGCTCTAGCTGACTAAACTCAACTCCGTGAGTTATGATGAAGTTGAGGGGCGACTAGTGAGGGCGGACTGGAGCTCCGACATCGCATTAAAATAGTTTTTATCAAAAACTACAGATTTCAACACCCAAAGAATAGCCCTCATTAATGCTGTCAACTAATAGCTGGCATTTACACAGATCGATTTCATGTGTAAATGAGGGCTACTAAACTCATCGTAAATCGTGGAGATGAGTTTAGTTGGTTAGAACTTCTCTGGACTTTATACATGGTTGAATACACAGGCTACTCAACCACTTCACCACATGCCTGTCTGATTTTGTCGATGGGCCTCAGAATCCTTTCTATAGGCCTAATACAAGACAGTGATGGTGGATATTAAACACTTGGCCTCCAAAGTGTTGATATACCATAGTGCTTCTTCAAAATTCCCTGTGTTAACCACATGTAGGCCTATGTCAGGAAATGAACAGTCCATTGCTGAACTTGTTGACGCATACCCAGTAGATGGAATAAACACCATGTCTCTTTAGTATTATGGCTCAGTGTAAATGTAAGGGGCTTAGAATTGTTGAATAGTCCCACAAAATGAAATTTTATTCACATAAATTACTTTAATAAGATGCAAATATACAGACCGTAATGAGGCAGTAAGTAGGCCATAGTGGTGAAATTATTACAGTATGGCAAATGAAACACTGGGGTGATAGATGTGCAGAAGATGAGTGTGCAAGTAGCGGTACTGGGGTGCAAAAGAGAAAAATAAATAACAATATGGTGATGAGGTAGTTGGATGGGCTACTTACAGTTTGGCGATGTACAGGTGCAGTAATCTGTGAGCTGCTCTGACAGCTGGTGCTTAAAGCTAGTGAGGGAGATGTGAGTTTCCAGCTTCAGTGATTTTTGCAGTTCGTTCCAGTCATTTGCAGCAGAGAACTGGAAGGAAAGGCGGCCGAAGGAGGAATTGGCTTTGGGGGTGACCAGTGAAATATACCTGCTGGAGCGCGTGCTGCGGGTGGGGGCTGCTATGGTGACCGGTGAGCTGAGATAAGGCGGGGCTTTACCTAGCAACGACTTATAGATGACCTGGAGCCAGTGGGTTTGGCGACGGATATGAAGCAAGGGCCAGCCAATGAGAGCATACAGGTCGCAGTGGTGGGTAGTATATGGGGCTTTAGCTCTGTGATAGACTGCATCAAATTTTCTGAGTAGAGTGTTGGAGGCTATTTTATAAATGACATCGCCGAAGTCAAGGATCGGTAGGATAGTCAGTTTTACGAGGGTATGTTTGTTGCAAAATAGGAAGCCGATTGTTGATTTAATTTTGGATTGGAGATGCTTAATGTGAGTCTGGAAGGAGAGTTTACAGTCTAACCAGACACCTAGGTATTTGTAGTTGTCCACATATTCTAAGTCAGAACCGTCCAGAGTAGTGATGCTAGACGGGCGGGCGGGTGCGGAGAGCGATCGGTTGAAGAGCATGCATTTAGTTTTACTTACATGTAAGAGCAGTTGGAGGCCACGGAAGGAGAGTTGTATGGCATTGAAGCTCGCCTGGAGGTTAGTTAACACAGTGTCCAAAGAAGGGCCAGAAGTATACAGAATGGTGTCATCTGCATAGAGGTGGATCAGAGAATCACCAGCAGCAAGAGCGACATCATTGATGTATACAGAGAAAAGAGTCGGCCCGAGGATTGAACCCTGTGGAACCCCCATAGAGACAGCCAGAGGTCCGGACAACAGGCCCTCCGATTTGACACACTGAATTCTGTCAGAGAATTAGTTGGTGAACCAGGCGAGGCAGTCATTTGAGAAACCAAGGCTGTTGAGTCTGCCGATAAGAATGTGGTGATTGACAGAGTCAAAAGCCTTGGCCAGGTCGATGAATACAGCTGCACAGTATTGTCTCTTATCGATGGCGGTTATGATATCGTTTAGGACCTTGAGCGTGGCCGAGGTGCACACATGACCAGCTCTGAAACCAGATTGCATAGCGAAGAAGGTACGGTGGAATTTGAAATGGTCGGTGATCTGTTTGTTAACTTGGCTTTCGAAGACCTTAGAAAGGCAGGGTAGGATAGATATAGGTCTGTAGCAGTTTGGTTCTAGAGTGTCTCCCCCTTTGAAGAGGGGGATGACCGCGGCAGCTTTCCAATCTTTGGGGATTTCAGACGATATGAAAGAGAGGTTGAACAAGCTAGTAATAGGGGTTGCAACAATTTCGGCTGATAATTTTAGGAAGAGAGGGTCCAGATTGTCTAGCCCTGCTGATTTGTAGGGGTCCAGATTTTGCAGCTCTTTCAGAACATCAGCTATCTGGATTTGGGTGAAGGAGAAATGGGGAGGCTTGGGCAAGTTGCAGTGAGGGGTGCACGGCGGTTGACCGGGGTAGGGGTAGCCAGGTAGAAAGTATGGCCAGCCGTAGAAAAATGCTTATTGAAATTCTCAATTATCCCGGATTTATCGGTGATGACAGTGTTTCCTAGCCTCAGTGCAGTGGGCAGCTGGGAGGAGGTGCTCTTATTCTCCATGGACTTTACAGTGTCCCAGAACTTTTTGGAGTTAGTGCTACAGGATGCACATTTCTGTTTGAAAAAGCTAGCCTTTTCTATCCTAACTGCCTGTGTATATTGGTTCCTAACTTCCCTGAAAAGTTGCATATCGCGGGGGCTATTCGATGCTAATGCAGTACGCCACAGGATGTTTTTGTGCTGGTCAAGGGCAGTCAGGCCTGGAGTGAACCAAGGGCTATATCTGTTACTGGTTCTACATTTTTTTGAATAGGGCAGGCTTACTTAAGATGGTGAGGAAAGCACTTTCAAAGAATAACCAGGCATCCTCTACTGACGGAATGAGGTCAATATCCTTCCAGGATACCCGGGCCAGGTTGATTAGAAAGACCTGCTCGCTGAAGTGTTTTAGGGAGCGTTTGACAGTGATGAGGGGTAATCGCTTGACCGCAGACCCATTACGGACGCAGGCAATGAGGCAGTGATTGCTGAGATCCTGGTTGAAGACAGCAGAGGTGTATTTGGAGGGCAGGTTGGTTAGGATGATATCTATGAGGGTGCCCGTGTTTACGGATTTGGGGTTGTACCTGGTGGGTTCATTGATAATTTGTGTGAGATTGAGAGCATCAAGCTTAGATTGTAGGATGGCCGGGGTGTTAAGCATGTCCCAGTTTAGATCACCTAACAGTACGAGCTCTGAAGATGGATGGGGGCAATCAATTCGCATATGGTTTCCAGGGCACAGCTGGGGGCAGAAGGTGGCTTATAGCAAGCAGCAACGGTAAGAGACTTGTTTCTGGAGAGGTGGATTTTTAAAAGTAGAAGCTCAAATTGTTTGGGCACAGACCTGGATAGTAAGACAGAACTCTGCAGGCTATCCCTGCAGTAGATTGCAACTCCGCCCGTTTTGGCAGTTCTATCTTGTCGGAAAATGTTATTGTTAGGGATGGAAATTTCAGGGTTTTTGGTGGTCTTCCTAAGCCAGGATTCAGACATGGCTAGGACATCCGGGTTAGCAGAGTGTGCTAGGGCAGTGAATAAAACAAACTTAGGGAGGAGGCATCTAATGTTAACATGCATGAAACCAAGGCTTTTACGGTTACAGAAGTCAACAAATGAGAGCGCCTGGGGAATGGGAGTGGAGCTAGGCACTGCAGGGCCTGGATTAACCTCCACATCACCAGAGGAACAGAGGAGGAGTAGGATAAGGGTACGGCTAAAGGCTATAAGAACTGGTCGTCTAGTACGTTCAGAAAAGAGAGTAAAAGGAGCAGATTTCTGGGCATGGTAGAATAGATTCAAGGCATAATGTACAGACATGGGTATGGTAGGATGTGAATACAATGGGGGTAAACCTGTGCATAGAGTGACGATGAAAGAGATATTGTCTCTAGAAATATAATTTAAACCAGGTGATGTCACCGCATGTGTGGTAGGTGGAACTAAAGTGTTAACTAAGGTGTATTTAGCAGGGCTAGAGGCTCTACAGTGAAATAAGGCAATAATTACTAACCAAAACAGCAATAGACACGGCATATTTACGTTTGGGAGAGGCATGTGTAGCCGAGTGGTCATAGGAGTCAGGTGAGTGGCTTCAGGCAGCTAGCGGGCCGGGGCTAGCAAGTTAGCAGAAGGGCCTTTGAGGGACTTCGTGATGGAAGAAAATCTGTTGTGGCCCCCTCGTGCTGTTACGTCAGCAGACGGATCAGCAGAGCTCCGTGTGGTAAACCAGGCCAATTGGCAAAATAGGTATTGTGGCCAAAGAATTTGTCCGATGGGACTCTTAAGCTAACAGTCCGATGTGCTCTAGACAGCTAGCTGGCCGCAACTAGCAGGCTAGCGGGTGGGCATTCAAGGGGACGTCGCGACGGAGGAGCCAGTTGAAAAAAAACCCTCGGGCGGAATTACGTCGGTAGTCCAGTCGTGATGGGTTGGTGGGGGTCCAGGCCAATTGGCAAAATAGGTATTGTTGCCCAAGGAGTGGCTGATGGGCCTCTTCGGCTAGCCGGGAGATGGCCCTAGCAGATGGGCCTAGCAATGGCTAACTGACTACTAGCTAGTAGCTTTTGATGGGGGTTCCGGTTCTTAAGTATAAAAAATAGCAGCATGGCATAATGACAATTATATTAAACAGAATGGCTGTACATAAAGACCTCTATGATTTTTTTATATCATTGAGGGTAGTGGAAGGAAATCAGACATAATTGGAGAGAAATCAACTAATACAATGACATGCAAGCCTTTGAGGCTGCTGTGGACAAGTGTGATTCCTCACAAAAAAATACAAACATGTTGGGGTTTTTCAGTTTCAAGAAATGTAATGTATATAAGGGTCCTTTGGAGGAAGGATTGTTGACAGAGGGCAACCATTTTTTAAATAAATGTTCACATTCACTCTGTTGGTAGTGCTTACACATTGGATCATAACTCTAAAACGAGCAGAGATCCCACTCTGGAACTTTGATATGCCCGTAGACTGTATTATGTTCAGAAATTTGCCAAATCTAAAATGTTAAGTTTATATTTTTAAATATTCATAAATGAATGTAAGAAAATTGTTATTAAAATCAAAATACTACTCATATTACAGAGAAAACGGTAAAGCTTCATATGACACCAATTTTTGCTTTGTAGCCCCTACAGATGAAACAACATGGAGTCTTAAAGGAGGCCTGGGTAAGGTCTAAATGTCACAAATATTCTAACTTCAATTAATTATCAATTAGGCTTTAAGATATAAATGTAAAATATATGTCAACAATCCTTCCTCCAAAGGATCCTTCTATGTATTACATTTTGTGAAAATCTATTTTCGTGAGGAATCCTCGCAAAGTGGATGTGCAGTGCATGGGTTCGTTATGACTTTGGGTTTTCAAAGACAGCAAATTTTCCCCAAATTCTTCATTCCAAATAGGCCTTTAACTATTTTTATTTTACTTAATGTAATATATGTTGTTCTTGTCTATAACTGTTCTGTAGTTTGTCATGTAGCTGTATGTTTTATGTGGATCCCAGGAAGAGTAATTGCTGCGTCACCATTTCTTTATCAATCAATCAATCACATTCATTCATAAGGCCCTCTTTACATCTGCAGATATCACAAAGTACTATACAGAAACCCAGCCTAAAACACTAAACAGCAAGCAATGCAGTAGTAGAAGCATGGTGGCTAGGAAAAACTCCCTAGAAAGGCAGGAATCTAGGATGAAACGTAGAGAGGAACCAGGCTCTGAGGGCTGGCCAGTCCTCTTCTGGTTGAGCCGAGTGGAGATTATAAGAGTACATGGCCATTAAGACCAGATTGTTCTTCAAGATGTTCAAATGTTCATAGATGACCAGCAGGGTCAAATAATCATCACAGTGGTTGTAGAGGGTGCAACAACTCAGTACCTCAGGAGTAAATGTCAGAGGTCGAGAGAGAGAGGTCGAGAGAGAGAGTTTCTAATCTCAGTGCTTTGATGGGGTCTAAAACCAGACTGAAGCATTTCATATACATTATTTGTCTTCAGGAAGGCAGGGACTTTTTCAATGTATTTTTTTTGAGAAATGGGAGATTTTTTACATTTTCCGGGTGAATGTTTGGCTTTTTCAAGAGAGGCTTTATTACTGCCATTTCTAGTGAGTTTGGTACACATCTGGGGACAGGGAGCCATTTATTATGTTCAACATTGGAGGGCCAAGCACAGGAAGTAGCTCTTTCAGTAGTTTAGTTGGAATAGGGTCCAGTATGCAGCTCGAGGGTGTCTCCATTGGTCCTGGCAGTTCTGTGCAGACTCAGGACAACTGAGCTTTTGAGAAATACGTAGGTTCAAAGAGGAGCCCGTAATTTGCTTTCTAATGATCATGATCTTTTCATTGAAGAAGTTCATGAATTCATCACTGCTGAAGTGAAAGTCATCCTCTCTTGTTGAATGCTGCTTTTTAGTTAGCTTTAGCTGTTCTCCATTTGTGTTCTCTTCCTCCACCCAACTCTTTCAATCTCACACTTCATCCTCATCCTCCTCTCCACTCTAACACCCACTCTAGGGTCTGGCAGACCTCCAGGCAGTAAAAATCTGATTTCTCTCATCTTCAAACATCTCATTGTTTCTCCTTTGGTCCCTCTCCAAAGCTGCAGTATTTGTCATATATACTCTTTGAGAGATTGTATTCATCCTGATTGAGGGATTAGCTGTTAACATTAGTGACATACAGATGTAGGATCTGGATGATTGTGTCATTGTAAAATAATGATTTAGAGACTGTCAGTTTTTAGACAGCCTATTAGAGAGGCTTATGTTGTAAAAAAAAAAAAAAGAGATTCAGATTGTCTCACAGAGCGTGAGAAAGAGAGAGAGAGTGTGTGTGTGTGTGTGTGTGTGTATACGTACAGTGCCTTCATAAAGTATTTACACTCCTCAACTGTTTCCAGATTTTGTTGTGTTAAAGCCTGAATTTCAAATGGATTACATTTAGATTGTTTTGTCACTTGCCTACACACAATACCCCATAATGTCAAAGTTTTCATTTGTATTTTTATTAGAATTTATTTTCAATTTTGTGATATCCAATTGGTAGTTACAGCCTTGTCCCCCCGCTGCAGCTCCTGTACAGACTCTGGAGAGGCGAAGGTAGAGAGCCATGCGTACTCCGAAACACGACCCTGCCAAGCCTCACTGCTTCTTGTCACACTGCTTGCTTAACCCGAAAGCCAGCCGCACCAATGTGTCAGTGGAACTGGCGACCGTGTCAGTGTGCATGCGCCCCGACAGCCACAGGAGTTGCTAGAGTGTGATGGGACAAGGACATTTCGGCCGGTCAAACTCTCCCCTAACCCGGACGATGCTGGTCCAATTGTGCGCCGCCTCATTGGTCTCCAGCTCACGGCCGGCTACGACACAACCGCAGATTGAACCCAGATCTGTAGTGACGGCTCTAGCACTGCGCTGCAGTGCCTTAGACCGCTGCGCCACTCGGGAGGCCCTTTAATGTTTTTTAAGTCAATAAGTATTCAATCACTTTGTTATGGAAAGCCTAAATAAGCTCAGGAGTAAAAATGTGCTCTCTGTGTGCAATAACAGTATTTAACATGATTTTTGAATGGCTACCTCATCTCTGTGCCACACATATACAATTATCTGTAAGGTCCCTTAAACGAGCAATGGATTTCAAACACAGATTCAGGCAGGTTTTCCAATGCCTCGCAAAGAAGGGCATCTATTGGTAGATGGGTAAAAAATGTAAAAAGCAGACACTGAATATCCCTTTGAGCATGGTGAAGTTATTAACTACAATTTGGATGGTGTATCAATACACCTAGTCACTACAAAGATACGTGTCCTTATTAACTCAGTTGCCGGAGAGGAAGGAAACCGCTCAGGGATTTCACCATGAGGCCAATTGTGACTTTAAAACAGTTACAGAGTTTAATGGATTGATAGGAGAAAACTGAGGATGGATCAACAACATTGTAGTTACTCCACAATACTAACCGAAATGACAGAGTGAAAATAAGTAAGCCTGTACGTAATACAAATATTCCAAAACATGCATCCTGTTTGCTATAAGGCACTAAAGTAAAACTGCAAAAAAAATTGGCAAAGAAATGAACTTTATGTCCTGAGTACAAAGCATTATGCTTAGGTCAAATCCAATACAACACATCACTGAGTACCACTCTTCATATTTTCAAGCATGGTGGTGGCTGCATCATGTTATGGGTATGCTTGTCATCGGCAAGGACTAAGGAGTTTTTTTCAAATGCCTCCATGCTTGTGAGAAGGAGTAGAGCTAAGCACAGGCAAAATCCTAGAGGAAAACCTGGTTCATTTTGCTTTCCAACAGACACTGGGAGACAAATTCACCTTTTAGCAGGACAATAACCTAAAACAAAAGGCCAAATATACACTGGAGTTGCTTACCAAGATGACATTGAATGTTCCTGAGTGGCATAGTTACAGTTTTGACTTAAATCGGCTTGAAAATCTAATGCAAGACTTGAAAATGGCTGTCTAGCAATGATCAACAACCAACTCGGCAGAGCTTGAAGAATTTAAAAAATAATAATATGCAAATATTGTACAATCCAGGTGTGCAAAGCTGTTAGAGAAAGACTCACAGCTGTAATAGCTGCCAAAGGTCATTCTAAGGTATTGACTCAGGGGTGTAAATAGTTATGTAAATGAGATATTTCTCTATTTTCAATACATTTGCAAACATTTCTTAAAATGTGTTTTCACTTTGTCATTATGGGGTATTGTGTGTGTATATGGGTGAGAGGATTTTTTTTTATTTAATCCATTTTGAATTCAGGCTGTAACAAAACAAAATCTTGATTAAGTCAAGGGAATACTTTCTGAAGGGACGTGTGTGTGTGTGTGCTATCTGTAATCAGTTTTTGTGTGCAAAATTGGATGATATGGACAGAACTCACATTCAGATCAAGAAATTGAATGAGAATGGAGAGTGGACGGAATATGCAAATTAATCAGACTTGGGTCTTTTTTTGTGTGTTACTGCAATGTAAACAAACCTCGCTATGACACCAGACATATTTTGGGATGTGTTTTGGCAAATGTGGATTGTTTATTAATTAGTTCAGAATTCTGCTAGTTTTGTTGTAAATCTAATAATGGTTTGGATCCATATAGGTGAGAGAGCTATAAACCATGTTGAAAGCTGCACTATAAGAGCCATCTATAGAGCCTCTTTACACTACATTCACAGACACAAACTTGGTCTAGGAGACATTCTTGTGTAGTGTAAAGAGATGGAGATAGATTCAAATTTCTCTTTGAGATGTCTCCCACTCTACTTCCGGAGGTAGTGTTGGAGACATCTACACCACATACCCCCTCTCTGAGTGGTACAGTGTAAAGACAAAGGCTCTCCCACAACACTTGTCCCTGCAAGAATGACCTCAATTACCTTAATACCATTAGACCACATTTTTGCTCTGTTAGAAAAAGTTACATTTAAAGGCTTTTAAAATATCCACACGTTTGTGAATCATTGTATTAATCAAGTACGCAACATTATGTACAATATTGTTTAGATGAGAAGCTCCTACATAGCTTGAATTTATATCCTTATTTTGTTTGCCTATATATTATGGTATTTACAGTATGCTAATAGCTGCACTCACACATGAAGCAGGAATATGGTTTTGGCCACACCACATTCAAGGCTATTGTAAGAAGAAAGTTACAAATCGGGTGTTGAAGATTGAGCTCTTACTAGACATATTTTACTAATGTAAGTCCTGCTCATTTACAGATGCAGGATCTTAATTTGAGCCAGTTTGCTACAGCAGGAAAATAATCCTGCACCAACAGGAAATGTGGATTATAATTAAGGCCATTTTTTGTAAGGTGTTGATACATTTTTTTGTAAGGGAAAATCAAGTCTGAAATTTCGAAGTAGGGCCTATGGGTTGAGGGCAACCTGGGTGGGTGGTCACATAATAATGTCTCCTGGCCTAACGGAGACAGTTGAAGACCATGGTTGTTGTGGACTGTGCTTGGGTGAACACTGATGTCAGAGTTCAATCATCTTGCTGAAATGTTTCGGTTCTGTGTGGCTATGGGGAACCAACAAAACATAGTGGATATCTGGTGCAAAGGCTCTTAGACTAAGTTTCTTACATGGGAACTGCTCGAGGTGTCACCAAGAGTCAAGGTCGGTCGGAAAGGTTCATGTGCATTCATTATCATCATGCTTTGATACTTAAAACACTGCACCATAGTGAAACCCTACTGTACACCCTAAACCCGTGGACATCAAGCCAGGCAGTGAGGTAGTTCACCAAGGTGGGCTATACAGTATAGCAACAACAAGAGATGGGGTTTCTCTGCATACCTGACACTAAAATAGTATCAGTCTCTTAAAGTTTGGGTTAGAAGTCATTTCCAAAGGTCTAGTTCTGGTACAATAAAATAAGGATTCTCATTCTTATGTTCTGTTTTATGGTGGTCCATTGTCCTTAGTAGGGTCTCCTCTTGTGAGTGTTTACTCTGTTACTCTTTCAATGAAATACTCTTCCATGGTGACGCTCATGACCAGACAGAGAATAAATATCTCATAATTCCTGCTGTCCTGGCTGGGCTGCATCACATATCTGAATTCAGTGTTTGCTCAGTATCTCTAATGTGTGTACCTGTGTATTTCCACATTTATGTTGTCTCGCGCGTATGTGTGTGTGTTTGTATCTTTATGTGTGTATACTATGCATATCTCTGTGTCTTTACGTGTGGGTGTAATGGGTTGAAATTGAGGTTCTTTGATCTGAGAGAATGAATGACACAGATTAAGCTGTCAGGCCAGCCAGTGATAGAGGCCAGATGAGGCAGGATGACAAACCAGGGCCCCTGTGGAACACTTGGGCACATGCCAAAGTAATAATGTCTCTGTGTGTGCGTGTGTGTGTGCACATGCTACCAGGGAATCTATGTTCGTAAACACTTGCATGTGTCGAGACTTCAGATGCCTTTAATTTGATCCTTTATTAATTCTTAGCAAGAAAGAATGACTGGAAATTTTAAGAAGCGAGGTTTTGATTGAAGAGGTTTTGGGTTTATTGGTAGTGACTTATTTGACTAATGGAGCTGAAGCACTGCTGATTTTCCCACCCACTCACGTTAACAAACATACTTGCCTACGACACAGACGCATTGACTCTCACACACATAACCATGCTTACACACGCATTATATTCTGAACATTGTTTCTTGTTATTATTATCCTGCCCACACATGCTAACAGACACATATGCCTGCAGTGCACAAACTGACTCATGCATACATTTGTACACACACATATGTCATATTAGATCCACTCTTTCTTATCCTGCCCTCTCAGAGCAACTTATTTCCCCATGAAAAAGTATTGGTTTACATGACGTTTTGTTCCAATAACGCTACAGGATACCCAGGATATGAACGATTGTGCACTGTATGGTCCATTAATGATTGTCATTTAAAGGGTAGTGGACAACAGTAGAACAAGGTCTCCCAGCATCATGAGTACTGGTTTAGAGGTAAGGGAGGACTGAGAACTGAAACTGCAATAAATCTAGCAGGCCTTTCTGTAATGTCCACAGTCAGGACACACACACACACACACACACACACAGTGCTCTCAGTCACTTTGGATTAGTGAGGGCTTTCCCCTCTGCTGAATGCTTTTACGACCATTGGTTTTTGATTTTTGAGCTTTAATGTGACTTTGGTTGCTGGGGAACTGTTCCCCCCTAAAAGTCACAGTGAGAAATGGGGCAAATGCAGATGCAGCTGTTTTGGGTCTAGGAGGTACAGGGTTTGGGAGATTCTGTCTCTCACTTTGTCTCACCACGTCCTTGCCTTAAGCCCGCCACACATTAAATGTTCTCATTACGAGCATGCCAAGCGTCCACCTGTGACTTGCCTTAATCCAAAGCGGCCACTTCAATGCCCCCAGGAAGCACTGAGGTCAAAGTTACCCCCCAACCAACCTGCCGGTCTTCAGTACCAACATCCCATAGGAACAGCCCCTCCACTCATAAAACACACAGCCACAAAACACTGCAGTGTTAATGAGACATGTGCTGCCCTAACGGTGTATCTATTTCATCCATTAAATAGCACATATGACATTCATGTAGTGCATTGTTGTTGTCGTTATGAGTGCGCACCTCATAAAGAGGAGAAATACTTTGAAAATGACGTGTTGCAATCAGGGCTGGGGTCAAATTGAGGGTAGTACAATCAGGAAGTGATTTTAATAAAAACATGTTAAACTTTGGAAATAAATAGCTTCTACTCTTCAGTTTATTGCGAAGTAATTAAAAAAATCTTTTTTCAAACATTGAATTGTTTTTTAAGTTTACTTCCTGAATTGACTGCCTTCAATTCAAATTGACCCCAGCCCTGGTTGCAATAGTTAGTTTACTCGGTACTGGTACTCCTTGTATATAGCCTGTATATAGCCTCGTTATTGTATTGTGTTACTATTTTATTTGTATCTATTTGTAAAGCTTTTAACTGCATTGTTGCGAAAGGGCTCGTAAGTAAGCATTTCACGCTAAAGTCTACACTCGTATTCGGCACGTGACAAATAACATTTTATTTGATTTGATTTAATTGGTCACCTAATCCCATCAGTCCCTTCAATGATAAGGGATCTCTATGATTAGTAGTAAAGCACACCTCAGCTTCAGTCTGTAAGTGTGGAAGGGTTTCATGTGCAAATGATGCATAGAAACTATCCACAGTGTTCCCTTGATTGGAAATACAAACAGCATGCATTGTTTGTCTGAATTTAAAACAACATCATATTATGTTCTAAGATTACAAGAGGAACACATGCCCACTGGCATAGCACACATCCCCACAGCCCCTGCAAGGTGGGATTTGGGGGCCCCCAACCCCCCAACAATTTTTTTTTTTAAGTATGGGTGGGGTCCCCTGGGGTCTGGCCCCCCAGATAGCATATGAACACGTCATAAGCCATGCTAAAAAAAAATGGAATTACAGGAAATTAGCTTACATTATCTTTGTTTTGAGTCGCAGCCTCATAATAATACAAATGTATTCAGCTTCTATAGCACTTCTCATTACAGAAAGAACCAACCCCCCCTAAAAAACATTGAGTGACTGTGTCTGCCCCTGATTCGTTGGGCTGACCGCACCACCCTCTGGAGTGCCTTGGTGGTTGCGGACGGTGCAATTGCCGTACCAGGCGGTGATACAGCCCGACAGGATGCTCTCAATGGTGCATCTGTAGAACTTTGTGAGGGTCTTAGCTGTTGCGCCTTCTTCACCACACTGTCTGTGTGAAGGGACCATTTCAAGTTGTTAGTGATATGCACTGGAACTTGAAGCTTTGAACCGCTCCACTGTGGCCCGGTCGATGTTAATGCTGTCTCCTGTAGTACACGGTCAGCTCCTTCGTTTTGTTGAGATGTTATTTTCCTGGCACCACTCAACCAGGACTCTCCCCTCCTCCCTGTAGGCTGTCTCGTAATTGTTGGTAATCAAGCCTGCCACAGTTGTGTCATCAGCAAACTTGATAATTGAGTTGGAGACGTGCGTGGCCATGCAGTCATGGGTGATCAGGGAGTACAGGAGGGGGCTGAGTACGCACCCTGTGGGGCCCCCGTATTGAGGATCAGAATGGCAGAGGTGCTGTTGCTTACCTTTACCACTTGGGGTCGGCCCGTCAGAAAGTCCTGGTCCAGTTGCACTGGGAGGGGTTCAGACACAGGGCCCTGAGCTTAGTAATGAGCTTGTAGGGCACTATGGTGTTGAAGGTTGAGCTGTAGTCGATGAATAGCATTCTTACTTAAGTATTTCTCTTGTCCAGATGGGATAGGGCAGTGTGCAGTTCAATGGCGATTGCGTCATCCGTGGATCTGTTGGGGCGATATGCGAATTGTAGTGGGTGAAGGCTGTCTGGTAAGGTGGAGGTGATATGATATAGCCTCTCAAAGCACTTCATGATGACAGACTTGAGTGCTACGGGGCGATAGTCATTTAGTTCAGTTACCTTTGCTTTCTTGTGTACAGAAACAATGGTGGACATCTTGAAGCAAGTGGGGACAACAGACTGGGATATAGAGAGATTTAATATGTCCGTAAACACTCCAGCCAGCTGGTATGCACATGCTCTGAAGACGCGGTTTGGGATGCCTGGTCCGGCAGCCTTGCGAGGGTTAACACGCTTACGTTGGCCACGGAGATCGAGAGCACACAGTCCTCATGAGCGTCGTGGGGCTGCATTGGCGACTCAATGTTGTTTTCCTCAAAGTGGGCAAAGAAAGTGTTTAGCTCTTCTGGGAACAATGTGTCGGTGTCCGCGACGTGGCTGTCTTTCCCTTTATAATCTGTGAATGTCTGAAATCCCTGACACATACGTCGCTTGTCTGAACCGTTGAGTTGCGACTCCACTTTGCCGCTGTACAGTCGTTTTGCCTCTTTGATTGCTTTACGGAGGTCATAGCTGGTCTGTTTATACCCATCCATGTTCCCAGTCACCTTGCCATGGTTAAATGCGGTGGTCCACACCTTCAGTTTTGTGCAAATGCTGCCATCTATCCACGGTTTTTGGTTTGGATAAGTTATAATCTTCACAGTGGGAACAATATCAACTATGCACTTCCTGATGAACCCAGTCACCGAGTCAGTGTATACGTCTATACGTCAAAACAATCCTGACGCATAGATTCCAATTGGTCAGACCAATGTTGAACAGTCTTTACCACGGGAGCTTCCTGTTTAAGTTCCTACTTATAGGTGGGAAGGAGTAGAAAGGAGGTGGGATCTGATTTGCCGAAGGGAGGGTGGGGGAGGGCCTTGTAGTCGTCCCGGAAGGGAGAGTAGCTATAAGGGTCCATTTTGCACGTGTAGCAAAGGAGATGTGTTGATAGAATTTTGTTAGCTTTTTCCTCAGATTTCCTTTATTTAAGTCCTCAGCTACAATAGATGCGGCATCAGGATATGCGGTTACCAGTTTGCACATGTAGGTAATAATACAAGAAATGTTCTGAGCAACTAATGTAATAAATTACAACAACCAAAAATACGACAAAGTTGGCTAGGAGCTAGAAAAAGGGTGACCGTGTCTCATCTTGCTTTCTGATTCGCCATCAGATTCATGGGTAGGAAACAATCAATCAATCAATCAATAAAATGTATTTATAAAGCTCTTCTTACATCAGCTGATGTCACAAAGTGATGTAAAGAAACCCAGCCTAAAACCCCAAACAGCAAGCAATGCAGGTGTAGAAGCACGGTGGCTAGGAAAAACTCCCTAGAAAGGCCAGAACCTAGGAAGAAACCTAGAGAGGAACCAGGCTATGAGGGGTGGCAAGTCCTCTTCTGGCTGTGCCGGGTGGAGATTATAACAGAACATGGCCAAGATGTTCAAATGTTCATAGATGACCAGCAGGGTCAAATAATAATAATCACAGTGGTTGTAGAGGGTGCAACAGGTCAGCACCTCAGGAGTAAATTGGCTTTTCATAGCCGATCATTCAGAGTATCTCTACCGCTCCTGCTGTCTCTAGAGAGTTGAAAACAGCAGGTCTGGGACAGGTAGCACGTCCAGTGAACAGGTCAGGGTTCCATAGCCGCAGGCAGAACAGTTGAAACTGGAACAGCAGCACGACCAGGTGGACTGGGGACAGCAAGGAGACATCAGGCCAGGTAGTCCTGAGGCATGGTCCTAGGGCTCAGGTCATCTGAGAAAGAAAGAAAGAAAAGAAAGGAAGAAGAAGAAGAAAGAAAGAAAGAAAGAAAGAAAGAAAGAAAGAAGAGGAGAGAATTAGAGAGAGCATACTTAAATTCACATAGGACACCGGATAAGACAAGAGAAATACTCCAGATATAACAGACTGACCCTAGCCCCCCCGACACAAACTATTGCAGAATAAATACTGGAGGCTGAGACAGGAGGGGTCGGGAGACACTGTGGCCCCGTCCGACGATACCCCCGGACAGGGCCAAACAGGCGGGATATAACCCCACCCACTTTGCTAAAACACAGCCCCCACACCACTAGAGGGATATCTACAACCACCAACTTACCATCCTGAGACAAGGCCGAGCACAACCCAAACAAATAGATGGAACCCAGACTTAGTCTATGCTCACTTAGCTATTTCCCCCCCCCCCCAAAACATTATAATAAAAATAAATATTTACAAAATGTACTGTACAGGAGTTCTCTGCCTAGGCGACCTCATGTTGCCATGGCAAAATGGCAAATAGTGTAGAATAGCATCAGATTAGCAATAAAGCAACACATTTTTCATTTTTAGGGAGGTGGGTCTAAATCGGACCTTGCGGTGGGGCCCGTGATACTGCGCTAAGCTATGCCTCAATTTGTTTAAATTCTGCTAAACACACATGCATGCTAGTATAATGTGCATCTATGCGCACAAGGGTGTGTCCACAGATTAGTTGGCATGTAGGTTTTATAAGGAAAAGAAGGTGTGTGTATGTGTGTGACTGTGGCCACATAGTTCTTATAGTTCCCCCAACAATGTGACACTGCTGAGGGGGGAGTCGGCAGTGTTTGATCATACCAGCCAACATCTGGTCATAAGGAGGAGCTAAAGTTAGCAGCAGCACATGCTGCTCTCATTACTGTAAAATGGGAGTCACATTCATGCAGGCATGACCCCCACTACAGCCCAGTGCTGTAAAAGCAGGAGAGAGGGAGGAAAAGAGAGGGGGAATAAAGCAGGGTGGGTGGAGGCCAAGACGAGATCCTGGGCGAGAGAGGCAAGAGAAAGGGATGAGAGAAGTGGTGGGCGTGTTGGGGCTAATGCGGTTGTTTCGTGGTTGATGGTATGCCGGCTGGTTAGTATGAGGATGGCTGCCGTGGCGCTGGACTGGAGGGAGAGAGGAGAGGGACTGGGAGAGGGGCTACTGGGTAGATCAAAGCTATGACAAGCTTGTTCGATTTTAATCAGCTCTACACACCGAGTGCTGCTAACCACACCTCTCGGCCCAACAAAGCCCAGCACAGTGGTGGATTCTAGCTGCAGCTTTGACCACAGAGCCACCCACCATCCCTGGCAGGCAGCCATGTTTGAGGACCACCACCCCATCAGAGACTCTGGGGCTAATATGGTTTTCTTTGGATCCCTCTGGGTAATTCTTCTCACTGATCTCCTCAACATGATCAGACACCAACTAATGACTCATAAGCCACCCAGGCCAGGAAAGGTTGTTAGCATCGAACAGCTGAGGGCTCTGATAATGTCATCAGATGTATGTTATTCCCTCATTGAAATCAAAGGGACTGGGCTCCCCCAAAGGGTGAGGTCATCACTTGGAGATACAGACACGTTGTAGAAGGGTCTATGCAGTCAGAAGTTAAAGTATGATGATCATCACTGTAACTGGGGTGAATCCAGGGGATGTAGAGACGGAAGAGAAAGAGAAGGAAGAAAGGAATAGGGTCCTTAAGTTCAATGAAAGTGATGATGTTTGAGCCTACGTTATCAGAATATTAAAGCAAGAGGATAATATAACCAGCCCCCCCTGGCCCCATATGTTCCTTCCCTACACACAATTGTATTTCTTGGAAAAAGGCTCCTAATCATCTCACTGCTCACTGTCCTGTCCAGTTCATTAGAGGTGATGTGGATCCCCATGGCCACGGCAAGTCAGAGGCCCTCACATGGCCTCACTTTTTAAACAGAACCACACCCCTCTACCCTCCTACACCTCCTCCCTCTACCCCATCTCATCCTGACTGTCCTAGTCTGCAGTGTTGTTTATAAGTGACACGTGGAAGTTCAGACACATGAAACAAGTAATTTGTGCTCTTTTACACAATCCAAGGCTGCTGTGGTGGGTGTAGACCAAGGTGGGTGGTGTCTGTGATCTGCCATGAGAAACAGAGCAGGATATGGAGCACTTGTGACGTGGTGGTGTGGGGATCGTACAGGTCAGAAGGGTTTCTCCCCCACCAGACACATTCAGGGTGGGCCCGGAAGGAATTGCTCATTTGAGTACATGAACATGTCCATTCCAATGTTCTAGCTAATCATCATTACCATCATTATCATTACTATCAATATCATTACCTTCATTATCAGCATCATCGATTTGGGCTTTTAGGTGTTAACACGTTAGGAACGTTACCTTCGAATTAAAAGTTTTAGTAGCCCAACACCCAGATTGGAATGTATTTTCTACAACTATTGCAGTTTTGGAAAAATTTAGTAGATTTTGATATTAATGTGCTACAGAAAAGATAGCACTGCCCACCAAATCTTATAATATAGGGATAGTCCCTTTATTAGCCTTTTCCACTTAATTTGCCAAACTTTATATATACATATATTTATTAGCCCTAAACAGCCAATGCTAACATAGTATGGTCTGTCTAGAGCACCGTAGTAGGCCTACTAATTACTTTCAGTTACTTTTGGGTTACTTTCCCTTTAAGAGACATTAGAAGTCAAACCACCGCTCTAACCCCCAGCTGTTTGATAGACCTCCCTGACAACCGTTGCCGCGTCCTCAACTAGCGCACTTGGAAACCGAGATTTCAGCACAGAGTGAAGGAAGTTGAAGGTGAATTTGAAGTTAACAAGTGGCAAGTTTTGTCTATTAAAACTCATAGCATCTCCGAGGGCTATTTAAGGTTTAATGTTCTTTAATATATACAGCCTGTTAGAAAGTTTCAAACGATATTATTTACTCCATCATGTATCCTACATTCTGTGTTTTCTAACTAACGTTAGCCAACGTTTGCTAGCTAGCCAGCCAGCAAGGTCATCAGCCAACGTCAATTTAGTTGCTAGTTCATGACATGTATTCATTTCAAGTACTTTTGTCCTAAATTAGCATCATGTCTAAGTTCTCTAGCTAGTTATGTAATAGCAAATTGACCAGGTCTATCTGTCATGATAAAAGAATGGGTTGGGCATTGAAAATAATAAATACTGGTAGCTACAAAGAAGCGCGTGCTGGAATGCTTACTAACGCTTATTTTGTGAGGCAGACATCTACAGATGTGTGTCTGAAGATGGAAGCAAAGCAGGTTCCCCAAAACCATCCCCATGGGGTTGGTGTATTTGTGCCACACGCCCCTAGCAAACTTGCAGAACACAAGTTACCCCCACTGCAAAGTCACAGGAGCAAACTCCCCCCTGTCAGAAAGTACCCTGTGATTGAGCAGAAAGGGTACTACTCCGAGCTCATCACTACAGCAGCAAAACCCCACCTACAGGTAATAATTAGCCTACACATTCAACTGTAGTCAGAGGGCAGCTAAAAACACTACCCTGTGATACGTTTGCTCTAAGAAATATTTTATGAAGTTATGAGGTTACACTAACTGCCTATTCATGTATCAGTCCTGTACAGATGGGCCAGAAACCCAACAGAGCTTACTGTGTCAAGCGGGCTATGAGTCCAATACTCCTAAAGGTGAGACTTTTACCCAGGGCCCATTGGATGATACAAATCACACTAAAATACATCAGCTACTTTACATTTGTGTATGTGTAAATATGTATTGGTATATTCTGTAAATAACAATTGATTTATTTGGGCCCATATGTATTCTGTTCCTCAGTAACCACATTCCGGACTCCGTCTGACCTGCACAGTCTGGTTGAGAGGGACAAGCATGGACCCACCACCCAGCACCAGCAGCACACGGACTTCTCCACTGGAGGTTACACAGCCAAAGTCCAGCTGCCCTACCACAGCCTGCCTGGACAGCACCTCCGCAAGATAGAGATAGAGAGGTGTGTGCATCTGTGAGGGTCACAGCTAAATACACGCAAACAGTATGGGGAAGTGAATGCTCTGACATGTGTTGTGTCTCTTCTCAGGCGCAGACGGGAGTACCTGAAGCTGGATATTGCCCAGCTCCTGACAGAGCAAGGCATAGACTCCAACCTCCTGATGCCTCGGCACCATAGCATTGAAGAACATGTGACCACACCAGAGAATCCACTCCCTCCTGTCTCAAACTACCTACCTCTGGAGGTGAGCTCCTCAAACATCTTCATCGTTAAAACATACATTTTTCGTTAATAAAACACTATCACATTGTGGTCACTCGTCTTTCTTGGTTTTCTCCCCTAGGTGTTTGACAATGAGGAGTTTGACTGTCGCACTCCTCAAGACTGGCTTGCCCTGGGCTATGAAAATGGATCAACTGATCACAAACCCATACCTGCCAAAGCTCTGCTGCCCACCACTGACAAGATACCACCAGGTTGGTGCTTTGATAATAGCTCTTAATTTGAATTAGCTGTTTACACAGGGATGTCCCAAATATAAATTATTGTAACCTACAGGTTCTGTCTGTTGTAGTGAACAGTGTACCATATCATCATTCTTCATCATGAGAACAGAAAATAGTTAGACATTTTCCTCTCTCTTGCCTTCTCTGGTTCTGTAGAGGACCCCAAAAGCCCCAACCTGGAGTACAGCTGGCAGTTTGTTGGGGTTCTTGACTACAACCAGGAGAAAGGGCTTTATCTGGTCCAGAAGGCCGACAAGAATGGCAGAGTGAGGGATGCCAATGGAAAACCAGTCCTAAACGAAGGACAGAGAACAAGTAATAGTGTATTACCACTTCTAGTGTATCAATGCAGTATTTTCTTGACCTGTATACAGCATACACAAAGTCTCATTCTCTGTCCCATCTCCTTGACTTTAGTAGGTGTGTTTCTGCTGTCAGCCACTCAGTACTGGATTTCCAGGATCAGGCTGCTGTTCAGTGCAGAGGACCCTCGTCTGTTTTCCCAGCGGGTGCAGTTTGCCCAGCGCTGCAGAGAGAACACAGAGGCCCTGCTGCTCTACCACCTGTCTGTAGACTGTATGCCAGTGTGGAGTGGCACCTCGTCTCTCAATGCACAAAGTCTTGCCCGTGTCAAAGAGCATGCCCTCTCTACACCTGGCCTTCGACTCAAACTGTGAGAGACATCCCTAATTTTCTAATCTAATACTCATATTTTACAGTTAGCCTTTCATTCATGGTAGAGACTGTTTAGCTATCTTTTTTCTAAAGCAGACTGACCATCAGGCTGTGTTTATTGAATAAGAGCAGGATATGAATGTCAGGAGACTGAATTGTGCATAATACTGTACAGTAAATGGAGCATTACCTTTAGGATGCATTTCTGTGTAATGTTGTGTTGTGGTGGCAGGCTGCAGGAGTGTATTGTACGTCTGGAGAAGGAGATCAATCTGGAGTATGACCGCACCATGAATCGGATCAGCTTTGATAGGGTAGTGCTCACCAACCCTGAGGATTTCTCCCACATCACCCTGCCCCAGAGAGAGCCAGAACGTGTGCCCCAGAATGGTGAGTTCACTGTAGGGTTTTTTGTAGATGTAAGACCTAAGGATGGGCATGTTTATTCAAATATCCAAACGGAGTGGACGTTGGTGTTCGATTACTTGTGTGAGTGTTATACTACAGTTTACTATAGAATAGTACAGTACTTACTATATAATTATGTAGTAAACTAGTATATTGTAGAATACTGTTCTACACACTGTTGTATCCCTCGATCGTGTAGTATTTACCATATATCGTTTTGTGATATACTATAATAAATAGTACAGTATACTACAGACCGCAAAAACGCGACAGTAAATACTACAGTAATGACCTCAAAAACTCTACAGTCCGCAAAAACACTACAGTAATTACTATAGCATGTATTACAGTATTTAATTTGTATATACCCTGCCCATTCCCATTCTCCTCTCCCATATCCCAATTTGCGCCACCTGTAAGTGAGAAACCTACATGACAAGTATAGATCATATATTGTGTTCCCTACAGGTTATAGATACGAGCAGAAGCTCTGAACTATCCATTCAGACCTCAGTCCTACTTACGTATAGGTTATGGAAAATGGGCTCTTTGAGTATTTTGTCCAATAGGTTTCCTCAAGGAAGCCCCCACTGCTATGTCAAAGATAATAAAACAAAAACACTATAGTAAATACTACAGTAAGGTCTGCAAAAACACTACAGTAAATACTACAGTCCGCAAAAACACTACAGTAAATACTACAGTATACTACAGTCCGCAAAAACACTCAAGTAATTACTATAGTATATACTACAGTTTTTTTCAGTATTTATACAATAGTAAATGGTAAATACTACAGTATACTAAAGCCATGTCTGCAATACTACAGTGAATACTACAGTAAAGTCCGCAAAAACATTACAGAGAAAACTATAGTATTTTTTCCTGTGGGATTATAACAATGAAAAAGCTTTGTCTAAATTAAATTATCTTTGTGACATTGATACATACAGGGTTATACCATGACATTTGAATTTCCTTTATTTAATAAAACAACAAACTTTTGAATGTAGTTTTTATGACGGTGTCATGAGCTAGCCCATTTAGCCCTCCAGTCAGCCCTGACAACGATATGCTATTTTCTCCTCTTCAAATAGCAATTACATGCGCGCACAGGAAGTTCCACAAGACCTGATGTACATTTAACATTTTAGTAATTTAGCAGATTTTTCACCTAGTCGGCTAATCCTCTTAACTGCTAGGCTACCTGCAGCTCTGATGTAACGGCGTTAAGAACGTTCCGTAAGCTCACACCGCAGCTAGCTTGAAATGTTGCAGATGGAATCATCCAATCGGTACATTTTGGGTGGCTCAACCCACTGGCTCAACCCACTGTTTCCAATAACTACCGGAGAACTGCAGGCGGGGGGATATCTGCAAAAAAAACCATGATATTATTGGAATAGTGAAACATTTAAAATGACCATCCCCGGCCTCCCGAGTGGCGCAGCGGTCTAAGGCACTGCATCGCACTGCTTGAGGCGTCACTACAGACCCAGGCTGTGTCACAACCGGCCGTGAATGGGAGTCCAAGAGGGCGGCGCACAATTGGCCCAGCATCGTCAAGGTTAGGGGAGGGTTTGGCCGGGGGGGCTTTACTTGGCTCATCGCGCTCTAGTGACTACTTGTGACGGGGCGGGCGCCTGTAGACTGACTTTGGTCGTCAGTTGAACGGTGTTTCCTCCAACACATTGGTGCAGCTGGCTTCCAGGTTAAAGTGTTAAGAAGTGAAATTGGGGAGAAAAAGGGGGTAAAAAAAAAAGCCTATCCCTCTACTAGTAAGACATAAGATTGGGTTCAGGGGGCCAGGGTCTCTTCGTGAACCCTGACAGAAATGGGTTTACGAGATAAGCTGTCGATGACACCTGTAATGACTCCTCTTAAACATTGTACACCTGATATGTCCACAGGCTTTGTGTCTGTCCCTACATACCCCTTTGAGAAGAACCGTGCTGCGTTTGCCTTCAACTCCCTGCTCACCAAGCCGGAGGTGATCTCTGCCTTGTCCAAAGTGCGGGGCGAGTGCAACAGGGTGGCTGCTATGAGTCTGTTCCATGTCACCTTCACCAAGTCGTTGCGTCTAGAGGAGTTTGAGCTCACCCAGTCTCAGACACATGCACAGGTATTGTAACACACAGCCCTAGAAACATTATGATACTCTGCTGGCATCAGTCCTGCTCTCTGAAGAATATCTTTGAAGAATTCTAATTGTTGTGAAATTCAAGACAGTTACTAGCAGCCATACACCGCCATACATTGAAAGCCATACACATCAAAAGCTAACCCATCCCTGGTCCCTCGTGGCCCCTCAGGTGCAGCTGTTCCTGCGAGACTCATGGGTGACCACCCTGTGTAAGGGCATCCACACCAGCCTGAGAGACGTGGGCCCTGGCTGGTTTAGTCTGACGGAGTCCCGCTGGGAGGTGTACAGGATGTCCAAGCTGTGCAGCCTCATGGCCCTGGTACGCTACAGCCTGCAGGACTCACTGCGCTTCCTGGTGCAGGACTCCCTGGTCAGCCTGACTCAGCTGCTGCTGGACGCCTGCCACAGTGTTCTCCACTGCCCACAGGACCTGACCTGGGGCTCCAACCTCATCAACAGCCCCTACAAGTGAGATCACATCACCACTCTGTCTCTATTGCTATCTCTCTCTTTCTAACTACTCTCTATTGTCTTTCTTTGTCTCCCTCATAGGGTTGCAAAGTGAGGGTATATTACTGGTAATATACACGTTTACAAGTAAACTACCAGATTCTGGTAACTTTCAAGTTTTTTAATAAACTCAGCAAAAAAAGAAACGTCCTTTCACTGTCAACTGCGTTTATTTTCAGCAAACTTAACATGTGTAAATATTTGTATGAACATAACATGATTCAACAACTGAGAGATAAACTGAACAAGTTCCACAGACATGTGACTAACAGAAATTGAATAATGTGTCCCTGAACAAAGGGGGGTCAAAATCAAAAGTAACGGTCAGTATCTGGTGTGGCCACCAGCTGCATTAAGTACTGCAGTACATCTCCTCCTCATGGACTGCACCAGATTTGCCAGTTCTTGCTGTGAGATGTTACCCCACTCTTCCACCAAGGCACCTCTTTCTAAAATGATCTGCCGCAATTGTTGCAACCCCTATTACTAGCCTGTTCAACCTCTCTTTCGTATCGTCTGAGATCCTTAAAGATTGGAAAGCTGCCGCGGTCACCCCCCTCTTCTAAGGGGAGACATTCTAGACCCAAACTGTTACAGTCCTATATCTATCCTACCCTGCCTCCCTAAAGTCTTCGAAAGCCAAGTTAACAAACAGATCACCGACCATTTTGAATCCCACCGTACCTACTCCACTATGCAATCTGGTTTCAGAGCTGGTCATAGGGGCACCTCAGCCACGCTCAAGGTCCTAAACGATATCATAACCGCCATTGATAAGAGACAATACTGTGCAGCCATCTTCATCGACCTGGCCAAGGCTTTCGACTCTGTCAATCACCGTATTCTTATCGGCAGACTCAACAGCCTTGGTTTCTCAAATGACTGCCTCGCCTGGTTCACCAACTACTTCTCAGACAGAGTTCAGTGTGTCAAATCGGAGAGGCCTGTTGTCCGGACCTCTGGCTGTCTCTATGGGGGTGCCACAGGGTTCAATTCTCGGGCCGACTCCTTTCTCTGTATACATCAATGATGTCGCTCTTGCTGCTGGTGATTCTCTGATCCACATCTACGCAGACGACACCATTCTGTATACTTCTGGCCCTTCTTTGGACACTGTGTTAACTAACCTCCAGGCGAGCTTCAATGCCATACAACACTCCTTCCGTGGCCTCCAACTGCTCTTACATGCAAGTAAAACGAAATGCATGCTCTTCAACCGATCGCTGCCCGCACCCGCCCGCCCGTCTAGCATCACTACTCTGGACGGTTCTGACTTAGAGTATGTGGACATCTACAAATACCTAGGTGTCTGGTTAGACTGTAAACTCTCCTTCCAGACTCACATTAAGCATGTCCAATCCAAAATTAAATCTAGAATCGGCTTCCTATTTTGCAACAAAGCTTCCTTCACGCATGCTGCCAAACACCCTCGTAAAACTGACCATCCTACCGATCCTTGACTTCGGTGATGTCATTTACAAAATAGCCTCCAACACTCTACTCAGCAAAGTGGATGTAGTCTATCACCGTGCCATCTACTTTGTCACCAAAGCCCCATGTACCACCCACCACTGCGACCTGTATGCTCTTGTTGGCCGCCTTATCTCAGCTCACTGGTCACCATAGCAGCACCTACCCGTAGCACGTGCTCCAGCAGGTATATCTCACTGGTCATCCCCAAAGCCAACTCCTTCTTTGGCCGCCTTTCCTTCCAGTTCTCTGCTGCCAGTGACTGGAACGAATTGCAAAAATCACTGAATCTGGAGTCTTATATCTCCCTCACTAACTTTAAGCATCAGCTGTCAGAGCAGCTTACCGATCATTGCACCAGTACACAGCCCATCTGTAAATAGCCCACCCAATTACCTCATCCCCATATTGTTCTTTATTTTTTGCTCCTTTGCACCCCAGTATCTCTACTTGCACATTCATCTTTTGCACATCTATCACTCCAGTGTTTAATTGCTAAATTGTAATTATTTCACCACTATGGCCTATTTATTGCCTTACCTCCCTAATCTTACTACATTTGCACATACTGTATGTAGACTTTTCTATTGTGTTATTGACTGTATGTTTGTTTATTCCATGTGTAACTCTGTGTTGTTTGTGTCGCACTGTTTTGCTTCATCTTGGCCAGGTCGCAGTTGTAAATGAGAACTTGTTATCAACTGGCCTACCTGGTTAAATAAAGGTGAAATAAATAAAATAAACACCGCCCCAGACCATGATGGACCCTCCACCTCCAAATCGATCCCGCTCCAGAGTACAGGCCTCGGTGTGACGCTCATTCCTTCGACGATAAATGCGAATCTGACCATCACCCCTGGTGAGACAAAACCGCGACTCGTCAATGAAGAGCACTTTTTGCCAGTCCTGTCTGGTCCAGCGACGGTGGGTTTTTGCCCATAGGTGACGTTGTTGCCAGTGATGTCTGGTGAGGAACAGCCTTACAACAGGCCTACAAGCCCTCAGTCCAGCCTCTCTCATCCTATTGCAGACAGTCTGAGCACTGATGGAGGGATTCCTGGTTCCTGGTGTAACTCGGGCAGTTGTTGTTGCCATCCTGTACCTGTCCCGCAGGTGTGATGTTCGGATGCACCGGTCCTGTGCAGGTGTTGTTACACGTGGTCTACCACTGCAAGGACGATCAGCTGTCCGTCCTGTCTCCCTGTAGCTCTGTCTTAGCCGTCTCACAGTACGGACATTGCAATTTATTGCCCTAGCCACATTTGCATTCCTCATGCCTCCTTGCAGCATGCCTAAGGCACGTTCACGCAGATGAGCAGGGACCCTGGGCATCTTTCTTTTGGTGTTTTTCAGTGTCAGTAGAAAGGCCTCTTTAGTGTCCTAGGTTTTCATAACTGTGACCTTAATTGCCTACCGTCTGTAAGCTGTTAGTGTCTTAACGACCGTTCCACAGGTGCATGTTCATTAATTGTTTACGGTTCATTGAACAAGCATGGGAAACAGTGTTTAAACCCTTTGCAATGAAGATCTGTGAAGTTATTTGGATTTTTACGAATTATCTTTGAAAGACAGGGTCCTGAAAAAGGGTTTCTTTTTTTGCTGAGTTTACTTTTTATCACATGATATCTTGTGGCCTTTTAGGGGTACTTCAGATTTAAAAAATATGATGCAAAAATATTTTATGTCCAACATTTCGACAGACAAGCTGTCTTCATCAGGGTATAATGACAAACACTATTGGGTGACTCGTTTATATAGTGTCAAAAGACAGACACAGGTGTGTTCCACTCTGCTAGCCAGCACCTCGCCTAAATAGGTGTGCATTT
Organism: Salmo salar; assembly: GCF_965601325.2. NCBI lineage: Eukaryota > Metazoa > Chordata > Actinopteri > Salmoniformes > Salmonidae > Salmo > Salmo salar. The sequence continues at coordinate 82,000,081 of NC_138302.1, read as the reverse complement.
CTTTCACCTCTGGGTAATTCAGATTATCACAGGTGTCTGTAATTAGCTTTGGCCCTCTCTGTGACCTTATCAAATGTAAAATATATAAAATAAGATTATTTTAAATTGTAAACTGAGTGGTTTGAGCCCTGAATGTTGATTGGGCTATGTCCAGGCACTCCACGATGCGTCTTAGCCGTGGTATATTGGCCATATACCACACCCCTCGTGCCTTATTGGTAAATTTTACCATGGCATTGAATACTTGTTTCTGATTGGCTTGAAGGGCTTTCTAGAGTGTGCATTATTTTCCTATAACGCACGTTATATCAGCACGGTAGAATTCAATGGCTGTAGTTCAATCTTACGTGTTTTGTTTGAGCTGCTTTTGAAACCAAAAGTCGAATTGAAATCATTGGCATTGTTGAATTCGATTTCCATAGTAGCAAGCTAGGACTGATGGTTTGGTTAGCTAAACTAGAAAGTCTGTTTGTTTGGTTCACATGGCAGCTACTGTGGCTATGGGCATCCACACCAAACTCGCTCCAGTCACGCAGGTTGAAATATCAAAACGAACTCTGATATTTATTATTATATTAATTTGGGGACAGGTCGAAACACATGAAACATTCATGAACATTTAGCCAAGTTCTATTTTACCGCCTGGCTACGCAGACGCTCATTGACGAGCGCGAGCAGTTTAGATTAAATGATTGAACAACATGTATGTGTACATTTCTTTTGCAACGCTTGCACACACAACGCGAGCGGTGTGGTCAGCATTTTAGTTATGCACTCCTATGTATCTCCACAGGCCGAAGAAGAGCCCGCTGTTCTTGGTAGATCTGGTTCTGGATGTGACTGGGGTCCACTACAGCACTCCTCTGGAAAACTTTGAGACTTCCATCATTACCCTGTTTGATAAGGGGATCCTTTCCACCCACAATGTGCCTCAGCTGGATAAGGCAAGACAAGACACCATGCATTCCAACATTTTGACAATTTATTTAAATTACAGTAATGAAGTTAGAATTGATTTGCTTCACACTTCTGCCGTTTATGATGATGGCTTTTTGTGTCTCTCAGTTTGTGATGCAGAAGATGTTCATCAGTGGCACTCCTCTGTTGGAGTCAGTGGGTCTGTGGGAGCCTGCGGTGGCAGAGCTGAGGGAGAGGGTCCGTGCCGCCCTGCGTCAGGCTGCCATCCCACTCCGGGCCTACGCCCGCGAGTATGAGAGATACCTAGAGCTGCACAACTCAGACATAGAGACCTTCCTTAAGTAAGACCTGTCTCAGTAGAACTTGTAGTTGTAGCACTTGTGTCTGTAACTAAGTCTTTGTGTGTATGTGTCCCAGGGCCCACAGCCAGGAGGAGCAGACTCCCCAGGAGGTGAAACGGGAGGTGGTACAGCACCTAAAGGAGAAGGAGCGTCTAGACCACTCCTTCCCATCCTCCATCGTCATCGGCCCCTTCACCGTCAGCGTGGAGAGTGTCCGCCAGAGCCTGTCCAAGAAACGCAGAGCCCTGGCTAACGCCGTGCTCGACCGGCTTGCCCTCAAGCTCCGCAAGCAAGTGGAGGACGTAAGTCTCAAGACTTTTCAAGAGATTTGTGTAGCAAAGTACAGGAATATCATACTTGAGGATATACAATGGTCAATGTTGTTTAGTAGGCATTGCATGTGACGTTAAGTGCAGATATGTTTGTTAGTATTTGGCTCAGACCAGTCTGTACTGTGTGTTTTGCTTTTTTCCAGGCATGTGAAGAGTGTAAGGCCATCAGCAGGAAGCTGCATGAGAAGCCGAACAGCATTGAGGAGCTGACCGACCAACGTGAATGGATGAAGCAGATCTCAGATCAGCTCAAGGCCCATGAGGTACAGAGAATAAATTATACAGACTTGCAGAGAATAGAATACATCATTTTTGGTACTGTAAAGATCATCCTCTTGATTAGAGAGTTCTCATTTTGTGTGTCACTTTCCTCAGGAGCTCCTATCCAAAGCCATGTCAGACTACGAGTTGATCGATGAGTTCTTCTACACCCTGTCAAATGAGGACTTCAATGGAAAGTAAGGCTGGCTGTTACAACACGTTGAAAGATTGAGATACTGGTTTTGTATTGGAGTGAGAACGAGAGGTCAAACTAGGAGTGTAGAAAGTAAATAATAGGTTTGAGTGAATGCTGGAAGTGAGAGCGCGAGTGTCTGTCTCTTTTGCTGTGCAGGTGGACAGCCATTGGCTGGCCACATAAGATTGTGACCCAGATGGAGACGGTATCGTCCCAGCATGTTGAGGATGAAGAACGCTTCAACAAGATCCAGCAGGCTGACCAGAACAACTTCCAGGAGCGCCTGGACTCTCTACAGGTGAGCCATGCTTTCAAATCCCCAGACTTTGACAAAAATTACCCTTTTCTGTTGCCTGCCTCTGCATGTTGTTGCAGATGGTGGTGGCTGGCTTTTCTGGGTACACGGACATCAGCCGAGCCCACGAGGTGGCCAACGAGGTACGACGTGTGGGCAAGCAGCTGAAGGAGTCCCAGACCATGGCCCAGACATACAACAACCGGGACCGTCTGTTTGGCATCCCTGTCACCAACGTGAGTGTGGCGTTATTGACTCGATCTACCTCCCCAATGGCTTCTACTTGAGTTGATGTAGACTATGCTGTTGTTGAGCAATCAACCAACATGTAAAAACAAAGACTGACTTGTACTGACTGGCTGCTGTGTCTGTGTTGCAGTACGACCGTCTGCAGAAGCTGATCAGGGACTTCCAGCCGTTCAGAGACCTGTGGACCACCACGTCAGACTGGCTGCGGTGGCACGATAGCTGGCACAATGACCCCCTTTCCATCATTGACCCCGAGCAGCTGGAGCGCAACGTCACAGACGCCTTCAAGACCATGCACAAGTGTGTCAAAATGTTCAAGGACATCCCCGGTGAGCAGTGGTGGAAAAAGTACTCAATTGTCATACTTGAGTAAAAGTAAAGATACCTTAATCGAAAATTAATCAAGTGAAAGTCACCCAGTTAAATACTCCTTGAGTAAAAGTCTAGATCAGATCAGAGGCGGTAGGGATGACCAGGGATGATCTCTTGATAAGTGTGTGAATTGGACCATTTTCCTGTCAAAATGTAACAAGCACCTTTGGGTGTCAGGGAAAATGTATGGAGTAAAAGTAAAAGTTGCCAAAAATATAAATAGTAAAGTACAGATACCCCCAAAAATGACTTAAGTAGTATTTTTACTTAAGTACTTTACACCACTGCCGGTGAGTGACGCTTTATCAAGTAATCAAATCTGATTTGTATACAAAGTGCTTAACATAACCATGGCCTAAACCTCCCAAAAGCAAGAATCAATGAGTGGCAAGGGGGGAAAAGATCTGTCTCTCTACCTCTTTCTTTCTCTCTCTCCCTACCTACCTACACACACATACACACCAGCGTGTCAGGAGGTGGCTTCTGACATCCGGGGGAAGATAGATGACTTCCGTCCCTACATCCCTCTGATCCAGGGCCTGAGGAATCCTGGGATGAGGGGCAGACACTGGCAGCTGCTGTCAGACCGCATCCACATGAATGTCAAGCCCAAGGCCAACCTCACTTTCTCCCGTTGCCTGGAACTAGGCCTGCAGGACCATGTGGATGAGATAGCACAGGTGGCTGAGGTGGCAGGGAAGGAGTACGCCATCGAACAGGTACTGGATAACTGCAGGCAGTAATAAAGTGGCTAATATCTGTTACAGCCAATAGCGTTGACGGACACAGTTATCTAATATCCTAATTTTGGACTGAACTAAATGTGTCCCTGTCCTCCCTCTCCCCATTCAGGCTCTGGATAAGATGGAGCATGAGTGGTCGACGGTGACCTTCGAGGTGTTGCCCTACAAGGAGACGGGCACTTACATCCTGAAGAGCCCAGACGAGGCGTCACAGCTGCTGGATGACCACATCGTCATGACCCAGAGCATGTCTTTCTCCCCCTACAAGAAACCCTTTGAGGAACGCATCAGCACGTGGGAGAGCAAGCTCAGGATGACTCAGGTACAGCAGAAAGATACATACGTCTGACTGGGTGTCATTGGAAGGAGAAGGAGGCTAAAGTAACATTGAAAGTGTCCTACTAGGTGAATGGAGAGCCTTAAAAGGCTGATTGGCCCATTCTCACCATTTAAAATCCCTGTAGTAGATGTTGTTCATTCTTCATGAGATGTTTCAAAACCTCATTAATGTTGTGTGACTGCCCTCTGCTGGTGCTTGCAGGATGTGCTGGAAGAGTGGCTGACCTGCCAGCGCTCCTGGCTTTACCTGGAGCCTATCTTCAGCTCTGACGACATCAACCGCCAGTTGCCTGTAGAGGGAAAGAGGTACCAGACCATGGAGCGCACCTGGAGGAAAGTGATGAAGAGCGCCTACGACAACAAACAGGTGAGATACTGTAATCACAACACAATACAACAACAACCCACATCATGCTTAGATTGACTTCAAGAAGGTTTAGAGTTGATACTGAGTGTAAACTAAATGTTTATTGTGTGTGTGCGTACGTGCATGTGTGTGTCTAGGTTATTGACCTGTGCCCGGACCCCCGTCTGTTGGACAGTCTGAGGGACTGTAATAAGCTGTTGGAGCTGGTGCAGAAGGGTCTGAGCGACTACCTAGAGACCAAGCGTGGCTCCTTCCCCAGGTATGCTGTCACTAATGACTGTGTTTCAGCTCTAAGCAAAATTACTGTTTATTTAGATTCAGTATTACAGATGTATTCGATAGTTGTTGATTAATACCATTAGAAACAGCTTTGAAATGATCTTTCTCAGAAATGGCAACATAGAGAACTTTTGCCTTTGCAGGTTCTATTTCCTGTCTGACGACGAGCTCCTGGAGATTCTCTCCCAGACCAAGGATCCCACAGCAGTACAGCCTCATCTGCGCAAATGCTTCGAGAACATTGCACGGGTTAGTCTGTCTCTCTCTATCCCCCTGCGCCCCTTTTCAAATATTCCTTTTCTTGAGTTTTATCTCTTTCTATCTCTTCTCCTTCTCTGTGTCCCACAGCTTAAGTTCCAGTCAGACCTGCAGATCACTCATATGTACTCTGGGGAGGGGGAGGAGGTCAAGCTCTGCCTGCCAGTGTGGCCCTCTGGGAATGTGGAGGACTGGCTGAGGGAGGTGGAGAAGTCTATGAAGGCCTGTCTGAGGGACAACATTGAACGCTCGCTGAAGGTCTACCCACAGGTCAGCCCCTTACCAAATCTACAGTAGCAGTGCATGGGTCAAATTTTTGGGGAAGCCAAGCCAGGGGGGAAAAAGCCATATTACAATCTATGTGTTGTGATAATTGCGTTGTTTGCTCTATAACCTGTTAGTTCATATGCCACCGTGATATATAGACCTAAGGCCCAGACAATAAGAAGACAACAGTCACACAGTGGCAGAATAAATTCAACCACATGGTTGTTTCATTGCAAAACCGGAGAGCAACATCTGTCTGGTGAAGTCTACAAAGGATATTTGAATGTAACAGTTACATGACCTACAGCATGGGCAAGCAAGTTAATGTTTGGGACATTTTCGAACTAGTAAATAACTACAGATTTAGAACCACAGAGTTACCGCAAGTCACAAAGAAAACAGGAGCTGCCTCCTCTATTCAAGCACCATTTCAACTTCAACATTTCAATTTCATCAAATCACTTATGCTTGTTCTAATACAGTGACAACTTAAAGATACCAAAAAACAATTTAGACCAATTAACGTAAGCTAAATATGTGTGGCTGTCCACGGTACTGATTTCTGTGCGTGCAAGTAGAAAAACATGTAGACTCGCCGTACTTGTAGAGAAATGCCAATGCGATTCTCCTGTCTTTCATGTTGCCCAAATGGTCTATGACTGTCATACAGTAAATGCTTTTTAGTTTTTGTTGTCCTATGCTACCTGGCTAAAATGCTTGCTCGCTAACCTAACTTCCTTTAATGGGCAATAATGAGCCAGCTAGTTAATATTAGTCTTCTACATCTAGCTACATATTGAACTCACATCCTCTCAGGCCAGGGGCACAAGGTATGAATTTATAGTTGGATCAGATTCACCATTGTAATCATTGGCCAGTACGGAGAATTAAGTAAAAGTCCAAATCCTTATCTCCATCCATGGCTAATTTACGAAAGGGACGATTTTAACTAGTTAGCTAGCCAGCCATCGGAAGACAACGACACAACGAGATGCAACAATTCAAGTTTTTTCTCTCAATTACGTTATGCTTTTGATGTGATGTGATTGGTGTGAAGATAATTCCGAACTGACTTCCCTTGACACCTTTTTTTGGTTCGCCAGGACCAACCACAGTTGAGCTCACTGAGTTTAGCTCAACGCTGATTTGCTATTATTTTAGAATGTTTTTATTAAGGGAGACCAAATGCTTGTTGGCTTCCCTTGCTATTGAATTCAATGTTGTGGGTGGCAATGATATCATACACTTTTAGGCCAGACAGCATCAGATACTTAAGTGATAATGGCCGAAAAGGCGATGTTTGGAGGATATATTGGCATGGGTGTTGTTAGGCTTTCTAGGGTTGCTACCCAGGCTGTCTGGTCGTTCATTGTATCAGTTCCATTGCCTTAGACGTGACCCAGTCTTTCAGTCTTTTTGTTCTGTATCTATGGACGTGACCCAGTCATACCTTCTAAATGTTCTATTGCCATACTGGCCAGCAACGTTCTTATCCCTTGTTTGCTAGCTAGCCAACTATGGCTAACTTACAGTCACGTCACAAAGTAATGACAGAATAAAAGCAAAGTAGCTGCATTTGCATTTCTTTAAGCTGTTTTCTAGTGACATTTATTTGGATAATGTTACAGCCAGAACATTGAGCTAATGAGGCGCGATTTCGTCTGGCATAGAAAATGTGCTCACTCGTCAGGACACTGTTGTTCAGAGAAGCTATCTAACAACACAATCACTTCAAACTGAAGCTGGAAAGACTGCAAACTAGCTGCACTTCGTTTTGTTTTACCGTTTTTCAATTTACATTTCTTTGTATATATCCATGGATATGATTGTTTTTTGCTTGGTCTATTTTTGGGGGAAGCCTGACTTCCGTTGGCAGCCATGAATACACATAACTGCCAATATATCAACCAGTTGACAGAAAACTACACAGTTCAAACATGATTTTGTCTTACTGTATTGTCATCTGTTACACTGGGCTGAGGTTTTGGGATTTTCCAAATAGTGTCCAAGCTTTGTGAAACGCACTGACGACTGTGATGTGTGTGTGCCCTCCTGTCCCTTCCCCTTAGCAACCGCGTACAGAGTGGGTGTTGTCATGGCCTGGGCAGGTGGTGATCGCTGGCTGCCAGACCTTCTGGACCACTGAGGTGTCAAATGCACTGGAGCAGGGAGACCTGACTGACCGACTCTATCCCCAGCTACAAACACAGGTGTGTATCCTAAGTTTTCCCAAAGCTTGGCTAGACCCTGGCCATAGATGGGTTAGTTTACAACGTTACGAAACTATGTGTATATTGTTGTGATTATGGATGGCCAGATTGCTAGCAAGAATGACAAGAAACTGCCATGTGGGGAATCGTAAGTGTCTTGTTTTTAAGTGTTTTGACTGATTTCATGTCAATACTATTGCTAAAATGTGCTAGCTAGCTAACCAACAACCGTAACAATGTATTTGAGAGACAACAAGTGCTCATTGTGCAAATATAGCTTACATGTTGTCAATCTAAGCCAACCTCATCTGTTTAGCCCATAGTTGCACACAAGTCAGTTGTTGCTAAACAACCAACATGTCTATTTTGTAGCTGAAGTTCAGATGTGCATGGAACAAATTGGACATTTTAGTCATTTAGTACACTCTTATCCAGAGGGACTTACAGTAGAGTGAGTGCATGAATGTTCATACTTTTTTCTCTGTGGGAATCAAACCTACAACCCTGGTGTTGCAAGCGCCATGATCTACCTACTGAACCAACTGGGACCATCAGTATGGCTTCAATGGGCTATGATATCATATCATTGTGAAGAATGTGAAAGAGAATATGTGACTGACAGTGTCCTCCCCTTTGTTATGGTGTAGCTGGGAGACCTGGTGCAGCTGGTGAGGGGCCGCCTGTCTAAGATGCAGAGAGCCGTTCTGTCTGCCCTCATCGTCATAGAGGTCCATGCCAAGGACGTTGCAGCCAAGCTGGTAGAGGAGGGCGTCTCCAGCATCAATGACTTTGAGTGGATCAGCCAGCTCAGGTTTGACCTGCCCAACAAAATATACCTGCTGCTCATATGATGTACTTCTGCCTTAGAGAGCTAACGATTTGGGTTGAACCATTGTGTGTAGATGACATGCAGAAATCTGTGAACATTCCAGATTCCCCTTAATTAATATTTGTTTCTAGGTATTACTGGGCTCGAAATGACCTGTATATCCGGGCAGTGAACGCAGAGTTCCTCTATGGATATGAGTACCTGGGCAACTCAGGACGCCTGGTCATCACCCCACTCACAGACCGGTAAGCTTTGGCTACCCGCCAATGGGTCTCAATGACTCCCGCCCTTGTTATGAAAGCATGTCTCACCCATAGAGATAGATTGAGGACTCTAGTGCCCAAAAGCCCGTTTTAGCATAGGCAGCGCCATTGAGGACTTTCCCCATTTTGAAGTAGTCAATTGGGTGGGTCTTCCTATGTATTAAGGAAGGATCACATAATTACATTTAGATGACCAGGAAGGATCAGCCAATGAATTATACTTGTGATGAAACATTCCATAACTGTAGTTGGCAGTAAATCGCCAACCTTGGCTTTAAACCTGTTCAAACAACACACACTAGGTGGCAGTGTGCAGTTTGTTTGCCAACTCATAGAAGTAGTAGAAGTAGAAAATGGACAACTTCAAAATGGAGACGGTCTCAATGGCACTGGTGATGCTCTCACAGACGCCATAATGGGATAGATACAATGATGCAATGTCTATCTAAAGCTGAATGTCACTCAAACCGACCACTTTGAGCACTTCAATCACTCGATATGTGTGTTCACGAGTCAATCGAGTCAATCTCAAACGCTAGTTGTCGAGTCATCAAGGGCTCCACGGCGCCTTTTGGAAGCCTCTTTATTCAGTGGGCATCCTATGCCGACTGCGCCCTTGGTAGCAACTTCTTCCCATGAATCTTAGCATGTTGCCTAGCATCAACAGTCACTACTGCAACGCCCTCAAAAGCATTCAGAATAAATCAAGAAATCTGTAATTAATTCATTTTCAAGTTTAATTTTGAGGATGTCTGAGTCTAGCAGTTTACACCTAGCAAAGTAGTCCAGTGTATTTCTGAAGTTTGATCATGTACATGAAAACTTGTCCATTATTACCTTGCTAGCTGAGCCTGAGCCAGTCACTGACTTATATAAACGAAAGAGAAGCTAACCAACCAGCTAGTGCAACACTAAATGCAATTCTCCTTCTATAAGCAAGCTAGCCAGCTACTGTAAAATGCACTGATGCTTCTATACACAAGTTAGCTAGTTAGCTAGCTATTTTAGTAACGTTATTTTATAATAATGAATGGTTTTTAATGAAGCAGCAAGCAACGTGCTCTGCCGTGAGTCTGTACAGTATCGAGTCTGCTGCTGCGCTGTGCATTTATCTGACTCAACGTTACAACATAGCAATTGTTGCTTTGGAAACATGCTGAAATACAGACTGACTGCTGGGAACATGTCTACAACTTATCAGTAAACTGTTAAACTATCGTAAATAAGTGACAAGCTACACACTGTTTATAAGTGCAGTGCCAAAAATCTATAGCTAGCAGGAGATAAAATTCCATCTCAGTGTTTGTCAGTGAAGCTAGCAGCAGGCAGGCTACAACAAGCTAAAACCAGTTGATGAAAACACTGGCGACTGATATACTTGCACATGGCTGTTCAATAAAGGATTTAGGGTTTGTGAGTCTATGGTCTCACCCCTCTCTCCCTCCCCCTCTCAGGTGTTACCTGACCCTGACAGGGGCACTGCACCTGAAGTTCGGAGGGGCCCCTGCGGGTCCAGCAGGAACAGGGAAAACAGAGACCACTAAAGACTTGGGGAAAGCCCTGGCTATCCAGACTGTAGTCTTCAACTGCTCGGATCAGCTGGACTTCATCGCCATGGGCAAGTTCCTCAAGGGACTGGCCAGGTTAGTCCTTATATAAAACACCAAACTGGTAAAAATATAAATTGTATGTGCTACAAAATAACACAAGCCTTATTCTAAAATTAATTAAATTGTATTTTTTCCTCATCAATCTACACACAAGACCCCATAATGACAAAGCAATTTTTAGCACATTTATTAAAAATAAAACACTGAAATATTACAATACCATAAATATTCAGACCCTTTACTCAGTACATTGTTGCGATTACAGCCTCGAGTATTCTTGGGTATAACGCTACCGTCTTGGCACCTGTATTTGGGGAGTTTTTCCCATTCTTGTCTGCAGATCCTCTCAAGCTCTGTCAGGTTGGATGGGGAGTGCAGCTTCACAGCTATTTTCACGTTTCTCCTGAGATGTTCGATTGGGTTCAAGTCCGGGCCCTGGCTGGGCCACTCAAGGACATTCATAGACTTGTCCCGAAGTCACTCCTGCGTTGTCGTGGCTGTGTGCTTAGGGTTATTGTCCTGTGGGAAGGTGAACCTTCGCCCCAGTCTGAGGTCCTGTGCGCTCTGGAGCAGATTTCTATTGAGGATCTCTCTGTTCTTTGCTTCGTTCATCTTTCCCTTGATCCTGACCAGTCTCCCAGTCCCTGCTGCTGAAAAACATCCCCACAGCATAATGCTGCCAACACCTTGCTTCACCGTACGGATGTGGCCAGGTTTATTCCAGACGTGACGTTTGGCATTCAGGCCAAAGAGTTCCATCTTGGTTTCATCAGATCAGAGAATCTTGTTTCTCATGGTCAGAGTCCTTTAGGTGCCTCTTGGCAAACTGCAAGCGGACTGTCGTGCCTACTATTGAGGAGTGGCATCCATCTGGCCACTCTACCATGAAGGCCTGATTGATGGAGTGCTGCAGAGATTGTTATCCTTCTGGAAGGATATCCCATCTCCACAGAGGAACTCTGGAGCTCTGTTAGTGACCATCGGGTTCTTGTTCACCTCCCCGACCAAGGCCCCTCTCCCCTGATTGCTCAGTTTGGCTGGGCGGCCAGCTCTAGGAAGAGTCTTGGTGGTTCCAAACTTCTTTCATTTAAGAATGATGGAGGCCTCTCAAGTGGCGCAGCGGTCTAAGGCACTGCATCGCAGTGCTAGAGGAATCGCTACAGATCCATGTTCTCCCAAGTCTGTACGGGAGATTCAGCGATGGGAGGGGCCGACTTTAACTACAAATTGGGGAGAAAAGGGGGTAAAATAATAATAATAATAATAATAATAGAAAAATAACAAAAGAGGAAAAAACTATAGTTTAGAAAACAAATTGAATGATGGAGGCCACTGTGTTCTTGGGGACCTTCAATGCTGTAGAAATGTTTTGGTACCCTTCCCCAGATCTGTGCCTCGACACAATCCTGTCTTGGAGCTCTACTGACAATTCCTTTGACCTCATGGTTTGGTTTTTGCTCTGACATGCCCTGTCAACTGTAGAGGTGTGTGCCTTTCCAAATCATGTCCAATCAATTGAATTTACCACAGGTGGACTCCAATCAATTTGTAGAAACATCTCAAGGATGGATCAATGGAAACAGGATGCACCTGAGCTCACTTTCGAGTCTCATAGCAAAGGGTCTGAATACTTATATAAATAAGCTTTCTGTTTTTGATTTTTAATACATTTGTAAAAATGTCTAAAAACCTGTTTATGCTTTGTCATTATGGGTTATTGTGTGTTGATTGATGAAGAAAAAATACAATCCATTTTAGAATAAAGCTGTAACGGAACAAAATGTGGAAAAAAGGAAGGGGTCTGTATTCTTTCCAAATGCACTGTATATCCTGTTGAATGTATTTAAATTGTTTTGTGGGGCTACTGTGATCTACTGTATCTCCTGTAGTTCTGGAGCCTGGGCATGTTTTGATGAGTTTAACCGCATTGATGTGGAGGTGCTGTCAGTGGTAGCCCAACAAATCGCCACCATCAATAAGGCCCAGCATCAGAGGGTGAACAAAAACATACACAAACACAGTCATAGACAACATGTACACAGTCAAAAGTGCATACACACATGAAAATATTACAGATTTGTATGTCTGTGCGTGCGTGCGTGCGTGCGTGCGTGCGTGCGTGCGTTTGTGTTTGTGTCTCTCAGGCGGAGCGATTTGTGTTTGAGGGGCAAGAGATCCCTCTTGTTGCGTCTTGTGCTGTTTTCATCACCATGAACCCTGGTTACGCCGGCCGCACTGAACTACCAGATAACCTAAAGGTAGCTACATAAAATTGCCCAAAACATTTAAAAGTTCACATCCCTGGCAGGGTATTGTAAAACGAAGCACTGATGTGTGACTGTAACACATTATATTTATATCTGTTTGTCTTAAGGCTCTGTTCCGTCCTGTTGCTATGATGGTCCCTGATTATGCTATGATCGCTGAGATCTCTCTCTACTCCTTTGGCTTCAGCGATGCTAAAGTCCTCTCCAAGAAGATCACCACCACCTTCAAACTGTCCTCCGAGCAGCTCAGCTCCCAGGTGGTAGCCTAGTCTACATAGAATCTTTGCCCCAGTACCCATACCCGCAGAATGCATTATTGAGGGTCAAGCTTTATATCCAGTGCTCTATTTCTTCGTGAAAGTATTTGTGGAAATTATAATCAATAATGAGTCGAGACAAGGTCAGTCATCAATCAGGATATTACTTTATTCAAAATGTATTAATAACATCAATCAATTATTGCAATAATGAAGCTGGTCGACGACCCACCCGTAGGTGATTCGTTGACAGCCCAACGAGCGGATTTGAGCCACAGCATTTTATAGCAAAGTACATGCCCGGAATGTTCATGACAAACAACAGATGTATGGAATGGGTCACAAGGTTTGGATTTGTATGAAAGATACTAATAATTTACAGCAGATATAGTCTGCTGTAAATTATTAGTATCTTTCATACAAATCTGTTCTCATTGTGTAGAAACCAGGGTCTGACCCCCAAAACAAAGTTCCTCTCATCATTATTCATACCGGAGCCATCTCCACCCTGGTGCCTCCCAGCACATAAACACCAACTCATTCTATGGAATGCGGGCTCCGAGAGAGGACAAGACCATCATAAATCAGTTGTTAGAGTTAAATCTCAGAAGCTCGTCTCAGTTCACACAGACACAATAGAGTTCTAAGAACCCTATTTTGTTGTATAAAACAACCATTTGATGCAATAACGTATTATTAACATAATCATGTAATTTCTCCACGATAATACCCCATTTTGAGATTTTTCTCAACCTAATAGAAAATTACAAAGTTTAAAACATTAATTCACATGTAGAAAACAAATAAGGCATCAAACCACTTATCTCAAACTTATAGGAAGAAAAAAAACTTCCTTGCACTAGTATACTACCATTGTAAATGACCAACTGTTGGTTCATTGTGCCTTTTAACTTAACATAATATGTCCTTCATTGGGAATGATATAAACATTAAAATATTGTTAAGAAATTATCAGCAATCTAATCAGAGTACATTTTTCATCAGTATGAAACAAATCATCTTGTTGATACTGAGCATACTCCCATTGGTCAGCATAGTGGAAATAACTATTTCCATCTCCAAAAACCAAAAATGTGCATATCTTGTTGGATAAATCCAGGAAGTGACTCCTGGTTTAAGGGACATTTATTCCATTGGTGCCTGATGAATATGACCCAGGGCAAGCATCATGATTCCACTACTTATAAGGCAACTCCTATGGTCTCTATGTGCCATGAACACCATACCTGCTATAGTTCCTGAGTATTATCATTGTCATCAAAAATGTAATTTGGTAATGGATATAAATCAAATAGATTAGGATCAGTTTCACCCTCTCCAGTCACCAATCAATCCATAATACATGAGTTGCTTCACTCAAAGTTAAAACCCTCAGTTTTAAGAACCCTATTTTGTTGCATAAAACAACCATTTGATGCAATAACAGTATTATTAACATAATCTTGTAATTTCTCCACAATAAAGTTTGACTGATGTATATGTTTGCAGGATCACTATGACTTTGGTATGAGAGCTGTAAAGACTGTGATCTCTGCTGCTGGAAACTTGAAGAGGGAGAATCAAGATATGAATGAGGTTAGAACAACACTTTATATGCCTAAATACACTGACCAGGCTATCAATAACCTGACGTAATCAGCCCGTCTCCCACCTCTAACTTCCAGGAACTGATCTGTCTACGGGCCATACGAGACGTCAACGTCCCCAAGTTCCTCCAAGATGACCTCAAGCTTTTCAACGGCATTGTGTCCGATCTCTTCCCCAAGATACGGGAGGAGCCCATCGACTACGGCATCCTGGAGAAGTCAATTCGCAACGTCTGTGCCAAGAAGAACCTCAAGGATGTGGATGGTTCGTACTCTATGGGGACACACAGCTTGTTTTTGTACTGTCTAACCTACATTATATCTGCTTATTAGTGATACTGTGCTATTGAGACTAGAATATAGGTATAAATTAGGAGGGAAATAATATATATTTTTTAACATGGATTAATTTCCCATGTGTAAATGCAGGATACATTACCAAGTGTATTCAGTTGTATGAGACTACTGTTGTGAGGCATGGACTGATGTTGGTGGGACCGTCCGGCTCCGGAAAAACCAAGGTCTGCATTCCCCAAAAACCTATCTTTACCAGCAGCACATGATATGTATTTGAAGATGATTCTGGTATTACAAATGAATGTAATATATTGCCATTGGCTTGGTTTGTGTGTCAGTGTTATGAGATCCTAGGGACAGCGATGACGGCTCTGCAGGGCCAGGTCTCTGTGAGTGGTGGTGTTTATGAGGCTGTACAGACCTATGTCCTCAACCCCAAGTCCATTACCATGGGACAGCTCTATGGGGAGTTTGACCTGTTGACACATGAATGGTGAGTAATTGCTCCATGTGCACATAACAGACCATCGCATACCATCTGTAGATTTGCAAACACATATACAGTAGATAGCATATTGAATATCCTGAACACTCTCACACATCCATGCACACACACTCATGCTTCTTCTCCCTCTGTGTGTCTCCATTCAGGTCGGATGGTATCCTGTCCTCTCTGATCCGTGGGGGGTCGTCCTCCATGGACGAGGAGAAGAAGTGGTACATGTTTGACGGGCCAGTGGACGCTGTGTGGATCGAGAACATGAACACTGTGCTGGATGACAATAAAAAACTCTGCCTGAGCTCTGGAGAGATCATCAAACTCACAGATGTGAGAAACCTTTACATCTCTTCTGTCAGCTTTCCCTCTCTCATTTTGTTCCATACTAGTTATGCACATTCAGAGTACATGTGTGTATCCTCCTCCAGGTGCAGACGATGATGTTTGAGGTGCAGGACCTGGCGGTGGCGTCCCCAGCCACAGTGTCTCGTTGTGGGATGGTGTACCTGGAGCCTAGCATCCTGGGCCTTGCGCCCTTCACTGAGTGCTGGCTGAGGACGGTCCCCGAACCCCTGAGGCCCTACACAGACCAGCTCAATTCCCTCTTCATCAGGTTTCTCCAGGTAACACAGACGGCCGCTCAACAGGCATTTTACTAATGTTTATTCCACTTTACAACTGTATCATAAGTTACTTGTTGTGAGTGTCTGGCTGTGTCAGGCCTTGTTCTGTTGGGCCTCAGGGGAAATTGAGTCTGTGTGTCTCTAGGATTCTATCACGTTTGTAAGGAAGTCTGTGAAAGAGGTCATCTTCTCCATGGACAGCAACCTCACATGCAGTCTGCTCAAACTGCTGGACTGTTTCTTCCAACCTTTCATCCATCGAGAGGTCAGTGAACACCGCTCCATGCCACAAACACCCACACAATCTACCCACCATCAGGAGACAAAACGGATGAGTGATCTGCTGAGGTGACGGAGATGTTCATCTCTTGATGACTAGTCTGTGTGGTGGATGAATTAGTTGGGTAACATAGATAATTAAGATGTTTTATTAGTATAATATGCTTATGTGAGATACTTGTCATTAGAAAGTGTCCTTTGGACTCTGGCGTCTTTCAGTTGCACGTTTCCCTTAGCTGGGGCTCAGTCACTTGGGGCCCAGAGAGGGGAGAGGTCAGACTTGTTTTTTACATGTCCCTGTTGCTATGCAGAATATCTGCAAGAGAGGAGGACTGAATGAAACATTGTCTTCATATGTGAATGTCTTTACCTATTCTTAAACCATGTGAAGGGATGGCGTGATTAACCTCTATGGGCTAGGTGGGACGCTAGCGTCCCCCCCGTGGTGCACTCCATCAACAACAGGTGCATTTCAAGAGCGGCAAATTTGAAACCAAATAAATGTCAAAATTCAAATTTTTCAAACATACAACTATTTTACACCCTTTGAAAGATAAACATCTCCTTAATCTAACCACGTTTTACGATTTCAAAAAGGTTTTACGGCGAAAGCATAAATTTAGAGTATGTTAGGACAGTACATTTACAAGAGTTGTGTGTAATGTTTTGTCAATTCAAAGACAGGGTCACCAAAACCATAAAACCAGCTAAAATGATGCACTAACCTTTTACAATCTCCATCAGATGACACTCCTAGGACATTATGTTAGACAATGCATGCATTTTTAGTTCTATCAAGTTCATATTTATATCCAAAAACAGCGTTTTACTATGGCATTGATGTTGAGGAAATCGTTTCCCTCCAATAACCGGCAGTCAAGTCAGCATCACAAATTAAATAATTAAAATTAGAAAACATTGGTAAAATATTATATTGTCATTTAAAGAATTATAGATTTACATCTCTTGAACGCAATCAACTTGCCAGATTTAAAAATAACCTTACTGGGAAATCACACTTTGCAATAATCTGAGCACTGCGCCCAGAAAAATACGCGTTGCGATACAGACTAGTCGTCATGTTGGGGAGATCTAAAATCGAAAATACTATGTAAATAATCCATTACCTTTGATTCTCTTCATCAGATGTCACTTCCAGGTATCATAGGTACATAACGAATGTAGTTTTGTTCAAAAAAGCTCATCATTTATGTCCAAAAATCTCCGTCTTGTTAGCACATGATCTAAGCCCGCCGGACTTCACTTCATGAACGAGGGGAAAAAATATATTTACGTTCGTTCAAACATGTCAAACGTTGTATAGCATAAATCATTAGGGCCTTTTTTAACCAGAACATGAATAATATTCAAGGTGGACGAATGCATACTCTTTTATAACGTATTGGAACGAGGGTACCCAACATGAACTCGCGCGCCAGGTGTCTAATGGGCCATCATCGTTCCATGGCTCTTGTTCGGTCAGATCTCCCTCCAGAAGACTCAAAACACTTTGTAAAGGCTGGTGACATCTAGTGGAAGCAATAGGAAGTGCCAAAATATTCCTCAGCCCCTGTGTTTTTCAATGGCATAGGTTTAAAGGTAATACAACACATCAGGTATCCACTTCCTATCAGAAAATGTCTCAGGGTTTTGCCTGCCAAATGAGTTCTGTTATACTCACAGACACCATTCAAACAGTTTTAGAAACTTTAGAGTGTTTTCTATCCATATATAATAAGTATATGCATATTCTAGTTACTGGGTAGGATTAGTAACCAGATTAAATCGGGTACATTTTTTTTATCCAGCCGTGCAAATACTGCCCCCTAGCCCTAACAGGTTAATGGGGAACCAATTAATAGTCTCCACAATGTCTGCGCGCAAGTCACTCCCCTCAGTGAGCTTGTCCAGGAGTGGGAACAAGAGGTGTCTTACTGAGGATGGACCTCTATGAGATAGCACTGACAGAGGAGATTTATGGTGTATTTTGATAAGAACGCCTAAAAAGCATTCCAGAGGACATGAGCTAATAGTTCTGTTCTATACCGTACCAGGGAGGGACGGTTCTAGGGAGACCAGACACCGGTCTATATAATGAACACTGTTGAGATAGCAGTTGCTGTCTGCTGTGTTTTATAGATATCTTTTCATACAAAACTTAACCTTTGTGAACTGTTCCTAAGATTTGTGGTTCATCAATATACTTTGAAGGGGTGGATTCATGGGTATAAAAAGCTCTTTGTATTGTTGTATAGTGACCTTCCTGGTTCATTCGAGAGAGTGCATTATTGAAGGTCAAAGTACTTTTGCAAAAGTATCTTAATTATTAAATATGTAGTTTAACTCAGACTGGTGTGTTTGTAACTCTCCTCATTTGGTAATGCAGAAATTAGCCACCACATCTGTCATATGTACTGTGTGTTTGGCCAGGGGGAGAGGCCTCTTCTGCAGGAGAAGCTGGACCGGTTGAAGGAGCTGATTGAGCCCTGGTTCATCTTCTCTCTGGTGTGGAGTGTGGGAGCCACAGGGGATGCCCCCAGCTGCCAGCGTTTCAGTGCTTGGCTCAGGGCCAAGATGGCAGAGGAGAAGGTTGAGTTGTGTTTTCCAGAGGAAGGCCTGGTGTATGACTTCCAGCTTGATGATGCAGGAATCAGCAACATGGGAGACGAAGAGGAGGAGGACAGAGGGAGGAAGGTGAGCATTTGAAAAGCAAACATTCTGGAAATATCTTTAGAAAAATAAAGGGCCATACAAGTGACATACATCCTGTTGTGTAGGTGCACTGGGTCAGTTGGATGAAATCTGCCCAGAATGTGGTCATCACGCCAGAGACCAGCTACTCTGATATCATCGTACCCACACCAGACACAGTCCGCATTTCCTTCCTGATGGATATGCTGCTTTCAAACAAGAAGCCTGTAAGTGCCGCCCAATCAGGCACTCATAAATAGTGTATTATCAGTGTATCATTCCTGGTGAAAGCTTTTGTGAGTGTAATGGAGGAGTCTTTCTGTGAGTAGAGTTGTTCTTAGTCAGAGGCTCTGTGTTGACCAGGTGCTGTGCATTGGACCGACCGGCACAGGAAAGACCCTGACCATGTCTGACAAGCTGCTGAAGAACATGCCTGCTGAGTACATTACACACTTCCTTATGTTCTCTGCTCGCACCTCAGCCAACCAGACACAGGATTATATTGATAGCAAACTGGACAAAAGGTAAGCCTTTTACCAACATCTCTCTTTGTACTGTATGATCTGTGCTGTAATGTCTAAAGCCAGCCTCATTCCTTTAAATACTGACCTCTCTAACCAAAGCATGTATTTGTCAGGCGTAAGGGTGTGTTTGGGCCTCCCCTGGGGAAGTATTTTATCTTCTTCATTGATGACCTGAACATGCCCATTCTGGAGACCTACGGGGCCCAGCCCCCCATCGAGCTTCTCCGCCAGTGGATGGACCATGGAGGCTGGTATGACAGGAAGCAGATAGGTGAGGACCTTTCCTCCAAAGCTGAGTCTGCACGTCCAGCTCCCATGGCTCTGTGAAAGCCACCACATTGAACTCTGCTTTGTCCTGCAGGCACTTTTAAACACCTGGTAGACATCAACTTTGCGTGCGCTATGGGACCCCCAGGAGGGGGCAGGAACCCCATCACCCAGCGTTTTACACGCCACTTTAACTTCCTCTCCTTCACTGAGATGGAGGACGCCAGCAAGAAGAAGATCTTCTCTACTATCCTGGGCAACTGGATGGGTGAGACGGCCTGACTGCCAAAAATGTATCCAACTGATGTTCATTTTGGTGAAGGGTTGAGGGAGGCTAGGTATCGTTGAGGCACCAGTCACATTGAGGAGGTAGTTTGTTAAGTTGCTGCAATCCTTTCTAATATATTTTTTGCTTTCTTACAGATGGAAATATAAGTAAAAAGGAACCAGGGAGTAAGTCAGAGAGGGAGACAGAGAGACAGAAGAAAGAGAGAGAGAAAGAGAAGACTGACGCTCTAGAAATGTGTTACCATGTATCATTATTTTAAACTCAGCAAAAAAGAAACGTCCCCTTTTCAGGACCCTGTCTTTCAAAGATAATTCGTAAAAATCCAAATAACTTCACAGATCTTCATTGCAAAGGCTTTAAACACTGTTTCCCATGCTTATTCAATGAACCATAAAAAATGTATAAACATGCACCTGTGGAACGGTTGTTAAGACACTAACAGCTTACAGACGGTAGGCAATTAAGGCCACAGGTAAGAAAACATATGACAGTAAAGAGACCTTTCTACTGACTCTGAAAAACACCAAAAGAAAGATGCCCAGGGTCCCTGCTCATCTGCGTGAACGTGTCTTAGGCATGCTGCAAGGAGGCATGAGGAATACAGATGTGGCCAGGGCAATAAATAGCAATGTGAGACGCCTAAGTGGCAGACCACGTGTAACAACACCTGCACAGGATCGGTACATCTGAACATCACACCTGTGGGACAGGTACAGGATGGCAGCAACAATTGCCCGAGTTAAACCAGGAATGCACAATCCCTCCATCAGTGCTCAGACTGTCCGCAATAGGCTGAGAGAGGCTGGCTTGAGGGCTTGTAGGCCTGTTGTAAGGCTGTTCCTCACCAGACATCACTGGCAACAACGTCGCCTATGGGCACAAACCCACCGTCTCTGGACCAGACAGGACTGGCAAAAAGTGCTCTTCACTGACGAGTCGCGGTTTTGTCTCAGCAGGGGTGATTGTCGGATTCGCCTTTATCGTCTAAGGAATGAGCGTTACACCGAGGCCTGTACTCTGGAGCAGGGTCGATTTGGAGATGGAGGGTCCATCATGGTCTGGGGCAGTCTGTCACAGCATCATCGGACTGAGCTTATTGTCATTGCAGGCAATCTCAACGTTGTGCATTACAGGGAAGACATCCTCCTCCCTCATGTGGTATCCTTCTGCAGGCTCATCCTGACATGACCCTCCAGCATGACAATGCCACCAGCCATACTGCTCGTTCTGTGTGTGATTTCCTGCAATACAGGAATGTCAGTGTTCTGCCATGGCCAGCAAAGAGCCCGGATCTCAATCCCATTGAGCACGTCTGAGACCTGTTGGATCGGAGGGTGAGGGCTAGGGCCATTGCCCCAAGAAATGTCTGGGAACTTGCAGGTGCCTTGGTGGAAGAGTGGGGTAACATCTCACAGCAAGAACCGGCAAATCTAGTGCAGTCCATGAGGAGATGCACTGCAGTACTTAATGCAGCTGGTGGCCACACCAGATACTGACTGTTACTTTTGATTTTGACCCCCCCTTTGTTCAGGGACACATTATTCAATTTCTGTTAGTTACATGTCTGTGGAACTTGTTCAGTTTATGTCTAAGTTGTTGAATCTTGTGATGTTCATACAAATATTTACACATGTTAAGTTTGCTGAAAATGAACGCAGTTGACAGTGAGAGGACGTTTCTTTTTTTGCTGAGTTTAGTAATTTATGTAGATTATTAATAAGAGTAGATGTTGATGAAATTCTAAAGTATTAAATTGCTACTGGTCTTTTACACACACAAAAAGGAAAGTTCTCTATATGTCTTTGCTAATTTTATATCCAACCCATCTCCCATACCCCTCTCTTCCCTCAGGACCTGTTCCAGAGATCCAGCCTCTGAACGGGCCTCTAGTGGACGCCACTATCCGTGTCTACGCCACCATCACTTCCCAGCTCCTTCCCACACCAGCCAAATCCCACTACACATTCAACCTTAGGGACCTTTCCAAGGTCTTCCAGGGCATCTTGATGGCAGAGGCTACCAAGATAGAGGTAAATGACTGACGGCTCAAACAGGAGATCATACAGTATAGAAACCCTGAAAGGGTCTTCAAACGGAGGATGTGCTGCTTGTTTTGATTCTCAGGACAAGATGCACTTGCTGCAGTTGTGGTACCATGAAAGCTGCCGGGTGTTCCAGGACCGGCTGGTGAGTGCTGAGGACCGGGACTGGTTTGATAAGCTCCTACAGGCCCGCATTGAGGAGTTTGGCTGCAGCTTTGAGGATGCTGTGCCCTGCCAGCCGGTCCTGTTTGGAGACTTCATGATCCCCGGAGCTGACAACAAAGCCTACCAGCTCATTGAGGACAAGGAGAAGGTGAGACTTCACTGCTAAACTTAAAGGCCAACTCCACCACTTTTCAACCTTGTTTTCATTATCTTCAGAACAATACCAGTGCCAACAAACAACACATTTCTACAAAAATATAAAGTTACAAAGTTCTACCCGATGGCTTCATCAAAAGTTAAAGCATTTTAAAAACAGTGATTTTCAAACACTGAGATTTGCGGTGACGTGGGGAGCAAGAAAATACCCTCTCTTGGACTAGAAACTCGTTCCACTTTTTGAAAATCACTCTTTTTTTAGGACCTTTCTTCTTATCTTTTTAACCACAGATCATAGAATCACGCTGTTTTCACATATGTAGACACTGGTTTGGTATGGGAAATGATGAATATGAAGTTGAAAAGTGGCGGTATTGCCCTTTAAAAGACTTCCACAAAAACGTTTGGTGACACTATTAGGATAGTAGTGAGATTTATGGGTGTTTTTCATCCCAATACTGTCTTGTAACTCCCACAGCTGGCCAGAGTCATGGAGGAGTACATGGACGACTACAACCAGATCAGCACCACCAAGATGAAGCTGGTGCTCTTCATGGATGCCATCCAGCATGTGTGCCGCATCAGCCGCATCCTACGCCAGCCCCTGGGAAACGCCCTGCTCCTGGGGGTCGGGGGCAGCGGGCGCCAGTCACTCACCAAGCTGGCCACGCACATGTGAGGCTCATACCTTCTATTTTATTAAACATCTGAAAGTATGTTACTGTGATAATATGGTGTTAATATGTTGTTTTACATCTCAGGTCAGACTATGAGTGTTTCCAGATTGAGCTCGCTAAGAACTACGGCCACACAGAGTGGAGGGAAGACCTCAAGAGCATCATGCTGAAGGCTGGCCTGCAGAATGTACAGATCACCTTTCTGTTTGTAGACACACAGGTGAGGACTTTTTCACAGTGTCAGCACTTACACATACCCAGTTATCGACATGTCCTCTAACCCTGTGTGTTTGACCTCAGATCAAGAGCGAGTCGTTCTTGGAGGATGTGAATAACATCCTGAACTCTGGTGACGTCCCCAACCTCTATGCGGTGGACGAGCAGGAGCGCATCCTGACCGCCATGAAGCCTGTGGTGCAGGACCTAGGCCAGCAGCCCACCAAAGCCAACCTCATGGCTGCCTACATAAAAAGAGTCCGCAGTAACATCCACACTGTGCTCTGCATGAGGTCAGTGTCATGGCACCGTACCCTTACATGTACAGTGCATTCGGAAAGTATTCAGAACCGTCGACTTTTTCCACATTTTGTTACATTACAGCCTTATTCTAAAATTAATTACATTTAATTTTTCCCTCATCAATCTACACACAATACCATGTAATGACAAACCCCCCCCCCCCCCCCCCAAAATGGAAATTTGTGCTAATTTCTTACAAATAGAAAAAAAAATATCTCATTTACATAAGTATTCAAACCCTTTACTCAGTACATTGTTGAAGCACCTTTGGCAGCGATTACAGCCTTGAGTCTTCTTGAGTATAACGCTACTGTCTTGGCACCTGTATTTGGGGAGTTCTTCCCATTCTTGTCTGCAGATCCTCTCAAGCTCTGTCAGGTTGGATGGGGAGTGCAGCTTCACAGCTATTTTCACGTTTCTCCTGAGATGTTCGATTGGGTTCAAGTCCGGGCCCTGGCTGGGCCACTCAAGGACATTCATAGACTTGTCCCGAAGTCACTCCTGCGTTGTCGTGGCTGTGTGCTTAGGGTTATTGTCCTGTGGGAAGGTGAACCCTCGCCCCAGTCTGAGGTCCTGTGCGCTCTGGAGCAGATTTCTATTGAGGATCTCTCTGTTCTTTGCTTCGTTCATCTTTCCCTTGATCCTGACCAGTCTCCCAGTCCCTGCCGCTGAAAAACATCCCCACAGCATGATGCTGCCACCACCTTGCTTCACCGTACGGATGTGGCCAGGTTTCTTCCAGACGTGACGTTTGGCATTCAGGCCAAATAGTTCCATCTTGGTTTCATCAGATCAGAGAATCTTGTTTCTCATGGTCAGAGTCCTTTAGGTGCCTCTTGGCAAACTGCAAGCGGGCTGTCGTGCCTACTACTGAGGAGTGGCATCCCCCTGGTCACTCTACCATGAATGCCTGATTGATGGAGTGCTGCAGAGATTGTTATCTTTCTGGAAGGTTATCCCATCTCCACAGAGGAACTCTGGAGCTCTGTCAGAGTTACCATTGGATTCTTGGTCACCTCCCTGACCAAGGACCTTCTACACCGATTGCTCAGTTTGGCTGGGCGGCCAGCTCTAGGAAGAGTCTTGGTGGTTCCAAACTTCTTCCATTTAAGAATGATGGAGGCCACTGTGTTCTTGGGGACCATCAATGCTGCATTAATGCTTTGGTACCCTTCCCCAGATCTGTTCCTCGACACAATCCTGTCTCGGAGCTCTACTGACAATTCCTTCAACCTCATGGCTTGGTTTTTGCTCTGACATGCACTGTCAACTGTGGGACCTTATATAGACAGGTGTGTGCCTTTCCAAATCATGTCCAATCAATTGAATTTACCACAGGTGGACTCCAATCAAGTTGTAGAAACATCTCAAGGATGATTAATGGAAACAGGATGCACCTGAGCTCAATTTCGAGTCTCATAACAAAGGGTCTGAATACTTATGTAAATAAGGTATTTCCGTTTTTTTATTTTTTTATACATTTGCAAACATTTCTAAAAACCTGTTTTTGCTTTGTCATTATGGGGTTTTGTGTGTAGATTGATGCGGAATTGTATTTTATTTGATAAATTTTAGAATAAGGCTGTAATGTAACAAAATGTGGAAAAAGTCAAGGGGTCTGAATACTTTCCGACTGCACCGTATATCTGCCTATCACGCCTACACTGTCACTGTTGCGCACACACTCCCTCACACACTCACCACCATGCACACACCCACCCACCCACCACTTTTGCTGCTGCCATACTGTTTACTATTATTAATCCTTCTACCGGTCACTTTCTCCTAATCCCCGCCTTCATGTACAGTACCAGTCAAAAGTTTGGACACACCTACTCAGTCTGGGGTTTTTCTTTATTTTTACTATTTTCTACATTGTAGATTAATAGTGAAGACATCAAAACTATGAAATAACACATATGGAATCATGTAGTAACCAAAAAAGTGTTAAATAAATCAAAATATATTTTATGTTTGAGATTCTTCAAAGTAGCCACCCTTTGCCTTGATGAAAGCTTTGCACACTCTTGGCATTCTCTCAACCAGGTTCTGGAATGCATTTCAATTAACAGGTGTGCTTTTCTAAAAGTTAATTTGTGGAATTTCTTTATGCGTTTGAGCCAATCAGTTGTGTTGTGACAAGGCAAGGGTGGTACACAAGAACTGCTCAAATATGCAAAGAGAAACGACAGTCCTCATTACTTTAGACTTCAACATTTCAAGAACTTTGAAAGTTTCTTCAAGTGCAGCCATAAAAACCATCAAGCACTATGATGAAACTGGCTCTCATGAGGACCGGCACATGAAAGAAAGACCCAGAGTTACCTCTACTGCAGAGGATAAGTTCATTAGAGTTACCAGCCTCAGAAATTGCAGCCCAAATAAATTCTTCACAGAGTTCAAGTAACAGACACATCTCAACATCAACTGTTCAGAGGAGACTGCGTGAAACAGGCCTTCATGGTCAAATTGCTGCAAAGAAACCCCTAATAAAGGACACCAATAAGAAGACAATACTTTATTGGGCAAGAAACACAAGCAATGGACATTAGACCTGTAGTAATCTGTCCTTTGGTTTGATGAGTCTAAATTTGAGAGTTTTGGTTCCAAACTCTGTGTAGGTGAACGGATGATCTTGGCATGTGTGGTTCCCACCGTGAAGCATGGAGGAGGAGGTGTGATGGTGTGGGGGTGCTTTGCTGCTGACACTGTGATTTTTTTTTTTAATTCAAGGCACACTTGAATTCTGCAGCGATACGCCATTCCATCTGGTTTGGGCTTAGTGGGACTATCATTGTTTTTCAACAGGACAATAACCCAACACATCTCCAGGCTGTGTAAGGGCTATTTGACCAAGAAGAAGAGTGAGGGAGTGCTGCATCAGATGACCTGGCCTCCACAATCACCCGACATCAAACCAATTGAAATGGTTTAGGATGAGTTGGACCGCAGAGTGAAGGAAAAGCAGCCAACAAGTGCTCAGCATGTGGGAACTCCTTCAAGACTGTTGGAAAAGCATTCCAGGTGAATCTGGTTGAGAGAATGCAAAGAGTGTGCAAAGCTGTAATCAAGGCAAAGGGTGGCTACTTTGAAGAATCTCAAATATAATATATATTTTGATTTAAGAGTTTTTTTGTTTACAACATTATTCTATATGTGTTATTTCATCATTTTGATGTCTTCACTATTATTCTACAATGTCGAAAATAGTAAAAATAAAGATGAACCCTTCAATGAGTAGTCCAAACTTTTGACTGGTACTGTACATATCTACTTCATATTCTCCAGTATCCCTGCACATTGTACATTTTGGTACTGGCACTGACCCTGTGTATAGCTTTCTCTCTTATTTGATATTTGTCATGTTTTCTTTATTATTTATAGTTATATTTGTATTAGTTATACTAACTGCACTGTTGGGAAGAGCTTGCAAGGTAAGCATTTCACTGTTCTTGTGCATGTGACAATAAAACTTGAACTGAACTGCTCACTCACAGCATCTGAAAGGTACAGTAAAGAGATCAGCTAATGACTTGAACCTCTACTAATTTCTCTTTACCTCTCTCCACCCATTTTTTTTACCTCACTTCCATCTCTTCCCACTCTCCTGTCCTCACCTATCTTCTCTCCACCTCTGTTCCTCACCACGCCCCTCCTCCTTGCCTCTTTTCCTCCTCTCCCCATGTCTAGTCCGATAGGGGAGGTGTTCCGTGCACGGCTCAGACAGTTCCCGTCTTTGGTGACCTGCTGCACTATAGATTGGTTCAGTGCCTGGCCAGAGGAGGCCCTCCAGTCTGTGGCTGCCTCCTTCCTCTACGAGCTGCCAGAGCTGGAAGCCAGCCCCACCGCAATGAAAGGCCTGGTGAGGAGAAACAGAGAGTGTTTGTTTGTGTTCTCGTCTCCTGCCAGCCTCCCCTCACCACTGTTGTGTCCCTGTCTAGATTATGATGTGTATGGAGATCCACCAGATGGTAGCCAGGAAATGTGCGCAGTACCTGGCTGAGCTGTCCAGATATAACTATGTCACGCCCAAGAGCTATCTGGAGCTACTCGCAATCTTCTCCTCTCTCATCGGCCGCAAGAAACAGGAGCTTCACAGTGCCCGGCAGCGCATGAAGACTGGCCTGGACAAGGTGAGAGGAGGGACCCTCAATGCCACAATTTTTGTATCTAAGAGGTAGTCTTCTATTCTGTGTCTTTTGCATCGAATGTATTTTGTATGTTGCTTTAAATGTGTGTCTGTGTTCACATGGAACTGCGTTTAACCGTGTGATTTTACTGTGTGTCTGTGTGTGTCTGTGTGTGTCTATAGCTATTGAGGACAGCAGAGGATGTGAGTAAGATGCAGGAGGAGCTGGAGACGATGAGGCCTCTGCTGGAGGAAGCTGCCAAGGACACAGTGATCACCATGGAGAAGATCAAGGTAACTTAGACCAGGAAACCTCATCAGGCTCTTCAAACGCCTGCATATGCTGTATCCTTTATATAGCACGTGTTACGCACGTTAATCTTGTGTGTGTGTGTGTGTGTGTGTGTGTGTGTGTGTGTGTGTGTGTGTGTGTGTGTGTGTGTGTGTGTGTGTGTGTGTGTGTGTGTGTGTGTGTGTGTGTGTGTGTGTTGACAGGTAGACACTGTGGTTGCAGAGGAGACCCGTACGGCGGTGCAGGCAGAGGAAGCCAAAGCCTCACAGAAAGCATGTGTGGCCGGGGCCATCGCTGAAGATGCCCAGAAAGACCTGGATGAAGCGCTGCCAGCTCTAGACGCTGCCCTCACCAGCCTTAAGTCTCTCAACAAGAACGACGTTGTTGAGGTGACATTCTTTTGCCCAGTAATGGTTTATGGATGTACTTGTACTTTTGACTTGTAGTTTTCCTAGATTGCTCTGTACTCTGAGGGCTGTTGTACTGTATGTAATGGTGTGACTGGGGCTGGGGCTCTCCAGGTGAGGGCCATGCAGCGCCCGCCCCATGGGGTGAAACTGGTGATAGAGGCTGTTTGCATCATGAGGTCCATCAAGCCTAAGAAGGTGGCCGGAGAGAAGCCAGGCACCAAGGTGGACGACTACTGGGAGCCTGGCAAGAGCCTTCTGCAGGACCCCGGGAAGTTCCTAGAGGGCCTCTTCAAATTTGACAAAGTATGTCAGTGTCCTGAGGACACGTTATCCCAAACAAAGCTTTTTACTTTCCTTCAGTTTAAAGGGAGCTTTTTGACTGGAATCATTTTGGCACTGATCTCCTCTATAGGAAAATATCCCAGACTCCGTGATCAAATTAGTGCAACCCTACATTGATAATGAAGAGTTCCAGCCAGCCAACATTGCCAAGGTGTCCAAGGCCTGCACCTCCATCTGCCAGTGGGTGCGAGCCATGCACGTGTACCACTTTGTGGCCAAGGGTGTGGAGCCTAAAAGGGTATGAATATATTTGCTTTAAATGCTGCCCTCTCTTGTATAACAAGACTATTGCATCTGTATATACACTATTTGTGTGAGTGTTGATGTGTGTATCTTTCATTCCTGTGCGTGTTCGCGCAGAAAGCTCTGCAGGAGGCCCAGGAGGACCTGGCTGCGACCCAGCTCATCCTGGACGATGCCAATGAGAAGCTGGCACAGGTGGAAGAGGGCATCGCAACGCTGCAGGGCAAGTACCATGACTGTCTGGCCAAGAGGGACGAGCTGGACAACAAGTGCCAGCTGTGTGAGAACCGCCTGGTCCGCGCAGACAAGGTCAGAGAGAGAGAGAGGCGGGGACAAAGCTTCTGCATTGCTAAGCTGGGTTTCTGTATAGCACTTTGTGACATCTGCTGATGTAAAAAGGGCTTTGTAAATACATTTAATTGATTGATTGAAAGCTCACTGATAACAACACACATATTTGTGCTGGCTTGGCAGGTGCAGGACAAATCTAAAAGGATATAGAGGCCAGACCATACACTGCTTGACTTGGGTTGCAAAGACTTTTTACAAAATTACCAGATTTAAAAGAAATCTGGGTTATTAACGGGTCATTTTGGTAATCTGTGTACATTTTGGTAATTTAAACTTGAGTAATATACAGTTGAAGTTGGAAGTTTACATACACCTTAGCCAAATACATCTAAACTCAGTTTTTCACAATTCCTGACATTTAATCCGAGTAACAATTCCCTGTTTTAGGTCAGTTAGGATCACCACTTTATTTTAAGAATGTGAAATGTCAGAATAATACTAGAGAATTATTTATTTCAGCTTTTATTTCTTTCATCACATTCCCAGTGGGTCAGAAGTGTACATACACTCAATTAGTATTTGGTAGCATTGCCTTTAAATTGTTTAACTTGGGTCAAACGTTTCGGGTAGCCTTCCACAAGCTTCCCACAATAAGTTGGGTGAATTTTGGCCCATTCCTCTTGACAGAGCTGGTGTAACTGTGTCAGGTTTGTAGGCCTGCTTGCTCGCACACGCTTTTTCAGTTCTGCCCACAAATTTTCTATAGGATTGAGGTCAGTGCTTTGTGATGGCCACTCCAATACCTTGACTTTGTTGTCCTTAAGCCATTTTGCCACAACTTTGGAAGCATGCTTGGGGTCAATGTCCATTTGGAAGACTCATTTGCGACCAAGCTTTAACTTCCTGACTGATGTCTTGAGATGTTGCTTCAATATGTCCACATCATTTTCCTACCTCATGATGCCATCTATTTTGTGAAGTGCACCAGTCCCTCCTGCAGCAAAGCACCCCCACAACATGATGCTGCCACCCCCGTTCTTCACGGTTGGGATGGTGTTCTTCGGCTTGCAAGCCTCCCCCTTTTTCCTCCAAACACAACGATGGTCATTATGGCCAAACAGTTCTATTTTTGTTTTATCAGACAAGAGGATATTTCTCCAAAAAGTACGATCTTTGTCCCCATGGGCAGTTGCAAACCATAGTCTGGCTTTTTTATGGCGGTTTTGGAGCAGTGGCTTCTTCCTTGCTGAGTGGCCTTTCAGGTTATGTCGATAAAGGACTCGTTTTACTGTGGATATATATACTTTTGTATCTGTTTCCTCCAGCATCTTCACAAGGTCCTTTGCTGTTGTTCTTGGATTGATTTGCACTTTTCGCACCAATGTACGTTCATCTCTAGGAGACAGAACGTGTCTCCTTCCTGAGCAGTATGACGACTGAGTGGTCCCATGGTGTTTATACTTGCGTACTATTGTTTGTACAGATGAACGTGGTACCATCAGGTTTTTGAAATTGCTCCCAAGGATGAACCAGACTTGGTGGATTTGTTGGATTTATTTAGATTTTCCCATGATGTCAAGCTTAGAGGCACTGAGCTTGAAGGTAGGCCTTGAAACACATCCACAGGTACACCTCCAATTGACTGAAATGATGTCATTAAGCCTATCAGAAGCTTCTAAAGCCATGACATCAGTTTCTGGAATTTTCCAAGCTGTTAAAAAGGCACAGTCAACTTAGTGTATGTAAACTTCTGACCCACTGGAATTGTGATACAGTGACTTATAAGTGAAATAATCTGTCCGTAAACAATTGTTGGAAAAATGACTTGGGTCATGCACAAACTAGATGTCCTAACCGATTTGCCAAAACTATAGTTTGTTACATTTGTGGAGTGGTTGAAAAACGACTTTTAATGACTCCAACCTAAGTGTATGTAAACTTCCGACTTCAACTGTATGTATATATATATGTGTGTGTGTGTATGTATATATATATATATATATATATGTTGTCCATGATTTTCTGGTAGATAGAACATATGGTTCAAGAGAAAGTAGCAGTGCTTAATTTGTAAATTGGGTGCCGGAAACAAAAAGTTAGCACAAGAGGAGGGTGACCTGAGGAGCTCTGAGGTACTGGAACACATTGAAAGAATCGCCTTTATAATAAAACATTGCATGCATATCATCATATTTGTGTAGTGGCATAGAGAAGTAGAGTAGGTAGAGGCACTTGCAGAGGTTGCACACATGGGAAAAATGTGGCCTGTTATAAACACATTTCATGCAATTCTATGCCATTTTACATGGCTGCCGACTTAAGTTGAATCTTTTTTTAATACTGCAAAAATTATTGAAATGACAGATGCCTTTTACATGGACTAACTGAGAATGAGATCAATTAAAAACAACCTTGTCTTGAATCCATGAATATCCTAGGCCTAGGTGTGAACAATATGAGGAGGAAATTATAGTCCTAAAAAAGCTTTCCACTTTCACTGACTCACCCAATGATGCACAGCTCACTCACCGGTGATGGCCGATGCGCTCGTGCCAAAAGCCTATCTCGCTCGTTTTACTTTGTAAAACAAAATGCTGTTCACGCAATAGGCCAATTTGGAAGTTGATTAAATATGTTGGTAGCCTACAGACACATTAGAGTCTTCTCTTTTTACCAGGAGCCATTTGCATTAAAACCCACGATTGTATTTGAAATATTGCGAAAGGCCTGTTTTGGCTGTATGCTGTTCACTGACAGATTTGCCGCACTTTACCGAATGAAGGCGATGCCTTGTGACTGGGCTACACACAATCCACAGCTAGGCTATTTAAAGAAAAATAAGCTATTGATCTCTAGGTTACGATGTTGTGCAAATAATAAACCCGGGCCGGCCAAACCAGAATCAATTCTAGAATATCAGGCACGGGCTAAAAAAAAACATTTTCACATTTACTTTTTTTTAGGGGGCAGCAGAATTACAGAGGAGGCAACTCAAATTAACTCTGACCACTTTTATTTGAATCTTTACATTTCAGACTGATTATTTTTTTCATGCCTCGAGAAGTACTGGATCCTGGCATATAGGTTACGTAACGAAACAGTCCAAAACGGAGAGTTGACTGATCCTTTTCTGGCAGGATCTGGCTCAAAGCACTGCAAAATAGCCTAATTAATGAAAAAACATCAAATGACTTTTAATGTAATTGCAATTAACTCTTCCAACTATTGACTTATTTCACAACTGCCACCAGTTTGGCCCTGCA
Source organism: Salmo salar (assembly GCF_965601325.2). Lineage (NCBI taxonomy): Eukaryota > Metazoa > Chordata > Actinopteri > Salmoniformes > Salmonidae > Salmo > Salmo salar. Next base: position 81,967,823 of record NC_138302.1, on the reverse strand, counting down.
ACATTTGCAACAAAGATATGTTTACAAACAGTACTTCAAGGGCGACTCCACTTCCTGATTTGGCCACGTTTGGTTTATTAAGAAATGCTAGCGGCTGTGACTGAATTCAAACGTGAGTTGGTTTCGAGGTGTGGTTTGATGTGGGTGTCTGTTGTGTGTGTTCGCAGGTGGGAAGAGTAAGCCAAATTATTTTTGCCAATTAGATTCATTCGGCTGGTGTGCGACTGTGGCAAAATTGGTTTGATTTTGGATAGCCTATCTCTGGGGATAGTTAGAAACAGTCAATAAATTACACAATGTAAATTGCACAATATAGTCCTATTGAACATCTTTTAGGTGTCTCATTAAATGATTTCAATATTTGTATATTAATTTCTACAAATTAAGTTGATTAGGGTTTTTAATTCATTGAAATTTGGAGCTATTGACATTTTAAAATATTGTACATTGTGTAATTTACTAATGGTCCATAACTTGCCCCATAGGGATATTGAATGTCAAACCAAATTGGCCATTAAAATAAACCCAACCCATGGAATACTGTTACAGTACCCTTCATTGAGTGACATATCATTTTTTTCCTATCATCTCGCAAATCTCCATTTTGGACGAGACTGAATTATCCTATTTACACTTTGTAGTAAATTTTGACACTAGAGTAAATGTTTCTGACTCATATCGATGCCACATAGGCCATTTTCAAAATGAGAAGTTGTTTTTTAGGGGAAGTCACTCTTTAAATAAAATAATAACTTGTAAAAATATAAAGGATATTCCCTGTAGAAACAGCAACGTATTCAATTTGTTGATGGGTGATACTTAGTATAATGTTTCACAGCTTTGTGATTCTATTTTCCACATTAAAAATATTATATTTTATTATTTTATATATTTTATATGTTATTAAAATGACCTAAAATCCTTGGAAGTAAAAAAAAAATGATGTGAGTTTACTGGTACATTTCCAAAATTACCAGTAATATTCCCCACTTTGCAACCCTACTGTTAGCTGTTACACTGTCACTTTGTTCTTTTCATTTTACACATGTTTTTTTTCCCGCTTCCAATGTAATTTCTGCAATTCCCTATTTATTTACATCAGACATAACTCAGTGTTGTCTACTGTGTCTGTGGGTGCTGATGTTATGAGTGTTGTGTGTGTCTCTCCAGCTGATTGGAGGGCTAGCGGATGAGAAGGTGCGTTGGAGGGAGACCGTGCAGCACCTGGAGTACATGGTTAATAACGTGTCAGGAGACGTGCTGCTAGCAGCAGGATATGTGGCCTACCTGGGACCCTTTACTGTGAGTGCTGCTCTGTTGTGCTACTGTTACATGTATGTGTTATGCTGTGGTATTAGTCAGAGTTTTGTCACAGTAAGTAGTGCTTTTAGGTATTTTGTGGAGAGAATGACCCATGGATGACCATTGTGTTGATTTGGTGTGCTGTCTGTATATGACCTTGTCAGGGAGAGTACCGGGCCTCCATGGCAGATGAGTGGCTGCGTGGCTTTAAAGAGCAGGGGGTGCCCCACACAGAGGAGCCCAACCTCATTAGCACTCTAGGGGACAAGGTCAAGATCCGCTCCTGGCAGGTCAGAACCCCTCACAACACTACTAGCACAGATGCAACATAATATTCTATGTCAGAAGACTGACCCGGGGTGTCAAATAATATAGCAATGTAAAACAATCCCAATATCCCATTGTGTGCATGTGTGCGTATAGATCACAGGGCTGCCTAAGGATAACCTGTCGGTGGAAAATGGTGTGATAACACAGTACTCTCAGCGCTGGGCTCTTTTCATCGACCCACAGGGACAGGCCAACAAGTGGGTCAAAAACATGGTGAGAATGTTCAGCGATTCCTGTGTACTGGTCTGATTCCAAACATAGTCCACAGAGGGAGCCATAGAGCTAATACTCTCATTATCCACAACCATTACTGCACAGCTTTAGATAGTATCTTTAGAAAATAGAGAGAACCAAAATGTCCTACTTTACATTGTGTAAGTAAATGTTGTTTTATTTCAGCATCTGTATGTAATGTGAGACACCTGTATTTAAAAGGGGATATGGTCATATATTTCCTATGTATATGCAGAAGCTATTGGTTAGACATGATGGTTGAACCCTGCTTCGTTCTTCTTCTCAGGAGCGTGACAATGGATTGGACGTGATGAAGCTGAGTGACCGGGACTTCCTGCGTAGTCTGGAAAATGCCATTCGCTTCGGGAAGCCTTGCTTACTGGAGAACGTCGGAGAGGAATTAGACCCTGCTCTAGAACCCGTCCTACTGCGACAGGTCCTTGCCTAGGGCACATAACACGTCGATATGACTCAGTCAACACACAATAAAGTCAACTCATTGCAGTTGTTGCTTGTTGTTGCCCTCAGACGTTCAAGCAGCAGGGCAGCACAGTTCTGAAGCTGGGAGACGCTGTCATTCCCTACCACGATGACTTCAAAATGTACATCACCACCAAGCTACCCAACCCACACTACTCCCCTGAGATCTCCACTAAGGTTACCCTCATCAACTTCACCCTGTCCCCCAGGTATTGTGCTCACCCACCTTCACTTAGACACTGGCCCCTACTCCCTGGCCGGTTGACTTCTGACCTGGTGTGTGTGTGTGTGTGTGTGTGTGTGTGTGTGTGTGTGTGTGTGTGTGTGTGTGTGTGTGTGTGTGTGTGTGTGTGTGTGTGTGTGTGTGTGTGTGTGTGTGTGGTGTGTGTGTGTGTGTGTAGTGGTCTGGAGGACCAGCTGCTGGGTCGGGTGGTGGCTGAGGAGAGGCCTGACCTGGAGGAGGCTAAGAACCAGCTGATAGTGAGTAACGCTCGTATGAAGCAGGAGCTGAAGGAGATAGAAGACCAGATCCTGTTCCGCCTCAGCTCCTCAGAGGGAAACCCTGTGGACGATGAGGAACTCATACGGGTGCTGGGAGCCTCCAAGATCAAGGCCGGAGAGATCCAGGTCAGACACGGGGAGCAGTGTAACCACCACACTTCAACTTGACCCCTTTGGATTTCCCAAAATAAGGCTTTTACGTGTTATTTCCAAGTGTATTTTTAACTCTGCCCCTTTGTGAAGAACATACTGTTACTGTTCAATCAACTGTTGAGTCGTTGATGTGGCACTATGACCATACAAAGGCTGATGTCATTGTCAGGCCAAAGTGATGGTGGCTGAGGAGACAGAGCGGGACATTGATGCCACTCGTCTGGAGTATGTCCCTGTGGCTGTGCGTACTCAGATTCTCTTCTTCTGCGTATCGGACCTTTCCAACGTGGACCCCATGTACCAGTACTCCCTGGAGTGGTTTTTGGGCATCTTCATGTCGGGCATTGCCAACTCCGAGAGGGCAGGTAAAGATAACTCACACACCCACATAAATGTAGACACACATACTGTATGTGTATGCATTTTAGGACAACCCTTTCACAACTGAATGCTTAACTGCTAACATCACAGCAATGTAAAAATCGTGGCCAAACACTTTTCTGTAGCATGTATCATTAAGCACCAAAGGTAACGTGAATATATCCAACCCCCTTAATAAACTATTTTCCCATTGTGTTGGCCCTGTGTGTCCCTCCCAGACACGGTGGAGCAGAGGATCATCAACATCAATGAGTTCTTCACCTTCAGCCTGTACAGCAACGTGTGCCGCTCTCTGTTTGAGAAGCACAAGCTCATGTTCGCCTTCCTGCTGTGTGCTCGCATCATGATGAATGAGAACAAGATCGATATGGTAGGAGGAACTGGTGGTGTTTAGTGTTTGGTCTGTATTGTTGTTTTTAAAGTGTATCTGTGCTCATAATCTGTTTGTGTTCCACCTGCCAGTCCGAGTGGCGGTACCTGCTGGCGGGGGGCATGCCCCAGCAGCAGCTGTCCAACCCTGCAGTGAGGTGGCTGTCTGAGCGTGCCTGGCAGGACATCTTGGGCCTCAGCGCTTTGCCCACCTTCAACAGCCTGGCAGACAGCTTCCCCAAACACATGAAGGCCTTCAAGAGGATATTTGACAGCAGCGAGCCAAACAGGTCTTCACACACACAAATACTTTCTTCCAGATTCACAGAGATGTGCTGTATACACACACGAACACAGAAGCTACATTTTTTATAAGCACAGCTAGGGTTGTCCTGATACCCATATCGCAATACCACAAAACTTGATTTTCCATGTCAAAAAAGAAAACACCAAGCAGACTGAACTTTATGGTCCTATGTAAACTATTGTGTACTATAGCCAAGAAATATAGTCCGCTTCATGTTTTGTTCACTTGCCATGATACTTCTGATTATCGTGCCACTGATATTGTGCCTGCCAACCCTTCACTCTTAGAAAAAGGGTTCCAAAAGGGTTCTTCGTTTGGCTGTCCCCATAGGAGAACCCTTTTTGGTTCCATGTAGAACCATCTTTTGAAAGGAGTTCTAGATTGAACCCAAAAGGGTTCTACCTGGAACCATAAAGGGTTTTTCAAAGGGTTAGCCTATGGGGACAGCTTAAGAAAGCTTTTAGGTTCTAGATAGCACCTTTTTTTCTAAGAGTGTAGACACAACACATGCTAGTTTTCAGTGTGTTAATAGATACTGCAAATTACACCTACTCTGACTGCTGACTGGTGTCCGTGGATGTGTGCGTGTGTGCCTAGGGAGCCGGTCCCAGGGGAATGGAATACCCAACTGGACTCTTTCCAGAAGCTGTTGATACTGCGCTGCCTGAGAGCTGACCGCATGACTCACGGCCTGCAGGACTTTGTTGCTGCTCAGCTGGGCCAGCGCTTCATAGAGCCACAGGTGCTGCACTTTTGCCTTTCTGGGTAGTGAAGACATCCTAAGTTGCATTTACCTCAGTGCCACTGTCAATGCCATCTTTGGTATGTTGTTTTGCCTTGTATCCAACTCAGTGTAAACACTTTGCCACCAGGTTTATTCTAAAGCCATTTGGCTTAAATATTTACAATATAAACTCATCAGAGTTTTTCCCAATGTAGGTCACCTCATTGTTTATTTGATGTTTCTCATACCTCGTTCTGTACTGTACCTCTCTCTCCTTACTCCCTCCCTCCCTACCTCCCTCCTTCCTTCCATCCCTCCCTCCTTCCTTCCATTTCTCCCCAGGCATCAGATCTGTCTGTTGTATTTAAGGAGTCGTCCCCCTCCACGCCGCTCATCTTCGTCCTATCTCCCGGAACCGACCCTGCCGCTGACCTCTACAAGTTTGCTGACGTCATGAAGTTCTCCAAGAAGATGAGTGCCATCTCCCTGGGCCAGGGGCAGGTCAGTAGGGCCTGGGGAATGCCTGGGAAAACTCACTCCTCCCACCCACGGGACATCCCACTGGAAATTAATCCTCCCAATGAGGTCACTCTCATTTGTCATGCTAAGAAAAGCTTAGTCTCCCCACCTCAGTGATAATTACCAGTCTATTTCTAGCCAGAGGACTAGGACTCTGTGTCCTGTATGTATCCCCTTCTAAAGACGTGCTACATTCACCATCACCATGAGTGCAAGCCAGTCTGAGAAATAACTGAGACAGACAGAATTAATCCTAGGCTCAAAATCATGATGTTTGAACCGAAGCCTTGTGATATCTACAGTATTTCACTGTCATGTTGGTATCATCTCGAGACCTCTGTGCAACTGGTCCTGTGTGTTGTGGTTGTGTGTCAGGGTCCCTGGGCTGAGGCCATGATGCACAGTGCCATGGAGAGGGGTAAGTGGGTCTTCTTCCAGAATTGTCACCTGGCACCCAGCTGGATGCCCTCCATGGAGAGACTCATTGAGAACATTGACCCAGATAAGGTGGGCTCACCTAGAAGAACACACATCCACACAAACACACAACTGAAGCTATACAGTAAAGCGAGATGTAGAAACCTTTGTCACTCTTAAACCTGCCAACACCCTATTCACACCTCTTCAGGTACACCGGGATTTCCGTCTGTGGCTCACCAGCCTTCCCAGCAACAAGTTCCCCGTGTCTATTCTACAGAATGGCTCTAAGATGACCATCGAGCCTCCCAGAGGCATCAAGGCCAACCTGTTGAAGACCTACCTAAGCCTGAATGATGACTTCATCACTACCTGCACCAGGGTCTGGCTCCTGTCACTCCCATACTATACTGTGTACTACTGTATTGTGTAATTCAAGTGGAAAACTACATACCCAGACCCCTCGTCTAACGCTGTCCCCTGTTCCTCCTCTCCTCTCCAGGCTGCAGAGCTTAAGTCCCTGCTCCTGTCTCTGTGTCTGTTCCACGGTAATGCCATTGAGCGCAGAAAGTTCGGCCCACTGGGGTTCAACATCCCGTATGAGTTCACTGACGGTGACCTGCGCATCTGTATCAGCCAGCTCAAGATGTTCCTGGATGAGTACCAGGACATCCCCTATAAGGTGGGGAAGACTCTCTCTCTCTCTCTCTCTCTCTAACTCTCTCTCTAACTCTCTCTCTCTCTCTCTCTCTCTCTCTCTCTCTCCTCTCTCTCACTCTCTCTCTAACTCTCTCTCTCTCTCTCTCTTCCTTCTCTTCTAGCTTCCTTCTCTTCTAGCTTTTCCTTTAGTATTTCTCTTTTCATCTCCCATCTCCTTCTTTATCTTTTATCTCCTCTCATTTTTTACCCTTTTATCTCCTCTCATTTTTTACCCTTTTATCTCCTCTCATTTCTTACCCTTTTATCTCCTCTCATTTCCTACCCTTTTATCTCTGGTCCCATTCTTTTAGCTATTCTCCACTGTCCACTATTCCTGTCTACAGTCCTAAAACGTATCTCTCTTCTCTCCCTGTAAAGCTTCACACGTCCTTGTCCACTGTCTGACACACTGCAAATATTCCAAATTGGTTTCTATTGTCATTGAAATATTATTCTTATTACAAATATTTGAACTATCAGCTGAAACAAATACTTCTAGCAAGATTATGCATTTTGTATTTTTCAGTGTGTCCTTTTTTTCTGGTGCGTGTATGTGCCTGCGTTCTGTCAGTGATTGATTGTGCCGTCGTTCTCTACTCCATCTGTCCAGGTTCTGAAGTACACTGCGGGGGAGATCAACTATGGTGGACGTGTGACCGATGACTGGGACCGCCGCTGCATCCTCAACGTGTTGGAGGACTTCTACTGTCCTGCTGTGCTCGGTACCGACTACGCCTACTCCGCCTCCGGAGTCTACAGGCAGATCGACACTGAGCTCGACATCAAGGTCAGAGAATGAGACGGTTAGTTTGGTCTGACTAAGCATTAATAAACACTGGTTAATTCCCAACCAACAACCACTAATATCCGTTTTGCTTGTCTCTCAGGGCTACCTGGCGTACATCCGTGGCCTGCCCATCAACGACACACCTGAGATCTTTGGTCTCCATGACAATGCTAACATCAGTTTTGCCCAGAACGAGGCGTTTGCCCTGCTGGGAGCCGTGGTGCAGCTCCAGCCTAAAGCAGCAGCCAGCGGGGGCAAGGCCAGAGAAGAGGTACTGTGTGTACTGTGTGTGTCCTCTCCTGTGTCTACTCTCGCTGAAACTCTACCCCAGCAAGAAACAGGTTTTGAACTTTTGTTTATTGTCCTATCTGGGTTCATGTCAGCAGCTAGTCTTACTTATATTTGTTGCTTATACAGCTCTTACTCTAGCCTCCTTAGCTGTTAGACTTGTTGACAAAAGCTCATAGGTAATACTCAGGGTACCATTCTGTTGACATGCTAACATACAATGCCTTCAGAAAGTATTCACACCCCTTGACTTTTCCCAAATGTTGTTGTGTTACAGCCTGAGTATAAAATTGATTCAATTGAGATGTTGTGTCACTGTTCTACACACAATACCCCATAATGTCAAACTGGAATTATGTTTTTAGACATTTTTTGAAATGTATAAAAAATGTACATCTGAAATTTTCTTGAGTCAATAAGTATTCAACCCCTTTTTTATGGCAAGCCTAAATAACTTCAGGAGTAAAAATGTGCTTAACAAGTCACATAATAAGTTGCATGAACTCACTCTGTGTGCAATATTAGTGTTTAGCATGATGTCTGAATGATTCCCTTGATCTCTGTTACCCACACATACAATTATCTGTAAGGTTCCTCAGTTGAGCAGTGAATTTCAAACACAGATTCAACCACAATGACCAGGTAGGTTTTCCAATGCATGGTGAAGTTATTGAATACACCCAGTCACTACAAAGATGCAGGCTTCCTTCCTAACTCAGTTGTCGGAGAGGAAGGAAACCGCTCAGGGATTTCACCATAAGGCCAATGGTGACGTTAAAGCAGTTACAGAGTTTAATGGCTGTGATAGGAGAAAACTGAGGATGGATCAACAACATTTTAGTTATTCCACAATAGAGGTCGACCGATTATGATTTTTCAACGCCGATACCGATTATTGGAGGACCAAAAAGCCGAAACTGATTAATCGGCCGATCTTTTATTTTTATTTTTTATATGTATTTCTTTATTTGTAATAATGACAATTACAACAATACTGAATGAACACTTATTTTAACTTAATATAATACATCAATAAAATCAATTTAGCCTCAAATAAATAATGAAACATGTTCAATTTGGTTTAAATAATGCAAAAACAAAGTGTTGGAGAAGAAAGTAAAAGTGCAATATGTGCCATGTAAAAAAGCTAACGTTTAAGTTCCATGCTCAACATGAGAACATATGAAAGCTGGTGGTTCCTTTTAACACGAGTCTTCAATATTCCCAGGTAAGATGTATTTAGGTTGTAGTTATTATAGGACTATTTCTCTCTATACGATTTGTATTTCATATACCTTGACTATCGGATGTTCTTATAGGCACTTTAGTATTGCCAGTGTAGCAATATAGCTTCCGTCCCTCTCCTCGCTCCTACCTGGGCTCGAACTAGGAACACATCGACAACAGCCACCCTCGAAGCAGCGTTACCCATGTAGAGGAAGGGAAAAAACTACTCCAAGTCTCAGAGCGAGTGACGTTTGAAACGCTATTAGCGCGCACCCGGCCCACTAGCTAGCCATTTCATATCGGTTACACCAGCCTAATCTTGGGAGTTGATAGGCTTGAAGTCATAAACAGCGCAATATATTGCGAAGGGCTGCTGGCAAAACGCACGAAAGTGCTATTTTGAATGAACGCTTACGAGCCTGCTGGTGCCTACCATCGCTCAGTCAGACTGCTCTATCAAATCATAGACTTAATTATAACATAATAACACACAGAAACACGAGCCTTAGGTCATTAATATGGTTGAATCCGGAAACTATCATCTCGAAAACAAAACGTTATTCCTGTTACATTGCACAACCTTCAGTGTTATGTCATAATTACGTAAAATTCAGGCAAATAGGTTCGCAACAAGCCAGGCGGCCCAAACTGTTGCATATACCCTGACTGCATGCAATGAACGCAAAATGACACAATTTCACCTGGTTAATATTGCCTGCTAACCTGGATTTCTTTTAGCTAAATATGCAGGTTTAAAAATATATACTTCTGTGTATTGATTTTAAGAAAGGCATTGATGTTTATGGTTAGGTACATTCGTGCAAGGATTGTGCTTTTTTCGCAAATGCGCATTTGTTAAATCATCCCCGTTTGGCGAAGTCGGCTGTCTTCACAGTTCACAGAAATAGTCTTCACAGTTCGCAACGAGCCAGGCAGCCCAAACTGCTGCATATACCCTGACTCTGTTTGCAAGAGAAGTGACACATTTTCCCTAGTTAGAAGAAATTCATGTTAGCAGGCAATATTAACTAAATATGCAGGTTTAAAAATATATACTTGTGTATTGATTTTAAGAAAGGCATTGATGTTTATGGTTGGAGCAACGTGTTCCTAAGCGATTATATGCAACGCAGGACAGGCTAGATAAACTAGTAATATCATCAACCATGTGTAGTTAACTAGTGATTATGATTGATTGATTGTTTTTTATAAGATAAGTTTAATGCTAGCTAGCAACTTACCTTAGCTTCTTACTGCATTCGCGTAACCTCGTGGAGTGCAATGTAAAGCAGGTGGTTAGAGCATTGGACTAGTTAACCGTAAGGTTGCAAGATTGAATCCCTGAGCTGACAAGGTAAAAATGTGTCGTTCTGCCCCTGAACAAGGCAGTTAACCCACCGTTCCTAGGCCGTCATTGAAAATAAGAATGTGTTCTTAACTGACTTGCCTAGTTAAATAAAGGTCTAAAAATTAATTAATTAATCGGCCATTCCAATTAATCGGTCGACCTCTATTCCACAATACTAACCTAAATGACAGAGTGAAAAGAAGTAAGCCTGTACATAATACAAATATTCCAAAACATCATTCTGTTTGCAATAAGGCGGTAAAGTAAAACTGCAAAAGAAATGGCAAAGAAATGAACTTTATGTCCTGAGTACAAAGCATTTTGTATGGGGAAAATCCAACACAACACATCACAGTACCAGTTTTCATATTTTCAAGCATCATGTTATGGGTATGCTTGTCCCATCGGCAAGGACTAGGGAGGTTTTTTTTTAGGATAAAAATAAACTGAATAGAGCTAAGTACCGGCAAAATCCTAGAGGAAAACCTGGTCCAGTCTGCTTTCCAACGGCCACAGAGAGACAAATTCACCTTTCAGCAGGACAATAACCTAAAACACAACTATACACTGAAGTTGCTTACCAAGATGATATTGAATGTTCCTGAGTGGCCTAGTTACAGTTTTGACTTAAATCGGCTTGAAAATCTATGGCAAGACTTGAAAATGGCTGTCTAGCAATGATCAACAACCAACTTGACAGAGCTTGAAGAATTTTCTCAATAATAATAATGTGCAAATATTGTACAATCCAGGTGTGCAAAGCTCATAGAGACTTAACCAGAAAGACTTACCCAGAAATTGCTGCCAATGGTGATTCTAAAATGTATTGACTCAGGGTGTGAATACTTACTGTATGTAAATGCGATTTTTCTGTATTTCATTTTCAATACATTTGCAAAAATTTATAAAAACTTGTTTTCACTTTGTCATTATGGGGTATTGTGTGTAGATAGGTGAGGAAAAACAATACATTTCATCCATTTTGAATTCAGGCTTTAATTAACGCAACAAAATGTGGAATAAGTCAAGGGGTATGAATACTTTCTAAAGGCACAGTACCTTCAGAAAGTGTGGGGGGGGTTGTGTTGAGTGATTGTGTGTTGTTAGTTTGAAGGAATTCAGGCTGGGCTGGTAATGGATCTTGTTTCTTTCCCTGTAGATCGTAGAGGAGATAGTGGCAGGCATTGTTGAGAAGGTCCCCCAGCCTATCAGTGTTCAGGAGGTGATGACTAAGTACCCAGTCCAGTATGAGGAGTCCATGAACACAGTCCTGATCCAGGAGGTCATCAGGTAACCTAGTCCTGTCATAAACCACTGCTGAAGTCCCTAACATTCTGTCTAGTGCCATATCTGTTTCTCCCACCATTAACTTCAAGACAGTTCCAGTTACCATCACAATATTCCATATCAGAGAGCTCTTCTATAGTCAACATTCTCCTGAGAATCTCATTCTTTCTCCTATCCCTCTCCACCCACCCTTCTCTCTCAGGTATAACCGGTTGTTAGTGGTCATATCCCAGAGCCTCAGTGATATTGTGAAGGCTCTGAAGGGCTTAGTGGTGATGTCATCAGAACTGGAGCTTATGGCCAACAGCCTATTCATCAACAAAGTCCCTGACATGTGGCAGGCCAAGGTATTTACTGGAACATATACATGAACATATTTAGAGTTACATTATTGTAGTCCTCTATGCTGAGGGACCTCAGTTAATATCAATTTGAACCTAGTATCTAGGTGTGTGGCAATAATAAACTATGTAAGCAGGCAGCATGTGAACATTTTGTGTGTGGACTGTGTTGGGCCTAACCTAGTAGGTAATATACCCCTAAAGAATATATAGTTTACCCACTATGAAATATAATATGCACACACAGTATTGAAATACACACCAATTAGATATCCCTTGAACTATGCAAAAGAATAATCACAAACAACCGATGGTTATAAATTATTATTAAAAGGAAAACATGTCAATTCAGTTTCAATAAACAATGCAAGTTAAAAACATGGTATACACCTACAGTTATCAACCCCTTTTGAATCACTAAATCAATCACAGCTACTGTATATACACACTCATGTAATTAGTACAGATCTGGTACCAGAGTTTAGTTTAACACCTCAGAGCGCTCATAGATACTTTAAATGGGGATCCCCTTCAACACAATCAAAGAAACACGAAAAAATGCTAAGTCACAAATAGACTCACGAATCGTTCTAAACTTTACTGCCAGGTCACCGAGGCGCAGCGTGCAAATGGAAACCACTAGTCAACGGACCTGTGGCTATCCCAAATAGATGCAATCAAGGAGTCAATGGAAGATTGGCACACATTCCACAAATCTGATCTAAAAAAGTGAATATTGGTCAAATCCGTCATGATTTATGTATTGTAACAGGACTACAATGTGCTTACTTAAGTCCGATTTGGCTGTTTTCGCTGTATGACATGTAGAAGTTAACCCTTTTCAGATTTAAAAGTAGTGACTGGTAAATGCTAACTCCCGTTTGTATAAGCTGGTTAGCATATCTAGCTTACAGAAATCGTTGATGGTAGTCAAACTCGTGTTTAACTGTAATGCAGTTGATTGGTAACCATGACATGAACATGTGTTAGGGATGACATCTATACAAGCATTATACTCAGATTTTTACCTCAACATAGTGTGAAATACACATATAAACAATAGCCTAAATATAGACAAACTTTGCTGGGGGGCAATAGAGCCCCACAGTGGAGGTGTCATAATACCCATAAAACCTAGCGGTCAAATAAGGAAATGGTTACAATCGTTTTTCCACCATTCAGTTTTCCCATAGGGAATTTTATAAACACTTAAAATAAGGGCTGTGTTTTTTAATAACCATGTAAATCTCTCAGACAAGGTGACTTTTATAAATATATTCGGCTCTTAACTCTCAGATTAAAAAATGCTAATTAGCGTCAAAGTAGATATCATGCAAGACTACAAATCCCTGCAAGATCCTGCAAATCATATCTAGCAGATACCTTTGCTAACAGGTATTGTGTCAATTTAAAACTTGCCCAAGACAGTTCACAGAATTATCCATTTAAAGAAATGTAGGCAATTTATGAATTCCTAAATTTAGCTAACATTAGATAGTTAATCCAGAGATTCTCACCTTTGCCTCGATTCGGCAGTCTTGTCCAGATCGTCATGACATTTGTAGTTCTTTGATAGCCACATTAGTAGCTAATTAGCATTTCGTTTTTGGGGGGTAAATACAGGCGAATATATTGATAAAAGTCACCTTGTCCTAGAAAGACTTACACGGTTATCAAAATGTCATGTCAGGGTAAGCCTACACGAAACACAGCCCTTAAAAACCCCTATGGGAAAAACTTATGGTGGAAAAATGATTGGAACCATTTCCTTGTTTGACCGCTAGATTTAATGGGTATTATGACTCATACTGTGGTTCTCTATGAGGAGATTCAGAATCTTTCCCCCATGGCTGTTTCCCCCAGCCCTTTCCATGGTAATTCCATTGTTTTGGTCAAGTTCGATTTACCTCTTTACCACATCTATGAAACACACTGAAATCACTCTACACTTTTCCTTTTGTGAAAACCCCCACGGGACCACTCAAACTATGAATTCCTCTCTCTTTTACCACGATCGTTGTAACGCAGTCTCTCAGCATAGCGGTCGAGAGGCAGAAAGAACAGCCTGTTGATGACAGTTGATCGTCTCAGTCCGAGAAAGTAGAAGCAACAATTCCCTCACTGAGCTCACTGTGATCGGGGATCCTCAACTAAATGTTCATCATTTCTACTACATTTATTTTCCCTCGTGAGCGAGGTACACATTTTTAAACTGCTTGAAACAACTGGTTACAAACGTTGATAGTTTGTAGTTTTCTTGAGTCCTCTCTCTTCTCTCTATTGTGTCGCACTGTTGACTAGCAACTGGTCCATCTCCCAAATATGTCCCACAAGCAACAATGTCAGCACACAGTAAATAATACAGTCCGTGCTAAAAAAAAAACAAAGTCACCAGGGTTACATTATGTTCTGTAGTTTTGCCTTAAATGTATTGGTATTTAACCTTTATTTAACTGGGCAAGTCAGTTAAGAACAAATTCTTATTTACAATGATGTCCTATCCCAGCCAAACCTGGATGACGCTGGGCCAATTGTGCGCCATTCTATGGGACTCCCAATTACAGCCGAATGTGACGCAGCCTGGATTCGAACCAGGGACTACAGTGAACCCTCTTGCGCCTTAGACCGCTGCGCAACTCAGGAGCCCAATTCGTTATTGGTTTTACAATACATTGTTTCATCTGTATACCGGTGTCTGATTCCTGTTCATTTTAAGGACCCCATTGAAATGTGTATATGTCATTAAGTATTCCCTCTGTCTCTCCCTGTCTTCCACCAGGCCTACCCCTCTTTGAAACCCCTGGCCTCCTGGGTGTCTGACCTGCTCCAGAGGATCAAGTTCTTACATGGCTGGATCTCTGACGGTGTCCCACCTGTCTTCTGGATCAGTGGCTTCTTCTTCCCCCAGGCCTTCCTCACAGGAACACTGCAGAACTTTGCCCGCCGCTCCGTGGTCTCCATAGATACCATCGGCTTTGACTTCAGGGTGAGATAGCAGCACACTCTCATTCCCTTCCTCCCTTCCCTCCTCCCCAAATGAGAATTTATTTCATATTGGAGGTTACATTTATCGTGAGCAATTAACCCTGTTGGAAAATGGATTACTTGTTTTGATTGGGTATTACTTGGCCGATTTCTACGTTGGAAGTTTTTGATGACATCTGTGCCTTCTCCTTTATGTCCCATCCCAGGTGATGAGGGAGTCTGCCTCTGCGCTGAAGGAGAGGCCTGAGATGGGTTGCTACATCCACGGCTTGTTCCTGGAGGGGGCGCGCTGGGACGCCAAGGTAGGCCGGCTCACTGAGTCCCGGCCCAAAGAGCTCTACACTGAGATGGCTGTCATCTGGATGGTTCCTGAGCCCAACCGCAAACCACCCACTTCAGGAGTTTACATCTGCCCCATCTACAAGACCCTCACACGCGCCGGTCAGTGCCTGAGCAATACAACAGGCCAATACTGCACCTACTGTATACACTCATGTACAAGGATCTGGCTCCAACAGTGTTTGTGTGTGTGCTGGTGTTTGATTGCATATCCTTATATTAGTGTGTCTGTCTGTGTAATAGTGTATTAGCCCGTGTGCTTTTTTTAGGTGGTTTATTACATGCCCAAAATAGACCCGGTGTCTAATAACGAAATGCTTCATACTGTAGCTATGTATTTTCCATCGTCAGCTTCCAGGGACTATTACAGTTTGTTGACAGATGAGATCACCATGATTTACCTTAATCAACATAAAAGGGAGTACAGTAGTTTGAGTCTGGTCCTGACTGCAGCTCCGTGTTTCCTCTATAGGAACTCTGTCTACGACGGGTCACTCTACTAACTACGTGATCGCTGTGGAGCTGCCCACACACACCACCCAGAGATACTGGATCAAACAGGGAGTTGCCCTCATCTGTGCACTGGACTACTAAACACAATCAACACACACACACAGTTTCCCTTTCCCTTACTACATACACAACAAAAACATCAAAATCAAACAAACTGGACTTTCCTGGCAGGATGCACATTTTAACTGAGGGGGAATGTTTCTATGTTTCTACAGTGCCTTCAGAAAGTATTCATACCCCTTGACTTATTCCACATTTTGTTGTGTTACTGCCTGAATTCAAAATGTATTAAGTTGACATTTTGTCTCACCCATCTACACACAATACCCCATAACGACAAAGTGAAAACATGTTTTTAGACATTTTTGAAAATGTATTGAAAATGAAATACAGATATCTCAGTTACATAAGTATTCACACCCCTGAGTCAGTACTTTGTAGAAGCATTTTTGGCAGCGATTACAGCTATGAGTCTTTCTGGGTAAGTCTCTTAAGAGCCTTTCACACTGGGATAGTGCAACATTTGCCCATGATTTTTTTCAATGTTCTTCAAGCTCTGTCAAATTGTTGATCATTGCTAAACAATCATTTTCAGGTCTTTTCATAGATTTTGAAGTAGATTTAAATCAAAACTGTAAGTCAGCCACTCAGGAACATTCACTGTCTTCTTAGTAAGCAACTCCAGTGTAGATTTGCCCTTGTGTTTTAGGTTATTGATCTGCTAAATGGTGAATTCATCTCCCATTGTCTGGTGGAAGGAAAGCAGACTGAGGCTGGTTTTCCTCTAGGATTTTGCCTGTGCTAAGCCATTACATTTCTTTTTTATCCTGTAAAACTCCCCAGTCCTTAATGATTACAAGCATACTTTTAACATAATGCAGCTACCAATATGGAGAGTGTAACTCAATAATGTGTTGAATTGGATTTGCCTCAAAGTTAATTGATTTGACACATGTTTTTCCATTATTACTTTAATGCCTTGTTGCAAACAGGATGCATGTTTTGGAATATTTTAACAGGATGCATGTTTTGGAATATTTTTTATTCTGTACAGGCTACCTTCTTTGCACTTTTTTAATTAGGTTAGTATTGTGGAGGACCTACAATGTTGTTGATCCATCCTCAGTTTTCTCCCATCACAGCCATTAAACTCTGTAACTGTTTTAAGTCACCATTGGCCTCATCGTGAAATCCCTGAGCGGTTTCCTTCCTCTCCGGCAACTGAGTTAGGAAGGAAGCCTGTATCTTTGTAGTGACTGGGTGTATTGATACGCCTTCCAAAGTGTAATTCATAACTTTACTATGCTCAAAGGGATATTCAATGTCTGCATTTTTTTTACCCATCTATCAATAGGTGCCCTTCTTTGCGAGGCATTGGAAAACCTCCCTGGTCTTTGTGATTGAATCTGTGTTTGAAATCCACTGCTCGACTTAGGGACCTTACAGATAATTGTATGTGTGGGGTACAGAGATGATGTAGTCATTCATAAATCATTTTAAACAATATTATTGCACACAGAGTGAGTCCATGCAACTTATTATGTGACTTTTCAAGCACCTTTTTATTCCTGAATTTATTTAGGCTTACCATAACAAAGGGATTGAATATTTATTGACTCAAGACATTTCAGCTTTTCATTTTAAATTAATTAGTAAAAATGTCAAAAAACATAATTACACTATGACATTATGGGGTATTGTGTGTAAGCCAGTGACAAAACAATCTACATTGAATTCATTTTAAATTCAGGCTGTAACACAAATGTGGAAAAAGTCAACAGGTGTGAATACTTTCTGAAGGCATTGTACATTGCCAACCGCAGTGAAGTTTATTTTAGTTGTGCTATTTTGGAAGAGGAGAGCAATAAAGCAGTTTCCTCCACTATAATCCGATAATATTTAAACTGATGAACCAGTAAGGCACATCGTTTATTCAATGTACTTTAAGAATGTATGCAAAGTTTAGTTCAGTCTATATTTAGTCTCTCTGCAATAAATTATATTCTCTCAGATGTCAGAATAAGCTATACCGATTACGTGTTTAAAATGACTGCCAGAAAGACAGTTTAGCTAAGCAGGTGATGTGGCCTGCTTCCGTTTTCAAGGATGTCCATCCCTCTCTCTTTACCCCCACCCTTCTCTCTGTAACAGTGTAGGTTCCGTCCCTCTCTTCGCCCCAACCTGGGCTCGAACCAGGGACCCTTGCACACATCAACAACTGACACCCCACGAAGCATCGTTACCCATCGCGCCACAAAAGCCGCGGCCCTTGCAATGCAAGGGGAAACCCTACTTCAAGTCTCAGAGCGGGTGACGTCACCGATTGAAACGCTATTAGCGCGCACCACCGCTAACTAACTAGCCATTTCACATCGGTTACATCTCTATATATCTGTTTCTCTCTCCCTCTCTCTTGATCATCAGTTTTTTCCTTGCCACTCATTCATTTTTGCATTTGGGGAGGGTTTAAGCCTGTGTTATATTATTAAGCACTTTGTATTCAAATCACTCACCTGGGATGTCCTTCAAAATGTTGACACACTTGTGCATGCTTGAAGGAGAGTTTGTTTAAAAGCAGATACATTTAAAAACACAAATTACCATCTACTCGGACAGATTGCAGTTAGTCTAGGGTATATATATTTTTTATTTAATTCCATTCAACTCTACCCTGTCGGGCCTAGCTGTCCTAGTACAGACTACTAGTTATGTGCCGACAATGTACTGCTCCTTTAAGAGAAAGCCTGTTGAGAAATGACTTGAGTAGAGGGTAACGCTTACGGAAACTCCCCCCAGTCATTAGCCCATGTGACAAAAGGACGTTGGAAAGTTACGAGGCCAGTTTCACCGAAGGCATCTGACCAGAATTCCCAATTTTCTACTCTAGCTTATTCAAATGTGGACATGTTTATTGTGGATTTTTTTACCCTGTGGATATGCAGGATTATTGTATTGAACTTGAATTTAATAATTGGTTGAAGAAGATCAATAGGCTGCTGTTGTGTATATACCGTAAAGTATTTTCCATTTTATGTTTTCATTTTAGAAAAGTTTTAGTACAAAACCTTTTTAATCGTGGGACTATTGACTCTTAGGCTATTGTCTCTTCAATGTTTTAAACATCCCGAGGCACACAGGAACTGGCCAAGAGAAAGTGAACACCGAATGCGTGCCCTTAGCGGTGTCAAGGAGTCATTTCTGCTTAGGGTAAATTACGGACAATTGCGTCATTTCACTTTCAAAATCATATTAGCCTTTTGAGGTCAGTTTTTTTTTTAGAGACTAGGTGACCACTCACAGACACATCTGTGTGACCATGCTACAAAATGGTAATGGTAAGGAGCAACCTTCTGAATCGCCGAAGGCTGAGCCAGAACTTGACACCCCATCAGAACCTCAAACCGAACCAGACTCCACTGACAACGCGGCGCCGGCTACACAGGAAGACACGAATTCCACGCACTTCCCTATGCCCGTTTACCCAAAATTGGAGATAAAGCGTAACGCGGTGACAGACGAGTATACGATCTCCAGTCAGGTCCTTGGGTTGGGGATCAATGGGAAGGTTCTGGAATGCACCAATAAGAAGACTGGGGAGAAGTGCGCACTGAAGGTAAATACCACCTAGCCTGTTGCTCAGAGTTTGAGTCCTGATGCCATTTGGTGGTATTGGGATCTTGCATAATATATCCCTAGTCTTGATCAAATCAGCTAGAAAAACTAAGAACTTTGACCTTCTGAGTATTCTTTTTATCAGATTTCTCTGCCTCTACAAACTAATGACATTGTACATACGTCTTCTATTGAAGAAAAGCAAGGAAAGGCCATGATGGTGTAATAGCACAGCAATTAACGTGTGTTTGTGTGTGGTGTACCAGTATCCATGTGTGTGTGTAATGCATCTTCTACGTATCTATGTGTTTTACGGTGTGTGCGTGTGCTGGCAGTGGAATATGACCCTTGCGTAGGGTATCCGTTCCGGTGCTGACTGCACCTGGAAGATGGGCATGGTGGAAAATGCGATGTGCTGAGGCTCAGAACAAATGTGTTACCCTGGTTTTGATTTACACATGTGTGCTTTGCATGTTACATACACTATTCTGGTTGAGAGTCAACAAACTTGTGATCTGACCAAATAGAACCAACATCATTGGCATGATGCAAGATACTGTTATCCTGCTGAGCTAAACGCCTAGGTTTTGCCCCAGAGCTGGTGGAATTCAAGTTTTCTCATCTCATACCTCAAATCTAAATGTATAGGTCATGTAAACAGTTTAGCAGATGTTATAGCGGGTGCAATGAAAAGCTTATGTTACTAGCTCCTAACAATGCAGTAAAGTACACAAATAATACAAAAAAGAAGGAAAAACAAATTTTTAAAATCTAACTAGTCCAATTAACAAGCCAAGTAGTACTGTAACAGTAATTCAAATGCAATCTATACAGTGATGTAAAGTACTTAAGTAACAATACTTGAAAGTACAATATTTTTGACTACTTCACTTTACTACATTCCTAAAGAAAAGACTATACTTTTTCTGACATGCAAAAATACTTGTTCAATTTTGAATGTTTAGAAGGACAGGACATGTGTCAAATTCACACACTTATCAAGAGAACATCCCTGGTCATCCCTACTGCCTTTGATCTGGTGGACTCACTAAACAGATGCTTTGTTTGTAAATGATGTTTGAGGGTTGGAGGGTGCCCCTGGGTATACATAAATAAAATAAATAAAAAACACAATGGTGCCTAGTTTGCTAAATACTTTTGCTTTTGAAACTTAAGTATATTTTAGCAATTACATTTACTTTTGATACTTAAGTATATTTAAAACCAAATACTTTTAGACTTTTACTTAAGTAGGATTTTACTGCGTGACTTTCACTTTTACTTGAGTCATTTTCTATTAAAGTATCTTTACTTTTACTCACTATGACAATTGGGTACCTTTTCCACCACTGAATCTATACATACAGTGTGGGAAAAAAGTATTTGATCCCCTGCTGATTTTGTACGTTTGCCCACTTACAAAGAAATGATCAGTCTATAATTTTAATGGTAGGTTTATTTGAACAGTGAGAGACAGAATAACAACAACAAAAAAAACAGAAAAACGCATGTCAAACATGTTATAAATTGATTTGCATTTTAATGAGGGAAATAAGTATTTGACCCCTCTGCAAAACATGACTTAGTACTTGGTGGCAAAACCCTTGATGGCAATCACAGAGGTCAGACGTTTCTTGTAGTTGGCCACCAGGTTTGCACACATCTCAGGAGGGATTTTGTCCCACACCTATTTGCAGATCTTCTCCAAGTCATTAAGGTTTCGAGGCTGACGTTTGGCAACTCAAACCTTCAGCTCCCTCCACAGATTTTCTATGGGATTAAGGTCTGGAGACTGGCTAGGCCACTCCAGGACCTTAATGTGCTTCTTCTTGAGCCACTCCTTTGTTGCCTTGGCTGTGTGTTTTGGGTCATTGTCATGCTGGAATACCCATCCACAACCCATTTTCAATGCCCTGGCTGAGGGTAGGAGGTTCTCACCCAAGATTTGATGGTACATGGCCCTGTCCATCGTCCCTTTGATGCGGTGAAGTTGTCCTGTCCCCTTAGCAGAAAAACTCCCACAAAGCATAATGTTTCCACCTCCATGTTTGACGGTGGAGATGGTGTTCTTGGGGTCATATGCAGCATTCCTCCTCCTCCTCCAAAAACGGCGAGTTGAGTTGATGTCAACGAGCTCCATTTTGGTCTCATCTGACCACAACACTTTCACCAGTTGTCCTCTAAGTCATTCAGATGTTCATTGGCAAACTTCAGACGGGCATGTAAATGTATTCTTGAGCAGGGGGACCTTGCGAGCGCTGCAAGATTTCAGTCCTTCACAGCGTAGTGTGTTACCAATTGTTTTCTTGGTGACTATGGTCCCAGCTGCCTTGAGATCATTGACAAGATCCTCCCGTGTAGTTCTGGGCTGATTCCTCACCGTTCTCATGATCATTGCAACTCCACGAGGTGAGATCTTGCATGGAGCCCCAGGCCGAGGGATATTGACAGTTCTTTTGTGTGTCTTCCATTTGCGAGTAATCGCACCAAATGTTGTCACCTTCTCACCAAGCTGCTTGGCGATGGTCTTGTAGCCCATTCTAGCCTTGTGTAGGTCTACAATCTTGTCCCTGACATCCTTGGAGAGCTCTTTGGTCTTGGCCATGGTGGAGAGTTTGGAATCTGATTGATTGATTGCTTCTGTGGACTGGTGTCTTTTTTACAGGTAACAAGCTGCGGTTAGGAGCACTCCCTTTAAGAGTGTGCTCCTAATCTCAGCTCATTACCTGTATAAAATACACCTGGGAGCCAGAAATCTTTCTGATTGAGAGGGGGTCAAATACTTATTTCCCTCATTAAAATGCTAATCAATTTATAACATTTTTGACATGCGTTTTTCTGGATATTTTTGTTGTTATTCTGTCTCTCACTGTTCAAATAAACCTACCATTAAAATTATAGACTGATCCTTTCTTTGTCAGTGGGCAAACGTACAAAATCAGCAGGGGATCAAATACTTTTTTCCCCCCACTGTATATACAACACATGAATTTACACAAGATATACTAAGAATGATATGTACAGTGGTAGGTAGCGTGCGCTATTTCAAGAATATGGTATATAAATAAATATGTGGTGTTTATAAACAGTGTACTGAAAATGCAATGTACAGTCCTAGGAGTATTAGGAACATATACACACGTGACACACACAGACATTGTTCTGGTCAAGCAATGGAAAGCTGTCACCGCCAGTACAGGGTTACAGAGGGAGCGATTTACTGTCTACAGCAGTACAGCCGGATCAGAATCCCCAAACCAAGGGCACAGAGTCACACACACCGGACAAGAGGGGGGCGGGGTCAGGACAAAATGATTGGATAGAATACAGAATCAGAGAAGAGAGGGAGAGGAGAACAGAAGAGAGAAAGTCATTTTACTGGGGAGCAGAGTCTTATGTGTTTGAAATTGTCCTGAATTCAAATCAATCTTGTCATTCACATTCAGTTATTAGAGTTTTCAGAGTTTGAGACAAAATACTGCAGAGTGCAATTAGTCGGAAAAACACAATTTGTCAAGTGGATGCTGTGGATAATTAGTACTGAGCATGTTCAATTGGATGACTTTATATTGGCCTGCTGCCTGACATTGTCTGCTATAGTTGCCTATTGCAGGTAAGAAGTTGTGTTGTTTTGGTCTGGCTGACACCTAACTCAAAGTCCTCCTGACTTCAGAGTCTGGAAAGGCTATTTTGATGATGTCGGCACGATGTGTTGATAATTAATGGGATGTCCCTTTTTACGGATTGGTTTTCTTCTGTGTCTCTCACTCACACCCACATGGACAACCACACACAGCCCTCCAAGCCCCGCCCCCTTACAATACAACTGTTGGATTTTCAAATCCAAACAACATAAGGTATTAACCTCCCACGATTTTTAATTTTTATAGAGAACCAATCCAAGCTCAGCCCATTTCTGTGTGAATACTGCATTCACAACGGACTCCTGTCCAGACCAGTGTGTCACTGCTCCCCCTCTGCTGTGTACCATGTGAGTCGCATCATCCAGTCTAGTGTTGTTTAGCCATTTCATTGCAATCACAGCTGGGTGTCTCACCAGGTGCCTGATCACAGCAGTGTAGTTAAGGTTAGGGATAAGGTTAGGGTTAGGTTTAAAATCAGATTTTAAGATGATAAATTGTAGAAATAGGCAGAGTTTATGACTTTGTGGCTGTGGTAACTAGTGACGACCAGGTCACAGTAACCAGGAACTACCCAGGAGTCACAGGGAAAAGCTGCCCTACATGGGCCCTCACTCAGACCTCATTTACAAGCTTGTTTAAGGCTGGAGAGCGAGAGAAATTGAAATAATTAAAATATTGATTGCAGGGACACCACCACCCACTGTATGCCAAATAAAACACAAAGTGTGATGTGGATTGGAAAATATATTCTGGCAGGCGTGTGGTGGTGTTTGTGATTGCACAGAAACCAGCCTCTCTGTTTATACAGTAGTTATTAAACCTTCAGTTGCCTGGGTGAGCCTTGTGCATAAAGAATCACATTGACACTGCTGGTAATTTACAACTCGATTTCCCCTTTGTTTCTAATGCAAGACAAACAGGCATAGAGAGAATGAGGCATGGGGGTGAATGGCTGTCAAGCTCAGTCACTTTTTAATTAAGTCCACTCCTGAGTGCTAAGTGGGTATAGGTTTAATCCACTCTACTAGACCTGGAGTGAAGCCATTATTTTAATCTAATTCAATTAAAGCGATCAGGGTTCTCTCGTCTTGGACTTGCCTGGCTGCCAGCTCTAAGAATCAGTGTCTAGCCTGAAAAGACCCTTTTGTTCCATGAAGGAACTCCTGAGATTCAATTTGCTGTATGTTCCATTAGAACCTCTGTTTGGCAGGTGAATGTTCCATTCTGGAACTCCCATTTCTTCCAACAAAACTTTTACTGCACTCTCTTCATAGCCAAGCTCTTCTTCTTTCAAATAGTTTCTAGATTCATTTCATTGTAAGGTTTTGCATCTATCTGGTTTTAGTCCACTGTTCAGTTTCTTCAGCTTCTGTTCATCTTTGTGGTTGTTCTTCTTATATTATAAGCCATTGGCAGGGCTTTTCCTTCTTGGCAGGGTTAGCAGGGTTGTGGTCCATCTGTGTCCCACTTAAATTACTATGCTTTCGGTTCACATGAAAGTGATCTGAGAATCTGTAGTGTGTAGCAGAGTGAACCTACTAACCGGAACAGTGGCCCCAGCCCCAGGAAAGTCGGCCATGCCAATAAAATCAGTTAATCAGTCAGAGAGGGATGGTGGGATGATATGTATTATAGATTAAACAGGTGCTGTTCATGTGAATGTATATTTCAGGATTATATCTGACTACATACCTCAAAGAGGTATTACTATGAAGTACTATATTAGTACAATGTAACAATGTCTACCTGTGTAGCCTACAATAAATGTTATTAAGATATATTTGCAAAGATTTAGCTACATTTTGTTTCAAGTGGGATCTTATTTTCTCTTGAGTATCATATGTTACTAATCTAATATCAGCAGTATCTCTTCATCTTAACATTCATAAGACCTTCAGTATACACTGAGTGTACCAAACATTAGGAACACAACTCGTTCCATGACAGATTGACCAGGTGAATCCAGGTAAAAGCTATGATCCCTTATTGTCAGTTGTTAAATCCACTTCAATCAGTGTAGATGAAGGGGAGGAGACAGATTAAAGAAGGATTTTTAAGCCTTGAAACAATTGAGACATGGATTGTGTATGTGTGCCATTCAGCGGGTGAATGGGCAAGACAAAATATTTAAGTGTCTTTGAACGGTGTATGGTAGTATGTGCCAAGCGCACTGGTTTGTGTCAAGAACTGCAACACTGCTGGGTTTCACGCTCAACAGTGTTCCGTGTGTATCAAGAATGGTCCACCACCCAAAGGACATCCAGCCAACTTGACACAACTGTGGGAACCATTGGAGTCAACATGGGCCAGCATCCCTGTGGAACGCTTTCAACACATTGTAAAGTCTGTTGAATGAATTGAGGATGTTCTGAGGGGAAAGGGGGGTGCAACGCAACAGTAGGAAGTTGTTCCTAATGTTTTGTACACTCAGTGTACGTGCTAGCTTATTCTTTTTTTAATTCCTGGAGTTAGTGTTTTTTTACACTCCCTACCCTGTTAGGGCTAGGGGCAGTATTTACACCGCCGGATAAAAAACGTACCCGATTTAATCTGGTTACCACTCCTACCCAGTAACTAGAATATGCATATACTTATTACATATGGATAGAAAACACCCTAAAGTTTCTAAAACTGTTTGAATGGTGTCTGTGAGTATAACAGAACTCATTTGGCAGGCAAAAAACGGAGAAGGTTTCATGCAGGAAGTGGCCTGTCTGACAAGGTGTCGTTCTTCTTGTCTCTGTTTATTGAAGAGTGAGGATCTTAGCTGTCCCGTGACACTTCCTACGGCTGCCATAGGGTCTCAGAACGCGGTAAAAAGCTGAATCGTGGCTTTGCAGGCTCTGGCTGAAAAAAAGTAGCGCGTTTGGGTAGTGGCTGGTTACAGTACTGTGAGACTCAGGCGCGTGCCCGCGTCGACCGAAAGCTTTGTTTACTTTCCTCTGTTTAGCTAAATGGACATTCCCGGTCGGAATATTATCGTTTTTTTACTAGAAAAATGGCATAAAAATGGATTTTAAACAGCGGTTGACATGCTTCGAAGTACGGTAATGGAATATTTAGATTTTTTTTGTCACGAATTGCGCCATGCGCGCGACCCTGATTTACCATTTCAGATAGTGTCTGGGACGCACAAACAAAACGCCGCTATTCGGATATAACGCTGGATTATTTTGGACCAAACCAACATTTGTTATTGAAGTAGCAGTCCTGGGAGTGCATTCTGACGAAGACAACAAAAGGTAATCAAACTTTTATAATAGTACATCTGATATTGGTGAGTGCTAAACTTCCCGGGTGTCTAAATAGCTAGCCCGTGATGCCTGGGCTATGTACTTAGAATATTGCAAAATGTGCTTTCACCAAAAAGCTATTTTAAAATCGGACATATCGAGTGCATAGAGGAGTTCTGTATCTATAATTCTTAAAATAATTGTTATGCTTTTTGTGAACGTTTATCGTGAGTAATTTAGTAAATTGTTAGCGAATTCCCCGGAAGTTTGCGGGGGTATGCTAGTTCTGAACGTCACATGCTAATGTAAAAAGCTGGTTTTTGATATAAATATGAACTTGATTGAACAAAACATGCATGTATTGTATAACATAATGTCCTAGGGTTGTCATCTGATGAAGATCATCAAAGGTTAGTGCTGCATTTAGCTGTCTTCTGGGTTTTTGTGACATTATATGCTAGCTTGAAAAATGGGTGTCTGATTATTTCTGGCTTGGTACTCTGCTGACATAATCTAATGTTTTGCTTTCGTTGTAAAGCCTTTTTGAAATCGGACAGTGTGGTTAGATTAACGAGAGTCTTGTCTTTAAATAGCTGTAAAATAGTCATATGTTTGAGAAATTGAAGTAATAGCATTTCAAAGGTTTTGAAAATCGCGCCACAGGATTCAACTGGCTGTTACGTAGGTGGGACGAATTCGTCCCGCCTAGCCCAGAGAGGCTAGCTACTTACTCCTTTAATCTATTTTCTTCACTTTATTGGTTGAATAGAGACTTAGAGCTCTATTCAATCCATACTGTGGTAGTTCAACGTTACAGCGTAATATCCATGTAAAGGCAATGTTCCCGCGTTAGTGGAGACTGCATTCACGGTAAACGCTGCATATGTCAGAAATTACCTTTACATTTAACACGCTATCTGTATACAGATTGAATAGAGCACTTATAAAGGGAAAGGTATGTTAGACAAACTGTTACTGAGATACACAGATCAATATGCAGACTGCCCTCAACCATGAACAGTCTCTAAACTTCCTCATTTACATCAACGTGTAAAGCTTTGATGTTGTGCCAGTGTGTGTGAAAAGGTCTATGAATTGAAAATATGAGATTCTTAAATGGATATCAGGACACAATGCTCTGTTAGGAAGGGGCTGGGTAGATTAAACCAGATTAAGCCTGTCTCACTGCCGGGGCCTCAGCAGAGAAGGGGCTGATTGGTTTAGAAAGGAATCAGGGACAGGTGTGCTCTTAGAGCCCATAGTGTCTGCAGAGGGCCCAGATGATGTCACCTCACATTAGAAATGAGTCCATTTGAGGATCAACTCACTCAACTTTGTGTGTTCTTGTGTGTCTTAAATCAAATTCATTACAACAGGTTTAGAATTTACAGTGAAATGCTTACTTTTGAGCCCTTTCCAAACAATGCAGAGATAAAAAGTATGAAAAATTTGCTGGAAAAAAGGAAATGGCAACACAATAAAATAACAATTACAAGGCTATAAGGGCACAAGACGAGACATAAATGCAGACACAGGAGGCAGATGGTAAAGCTCCAATATTTATTATAACAAAGGGAGTAGGCAAAGGCAGGTCAGGGACAGGCGAGACTTCATAAACCAGGTCAGAGTCCAAACAGTACCAGACGATAGGCAGTCTCGAGGTCAGGCCAGGCAGGGGTCAGAAACCAGATCCGAGTCCAAAACAGTACACGGGGATAGGCAGGCTGGTAGTCAGAACAGGCAGAGTGGTCAGGCAGGCAGGTTCGGAGTCAGGACAGGCAAGGGTCGAAACCAGGAGGACTAGAAACAAACAGAGACTGGGAAAAATAGGAGCAAAGAAAAATGCTGGTTGACTTGGCAAACAAGATGAACTGGTACAGAGAGACAGGAAACACAGGGATATATACATTGGGGATAATAAGCTACACCTGGAGGGGTGGAGACAATCACAAGGACAGGTGAACCAGATCAGGGTGTGACAAAGGCTATTGTTACGAACCAGCTCGTAGCCCATAACAAAGAGGAAGACAATGTGGAGATATAACAAGCATATTTATTAAATAAAGTAAACTATATCCATGTAACAATAGTATGTGTAGTCAGTAGTGTGAGTGAGTGGATGTGTGAATAGATGTTAATAATGAGGGGTTTTGAGAGGTGCCACAACCAAAAAGCAACAGTGGGTCTGCATGGAGAGAGTCTTCTCAATCTATGGGAGAAAGGTGTATTTATCCCCGAGACAGAGAGCTACCCCAGAGAGGTTAATAGGATGTCAGTGGGCGGAGCCGGGAGGGTCGTCAGCAAAATTGGACAGGCCTGTGCTCGGGTGTGTCTCGGGGATAAATACATGAA
This sequence comes from Salmo salar, assembly GCF_965601325.2. NCBI lineage: Eukaryota > Metazoa > Chordata > Actinopteri > Salmoniformes > Salmonidae > Salmo > Salmo salar. The sequence goes on along the minus strand of NC_138302.1, from coordinate 81,939,451 downwards.
TGAATGGGATGGCTGCCGTTTCACTGGCCCCTAACCAACTTTGCTATTTTGTTTGTTTTTTCAAATTTTTTGTAACTCATTTTGTATCTAATGTTGTTGCTACCATCTCTTATGACCGAAAAGAGCTTCTGGACATCAGAACAGCAATTAATCACCTCGAACTGGATGAAGATTATCTTTAATGAGTCTGACATGAAGGATATACTGCTTCCCGGAGACCAGGCCCTCATCCCGTCATTCGCGTGAAGTACAGGGGGCAGAGGTCTGGATGCCTTGCGAGAATTTGTCGGCGAGTGAGTAAACCACCACTACCCTCGGTATTATTGGTAATTACGCATTGTATCCCACTGTCATGGAAAAACCCCCAGCACGCTGGTGGATTCCCCCCAAGCCATGGATGTGCCCCCGAGACAACTGCTCAATCCACTGACACCACACAAAAATAACAAACCAAATAACCATGCCCAATGTATTCCAAAGTGGAACACGTCGCTAAGCCTAACAAGGGAAAAGAAAGTCTTAAGCTTCGGGTAGCAAATAGCACTAACCTACCCAAATCTCCCACTGAGGTACACAGCAGACTGTACTCACCTCCTCGGACCGATGTCGCAACAGCAAGTAGAGCAAGAGTTTCCAGCCTGGGAAAGGGCCTGGAAACGAACTAATGTTACTCTCTCCAACGCAGCACACAACCAACTATCCACTGCAGTGGCAAGTTTACCAAACAAACAGCAACCAAAACTAAGGACCAAACAGCACAACTCAAAAAAACGAACAAAAGATGCAAACAAAGCACCTAAAGAGTTTAACACTAACTCCACGTTTTCTCCCAAACATAATACACTTACCAGTTAACTTAATAACACTAGTATTAGGCCTACTGGCATAGTTTTTCATGCAACGCACCTGTTTGATGACGTCACTGGACAATCAAAATTACTGATACATCTGGAGTGTAATAGAGATTGTGTCATCTGTGGATCTGTTGTGGTGGTATGCAAATTGGAGTGGGTCCAGCGTGTCTGGGATGATGGTGTTGATGTGAGCCATGACCAGCCTTTCAAAGCATTTCATGACTACAGATGTGAGTGCTATTGGGCGATAGTCATTTAGACAGGTTACCTTGGCATTCTTGGGCACAGGGACTATGGTGTAGTATGCTTGAAACATGTAGGTATTACAGACTGGGTCAAGGAGAGGTTGAAAATGTACTGAAGTTTTCCAACGTTGCTGGTCTTGCCTACATTACATTTACATTTTAGTCATTTAGCAGACACTTATCCAGAGCGACTTACATTTACTCAAATTACGAATTAGTCACAGGGAATTTCTTCACTATACAGGAAGTTAAGGGCATGAGGCCATAAGCTGTCTGTTTCTTCAAATGAGGACCCATAGAACACAATAAGGCGAGGTCGAAAATGTACAGGTTAGGATAATGTATTAATTTCATGTGGCAGCGTTCGAAAATAAACAAATTCATTGGACCAGCGCCATTGCTGATTATATTCTACAGGATTAGCATTGAAAACGTGACCAGAGATCGGGTAGTAGAGTGCCTGTAGATAATTTGAAAAACGTTTAAATTTAAACAATAACAGTAAAATAGTTATGCTATGTGTTTGCTGAGTAGTTAGCTGAAATTCACTATGATTGTGTTTATTTTCCAAGTTTGATGGCAAACTTTGTGTACTGCTAACATTCACTTCCTGTAATTTTCTCTCATATTGCTAGTCCCATTGTTTAGAATTCTTCCGCATTTATGCAAAGACTTATGGGATATCAGAATCCTCTTGTCCTAACCTGTGTATTTTCGACCTAGCAATAAGGTATCCAAGATTCACTCTCACATGCTCTCCAGATACTGGACAGGATTACGGACCACTCTTTTAGAGGTACCCTGGGCACTGTGGGTTGTGAAGATAAACAGACATCAGTTAAAGAGGCCAACGGAAGTCCTTTGCTTCCACTTTCAACACACCCTGCAACAAAAAGGGAAGGACTTCCTCTTTATGGAGACTATCACTATAGGCATGGGTATAAAAATACACTCACACACTCATTAATGATAAAGAAGACACGCCTAAGCACATGCATACTCTAAACCAGCCAAACTCAACTGGCGGATTGCGGTCCGGACCCAGAGAAGGGTCAATCCAGACCGGACATCATCGGATTTTCTTATATAAAAGCTTTAAAATCAACCGGGTGCAGCAGCCTCTTTATCACTGTCTCTCTCAAAGCAACACCCGCCTCTACTAGTCCCCTTCTAATCCAATCCCGTGGTTATATGCAAATACAAAGGGCTGCGTCTTAACCAATCACATTAATCCAAATATCCTCCGCGGAACCTTGGGAGAAGCAGGCAGAATGAAACAGAAAGATTTGACAGCGGTTCTACTGTAAATATCACAGCTAGAAGGAGCTTAGTCACGAGTATCTTTGTTAATATGGCTTGTTAAAAATGTTTTTGCACAAAACCAATGTGCCTGATATGCAGTGAGTCCATGGCTCTCGTGAAAAGTGCCAATGTTAAGCTCTATTATGACACCAGGTATAGTAAATGCGATCAGACGTATCCCCTGAACACGGAGGTGAGAACAAACAAGATTAACCAACTCATATCCCAATATGAAAGGTCCACCAAAGTCCTTGTCAATTCCCTTACAGCCCAACAACATGCAATGGAAGGTTCACTGAGGATAGCTTTGGTTTTGGGAAAACACAAAAAATATTTTTTCAGACGCTGAGATGATAAAAGGATGCATGTTTGAAGTTGCTGACACCTTGCTTGAAGGTAAACAAAAAGATGAGCTCAGGGAAAATCTCAAACAGGTCCCACGGTCAGATTCCACAGCAATGAGGAGAACTGAAATATTAGCTGAAGATTTAACTCCACAACTTGATGTTGCCATTCAGAATGCAGCATGCATTTCATTATCTGTGGATGAATCAACAGATAACACTGAAAATGCCTAGCTTCTGGTGTTCGTCAGATTTTATAACGAAGCTGCTGCCAATGACTGGAACGAATTGCAAAAATCACTGAAGCTGGAGACTCATATCTCCCTCACTAACTTTAAGCATCAGCTGTCAGAGCAGCTCACAGATCACTGCATATGTACATAGCCCATCTGTAAATAGCCCATCCAACTACCTCATCCCCATATTGTTATTTATTTATTTTTTTGCTCCTTTGCACCCCAGTATCTCTACTTGTACATTCATCTTCTGCACATCTATCACTCCAGTGTTTAATTGCTAAATTGAAATTACTTCGCCACTACGGCCTATTTATTGCCTTACCTTCCTAATCTTACCTCATTTGCACACACTGTGTATAGATTTTTTTTCCTATTGTGTTCTTTTTTTGTTTATCCCATGTGTAACTCTGTGTTGTTGTTTGTGTCGCACTGCTTTGCTTTATCTTGGCCAGGTCACAGTTGTAAATGAGAACTTGTTCTCAACTGGCCTACCTGGTTAAATAAAGGTGGAAAAAATATGTAATAATCTAGAAGCACACACACGAGGAGAGGATATCCATGAGGCCATCAAAGGGATGCTGACAAAAAGGGGGATAGATCTGAAGTCAGTAGTATCCATCACCACAGATGGAGCTCCAGCCATGATAGGAAGAGGGAGGGGACTGGTTGCACATTTGAAAGAGGACCACTCTGACCTGACATCATATCACGGCATCATCCATCAATCTGTCCTGTGTGCCAGTTTGGGAAAATAGTATTCTGAGGTCATGACAACGATGATGAAACTGATAAACGTTTTGAGTGCCACATCATCCCTACAACACCGCCTGCTACGAGGCATCCTGACAGAGGCCAATGCCAGTTTTGATTACTTACTACTGCACAACAATGTCAGATGGCTCAGGAAAGGCAGGGTTTGGGAACGCTTTTGGGCCATTCAGGAGGAAATCAAAGCTTTCTTATCACAGCAAAAGAGTGACAAGGCAACTCAGTTTTCTCTGCTTTTGGAAGATGAGGAGAAGATGGAAAGAGTTGCATTTTTGACAGACATTACATCACACCTTAATCAACTGAATGTTAATCTGCAGGGACGGTTCAACACCGTGTGTGATATGATAACAGCAGTCCTGGCTTTCCAGAAGAATTTTGAGCTTTTCAAGAATGATCCCCAGGGAGAACTTGTCTACTTCCCCAATCTTCTGGTGCAAACTCAGGGAGACAAAGATGTTCTCAACCATGTTGATTTCATCCAGAAGCTGATGGATAACTTCAAGGCTCGCTTTGATGACTTCACTGTTGGGAGAGAACTGCTGCTGCTCATCCAGAACCCTTCTTGGTCACAAGTGTGGCAAAGTTGTCAGAAGAAGTAAAACAGATCTTCAGATGGGTAGATGTTGCATCACTGCAGATGGAGTTGATTGAGCTGCAAGAAAATGTGTCTTTGAAGGAGTAGACTGGTGATTGTAACCCTGTCACTTTCTGGGGAAAGATGGTGCCTGCAGCTGATGTCCCTGTTCTCAAGAAACTGGCACCGTACATCCTGACCATGTTTGGCTCCACATACAGCTGGGAATCACCCTTCTCCACAATTAACTTTATTACAAAGAAATACCGCACCAGGCTCACCAATGAACACCTGCTCCAGTGTCTCAGAGTTGCTCTCACACTTTTGTGCCAAAGTTCTCCTGGCAATGCCAAAACATTGGCTGGAGACAGAAAGTGTAATTTCTCTCATTAATGCAGGGCAAGGCCCAGAGTGACTTATACATGAACATTGCATGGCCCACAGTGACCTTCTGTGCATTCAGATGATTATTTTTGTTGAATTATCCTTTGTTCTCCAGAAAACATGCACTTTATTTTATTTAAATACATTTGTTTTTATTCAAGGCCCAATGGTTCACGGTGCACTTTTTGCATAGACAATTATGCAACCACTTTTGTTTTTCAGCAATGTTGTAATTCATTCAAATTCTTAGTCTCATTTAATGTATTTAATGTACATTTTATATAACAACATGTTTCCAAAGTCGTAGATGACTATGTTTGTTACTACGCTGTACCACAGCGCCAATAAAGGACGATATCCTTCCGCACCTTTGCCACCTCGGGAATTTGTGTCACTGGACCTTCTCAAATAGTAGTTGAGTACTTCTGGTCTAAACACACAAATAAAAACACACACTAATTCACAATATAAACATGCATCTACCCTAAAACGAAGAATCATTTTTATTATTTTGTGTGAAATGTATATAAAACCTAGTTCCTGCTTCCTATAGTAACATTGTAAATCTTCAAAAAGGGTTGATGACTGTTTTGGTTGAAGTTTTGACAGTCTATTTTATTAACTGCTCTTAACAACACATGCCTAACTTGGCCACTCATAGGCCATTCAGTTTGGATGGATGATGCCATGAGGATATGATGAGAGCTTGTCTCTTAGGACCAAATCCTAACTTTTGTCCACTTTACCTGTGTTAAAAAAATGCATTAATTGTTCAGTGAGGGAGACAGGCTGCCGATTATGACTTCTGTTATCGAATGAGACCTTTAAGTCCGTTTATAGCCAGTCATTCTAAAACCACAGCTGTCTAGATGAAACTCCATCTCTATCCGCAAGGGAAATGTACAGTAGCTTCCACATTTCTCACCATCCACATTATCATATCATTTAATCTGTAAAAGGTGTGTTAGAGATTGTGTAAGGTTGTGGTAAAGAATGAGTGGTAGCCAGACTGGCTGTGTTGTGTTCTGTTCTCAGCTGCAGCTCTGTGACTGGCTGGTCTTGTATCCAGCTGGAGCCCACTCTGTCACTGTCAGCGCCCAAAAATATCCTCTGATGGAAGACAGGTGCTATGTCAAGGCCTGCTGTGTGTGTGTGCATGCGTATTCGTGTGTGTGTGTGTGTGTCTGTGCATGTGTTATGTCTATTTCAAGTTTTGTGTTTCAAGGTTTGTGTTTAAGTCATTGCACACACAGGCCCCCTAACATGTATGGTAGGGAAATGAAAGAGCGAAAAAATACAATTCCTACCCCACCTCTTCCTGTTTCTCTCTCTCTCAGATCCTCTATGACAGTCCCAAGGCGAGGCGGGAAGTTGAGCTACACTGGCGGGTGTCGGGGGGGCCATACATCGTTCGCATTCTCAGTCTGTACGAGAACATGCATCATGGGAAGAAGTGCCTGCTCATCATCATGGAATGGTAGGATCCTGCCCTATCAGCTCTTTTACCCAGAATCCTCAGCTCTCTGTGGGAATACAAGTTGTATTGCTCTGTCCTCAGCCACTAGCCATAAACTATTGACATTGTGCCAATCCCTCATAGCTTCTCTTTGACACCATTAGGCTTGATGGAAAGCTCACTCACTTGGCCTTGGTATGTCTATGCAGGCCAAGTATGTGGCAGGCCTGGGCCATGGCTGGGGCTCCACCTGTGCCTCACAAAAAAATTACACCCGACTCTCTTGATATACTGTAGTATTCTCTCATCCTCTGGTCAATAAACCAGTCAAGTGCCAAGGAAATAAAGAACATATGGTATGTGGAATTTTAAACATGACATAAGAAACATAAACCTCATGTTTAGATACTGACAATTATTTCCCTTGAAGTGCATTTTCAGAGACATGGGAGTATAGTGCACTGACCAGTCGTAGACAGGGAGCCTGACGGTTCAGAGCTGAGTTAAGGGTGTGTTCTCTGTAAAGTCATTTCTCTTTGTGGTCAGCTCTTTCCAGTCTCAGAGAGGGTCAGAGGAGAGCACCAGCTCAGCTCAGCTAGCGTAATGAAGGAGAATAGTCGGTAACTGAGTTGGACATAGATGTTGGATTTGCATTTACATTACATTTACATCATTTAGCAGACGCTCTTATCCAGAGCGACTTACAAATTGGTGCATTCACCTTATGATATCCAGTGGAACAACCACTTTACAATAGTACATCTATATCTTTTTTGGGGGGGGGGGGGTTAGAAGGATTACTTTATCCTATCCCAGGTATTCCTTAAAGAGGTGGGGTTTCAGGTGTCTCCAGAAGGTGGTGATTGACTCCGCTGTCCTGGCGTCGTGAGGGAGCTTGTTCCACCATTGGGGTACCAGAGCAGCAAACAGTTTTGACTGGGCTGAGCGGGAACTGTGCTTCCGCAGAGGTAGGGAGGCGAGCAGGCCAGAGGTGGAGGAATGCAGTGCCCTTCTTTGGGTGTAGGGACTGATCAGAGCCTGAAGGTACGGAGGTGCCGTTCCCCTCACAGCTCCGTAGGCAAGCACCATGGTCTTGTAGCAGATGCGAGCTTCAACTGGAAGCCAGTGGAGTGTGCGGAGGAGCGGGGTAACGTGAGAGAACTTGGGAAGGTTGAACACCAGACGGGCTGAGGCGTTCTGGATGAGTTGTAGGGGTTTAATGGCACAGGCAGGGAGCCCGGCCAGCAGCGAGTTGCAGTAATCCAGACGGGAGATGACAAGTGCCTGGATTAGGACATGTGCCGCTTCCTGTGTAAGGCTGGGTCGTACTCTGCGAATGTTGTAGAGCATGAACCTACAGGATCGGGTCACCGCCTTGATGTTAGCGGAGAACGACAGGGTGTTGTCCAGGGTCACGCCAAAGCTCTTAGCACTCTGGGAGGAGGACACAATGGAGTTGTCAACCGTAATGGCGAGATCATGGAATGGGCAGTCCTTCCCCGGGAGGAAGAGCAGCTCCGTCTTGCCGAGGTTCAGCTTGAGGTGGTGATCCGTCATCCACACTGATATGTCTGCCAGACATGCAGAGATGCGATTCGCCACCTGGTTATCAGAAGGGGGAAAGGAGAAGATGAATTGTGTGTCGTCTGCGTAGCAATGATAGGAGAGACCATGTGAGGATATGACAGAGCCAAGTGACTTGGTGTATAGCGAGAATAGGAGAGGACCTAGAACTGAACCCTGGGGGACACCAGTGGTGAGAGCACGTGGTGCAGAGACGGATTCTCGCCACGCCACCTGGTAGGAGCGACCTGTCAGGTAGGACGCAATCCAAGAGTGAGCCGCGCCGGAGATGCCTGACTCGGAGAGGGTGGAGAGGAGGATCTGATGGTTCACAGTATCAAAGGCAGCAGATAGGTCTAGAAGGATGAGAGCAGAGGAGAGAGAGTTAGCTTTAGCAGTGCGGAGAGCCTCCGTGACACAGAGAAGAGCAGTCTCAGTTGAATGACCAGTCTTGAAACCTGACTGATTTGGATCAAGAAGGTCATTCTGAGAGAGATAGCAAGAGAGCTGGCCAAGGACGGCACGCTCAAGAGTTTTGGAGAGAAAAGAAAGAAGGGATACTGGTCTGTAGTTGTTGACATCGGAGGGATCGAGTGTAGGTTTTTTGAGAAGGGGTGCAACTCTCGCTCTCTTGAAGACGGAAGGGACGTAGCCAGCGGTCAAGGATGAGTTGATGAGCGAGGTGAGGTAGGGGAGAAAGTCTCCGGAAATGGTCTGGAGAAGAGAGGAGGGGATAGGGTCAAGCGGGCAGGTTGTTGGGCGGCCGGCCGTCACAAGTCGCAAGATTTCATCTGGAGAGAGAGGGGAGAAAGAGGTCAAAGCATAGGGTAGGGCAGTGTGAGCAGGACCAGCGGTGTCGTTTGACTTAACAAACGAGGATCGGATGTCGTCAACCTTCTTTTCAAAATGGTTGACGAAGTCATCCGCAGAGAGAGGGGGGGGGGGGGGGGGGGGGGAGGATTCAGGAGGGAGGAGAAGGTGGCAAAGAGCTTCCTAGGGTTAGAGGCAGATGCTTGGAATTTAGAGTGGTAGAAAGTGGCTTAAGCAGCAGAAACAGAGGAAGAAAATGTAGAGAGGAGGGAGTGAAAAGATGCCAGGTCCGCAGGGAGGCTAGTTTTCCTCCATTTCCGCTCGGCTGCCCGGAGCCCTGTTCTGTGAGCAGGAGGGGAGGACCGAGACGATTTGGACTTGGATCTCTCTCTTACTCACTTCTTCCATACTCACCCTTTCTATCTCTCACATACACACACTGAAAAGATCATACACTGAGTGTACAAAACATTAAGAACACCTGCTCTTCCCACGACAAAGACTGACCAGGTGAATCCAGGTGAAAGCTATGATCCATTATTGATGTCACTTGTTAAATCCACTTCAATCAGTGTAGATGAAGGGGAGGAGACAAGTTAAATAAGGATGTTTAATCCTTGACACATTTGAGACATGGATTGTGTATGTGTGCCATTCAGAGGGTGAATGGGCAAGAAAAAAGATTTAAGTGCCTTTGGTAGTAGGTGCCAGGCGCACCGGTTTGATTGTGTCAAGAACTGCAACGCTGCTGGGTTTTTCACACTCAATAGTTTCCCGTGTGTATTAAGAATGGTCCACCACCAAAAGGACATCCAGGCAACTTGACACAACAGTGGGAAGCATTGGACTAAACATGGGCCAGCATCCCTTTGTAACGCTTTTGACACATTGTTGAGTCCATGCCCCGACAAATTGAGGCTGTTCTGAGGGAAAAGGGGAGTGCAACTCAATATTAGTAAGGTGTTCCTAGTGTTTTGTACACTCAGTGTATAAAAAATGCTTTCCACATAACAGAGAGTGATTCACAGTGTTTTTCTAATGACAGAGATTTTGAAGGAGGGTAGAGGAGTTACAGTGTGTATGGACTTTTGAATGTCATTGTGTGTTTATGTGTATAATGACAAAATGGGAAGACAGAGGGGGAGATGAAGTGCATAGCATACTGTTCTGTTCCCAGTCTAACGTCCCACTAACGGAATGCTCATCAAGAGTGCTTCTAAATGGTTCCCCTTTTCAATGTAATATTTTAGGGCCTTTTATTGACTTAGCAGAGATTATCTTATAGAAACATTTATAATGTGGGAGAGTGATAAGCAGTGTTGTTTTTAGAATGATAACTCCATGACAGCATCTCAATATTAACTCAATGTGTGTGTTTCTCTGGTTCCAGTATGCAAGGGGGAGAACTGTTCAGCCGGATCCAGGCCAGAGGGGACCAGGCTTTCACTGAGAGAGGTGAGGGGGCTCAGAAGGGAGGGAGCCAGGGAAGGAGGATGTGCATGTTTCTACATGTTTCTGGGAATGGATGTACTACAGTGCCTTCCAAAAGTATTCATGCCCCTTGGCTTTTTTTCCTATTTTGTTGCATTACAACCTGTAATTTAAATAGATTTTTCTTTGGATTTGATGTAATGGACATACACTAAATAGTCCAAATTGGTGAAGTGAAATTTAAAAAATAACTTGTTTCAAAAAATAAAAAACGGAAAAGTGGTGCGTGCATATGTATTCACCCCCTTTGCTATGAAGCCCTTAAATAAGATCTGGTGCAACCAATTACCTTCAGAAGTCACATAATTAGGTAAATAAAGTCCACCTGTGTGTAATCTAAGTGTCACATGATCTGTCACATGATCTCAGTATATATACACTTGTTCTGAAAGCCCCCAGAGTCTGCAACACCATTAAGCAAGGGGCACCACCAAGCAAACGGCACCATGAAGACCAACGAACTCTCCAAACAGGTCAGGGACAAAGTTGTGGAGAGGTACAGATCAGGGTTGGGTTATAAAAAATATCAGAAACTTTGAACATCCCACGGAGCACCATTAAATCTATTATTAAAAAAATGGAAATAATATGGCACCACAACAAACCTGCCAAGAGAGGGCTGCCCACCAAAACTCACGGACCAGGCAAGGAGGGCATTAATCAGAGAGGAAACAAGAGACCAAAGATTACCCTGAAGGAGCTGCAAAGCTCCACGGCGGAGATTGGAGTATCTGTCCATAGGACTACTTTAAGCCGTACACTCCACAGAGCTGGGCTTTACGGAAGAGTGGCCAGAAAAAAGCCATTGCTTAAAGAAAAAAATAAGCAAACACGTTTTGGGAGACTCCCCAAACATATGGAAGAAGGTACTCTGGTCAGATGAGACTAAAATTGAGCTTTTTGGCCATCAAGGAAATGCTATGTATGGCGCAAACCCAACACCTCTGATCACCCCAAGAACAACATCCCCACAGCATGATGTTGCCCCACCATGCTTCACTGTGGGGATGTTTTTCATCGGCAGGGACTGAGAAATTGGTCAGAATGGAAGGAATGATGGATGGCGCTAAATATAGGGAAATTCTGGAGGGAAACCTGTTTCAGTCTTCCAGAGATTTGAGACTGGGATGGAGGTTTACCTTCCAGCAGGACAATGGCCCTAAGCATAGTGCTAAAGCAACACTTGAGTGGTTTAAGGGGAAACATTTAAATGTCTTGGAATAGCCTTGTCAAAGCCCAGACCTCAGTTCTATTGAGTATCTGTGGTATGACTTAAAGATTGCAGTATACCACCGGAACCCATCCAACTTGAAGGAGCTGGAGCAGTTTTGCCTTGAAGAATGGGCAAAAATCCCAGTGGATAGATGTGCCAAGCTTATAGAGACATACCCCAAGAGACTTGCAGCTGTAATTGCTGCAAAAGGTGGCTCTACAAAGTATTGACTTTGGGGGGTGAATAGTTATGCACGTTCAAGTTCAGTTTTTTTTGTCTTATTTCTTGTTTGTTTCACAATAAAAAGTATTTTGTATCTTCAAAGTGGTAGGAATGTTGTGTAAATCAAATGATACAAACCCCCCAAAAATGCATTTTAATTCCATGTTGTAAGGCAACAAAATAGGAAAAATGCCAAGGGGGTGAATACTTTTGCAAGCCACTGTATATACTGTATATATATATACACAATTGAAATCGGAAGTTTACATACACCTTAGCCAAATACATTTAAACTCAGTTTTTCACAATTCCTGACATTTAATCCGAGTAAAGATTCCCTTTCTTAGGTCAGTTAGGATCACCACTTTAATTTAAGAATGTGAAATGTCAGAATAATAGTGGAGAGAATGATTTATTTCAGCTTTTATTTCTTTCATCACATTCCCAGCGGGTCAGAAGTTTACATACACTCAATTAGTATTTGGTAGCATTGCCTTTAAATTGTTTAACTTGGGTCAAACGTTTCAGGTAGCCTTCCACAAGCTTCCCACAATAAGTTGGGTGAATTTTGGCCCATTCCTCCTGACAGAGCTGGTGTAACTGAGTCAGGTTTGTAGACCTCCTTGCTCGCACACGTTTTTTCAGTTCTGCCCACACATTTTCTATAGGATTGAGGTCAGGGCTTTGTGATGGCCACTCCAAGACCTTGACTTTGTTGTCCTTAAGCCATTTTGCCACAACTTTGGAAGTATGCTTGGGGTCATTGTCCATTTGGAAGATCCATTTGCGACCAAGCTTTAACTTCCTGACTGATGTCTTGAGATGTTGCTTCAATATATCCACATACGTTTCCTACCTCATGATGCCATTTATTTTGTGAGGTGCACCAGTCCCTCCTGCAGCAAAGCACCCCCACAGCATGATGCTGCCACCCCTGTGCTTCACGGTTGGGATGGTGTTCTTCGGCTTGCAAGCTTCCCCCGTTTTCCTCCCAACATAACAATGGTCATTATTGCCAAACAGTTCTATATTGGTTTCATCAGACCAGAGGACGTTTCTCCAAAAAGTACGATCTTTGTCCCCATGTGCAGTTGCAAACCGTAGTCTGGCTTTTTTATGGCGGTTTTGCAGCAGTGGCTTCTTCCTTGCTGAGTGGCCTTTCAGGTTATGACGATATAGGACTCGTTTTACTGTGGATATAGATACTTTTGTACCTGTTTCTTCCAGCATCTTCACAAAGTTTTTTGCTGTTCTGGGATTGATTTGCACTTCTCGCACCAAAGTACGTTAATCTCTAGGAGACAGAACGCGTCTCGTTCCTGAGCGGTATGATGGCTGCGTGATCCCGTGGTGTTTATACTTACATACTATTGTTTGTACAGATGAACGTGGTACCTTCAGGCGTTTTGGAAATTGCTCCCAAGGATGAATCAGACTTGTGGAGGTCTACAATTTTTTTCTGAGGTCTTGGCTGATTTCTTTTGATTTTCCCATGAGGCACTGAGTTTGAAGGTAGGCCTTGAAATACATCCACAGGTACACCTCCAATTGAATCAAATGATGTCAATTAGCCTATCAGAAGCGTCTAAAGCCATGACATCATTTTCTGGAATTTTCCAAGCTGTTTAAAGGCACAGTCAACTTAGTGTATGTAAACTTCTGACCCACTGGAATTGTGATACAGTGAATTATAAGTTAAATAATCTGTCTGTAAACAATTGTTGGAAAAATTACTTGTGTCATGCAAAAGGAGATGTTCTAACTGACTTGTCAAAACTATAGTTTGTTAACAAAGAATTTGTGGAGTGGTTGAAAAATGACTTTTAATGACTCAATCCTACAGTGAGGGGAAAAAAGTATTTGATCCCCTGCTGATTTTGTACGTTTGCCCACTGACAAAGAAATGAGCAGTCTATAATTTTAATGGTAGGTTTATTTGAACAGTGAGAGACAGAATAACAACAAAAAAATCCAGAAAAATGCATGTCAAAAATGTTATAAATTGATTTGCATTTTAATGAGGGGGGGGGGGGGGTGCACACAATGCAAATAGTCCGGGTTGCCATTTGATTACCTGTTCAGGAGTCTTATGGCTTGGGGTAAAAACTGTTGAGAAGCCTTTTTGTCCTTGACTTGGCACTCCGGTACCACTTGCCATGCGGTAGTAGAGAGAACAGTCTGTGGCTGGGGTCTTTGACAATTTTTAGGGCCTTCCTCTGACACCGCCTGGTGTAGAGGTCCTGGATGGCAGGCAGCTTAGCCCCAGTGATGTCCTGGGCCGTACGCACTAGAGGTCGACCGATTATGATTTTTCGACGCCGATACCGATTATTGGAGGACCCAAAAAAGCCGGTACCGATTAATCGGCCGTTTTTTTATTTTTTTTATTTATGTGTTGTCCTGAGACTGTCTCTCTGCTCTCCTCTTCTAGAGGGCTCAGAGATCATGCGGGATATTGGCACGGCCATCGAGTTCCTCCACAACATGAACATCGCACACAGAGACATCAAGGTGAGCAATGTCACTCACACACAGATCAAGATAAGAGCAGCAGATAGTGACAAACAGAGTTGGCATGCATTTATTAATACTATGTGTAAACAGTGACATGTTTAATGATGGATACATTTCACTTCCTCTCCCTTAGCCTGAGAACCTGCTGTACACCCATCAGGAGCGCAATGGTACTCTCAAACTGACAGACTTTGGCTTCGCTAAGGAGACCACGCACAACCTCCTGCAGACCCCCTGCTACACCCCTTACTACGTGGGTAAGTTACTATACTACTGTAGGAATATGTGTGACAATAAGATTTATTACACTATATTATGCATACTTTGGACTTAAGTGGTTTCCATCATGTAATTGTATTTTCCGTCTGTCTCTATTTGTGTGTGTTGCCATGTTGCTAAGCCCCTGAGGTTTTGGGCCCAGAGAAATATGACAAGTCGTGTGACATGTGGTCTCTGGGTGTCATCATGTACATCCTGTGAGTACTGTGTGTGTGTGTGTGTGTGTGTGTGTGTGTGTGTGTGTGTGTGTGTGTGTGTGTGTGTGTGTGTGTGTGTGTGTGTGTGTGTGTGTGTGTGTGTGTGTGTGTGTGTGTGTGTGTGTGTGTGTGTGTGTGTGTGTGTGTGCGCAGTTGGTTGGTTGGTTCTTCATCCTTGTGGGGACCTACAGTCCCACAAGAATAGTAAAACAAGGAAAATTCCCCCTCGTGGGGACATTTCCCACGTCCCCATGAGGACAAAGCCTATTTTAAGCTTAGGGGTTAGATTAAGGGTTAGGGTTACAATTAGGGTAAGGGGTTAGGATTTAGGTTTAGGGTTATGGGTTAAGGTTAGGGTAAGGGTAAGGATAGGGTTACGTCCCCACGATGATAGAAGAGCATAACTTGTGTGTGTGTTAGTTTTCCTGTGTGTGCATATACAGTACATAAATAGTATATAATCATATGAAAGTCAGTGCAACTTAATAACTATCAACCTCTACGCAATTGTCTCCTCTGCAGGCTGTGTGGGTTCCCTCCATTCTATTCTAACACAGGTCAAGCCATCTCTCCAGGGATGAAGCGGAGAATCAGGCTGGGCCAGTACGAGTTCCCAAAACCTGAGTGGGCTGAAGTGTCAGAGGAAGGTGAGACTGGATCGGGTTAACCTGGCTTTTGTTTAGTTAGTATAGCGTTGCATTCCTCCAATGATGTCAGTCCCAGGGACCTTTTACTCTAGAAAACATGAGCAAACTTTTAAATAGTCAGTTTCACTGCACAACACATCCAAAAGCACACACAAACATACACAAGGCACAAAAACACAGAATAGCAATTCCAGGGATAATCTGACTGAATCTCTGAAGTCACACTGGTAGGGCATCCTACTCATGTCATACCGCTCAGGAAGGCGACGCGTTCTGTCTCCTAGAGATGAACGTACTTTGGTGCGAGAAGTGCAAATCAATCCCAGAACAACAGCAAAGGACCTTGTGAAGATGCTAGAGGAAACAGGTACAAAAGTATATATATCCACAGTAAAACGAGTCCTATATCGACATAACCTGAAAGGCCGCTCGGCAAGGAAGAAGCCAGTGCTCCAAAACCGCCATAAAAAAGCCAGACTACGGTTTGCAACTGCACATGGGGACGAAGATTGTACTTTTTTGGAGAAATGTCCTCTGGTCTGATGAAACAAAAATAGAACTGTTTGGCCATAATGACCATTGTTATGTTTGGAGGAAAAAGGGGGTCTTGCAAACCGAAGAACCCCATCCCAACCGTGAAGCATAGAGGTGGCAGCCTCATGTTGTTGGGGTGCTTTGCTGCAGGAGGGACTGGTGCACCTCACAAAATAGATGGCATCATGAGGGAGGAAAATTATGTGGATATATTGAAGCAACATCTCAAGACATCAGTCAGGAAGTTAAAGCTTGGTCGCAAATGGATCTTCCAAATGGACAATTACCCCAAGCATACTTCCAAAATTGAGGCAAAATGGCTTAAGAACAACAAAGTCAAGGTATTGGAGTGGCCATCACAAAGCCCTGACCTCAATCCTATAAAACATTTGTGGGCAGAACTGAAAAAGCATGTGCGAGCAAGGAGGCCTAGAATCCTGACTCAGTTACACCAGCTCTCTCAGGAGGAATGGGCCAAAATTCACCCAATTTATTGTGGGAAGCTTGTGGAAACGTTTGACCCAAGTTAAACAATTTAAAGGCAATACTGCCAAATACTAATTGAGTGTATGTAAACTTCTGACCCGCTGGGAATGTGATGAAAGAAATGTAAGCTTAAATAAATAATTCTCTCTACTATTATTCTGAAATTTCACATTCTTAAAATAAAGTGGTGATCCTAACTGACCTAAGACAGGGAATTATTACTAGGATTAAATGTCAGGAATTGTGAAAAACGTACATTTATTTGGCTAAGGTGTATGTAAATTTCTGACTTCAACTTTATATGTTGTATAGACATTATGGACAGTATGTTGATAGAATATTTAGTATATCTGTAGAATACGTAGGATATAATAGTATATATACAGAAATGGTTGAGTAGGATGGCATTGACTAGAATACACTATATACATATGAAATTAGTAAAATAGTGTGTAAACATTATTAAAGTGACCAGTGTTACATTATTAAAGTGACCAGGGATCCATGTCTATATACATAGGGAAGCAGCCTCTAAGGTGCAGGGTTGAGTAACTGGGTGGTAGCCGGCTAGTGACAGTGACTAAGTTCAGGGCAGGGTGCTGGGTGGAGGCTTGCTAGTGATGGTTATTTAACAGTCTGATGGCCTTGAGATAGAAGCTGTTTTTTAGTTTCTCGGCCCGAGCTTTGGCTGTGTTTACATCAGATCAGCTTTGGACTGTCTGGGTAAACGGAGCCTTAGACTTTGCCAGCAGTAGGCCTAGACCTTGATATACTTTTCACATGTACCTTAAAACCAGGAAAGCAGATAACGTGGGCAATGTTTGTTTATTATAGCCTTGCAGTCTAACTTTTTGGTATTTTGTACCAGTTTCCATCTCTGTACAAAGGCATGGTCTTCAAGCTAATAATACTAATAAGTGATTGGACTTAAATGGCTCTTTTCTAGACACCCATTTACATTTTAGTCATTTAGCAGACGCTCTTATCCAGAGCGACTTACAGTAGTGAATGCATACATTTCATACATTTTTTTCCCCGTACTGGTCCCCCGTGGGAATCGAACCCACAACCCTGGCATTGCAAACACCATGCTCTACCAACTGAGCCACACGGGACCACCCAAAGCTCTTAACAGTGTAAGGGGAAACTAAACACTCTAACCCCACTTTAAATTCTTGCAGTAAGTGTCATGGGATCTCAAATCAAATCAAATTTGATTTGTCACATACACGTGTTTAGCAGATGATATTGCGGGTGTAGCGAAATGCTTGTGCTTCTAGCTCCGAATGTGCAGTAATATCTAATAAGTAATATCTATATACCAAAAATATAAAATACACGTATATCTAAGTAAGGAATGGATTAAGAATATATATACATATATGTCAGTGCAGCATTGGACTAAGATACAGTGGCATAGTATAGAGCACAGTATATACATATGAGATGGGTGATGCAATATTTACAAACAATTAAAGTGACTAAGATACCATAGAATAGTATAGAGTACAGTTTACACATATGAGATGCGTAATGCAAGACACAGAGACATTATTAAAGTGGCCAGTGATTCCAAATCTATGTCTATAGGCAACAGCCTCTGATGTGCTGGAGATGGCTGTTTAGCAGTCTGATAGCCTGGAGATAGAAGCTGTTTTTCAGTCTCTTGGTCACAGCTTTGATGCACCTGTACTGACCTCACCTTCTGGATGATAGCGGGGTGAACAGGCAGTGGCTCGGGTGGTTTATGTCCTTGATTATCTTTTTGGCCTTCCTATGGCATCGGGTGCTGTAGGTGTCCAGGAGGACGGGAAGTTTGCCCCCGGGCAGACTGCGTTGGGCAGACTGCACCACCCTCTGGAGAGCTTTGCGGTTGTGGGCGGTGCAGTTACCGTACCAGGCGGTGATGCTGCCAGCCGGGATGCTCTCAATTGTGCATCTGTAAAAGTTTGTGAGGGTTTTAGGTGTTAAGCCAAATTTCTTTAGCCTCATGAGGTTGAAGAGGCGCTGTTGCGCCTTCTTCGCCACACTGTCTGTGTGGGTGGACCATTTCAGTTTGTCAGTGATGTGTACGCTGAGGAACTTGAACCTTTCCACCTTCTCCACTGCGGTCCCATCGATGTGGATAGGGGAGTGCGCCCTCTGCTGTTTCCTGGAATCTACGATCATCTCCTTAGTTTTGTTGACGTTGAGTGAGAGGTTATTTTCCTGGCACCACACTCCCAGAGCCCTCACCTCCTCCCTGTAGACTGTCTCATCATTGTTGGTAATCAAGCCTACTACTATTGTTTCATCTGCAAACATGATGATTGAGTTGGAGGCGTCCTTGGCCACGCAGTCATGGGTGAACAGGGAGTACACGCAGGAGCTGAGCACGCACCCTTGTGGGGCCCCAGTGTTGAGGATCAGCGAAGAGGAGGTGTTGTTTCCTATCTTCACCACCTGGGGGTGGCCCGTCAGGAAGTCCAGGACCCATTTGCACAGGGCAGGGTTCAGACCCAGGGCCTCGAGCTTGATGATGAGCTTGGAGGGTACTATGGTGTTGAATGCTGAGCTATAGTCAATGAACAGCATTCTTACATAGGTATGCCTCTTGTCCAGATGGGACAGGGCAGTGTGCAGTGTGGTGGCGATTGCATCGTCTGTGGATCTATTGGGGCATTAAGAAAATTGAAGTGGGTCTAGGGTGGCAGGTAAGCTGGAGGTGATAGGATCCTTGACTAGTCTCTCAAAGCACTTCATGATGACAGGTGAGTGCTACGGGGCGATAGTCATTTAGTTCAAATACCTTTGCTTTCTTAGATACAGGAATCCTTAGTGACCACAGAGTTGGGACACCCATTTAAAGTCCCATCTTCTTAAATGTAATTGAGGAACATTCCATTGTTAGTTAGTACTTCAACATTATTAAAATGAAATTAATGTTTTAAAAGTGTATGGTATAAATTACAGTGATCTGTATTTGAACTTTTAGCCTTGTTAATTTCAGCAGTATATTTCTCTTTGGCTTTTGTTTGTCTGTCTTTCCCTGTGGTATTCAATGCCTTCGTGCTAACAGCTTGAAAGGGAACACCATTGAATAGGAGATTTGTATTCTCCCAACAGAGTTTTTTTTTTCCTGCCAAAGGCTGTGCGTCTGTTGAATGTCGAGAATATGATATATTACTATTAGAATGAATAGTATCAAAAATAATAACTTATCTGTGCTTGGAATGGAATCCCTTATGCTAGCTAGCTAGCTCATTTTAGATGAGAGTAGCAAAAGTTAGCTACTAGTTATCTAAAAAATAAAAAAGCCAACTTACCCTTTTGCCCAAAAATGTTGTCCTTTCTCAATGTTATGAATTTAGTGAGGTTGCCAATTCTCGTTTCTAAATGTATTTAGTTATTTAGTACTCAAATTTTAACTTGAGATATGCCATTTCAATAATGTGGCGCTTCCCGCAACCAAGAACACTCCCTTATCTGATTGGTCAGGTAGGCGGGGCCTTCTGAGCCGGTATCAAATCAAATATTATTTGTCACATTCGCCAAATACAACTTGTGTAGACTGTGAAATGCTTGCTTCCGAGCCCTTCCCAACGTTGCAGAGTTTAAAAATAACAATGCAAATGAAACAGTAACAAAAGAGGAACAAAATACACAAGAATGGAGTTATATACAGGGAGTACCAGTACCAGATCAATGTGGAGCTATATACAGGGAGTACCAGTACCAGATCAATGTGGAGCTATATACAGGGAGTACCAGTACCAGATCAATGTGGAGCTATATACAGGGAGTACCAGTACCAGATCAATGTGGAGCTATATACAGGGAGTACCAGTACCAGATCAATGTGGAGCTATATACAGGGAGTACCAGTACCAGATCAATGTGGAGCTATATACAGGGAGTACCAGTACCAGATCAATGTGGAGCTATATACAGGGAGTACCAGTACCAGATCAATGTGGAGCTATATACAGTGAGTACCAGTACCATATCAATGTGGAGCTATATACAGGGAGTACCAGTACCAGATCAATGTGGAGCTATATACAGGGAGTACCAGTACCAGATCAATGTGGAGCTATATACAGGGAGTACCAGTACCAGATCAATGTGGAGCTATATACAGTGAGTACCAGTACCATATCAATGTGGAGCTATATACAGGGAGTACCAGTACCAGATCAATGTGGAGCTATATACAGGTTGTACCAGTACCAGATCAATGTGGAGCTATATACAGGGAGTACCAGTACCAGATCAATGTGGAGCTATATACAGGTTGTACCAGTACCAGATCAATGTGGAGCTATATACAGGGAGTACCAGTACCAGATCAATGTGGAGCTATATACAGGGAGTACCAGTACCAGATCAATGTGGAGCTATATACAGGGAGTACCAGTACCAGATCAATGTGGAGCTATATACAGGTTGTACCAGTACCAGATCAATGTGGAGCTATATACAGGGAGTACCAGATCAATGTGGAGCTATATACAGGTTGTACCAGTACCAGATCAATGTGGAGCTATATACAGGTAGTACCAGTACCAGATCAATGTGGAGCTATATACAGGGAGTACCAGTACCAGATCAATGTGGAGCTATATACAGGGAGTACCAGTACCAGATCAATGTGGAGCTATATACAGAGAGTACCAGTACCATATCAATGTGGAGCTATATACAGGGAGTACCAGATCAATGTGGAGCTATATACAGGGAGTACCAGTACCAGATCAATGTGGAGCTATATACAGTGAGTACCAGTACCAGATCAATGTGGAGCTATATACAGGGAGTACCAGTACCAGATCAATGTGGAGCTATATACAGGGAGTACCAGTACCAGATCAATGTGGAGCTATATACAGGGAGTTCCAGTACCAGATCAATGTGGAGCTATATACAGTGAGTACCAGTACCAGATCAATGTGGAGCTATATACAGGGAGTACCAGTACCAGATCAATGTGGAGCTATATACAGGGAGTACCAGTACCAGATCAATGTGGAGCTATATACAGGGAGTACCAGTACCAGATCAATGTGGAGCTATATACAGGGAGTACCAGTACCAGATCAATGTGGAGCTATATACAGGGAGTACCAGTACCAGATCAATGTGGAGCTATATACAGGGAGTACCAGTACCAGATCAATGTGGAGCTATATACAGGGAGTACCAGTACCAGATCAATGTGGAGCTATATACAGGGAGTACCAGTACCAGATCAATGTGGAGCTATATACAGGGAGTACCAGTACCAGATCAATGTGGAGCTATATACAGGGAGTACCAGTACCAGATCAATGTGGAGCTATATACCTGGAGTACCAGTACCAGATCAATGTGGAGCTATATACAGGAGTACCAGTACCAGATCAATGTGGAGCTATATACAGTGAGTACCAGTACCAGATCAATGTGGAGCTATATACAGGGAGTACCAGTACCATATCAATGTTGAGCTATATACAGGGAGTACCATATCAATGTACAGAGGTACGAGGAATTTGAGGTAGATATGTACATGAAGGCAGGGTAAAGTGACTAGGCATCAGGATAGACAATAATAAGAGTAAAATAAGGAACAGAGTAGCAGCAGGAAATGATTTGTGTAAAAGTGTGTGTGTGCGTGTGTGTGTGCATATGTAGTGTATGTGAATGTGTGTGGGAGTGTAAATGTAGTGTGTGAGTGTGTATATGGTGTGTATAAACGTTATCACACTCCCTCATCTGATTGGTCGCGTAGGCGGGTCTTCTGACTTTGTGGCTGTGGTAACTAGTGACGACCACTCGAGGAGGCAGACTCAATGCTGCAGGACTGTTTTGAGAATACTGATACTGTATGTTCAAATATTCATCCACCCAGGACTCATCCATCCACATTGAAGAATATACATTGTCAGTCACAGACTTCATTAGAAAATGTGTTGATGATGTTGTACCCATAATAGCAATCCGGACATCCCCCAACCAAAAACCCTGGATGAACCTCAATGACTCGGTGGCGCGTGATGCTTACAAGGCAAGCAGGTACGAGCTCCGCAAATCCATTAGGGATGCAGAAGACAATACAGACTCAAACTTAAATTGATGTTCGACAACTCAGACTCGCGTCGCATGTGACAAGGACTACAGACAATCACAAACTACAAAGGCAAATCCAGCTGTGTGGTGCCCACCCTCCCAGACGAGCTTAACACATTCTATGCTCGCTTCGAGTCAGACAATACCGAGCCATCCAGGAGGACTCTCGCTGCTCCGGAAGACCAGGTCAAACTGCTTTGCTTCATCTTGGCCAGGTCGCAATTGTAAATGAGAACTTGTTCTCAACTTTCCTACCTGGTTAAATAAAGGTGAAATAAAATAAATAAATAAAATGTTCTCTGACATTTTCAACCTGTCCCTGTCCCAAGCTGTAGTCCCCACCTGCTTCAAGGAGAACACCATCATCCCAGGGCCCAAGAAAAACAAGGTGACATGACCAAATGACTATCGCCCCATCGCACTCACCCCGGTCATCATGAAGGGCTTTGAGAGGCTGGTCATGGCCCACGTCAAGGGGAGCATGCCAGGAACACTGGACTCAGTCCAATTTGCCTACCGCTCCAACAGATCCACAGAAGATGCCATTTCCATCGCTATTGACACGTCCGTAACACATCTGGACAAGACGAACACCTATGTGAGAACGCTGTTCATTGACTACAGTTAAGCATTCAACATTATTGTTCCTTCCAAACTCAGAGCCCTGGGTCTGGACACCGCCCTCTGCAACTGGATCCTGCACTTCCTGACGGGCAGACCACAGGCTGTGAGGATTTACAACAACACCTCCTCCACACTGACTGTTAACACAGGGCCCCCCCAGGGGTGTGTCCTCAGCTCTCTGCTGTACTCCCTGTTCAGCCACGACTGCGTGGCTTTGCGTGACACCAACTCCATCAACAAGTTTGCTGACGACACCACGGTTGTTCGCCTGATAGCCAACAACGACTAGTCAGCCTATAGGGAGAAGGTAAATGAACTGGCATTGTGATGCCAGGACAACAACCTCTCCCGCAATGTCAGCAAAACAAAGGACTTGATTGTTGACGCATAGGTAAGCAATGCGCAAATGTGTGTCTTTCATTGAATGTTGACCTCTTTCCTCATTGCTTTTCCTCTTTCAGCCAAACAGTTGATCAATCAGCTGCTGAAGACAGACCCTAACGAGAGAATGACCATCACACAGTTTACGAACCACCCCTGGATCAATGTGAGTGTGTGCACGCTTGTGTGTGAAAGCGTGCATCAGTTCATGTATGTCAGTCTGTAACCTCATGCCTGATGGTGTGTCTGTGTTCTGTCATTGCAGCAGTCCATGGTTGTTCCCTCCACACCGCTCCACACCACACGGGTTCTGACTGAGGACAGAGAGATGTGGGATGACGTGAAGGTCAGAATCAGACCAGCACTGACACCTTCTGGCCATCCAGGGACTTACATATCTTTCCAGGATCAGCAGAATCAAATCAAATCAAATTGTATTTGTCACATGTGCCGAAATAACAACAGGTGTAGGCCTTACCGTGAAATGCTTACTAGCCCATAACCAACTATGCAGTTGTAGAAATAGAGTTAAGAAAATATTTACTAAACTAAAGTAATAAAAGAAAACGTATAAAATAACAATAACGAGGCTATATACAGGGCTTCCGGTACCGAGTCAATGTGCGGGGGTACAGGTTAGTCAAGGTAATTTGTGCATGTAGGTAGGGGTAAAGTGACTATGCATAGATAATAAACAGCGAGTAGCAGCAGTGTAAAAACAAAGGTGGGGGGGTCAATGTAAATAGTCCGGGTGGCCGGAGTCTTATGGCTTGGGGTAGAAGCTGTTAAGGAACCTTTTGGACCTAGACTGCTCCAGTACTGCTTGCCGTGCGGTAGCAGAGAGTTGGGTGACTGGAGTCTGTAGTGTCATGGCTGTAGTGCCACGACACTAAAGCCCCGTCGATGTGAATGGGGGCGTGTTCGGCCCTCCTTTTCTATAGTCCACAATCAGGTCCTTTGTCTTGTTCACGTTGAGGGAGAGGTTGTTGCATCGACGAATTTTCTTGTTTGCTTATGGCCTTATACAGCTCATTGAGTGCGGTCTTAGTGCCAGTATCGGTTTGTGGTGGTAAATAGACTGCTACGAAAAGTATAGATGAAAACTCTCTCGGTAGATAGGTTTGTCTGCAGCTTATCATGAGGTACTCTACCTCAGGCGGGCAATATCTCGAGACTTTCTTAATATTAGACTGTTATTGACAAATAGACACACACCCCCACCCCTCATCTTACCAGACGTTGCTGTTCTGTCCTGCCGATGCACGGAAAACCCAGCCAGCTGTATATTATCTATGTCGTCGTTCAGCCAAGGCTCTGTGAAACAAGATATTACAGTTTTGGTACGATAGTCTCAAAACGGAGATCATCCAGTTTACTCTCCAGTGATTGCCTGTAGAACGGATGGTAGCGGCGGATTACCCACTCGCAGACTAATTCTCTCAAGGCACCCCGATCGCCACCCCCTGTATTTCCGTCTTTTCTTCACACGAATGGCGGGGATTGGACCTAGTCTCAGAGAAGCAGTATATCCTTTGCGTCAGACTCATTAAAGAAAAAAATCTTAGTCCAGTTCCATGTGAGTAATCACTGTTCTGATATCCAGAAGCTCTCTTTGGTCATACGAGACGGTAGAGGCAACATTAAGTACAAAATAAGTTACAAACAATGCTAAAAAACACAAAATAGCACAGTTGGTTAGGAGGCCATAAAACGGCAGCCATCCCCTCCGGCGCCATTGAGTTTACATCCAGAATTTGAAATACGGTTGATATTATGAACATTACGCATGGTTTTCCCATGTAGATATCTCAAAATATGAGTGGAATTTCATTCCTTTTGTGGAATTCATGTGAAATGGAATTGCTCCCAAACTTTGGAGATGACCCTGGAGTGGTTGACCTTCCACAAGTGGAGGCAGACATCACAGTCTGGTTTGAGGCCATGTTTATTAACAGAGGGCTTATTCCCTCCTCTTTATTATGCTGTATATTCAGAGCAGAGCTTTATCTTCTATCTACCTTCTCCTATTTATCTATCATGAAATGCAACCTCCCTCACTCTGAATCTTGTTATTTCTCTTTCTTCTCTATTTCCCTCTCCCCTAACTCCTTACGCTCTGTGTACTATAGGATGAGATGACCAGTGCTCTGGCCACCATGCGTGTGGATTACGACCAGGTGAAGATCAAAGACCTGGACACTTCCAGCAACCCTCTGCTCAACAAGAGGCGCAAGAAGGCCGCTGCCGGGGGCAAATTGGGAGGCACAGTCTGCAACAGCCAGTGAGGGAAGCCACACCTGGAACAGCAGAAAAAGTGGAAGGGAAGCCCAGAGGAAGGAGGGAAGATACAACTGGAACAGCTGACAGGGAAAAGGTTGTGGGAGGTCTGGGCAGGAATGTGTAGAAGAGACTTAGCATGAGGAGTGTGTTCATACAGCAGAGGGGGAAGAGTAATGCCTAGAGGAGGGAGGGGGTACTACTAGGGAACAGCAGGGAAATGTGATTTGAAGCTTCTCAGCAATCAGTCGAACTGAAGGACACATGAAGTGATGGCAAAGTCTGCATCTCTTATCAGCAGGCCTTCATACTGTAGGCCTTCCATAATTTTAATTTGATTGTGTTTTTGTGTATGTGCGTGTTAATTTGAAAGGTTGTTCAGGATCTGCTCTATATAAGTTCATGTATGTTTGTTGTGTGTGTTGGTAAGGGAGAACGGGGTTGGTTGTCTCACGGGTTGGTTGTCACAGTGCTAATTACTCCCAATCTAAATGGAAATGTGTAATTTGTAAGGTAAAAATTTGTGAATTATTTGAAGGAACTCATCCAGCTGGTCAATTCATGTCAGCATGACAAAACATTGAGTTGAGGGGAATTTATGTTTTTCATAGGTGGAAGTAAAATATATATATATTGGTATATTCTTTGTAAATATTTGAATTGTGGGAGTATCCATGAACAATTATGTTTGTTGAAAAGAGGAAAGGGAGAACTATATTTCAAACATATTTCTGAGTTCCAAGGTCAAGCCATGTGGTAGCCAGCATCTTAGTTAGCTTTGGGGAGCTGGTTGGGGATGGTTGTCACTATCAACTCCATTATAATACATCCCAAGCTGTTTTGTGCTTGTGCTATAAAGAGCTCATTTAGTTTCCTCTCCCTCACACACATATTTTTTATGCAACACGCACATGGGTGCAAACACACGCATACACACAAATGTACTCAAAATTCCATATTTTATTCTCACGGCATAAAATGCAGAAATTTGTTAAGAATATCGTTTGATCAAAGAAAGGCTATTTCTAAGACTATACTATATTGCTTAATTTCCTGTTATAAAAGGCATGAGCTACCAGCAAACAGCCAACCCCATACTGTCCCACTGGGCACACACTGGTTGAATCAACATTGTTTCCACATCATTTAGTGCGACAGGTGGTTAAAGCTTAGGGCCTGTAACCGAAAGGTTCCCTGAGCCGACAAGGTAAAAAGCTGTCGTTCTGCTCCTGAACAAGGCAGTTAACCCACTGTTCCCCGGTAGGCCGTCATTGTAAATAAGAATTTTATCTTAACTGACTTGCCTAGTTAAATAAATGTAAAACCTCCAAAAATCCATTCATTGAAATTAGATTGAATAGACGCTGAGTTGATGACTGTGTCCAGTGGGGTGTGACATCCAATCCCACGATTGTGTTTGATGGATTATAACTCCATGTTGGAATAATTAATGAGGATAGAACACAGTCTCTATTTCAAGCCAAGACCGTGGTCTTTCTCCGAATATTGAAAAGAGTTTATAAGATCTACTGGTGCTGAGAAATACACACAAGAGTAAAAGGTGTGACAACCAACCCTGGTCTCCCCTAATGATGATGAACTGTGCTGGATTGCCTATCCATTTCAGGTTCTTTCTCTTTCCCATGCACAATAGAGGGTCACAGATCATACACCTGAAAACATGGGTGCATGGTGGAAATGATGATGAGGTAACTAGACAGACAAACCTTTGACTGTCAGTGAAGCCAGCACACTAGTCTAGATTATCTGTGCTGTTTTGTTACAATGTCTGTGTTTTGGTCCTTTTTTCAGCGATTAAAACAAACTTTGGAAAATTTTTGTCCTGCCAATTGCTTATGGCCTACAATAGAGTCATGGCAGTCTCACTCACACACAGAATTGGCTCACAGGCATCAAAGTCAACACAGGCAACTCACATCATATGACAAGTTTCCTCAAAATGGTCTTCTTCCCTACTAACTTGATGTCATTACTTAAAAGTTAGATGCTGGCTGGTAATTATAGTCTAAACAGGTTTAAAACAGGTACCTTTGTAGGCTTGCTTGTACACATTACTACAATAACAAACTGTTTTTAATAAGGTCCTTCATGCAGTCCATGGTAATCTCTGGGTAATATAACCCTGATAGATACTGTAGCACAGCAGTCATTGTCATGGTTGTGAGATCAGGGCAACCTTAGGGATGGATCAA
Source organism: Salmo salar (assembly GCF_965601325.2). NCBI lineage: Eukaryota > Metazoa > Chordata > Actinopteri > Salmoniformes > Salmonidae > Salmo > Salmo salar. The sequence continues at coordinate 81,911,744 of NC_138302.1, read as the reverse complement.
AATGTACAGTACAGAATGGGTACCTGGAGGAAAATGGGGAACGGTCATGGTTTTTCAATTTCAGTCAAGGGGAGGGTTTACTATTTTTTAAATCTAGTCCAGGAGAGGGTCATATCATTTGTAATTGCTGAAATGTCAAAATGTGTCATTGTTTGAGAATTATTTGCACTTAAGGCTATATATCGATGTGTGCCCGATGCCACCGCTCATCTTTGATTCTCGGCTGGGCGCGCAATATCAAGTGCGCCTATAAGCTATTTAGTGTGGTCTCAGTCAAATTATCCATAGCCTATAGGCTATGAAGTGCATGCTCGGAGAAGCACAGAGCAAAGTAATATTTCTAAGTTAGCTGCTGGGATCAGTGGAGGCTCCTCAGAGAAGGAAGGGGAGTACCATCCTCCTCAGTGAATTTCCTAAAAATAAAAATAGTGAAACATAAAAAAAGTGATATGAAGGTTTGGCTTGGAAAGGTTTTTTCGCCTGGACACAGACAGCTAATGTGTTTTGCACTGAAGTCCACAAGTGAAGGGAAAAGGTGAGAAAGGGGGAGAACACGTAGATGCGAGCAAAGTGATCATGCTGTTTGTATGTGACTGCTATGAAAGTGAGCTGTGTTTGTGTGTGAATCCATTACGCAGGTTCTGTTAGAAAAACATTTCTTAAATGGAAGCAAACGGAACAAAATGCGGATAAACATACCCGGAAATTGTCCAATAGAAACTCTTGTTTGAAATTAACTGTTGGACTAATGATTACACCCTAGATCAGCTAGATATAGGTAAGAGTGTGCAAGGCAGTATTGAATGTGTCACTGTCACCTTGATTACTAGAAATTAACTCAACCTGTGCACCTACGTTGTAAACTATCATTCATAGGCTAGCTTGTTGCAACCTCATGATGGGTATAGGGAAAATTAGAGTATCATGTAGTAGCCTAAACCGATCAATGTTACATTGAGCTGGGTGAATGGAATATGAATGACAGTCATCCAATATTCTGTAATAGAAGTAAGGTCATGCTCCTAAAAAAATGTAACGTCCTCCCTCATCTTAAAAGGCACCGACCGCCACTGGCTGGGATGGTGTAAATAAAACTAAGCTGAATGACACACTGCAATGGATATTCTAACTTTGAGCCCCAGCCTGCTTTGCTCATGCTGATCATAAAACGTTTTTGTGTGCTGCCTAACCAATGGCTGTGCTGTGTAGGCCTACAGTGGCAGTTCAGGAGGAGAGTCAAAGGCTTCTTCCGATTTTTTAATTCATTTCAATAGTCTACATTTTAATTAGACTTTAATAACAACAAGAGGGCTTTGTGTTGGAGCCTATTTATTCCTATTGAAGAAGAGTTAGGCCTAACTGTTTGATGGAAGAAATTAGGCAAATATATCCATAGATTTAACAGTATATTCCTCCACCCACATCTTTAAATAGCCAACCTCCTTGCCAGTGAAGGGCTGTTAGGTTAAAACCAAGACAGTTACACGGAGTGGAACAGGGGAACCCAAGAGCAGACTCAGATGAGGAAACTGGGATGAAGTAACCAAGGTATCTATTGAAACACGGGGAAGATGGAGTGCAGGTCAGGGGAAGCTCGGACAAGTTGCTGGAAACCAGGTGCGGAGGCTGAGGCTCAAGCGAGAAGGGTTGAGACAGGGTAAGCAGGTCCGGAGGGGAATCCAGGACAGAGTAGCAGGATGATGAGACGTGGGACTGGAGACAAGGACCAGAGTCAGAGCGGGTAGAACTTTAGCAGAGAGGAAAACAGCATCAGTCAAGGAAAACAGGCACAACAGGATCTGAATAGTAACAAACGGCTAGAGACGTTGACTGACTGAGCAGAGATTACGATCTGGCCGAGTGGAAGTGGCAGGGCTGAGTATTTGTAGAGGTCTTGATTATGGAACAGGTTGCAGCTGGTGGGGATCTTCTCTGACTCCAGCACACCTGTCTCCGCCCACACAATCACACACACAGAGAGGGAGAGGGAGAGTCTACTGGGGGAGTGGCGGCAGGTCAAGGAGACACAGGATGAGCAGTAGAGAGCGTTGCAGGAGCAGATGTGACAAAGACTCGAATTGAGGGTACAGTTGAAGTCGGAAGTTTACATACACCTTAGCCAAATACATTTAAACTCAGTTTTTCACAATTCCTGACATTTAATCCAAATAAAAATTCCCTGTCACCACTTTATTTTAAGAATGTGAAATGTCAGAATAATAGTAGAGAGAATTATTTATTTCAGCTTCCATTTCTTTCATCACATTCCCAGTGGGTCAGAAGTTTACATACACTCAATTAGTATTTGGTAGCATTGCCTTTAAATTGTTTAACTTGGGTCAAACGTTTCGGGTAGCCTTCCACAAGCTTCCCACAATAAGTTGGGTGAATTTTGGCCCATTCCTCCTGACAGCTGGTGTGACTGAGCCAGGTTTGTAGGCCTCCTTGCTCACACACGCTTTTTCAGTTCTGCCCACAAATGTTTTATAGGATTGAGGTCAGGGCTTTGTGATGGCCACTCCAAGACCTTGACTTTGTTGTCCTTAAGCCATTTTGCCACAACTTTGGAAGTATGCTTGGGGTCATTGTCCATTTGGAAGATCCATTTGCAACCAAGCTTTAACTTCCTGACTGATGTCTTGAGATGTTGCTTCAATATATCCACATAATTTTCCTCCCTCATGATGCCATCTATTTTGTGAGGTGCACCAGTCCCTCCTGCAGCAAAGCACCCCCACAACATGATGCTGCCACCCCTGTGCTTCACGGTTGGGATGGTGTTCTTCGGCTTGCAAGCTCCCCCTTTTTCCTCCAAACATAATAATGGTCATTATGGCCAAACAGTTCTATTTTTGTTTCATCAGACCAGAGGACATTTCTCCAAAAAGTACGATATTTGTCCCCATGTGAAGTTCAAACCGTAGACTGGCTTTTTTAATGGCGGTTTTGGAGCAGTGGCTTCTTCCTTGCTGAGTGGCCTTTCAGGTTATGTCGATATAGGACTCGTTTTACTGTGGATATATATACTTTTGTACCTGTTTCCTCTAGCATCTTCACAGGGGCATTTTCTGTTGTCCTATGATGTCAAGCAAAGAGGCACTGAATTTGAAGGTAGGCCTTGAAATTCATCCACAGGAACACATCCAATTGACTCAAATTATGTCAATTAGCTAATCAGAAGGTTCTAAAGCCATGACGTCATTTTCTGGAATTTTCCAAGCTGTTTAAAGGCACAGTCAACTTAGTGTATGTAAACTTCTGACCCACTGGAATTGTGATACAGTGAATTATAAGTGAAATAATTTGTCTATAAACAATTGTTGGAAAGATTACTTGTGTCATGCACAAAGTAGATGTCCTAACCGATTTGTCTGGTGGTTAATTTCTTTACTATTAAATGAGGAGAGACAAACTTATCACCAAGTCAGAGTTATACTTAAACGAAATCTTTAATCACTTATTAATAAGGGAGCAGGTCAATACAACGCACACATATAAAGTGAATCGATTGAGTGCTCTACAATAATGATGGCTGGTGATGGCTGGTTGACGATTCACGATCAAATGATTCGTTGAGAGCCCCGAGACAAAAGTACAAAGGTCTTTTATAGCCAAGATACACCCCTTTCAACCTACATGATGAACAACAGATATATAGAATGGGTCACAAGGTAAAATTTGTATGAAAGATACCTATAATACATAGCAGACAGTATCTGCTGTGTCAACAGTTTTCATTGTGTATAGACCAGTGTCTGGCCCTCCGACTCCAAACTGGAACCATCTCTCCCTCACTAGAACAGAAACATTAACTCATTCTCTGGAATGCTCTTTAGGAATGCTCTTTATCACCCAAAATACATTTTAAATCTCTGCGTTATCTCCCAGAGGCCCATCCTCAGTAGAACACACACAATAGTTAAGAAAATACTCTATTCTGTTGCATAAAACAACCATTTGATGCAATAAAATAATTATAACATAATCTTGCAAATTTGCTCTCACACTTGCCAAAACTATAGTTTGTTAACAAGCCATTTTTGGAGTGGTTGAAAACGGGATTTAATGATTCCAACCTAAGTGCATGTAAACTTCCCGACTTCAACTGTATTACATTTACATTTAAGACATTTAGCAGACGCTCTTATCCAGAGCGACTTACAAATTGGTGCATTCACCTTATAATATCCAGTGGAACAACCACTTTACAATAGTGCATCTAAATATTTTAAGGGGGGGGGGGGGGGGGTTAGAAGGATTACTTTATCCTATCCCAGGTATTCCTTAAAGAGGTGGGGTTTCAGGTGTCTCCGGAAGGTGGTGATTGACTCCGCTGTCCTGGCGTCGTGAGGGAGCTTGTTCCACCATTGGGGTGCCAGAGCAGCGAACAGTTTTGACTGGGCTGAGCGGGAACTGTGCTTCCTCAGAGGTAGGGAGGCGAGCAGGCCAGAGTTGGATGAACACAGTGCCCTTGTTTGGGTGTAGGGCCTGATCAGAGCCTGAAGGTACGGAGGTGCCGTTCCCCTCACAGCTCCGTAGGCAAGCACCATGGTCTTGTAGCGGATGCGAGCTTCAACTGGAAGCCAGTGGAGAGAGCGGAGGAGCGGGGTGACGTGAGAGAACTTGGGAAGGTTGAACACCAGACGGGCTGCGGCGTTCTGGATGAGTTGTAGGGGTTTAGTGGCACAGGCAGGGAGCCCAGCCAACAGCGAGTTGCAGTAATCCAGGCGGGAGATGACAAGTGCCTGGATTAGGAACTGCGCCGCTTCCTGTGTGAGGCAGGGTCGTACTCTGCGAATGTTGTAGAGCATGAACCTACAGGATCGGGTCACCGCCTTGATGTTAGTGGAGAACGACAGGGTGTTGTCCAGGGTCACGCCGAGGCTCTTAGCACTCTGGGAGGAGGACACAAGGGAGTTGTCAACCGTGATGGCGAGATCATGGAACGGGCAGTCCTTCCCCGGGATGAAGAGCAGTTCCGTCTTGCCGAGGTTCAGCTTGAGGTGGTGATCCGTCATCCACACTGATATGTCTGCCAGACATGCAGAGATGCGATTCGTCACCTGGTTATCAGAAGGGGGAAAGGAGAAGATTAATTGTGTGTCGTCTGCATAGCAATGATAGGAGAGACCATGTGAGGATATGACAGAGCCAAGAGACTTGGTGTATAGCGAGAATAGGAGAGGGCCTAGAACAGAGCCCTGGGGGACACCAGTGGTGAGAGCACGTGGTGCGGAGACAGATTCTCGCCACGCCACCTGGTAGGAGCGACCTGTCAGGTAGGACGCAATCCAAGCGTGGGCCGCGCCGGAGATGCCCAGCTCGGAGAGGGTGGAGAGGAGGATCTGATGGTTCACAGTATCAAAGGCAGCAGATAGGTCTAGAAGGATGAGAGCAGAGGAGAGAGAGTTAGCTTTAGCAGTGCGGAGAGCCTCCGTGACACAGAGAAGAGCAGTCTCAGTTGAATGCCCAGTCTTGAAACCTGACTGATTAGGATCAAGAAGGTAATTCTGAGAGAGATAGCAAGAGAGCTGGCCAAGGACGGCACGTTCAAGAGTTTTGGAGAGAAAAGAAAGAAGGGATACTGGTCTGTAGTTGTTGACATCAGAGGGATCGAGTGTAGGTTTTTTCAGAAGGGGTGCAACTCTCGCTCTCTTGAAGACGGAAGGGACGTAGCCAGCGGTCAAGGATGAGTTGATGAGAAGGTATGCCATCGGCCTACTTTTATGAAAGAAAATGACAAAAAGCACAAGCCTACCCCTTGTTAGGTTAAGATTTTGAAGAAAATGAAAAGGATCAGATTATATAAAGTGATCTATAACAGTGCTTTGGTCCACTATGCTTTATGCTAGAAACAAGCTGTAAAATAGTCGGGAAAGACGTGACTCCGATGCATATAGGGATATAATTTCATTATCGTTTCTTTGACCTTCCGAGGCTGAGCTACAACCTTCTATAGCAGGGGCAGTGGCGATTTTAGCATGCAAATCTTGGTGGGGCAAACAAACAAAAAAATGTGGGATGCGTGCCAGCAAAGCCACAACACGACACAACACTAAACAATACATGAATTGCACTATAACAGTGACAAACGGTGCCCACCAACTGTTAGGGCCAACATAAAGCTGTCCCAACAGCAGAGTCCCAATAGCAGTCCCAACACCTTACCACTGCTACACCTGGCTATCAGCAGAGCCTTGTCTGGCAGCAAAACAGTTCATTCAGCCTCATTTACTGCCTTTTAAAAAACATAGCTGTTATGGCTGACTTGCTTAAACAAATGTGGTTTCTACTGACAATTGAGAAGTACAAACTATAGCATAAGGGGACGACAAGCTGATAAGAGGCAATCCGTAATTTCGATTAAGACATTAATGAGCGAGCGAGGACGGACGTAGTCAATATAATAATTTGTTCAGTACTTTTGAAATGTACAGCGACAGAATTCAAAACATGGGCTGTTTTTACAGTGTTCTCCCTGTACATTAAGTCAGAACTGTAGGATAAATAAAGGGGGCATATAACATGACAAATCAAATCAAAGTTTATTCGTCATGTGCGCCGAATACAACAGGATACAACGAATACAACAGTGAAATGCTTACTTACAGGCTCCAACCAATAGTGCAAAAAAGGTATTAGGTGAACAATAGATAAGTACAGAAATAAAAACAACAGTTAAAAGACAGTGAAAAACAGTAGCGAGGCTATATACAGTAGCGAGGCTATAAAAGTAGCGAGGCTACATACAGACACCGCTTAGTCAGGCTGATTGAGGTAGTATGTACATGTAGATATGGTTAAAGTGACTATGCATATATGATGAACAGAGAGTAGCAGTAGCGTAAAAGAGGGTTTGGCGGGTGGTGGGTGGCGGGTGGCGAGACACAATGCAGATAGCTCGGTTAGCCAATGTGCGGGAGCACTGGTTGGTCGGACCAATTGAGGTAGCCAATAACACAAAAGCTGCGAAAGGAGAGTTGAAAATAAAGAAAAGGGAGGGTCAGAAAAGTAATGTCTGGAAAAGATTTGGTGAAGTGGTAAAATAGGATGGTAGCAGTGCTATGTTACCAGCTATGTTATGTGTGTTGACTGTGAGGCGCTATAAACATTCAAGACGAGAATTTCAAATAGGCCTATGGCATGTCAAGGCAACTGTGGCCTACTGTTTAGATTGGTTAAATGGAAACTGAAATATGGACACTGTCTGTAGGTCTATAACCTCTAATATAGCCTTAATAATAACTCTTGCAGAATTAAGCATTTCTTGTAGTAAAATGGTACACCAAATGTAGGCAACATTTTGATTTAGGAACAGGAGTGGAGAAATATGATTTATGTATTTCTGCATCTTGTGAGAATGCAATTAGATACCATCTGCAGAGGTGCCATCTTCTTCATAAATGCATAATAAAAGCTGATAGAATTTCAAACACGTAAAATATGCATCAAAGCCGATCTGAAATCTTATCAGAAACATGTTGGGTTGTTTTCACAGCTTTATTTTTCCTTGCAACTGGTCAAATTGATGACATTTTGACATTTTGCACAGAAAATCTTTCCCGTTTCTTTTTTGCGTTATTGTCTTTTCTCCCCAGTCCCTAAATGTCTTTCCTCCGAGAAAGATGACAGAGAAAACTTTACAGATGTCAACTAGATTGAAGCATTCATTCATTCTATCGATCTATTGCATTATTATGTTGAGAAAGTGTTTATTTAGTCTTCTAGGGCATCATATAATGACAGAAGAGAAGTTACATGTGTCTAATAATTATAGACAAGTTAATTAACAAATAGCCTAACAAAATGTCGGAAATTATTATCAGAAACATATCTAAATTGAGCAAAAACAAAAAAATCTTGCACCCCTTGTCAAAAAATTGTTCTGCTGTGTTTGAACACAGCCCATTTTCGATATTTGCAGGTTAGTGTTGGGTGCGGGGCCTCAGATTTTCACCTTATCACATTTAGTCGGGCGGTTGCAGATGGGTTATTAGCAATTATGGGCGGGTGAAGGTGAACAAGCAGCTGACCCGCAGGCCACTACTTTCCACCCCTACTCTTGTCCACAGTGGTTTGCGAACCCTCAACCTTCCGCCCGCAGCCCTGTGTGGTATCAAGGTTCCTGCGTAGCCACACAGGATGAATAACATCCTGCATGGCTCTGGTTTGTTACCTATAACAATTGATGCTGTTTTGAAGGCAAATGGTGGTCACAACAAATATTGTTTTAATGTAGATTTTTCTTCTGTTCACACACTTTGCATTTTGTTAATTGATAAATATAATCTATTAACATGTCTATTTATGAAAGCATTCTTACTTTACAGCATTTTTTCACACCTGACTAAAACTTTTGCACAGTACTGTACATTTTCCCAAGGACCACAGTGTATGAGCTGCCAGGAACATAATCCCCCGCAGCAAGACTGTTGTGAGCGTGTCTTTTTTCCACTGAACAATAGTGGATAAGTATCTGCTCTTGTGTGTAGTGTGAGAAGTGTGAGAAGTGTTCCTGTGAATGAATATATCAATGGATGGATGAACCATGAGTGTCTCTGATTCAGAGAGGTTGGGTTAAATGCGGAAGACACATTTCTGTTGAATGCATTCAGTTGTGCAACTGACTAGGTATCCCCCTTTCCCCTTCCCCTTCATAGTACAGTCGTGGCCAAAGGTTTTGAGAATGACACAAATATTAATTTCCACAAAGTTTGCTGCTTCAGTGTCTTTAGATATTTTTGTCAGATGTTGCTATTGAATACTGAAGTATAATTACAAGCATTTCATAAGTGTCAAAGGCTTTTATTGACAATTACATGAAGTTGATGCAAAGAGTCAATATTTGCAGTGTTGACCCTTCTTTTTCAAGACCAAATCCGCCCTGGCATGCTGTCAATTAACTTCTGGGCCACATCCTGACTGATGGCAGCCCATTCTTGCATAATCATTGCTTGGAGTTTGTCAGAATTTGTGGGTTTTTGTTTGTCCACCCGCCTCTTGAGGATTGACCACAAGTTCTCAATGGGATTAAGGTCTGGGGAGTTTCCTGGCCATGGACCCAAAATATCGATGTTTTGTTCCCCGAGCCACTTAGTATCACTTTTGCCTTATGGCAAGGTGCTCCATCATGTTGGAAAAGGCATTGTTCATCACCAAACTCTTCCTGGATGGTTGGGAGAAGTTGTTCTCGGAGGATGTGTTGGTACCATTCTTTATTCATGGCTGTGTTCTTAGGCAAAATTGTGAGTGATCCCACTCCCTTGGCTGAGAAGCAACCCCACACATGAATGGTCTCAGGATGCTTTACTGTTGGCGCTCACCTTGTTTTCTCCGGACAAGCTTTTTTCCGTATGCCCCAAACAATCGGAAAGGGCTTGCAGCTGTAATTTTTGCAAAAGGTGGCTCTACAAAGTATTGACTTTGAGGGGTGAATAGTTATGCATGCTCAAGTTATTTTATTTTTTTTGTCTTATTTCTTGTTTGTTACACAATACAAAATATTTAGCATCTTCAAAGTGGTAGGCATGTTGTGTAAATCAAATGATACAAACTCCCCAAAAATCTATTTTAATTCCAGGTTGTAAGGCAACAAAATAGGAAAAATGCCAAGCGGGGTGAATACTTTCGCAAGCCACTGTATATAATATATATTGCATATATAATATACTGCTCAAAAAAATAAAGGGAACACTTAAACAACACATCCTAGATCTGAATGAAAGAAATAATCGTATTAAATACTTTTTTCTTTACATAGTTGAATGTGCTGACAACAAAATAACACAAAAATAATCAATGGAAATCCAATTTATCAACCCATGGAGGTCTGGATTTGGAGTCACACTCAAAATTAAAGTGGAAAACCACACTACAGGCTGATCCAACTTTGATGTAATGTCCTTAAAACAAGTCAAAATGAGGCTCAGTAGTGTGTGTGGCCTCCACGTGCCTGTATGACCTCCCAACAATGCCTGGGCATGCTCCTGATGAGGTGGCGGATGGTCTCCTGAGGGATCTCCTCCCAGACCTGGACTAAAGCATCCGCCAACTCCTGGACAGTCTGTGGTGCAACGTGGCGTTGGTGGATGGAGCGAGACATGATGTCCCAGATGTGCTCAATTGGATTCAGGTCTGGGGAACGGGCGGGCCAGTCCAGAGCATCAATGCCTTCCTCTTGCAGGAACTGCTGACACCCTCCAGCCACATGAGGTCTAGCATTGTCTTGCATTAGGAGGAACCCAGGGCCAACCGCACCAGCATATGGTCTCACAAGGGGTCTGAGGATCTCATCTCGGTACCTAATGGCAGTCAGACTACCTCTGGCGAGCACATGGAGGGCTGTGCGGCCCCCCAAAGAAATGCCACCCCACACCATGACTGACCCAGCGCCAAACCGGTCATGCTGGAGGATGTTGCAGGCAGCAGAACGTTCTCCACGGTGTCTCCAGACTCTGTCACATCTGTCACGTGCTCAGTGTGAACCTGCTTTCATCTGTGAAGAGCACAGGGCGCCAGTGGCGAATTTGCCAATCTTGGTGTTCTCTGGCAAATGCCAAACGTCCTGCACGGTGTTGGGCTGTAAGCACAACCCCCACCTGTGGACATCGGGCCCTCATACCACCCTCATGGAGTCTGTTTCTGACCGTTTGAGCAGACACATGCACATTTGTGGCCTGCTGGAGGTCATTTTGCAGGGCTCTGGCAGTGCTTCTCCTGCCCCTCCTTGCACAAAGGCGGAGGTAGCGGTCCTGCTGCTGGGTTGTTGCCCTCCTACGGCCTCCTCCACGTCTCCTGATGCACTGGCCTGTCTCCTGGTAGCGCCTCCATGCTCTGGACACTACGCTGACAGACACAGCAAACCTTCTTGCCACAGCTCGCATTGATGTGCCATCCTGGATGAGCTGCACTACCTGAGCCACTTGTGTGGGTTGTAGACTCCGTCCCATGCTACCACTAGAGTGAAAGCACCGCCAGCATTCAAAAGTGACCAAAACATCAGCCAGGAAGCATAGGAACTGAGAAGTGGTCTGTGGTCCCCACCTGCAGAACCACTCCTTTATTGTTGGTGTCCTGCTAATTGCCTATAATTTCCACCTGTTGTCTATTCCATTTGCACAACAGCATGTGAAATGTATTGTCAATCAGTGTTGCTTCCTAAGTGGACAGTTTGATTTCACAGAAGTGTGATTGACTTGGAGTTACATTGTGTTGTTTAAGTGTTCCCTTTATTTTTTTGAGCAGTGTATATACAGTATATATTTCCTTATTATTTTTTATTTTTTCTGCCTCTTGGGCCCCCCACGGCCCTGGGCCCAGTGGCTTCATCCCTGATAAGCCCCTACATTAATCTGGCACCGGATGCAGGCCTATAAACACTGGAGTAGCCTACAGTTCAGTTGTACTGCATGCAACCACATGTGGGGCGCACTAGTCTTGACCCACCAGGGTATAGAGCAGGCGGATCACTAACAGTAGGGTGGTATAGTTAAGCAATAAGGCCTGAGGGTGTGTGGTATATGGCCAATATACCACGGCTAAGGGCTGTTCTTATGCACGACGCATCGCTGAGTGCCTGGATACAGCCATTAGCCGTGGTAGATTGGCCATATACCACAAAGCCCTTAGGTTCCTTATTGCTATTATAAACTGGTTACTGAAGTAATTTGATCTTGGATCAGTAAAACAAATGTTTTGTCATACCAATGGAATACGGTCTCATATAGCACGGCTGTCAACCAATTAGCATTCTGGGCTGATAGTTTATAATGACTTGTAACATCAATGCCTTGCAATGCAACATCCGTCTGCTCTGAGCACCGGTAGACCTAAAGTGAGTGATTTTTTTGTACATGCCACCTTGTGATTCAGTGAATGAATTAATATCGATATAACTGTCCAACAAAGAGCTGGAAATAATCATTGAAAAGTGCATAATTGTGAGCTTCTCCCACATAGCCGGCTTATTTGCAGTGGTGATTTTAGCATGTAAATCTTGGTGGTGCAAACTCCAAAACAAATGTACATGCACACCAGCAAAGCCACCGCACAACTCTAAACAATACATTAATTGCACTAGAACGGTGACAAACGGTGCCCACAAACTGATAGGGCCTACATAAATCAATTCCAACAACAGAGCATTCTTTTCAGCACCATGGACTGAATCCTTACCACCTGGCTATCAGTGGAGCCTGATGAGCGAGATAAGACGAATGTAGTCAATATAGCTATTTGTTCAGCACTTTTGAAATGTAGAGCGACAGAATTCAGAACATGGGCCATTCTTATAGTATTCTCCCTGTAGACCAAGTCAGAACAATAGGATAAATCAAGGGGGCATATGAGAAGACAATGAAATCTCTTACAATATTCGTTGATGACATTTCTCTAAAACAGGCTATAGGCTACATGTGCACCACCAAGTTAGAACAGTCGGCTAAGTTATGAGGGAGAAAGGGACCAAATTATTAGGGTGAGGCACATGGGCTACCAACAGCTTACTACACAACATACACTTAGTATTACTTTCTTAGCTACAGTATAAATATCTCCCTGGCATATTACAGCAGTTTATGCAGCAGCATACAAGACATTTTTGGACTCACCGTTGTTGTGCTGTGCTCACTTGAACAGGAAGGTGGCGTGGTGATTCTTCTTGTGGGCAAAGTTTGTCATGAAACTTTGTCATGAAAGTCTGGCATTCATTGGATTTACGGTGCTTTCAAGACAACTGGATACTCAGAAAAAAACAAGGTTGGATCATGATGTCAGTGATCTTCAGGTCGGAGCTCCAGAAAGTGGCACGAGTTCCCGACTTGGAATTCCGAGTTGGATGACCGTTCAAATCTTATTTTCCCAGTCGGAGGATGTTTTTTCCCGAGTTTCCAGTTGTCTTGAACTCACTGAAGTCTGAGATTTCCCAGTTCCGAGTTTCCAGTTGTTTTCATTGACAGCATGGCCAATATATTCTGGCCCATGGTGTTGCGTGGGAATGTTTATCCTTTTAAGCTTGGAAAAGAGACCCTTAAGCACAGACTTGGACCACACACCCTCTCCACCGAATAGCAGGCAGGGGATGAAAAATAGTGATTACTTTGCAACGCTTGCAGGTTGCCACTGAATCCTTCAAAATCACTCATTGTTGAATTTGCGATTTCTAACTTGTTGTGTAATGTTTATGTCCAATGGCCGATGAGAACCGATACGTTTTATCTATAATTTCTCTTCATATGACAAGGATTGAAAAGGATTTGCCAGTAGATTGTCGACGTGATTCATGATGATGACTGCTAGCTTGCTAGCTAAGATTTTGAAAGCATGACGTTGACATGATCAGTCCAATCAAAGCTACGGTAGATATAACATGATTAAACATACTTTTATCTGTGGCCAATGACCTTGAGCCTTCTTCGATGGGCATTTATAAGGTAAATCTATGGCAGCACCCAAGTGGGTTTGAAATTTCTAGATCACCCTGTAGATTTTGCCTTGACGTAGTGTCCCCAACACTGAGCCAATCACGGCGCAACTAGAGACGATTACTCACCCCTATGCTCTGTGTTTTCCGCTGGCTGCCCCTCCACCACAGAAAGCACTGAGCTAGGCTGAAACACCTGCATTTTAGAGCTGCCTTTAACAAGAAAGGAAAAAAGAGACCAGGTTGGTATGCAACTTTATTAACTCAATACATTTTTTATTTACATTGTTTAGGAACTGATATGTGACACATATTAATGCCAAGATATAATGCAAAACAGGCTGAATGACGGGTCGCCACTGCTTATTTGTCTCTCTCTTTTATAAACTCTGCAGTTGCCCATGTTTCTTCAACATTCATTCAACCAATTAAAAAATAATATCACTGAAATGTATTGAAATCACTTATTAGTGTCAATGGCCTTTCCAAACCAAGTTTTCATTTATTGTAACTCAATGTAATTGTATACTAATTGTTGAAGTTTAATCAGGAAAGGGGAAAATACTTGTAACAAGCATAATGTCTGCCATTCTGTATGAACAAAAGTTTCCTACCAAACCTTTACACTGATGTTCTTGGAGAAACTCTTGCTTGGTTGGTAGTGGGACAGGAGGGACGAGTCAGAGTCTGTGCAGCTTGTTGGCACTGTGTGGTAAAACATAAAACAAATTGTTACTTTAATAGTGCACGGTACAATGCAATGATATATTCCTGTATACACCCCACTGTATCCTGTGCATATGCCAAATAAACATTGATGTTGATTTGATCATATAATTTTGATGGGAGAGAGGAGATAGGTAATATACTGTCCATGGTCTCACCTGAGAGAGAGGAGGTAGGTAATATACTGTCCATGGTCTCAGGTGAGAGAGAGGAGATAGGTAATATACTGTCCATGGTCTCACCTGAGAGAGAGGAGGTAGGTAATATACTGTCCATGGTCTCACCTGAGAGAGAGGAGGTAGGTAATATACTGTCCATGGTCTCAGGTGAGAGAGAGGAGGTAGGTAATATACTGGACATGGTCTCAGGTGAGAGAGAGGAGGTAGGTAATATACTGGACATGGTCTCACCTTAGAGTTTAGTTTATTAGGATCCCCATTAGCTTCTGCACATGCAGCAGCTACTCTTCCTGGGATCCACATAAAACATACAAGTACATGGCAAAGTACAGAACAGTTATAGACAAGAACAACATAAGATATAACATTAAGTCAAAAATGTATTATTATTATTTATTGTTGAAGAATGGTGTCACATCCCTCTAATAGAGTTCCAGATACTAAGACGCGTTGAAGCTGTTCTGGCGGCTCGTGGTGGCCCAAAGCTCTATTAAGATGCTTTATGTTGGTGTTTCATTTATTTTGGCAGTTACCTGTATATCCATTGTCAAAATTGCTCAAGCTCAGTAAATTTGGTTGGGAGTCATTAATGGACAGCAATATTCAAACATTGTCTCTGATTTTGAAGCAGATTTACACTATATATACAAAAGTATGTGGACACCCCTTCAAAATAGTAGATTCAGCTATTTCAGGAACACCGGTTGCTGACAGGTATATAAATCGAGCACACATCCATGCAATCTCCATAGACAAACATTGCCAGTAGAATGACCTTACTGAAGCGTTCAGTGACTTTCAACGTAGCCCGGTCAGTGCTGTTATTGTGAAGTGGAAACAACTAGGAGCAATAACGGCTTAGCCACGAAGTGGTAGGCCACACAAGCTCACAGAACGGGACCATCGAGTGCTGAAGCGCGTAAAAATCCTCTGTCCTCGGTTGCAACCCTCACTACCAAGTTCCAAACTGCCTCTGAAAACAACGTCAGCACAAGAACTGTTCATCGGGAGCTTCATGAAATGGGTTTCCATGGCCGCGCAGCTGCAAACAAGCCTAAGATCCCCATGCGCAATGCCAAGCGTTGGTTGGAGTGGTGTAAAGCTCGCAACCATTGTACTCTGGAGCAGTGGAAACGCATTCTCTGGAGTGATAAATCATGTTTCACCATCTGGCAGTTCGGTGGACGAATCTTGGTTTGGCAGATGCGAGGAGAACGCTACCTGCCCCAATGCATAGTGCCAACTGTAAAGTTTGGTGGAGAAGGATTAATGGGGCTGTTTTTCGGGCTTGGCCCCTTAGTTCCAGTGAAGGGAAATCTTAACGCAACAGCATACAATGACATTAGACAATTCTTGTCACGCCCTGACCATAGAGAGCCCTTGGTTCTCTATGGTATAGTAAGTAGGTCAGGGCGTGACTAGGGGGTGTTCTAGGTTTATTATTTCTATGTTGGTGTGCTTGGTATGGTTCCCAATTAGAGGCAGCTGGTAATCGTTGCCTCTAATTGGAGATCATATTTAGGTAGCCTTTTTCCCACCTGTGTTTTGTGGGATATTGTTTTGAGTTAAGTGCATGTAGCACCTCTGATGTCATGATGTTCGTTAATTGTTTACTTGTTTTGTTTGGAAGTTCGCACTAAATAAAGATGTGGAACTTTAATCACGCTGCGCCTTGGTCCATCTCCACACAACCGTGACAATTCTGTGCTTCCAACTTTGTGGCAATAGTTTGGGGAATGCCCTTTCCTGTTTCAGCATGACAATTCCCCCATGCACAAAGCGATGTCCATACAGAAATGGTTTGTCAAGATCCTTGGAAGAACTTGACTGGCTTGCACAGAGTCCTGACATCAACCCCATCGAACACCTTTGGGATGAATTGGAATGCCGACTGCGAGCCAGGCCTAATCGCCCAACATCAGTGCCCGACCTCACTAATGCTCTTGTGGCTGAATGGAAGCAAGGCCCCGCAGCAATGTTCCAACATCTAGTGGAGAGCCTTCCCAGAAGAGTGGAGGCTGTTATAGCAGAAAATGGGTGACCAACTCCATATTAACGCCCATGATTTTGGAATGAGATGTTTGACGGGCAGGTGTCCACATACTTTTGGTAATGTTGTGTAAGTCAGGACTGAGACTGGACCATTCATAAAACCTCAACACCTATTGGAAAGCCATTCTATTGTGTCTTTGGCATTACAATTTGTGGAATTGTCCCACTTAAAAATACAACTCTATCCCTGGGTTAGGTATTCAGAATAACTTTATATCTGGGCTTTGCTCCTTTCATCTTTTTTTTATTCTGAATATTGCTGTCCATCAATGATTCCCAACCAAATTTTTTATGAGCTTGAGCAATTTTGACAAACACAATGGATAAATGTTGCCCTAAGAGTTGTGCAAAGTTGGTAGAATCTTATTCAAAATTATTTACAGCTGTAATGGCTGCCAAAAGTGCTTCCACCAAGTATTAACTCAACACAATCAATACATCTTCGTTTTTCATTAATTTGGAAAATGTTCTATAATTTTTCTATCACTCTGGAATTGTGGAGAAGGTTGTGTAGATCGGTACAGAAAAAAATGGAATGTATTCTCTTTATAGATTGAATTTTAAGGCAGCAAAATGTGAAGACTGTGCAATGGGTGTGTAGACTTTCACCAGCAACTGTATAAATAGAAGCAGTGGAGCTGTTATTTGGAACACAGCTGTTTGACCCTCAGAGTTCTTCTCTGGAAGGTCATCCTCATATGTTTAGAACATACCAAAATGAATCACCTTTCCCCTACTTCCAGCACACATGGTTGCTGCCATCTGGTATTTGGGGGATGGGAGGAAGAAGTTATACTGAACAAAAATATAAACGCAATATGCAACAGTTTCATAGATTTTACTGAGTTACAGTTCATATAAGGAAATAAATCAATTTAAATAAATACATTAGGCCCTAATCTATGGATTTCACATGATTGGGAATACAGATATGTACAATGCCTTGCAAAAGTATTCATCCCCCTTGGTGTTTTTCCTATTTTGTTGCATTCCAACCTGTCATTTAAATAGATTTTTATTTTTATTTCATATAATGGACATACACAAAATAGTCCAAATTGGTGAAGTGAAATAAAAAAAATAACTTGTTTCAAAAAATTATTAAACCCCCCCCCAGAAAAGTGGTGTGTACACATGTATTCACCCCCTTTGCTATGAAGCCCCTAAATAAGATCTGGTGTAACCAATTACCTTCATAAGTCACATAATTAGTTAAACAAAGTCCACCTGTGTGCAATCTAAGTGTCACATGATCTCAGTATATATACACATGATCTGAAAGGCCCCAGAGTCTGCAACACCACTAAGCAAGGAGCACCACCAAGCAAGCGGAACCATGGAGACCAAGAGCTCTCCAAACAGGTCAGGGACAAAGTTGTGGAGAAGTACAGATCAGTGTTGGGTTATAAAAAATATCAGAAACTTTGAACATCCCACGGAGCAGCATGAAATCCATTATTAAAAAATTGAAAGAATATGGCACCACAAGAAACCTGTCAAGAGAGGGCCGCCCACCAAAAACTATTGGATCAGACAAGGAGGGCGTTAATCAAAGAGGCAACAAAGAGACCAAAGATAACCCTGAAGGAGCAGCAAAGCTCCACAGCGGAGATTGGAGTATCTGTCCATAGGACCACTTTAAGCCGTACACTCCACAGAGCTGGGCTTTACAGAAGAGTGGCCAGAAAAAAGCCATTGCTTAAAGAAAAAATAAGCAAACACGTTTGGAGTTCGCCAAAAGGCATGTGGGAGACTCCCCAAACATATGGAAGAAGGTACTCTGGTCAGATGAGACTAAAATTGAGCTTTTTGGCCATCAAGGAAAATGCTATGTATGGCGCAAACCCAACACCTCTCATCACCCCGATAACACTATCCCCACAGTGAAGCATGATGGTGGCAGCATCATGCTGTGGGGATGTTTTTCATTGGCAGAGACTGGGAAATTGGTCAGAATTGAAGGAATGATGGATGGTGCTAAATACAGGGAAATTCTTGAGGGAAACCTGTTTCAGTCTTCCAGAGATTTGATACTGGGACGGAGATTCACCTTCCAGCAGGACAATGACCCTAAGCATACTGCTAAAGCAACACTTGAGTGGTTTAAGGGGAAACATTTAAATGTCTTGGAATGGCTTAGTCAAATCCCAGACCTCAATCCTCTTGAGAATCTGTAGTATGACTTAAAGATTGCTGTACACCAGCGGAAACCATTCAACTTGTAGGAGCTGGAGCAGTTTTGCCTTGAGGAATGGGAAAAAATCCCAGTGGCTAGATGTGCCAAGCTTATAGAGACATACCCCAAGAGACTTGCAGCTGTAATTTTTGCAAAAAGTGGCTCTACAAAGTATTGACTGAATAGTTATGCGCGCTCACGTTTTCAGTTTTTTTTGTCATATTTCTTGTTTGTTTCACAATAAAAAATATTTAGCATCTTCAAAGTGGTAGGCATGTTGTGTAAATCAAATGATACAACCCCCCCAAAATCTATTTTATTTCCAGGTTGTAAGGAAACAAAATAGGAAAAATGTCAAGGGGGTGAATACTTTCGCAAGCCATCGTATCTCTTGGTCACAGATACCTTAAGAAAAATGGGCCTTACAATGGGCCTCATGATCTCATCACGGTATCTCTGTGCATTCAAATTGCCATTGATTAAATTCCATTGGCTTATGCCTGCCTGCCTGCCCATACTGTAACCCCACCACCACCATGGGGAAATCTTTTCACAACGTTGACATCAGCAAACTGCTCGCCCAAACGGCGCCATACACGTGGTCTGCGGTTGTGAGGCCGGTTAGATGTACTGCCAAATTCGCTAAAACGAAATTGGAGGTGGCTTATGGTAGAGATATGAACATTAAATTCTCTGGCAACAGCACTGGTGGACATTCCTGCAGTCAGCATGCCAATTGCACGCTCACTCAAAACTTCCGGCATCTATGGCGTTGTGTTGTGTGACAAAACTGTACATTTTAGAGTGGCCTTTTTTAGAGTGGGCTTTACAGAAGAGTGGCCAGAAAAAAGCCATTGCTTAAAGAAAAAATAAGCAAACACGTTTGGAGTTCGCCAAAAGGCATGTGGGAGACTCCCCAAACATATGGAAGAAGGTACTCTGGTCAGATGAGACTAAAATTGAGCTTTTTGGCCATCAAGGAAAATGCTATGTATGGCGCAAACCCAACACCTCTCATCACCCCGAGAACAGCACAAGGTGCACTTGTGTAATGATCATGCTGTTTGATATGTATTGATATGCCACACCTGTCAGGTGGATGGATTATCTTGGCAAAGAAAAATGAACAGGGATGTAAACAAATTTGTGCAAAATTATTGTGAGAAATAAGCTTTTTGTGTGTATCGAACATTTCGGGGAACTTTTAATTCAGCTAATGAAACATGGGACCAACAATTTACATGTTGCGTTTATATTTTTGTTTGGTGTAGTTGTGTTTGGCTGTGCTGTTGTTAATATGGGATATCCGCCATGCTTATATTTGGCTCAAACAGATCATGACCTCACAGCTGTTGTTTGCTTCTCATGGATATTTTCACTGACATTCTCAGATCTCACTTTCTACACCAGAGGAATTAAGGCAGAAAAGGAATGTTCGAGTGACAGTTCACAGATAGTATGCCACTTAATTTAGCCCTCCAACAGTCTGTGTTTTATCCTTTACATTTTGTTGGATGGAAGTAAAATACATAGTAATAAAACAGAACATATTGCAGGAATTACATTTTTCCACTCTGAGAGACATTTTTTCTTCATGTGTGACAAGAAGGTACTTCGTAATAAAAATGCAAATTTACTATGTCACAATGGATGATGAAAACAGTCTGGGGTAGAAGATGGTAACTAGCATGAAGAACTTAGCCTGTTAAACTTTATAACTCCGTTATAAAGCATTTGTTGGTTATGATTTCACTTCAAAGCATCTCCACAACTCCCCCACAGCCACTAGCATGCTCAATACAGTCATGGCAGCAGATGCATGATTAAAGCAGGAGGCTGGTATGGGCAGTAGCGATTTTAGCATGTAAATCTTGGTGTGGCAAAAAATAAAAGTGGGATGCATGCCAGCAAAGCCACTACACAACACTAAACAATACGTGAATTGCACTATAATGGCGACAAACAGTGACAAACCAGACAATGAAAGCTCTTACTATATTCAATGATTACATTTCTCAAAAGCAGGTTATAGGCTACATGTGCACCACCACGTTAGAACAGGAGGCAAAATTTAGAGGTGAAAATAGACCAGTTTAATAGGGTGAGGCACATTGGCTACTAACAGCTTACTACTCAACATACACTTAGTATTACTTAGCTACAGAATACATATCTCCCTGGCATATTACATAATTTATGCAGCAGCATACAATACATTTTTGGACTCAACTTGTTGAGCTGTGCTCACTTGAATAAGAAGGTGGCGATTCTGGCATTCTCTGGATTTATGGTGCTTTCTAGACAACTGGGAAAAAATAAGAAAAAAAAGATTTAATCATGATGACATCACTGATCTTCAGGTCGTAGCTCTAGAAAGAGGCCTGAGTTCCCAATTTACAATTCCGAGTTGGATGAAAGTTCAAAACGTATTTTCCCAGTCGAAGCACATTTTTTCCCGAGTTCACAGTTTTCTTGAACTCACTAAAGTCAGATTTTGCAGTTCCAAGTTAACAGTTGTTTTGATCGTGACAAAAATCATGCTTCATTGACAGCATGGCCAATGTTGAATGTTTATAATTTGAAACTAGGAAAAGAGACTGTTAATCTTAGACTTGGGACCACACAGCCACTCCACTGAATAACAAGCTAATGATTGCTTTGCAATGCTTGCAGTAAGCCACTGATTCCTTCCAAACCACTCATTGTTGAATTTGCGATTTCCAACTTGTTGTGTAATGTTTATGTCCAATGGCGGATGAGCACCGATACGTTTTATCTATAATTTCTCTACATTATTTATCTTCATATGACAAGGACTAA
This sequence comes from Salmo salar, assembly GCF_965601325.2. NCBI lineage: Eukaryota > Metazoa > Chordata > Actinopteri > Salmoniformes > Salmonidae > Salmo > Salmo salar. The sequence continues at coordinate 81,890,371 of NC_138302.1, read as the reverse complement.
AAAGGATTTGCCAGTAGATTGTCAACTTGATTCCTGAGGATGACTGCTTGCTAAGATTTTGAAAGTATGATGTTGACATAATCAGTCCAATCAAATCTACTGTAGATATAACATGAGTTGACGTCATTGTATCTGTGGCCAATGACCTTGAGTCATCTTGGATGGGCACTTCTAATGTAACTCTGCCCCACCTGCCCTGAATGCCGGGTCGCCACTGGGTATGGGTGGTATTTATTGTGCCTCCAGCAGTGACTGGTTGGGACACAGCCTGTTTAGCCAGCCCTGGACACATAATGCTGCCAGAGGCTAGAGTGTGGGAGGGGGATATGTGGGATGAAGTGAAAGGTGAAAAGGTGGTACGACGGGATGCTAATCACTATGGTCTTATGGAGACATGGTGAGGAACAGGAGAGGGGTCAAGCCATTCTCATGCACAGTGTCCCTTATCTCACGCTTTCTAACTTGCTCTATCTCTGCCTATCAGCCTTTTACCATAGGTCTCTTTCCCTCTCACCATTATGATGACCCCCTAATTTATCTACCCTTAGATCTTGTGCTCACATACAGCACTCTGCAATTATCTCTCTCTCTCTTGCTCTCTCTCGATCTTCAGTCCACAAAGGCGGGTCACGTGCTGCACTGTTATCTCTGCTGGGCTGCTGGGTCACATTGTTAGGTGTGTGTGTGTGTGCGTGTGTGTCCACTTAACCCATATAGCTAATTTAGTGTCGCTACTAAATCAATAGGCCATGTCATTGCAAAATTCAGATTAGGCTACAGCAGTTTAACTTTCAGGTGTATTGCACTGAAAATGTGTTCATTCAGATCCCATCTATGGTAAACACAATCTCCCAGAGGAAACTTAAATAAATGAGTTCTTAGACTCACTGGAAGACCTTGGCCTACATCTCAGTCTATATATAGCCTGTAACTCATTCAATGCTGCAGGCCAAGGACATGTAGGCATTGTTCAGTAGGCTACAGCATCAGTCACTTGTCCTAAACTCCTACCTGACTGTCTTGTGATTTAATTTGATTTCCTGGCCCAAGCTGAAACAGAGTGTGAACAATAAGAAAAATATCATGTGTTCAAATATGTTCATCTTGAGAAACTGAATAGTAACTCAGCCTGAGCCTCTTACAGAGGAATCCCAATCACTCTGAAGCAATCCAGCAGAAGTGGGTGTGTGCATGCATAGACAACATGCATCACAGTATCATACAGCTCTAGACCTCAACTGGCTGCGGCACGTTTCTTCCGTGTGATTGCCCCTCTCTCATCAGACTCACACACACCACAACCAACCTCTACGCAACGTAGGCTACACCAGAACTAAATAGGGATGATGAGAGGCTCCAGTCGTTCAAAAAGCACGCAGAATCTGGATCGGACGGGTAAGGAATTTGGACTTTAGATAATAAGGTTTATTATGTGCTATGCATGCAGACATTCGACCAAAGCTGGGCTGCGAATAGCCAACTGAAAACGACGTATGGGCTTTTCGGGAAGACGTAAACAAGTGTTGATGTCATAGGCAGTGTGTTGTTTTGACGCTGAAAAATGACCTTATAGTGACGACGATACGACCTACAATGTAGACGTTTTGAAGATTGACATTCACGACAGATTGTTTTACCACACTGACAAACAGATGTTATTTATTGCCTATGAGCAGCTATTTAATTTGAAGCTGACTCCACTCAGTCGTACACGTCCATTCATTCAACATAGGCAGTATAGTTTCATAGGATAAAGTGTACATTTAGTTTGCAATATGTGATCAAAGCTTGACAATTCATTCCTATAGCCTACCTGGTGCTACCAGGATTACTGGTGTTTGCCAGGCAAAGGTAATAATGTAATGTGACAGTGACATGCATTAGTTTCTTATGGCCGATTTGGAAGGACAGTCTGCTGAATTTAGGCTCTGCAAAATAATCGATATTTAAACCACAGACCCCTTTGGAATCTTTTATTTCAACTCAAATAAACGGACTTTTTAGGAACAATTACGATATATTATATGGGAAACGATAAACATGCTACTTATAACCTTGGCATTTCTAGGCTAAGTGAGTTTCTATGTGTTATTGCTTCTAGCACAACCATTGAGCTATTAAGGGCGAAACTCCCTGACAGCTGCGACGTGGGACAGCCTGGTCTCATACACTAGACGTAACATAGTGTAATGAAACAGGCAGGGAGCAGGCCTTGAACCCTCGACCTTCTAGCCCGAAGTCCAGCGCACGATCGACTGTGCCCTAAAAGTATGCTCAAGCAGCAGAGTTGATATCTGCGCTTATAAACCCAGGGTCGTTACGCTAATCCCTCCTTTCAAAGAGCGCGTCATCACGCTAGCTTGCGATTCTACGTCTTATAGGAATGTGCTCACTGGCCAAGCACACGCACTGTCGTGGATGCAAGGTCTGATCCCACTTCTGACACCAATGTAATGAAACAGGCAGAGAACAAGCCTCGAACCCCCGACCTTCTAGCCCGAAGTCCAGCGCGCTATCGACTGTACCCCAAAAGCATGCTCAAGCGGCAGAGTCGATATCCTAGCTTATAAACCCAGGGTCGTTACACTAGTAAACGTAAATCCGGGACCCTGAATGAGTATGATATGTTACGTTTGGTATGGTTACATAAGACAAATGGTTACGTCTGGGTGGATGGCTGGACGTATAACGAGAAGATCTAGCAACCCAATGGTTGCGAGTTCGAATCTCATCACGGACAACTTTAGAATTTTAGCTAATTATCACCTTTTCAACTACTTACTACTTTTTAGATACTTTGCAACTACTTAGCAACTACGTAGCATGTTAGCGAACCCTTCCCCTAACACTAACCTTAACTATTTTAGCTAACCGTACCCCTAACCTTAACCCTTTAACCTAACTCCTAAACTTAACCCCTAACCCTAACCCAGCTAACAGCAAGCTAGCTAATGTTAGCCACCTAGCAAGAATTTGTAACATGTCATTTATTTTTGCAGATTCTTAACACATTGCAGGTTTTGCAAAATTGTAACATATTGTACATTTGCAAATTCATAACATATAATACAAATTGTAATTCGTAACATATCATATGAAATTGGTGATGGACACCACAAATTAATATGTACCATATGAAACATATCATACTAAATGTAGTGTTTCGGATTTATGTACAGAATAATATGAAATGCTCTGAGGCCAGGTTGTGTGGGAGGGGACATGCTAGACCCACTTTCTGTTCATGATACAATGTAGTGTAGAAGGTTCTGTCATGAGTTGATTTATATCCTCACAGATGTCTAGGAAAACCACCTCACTGTGGAGTTGCAGCTGCTACACCAAAAACAATACTGGCAACTATGTATGAATTGTGTTTTCACTGCCTTAGTTGCTCATAGGGCATTCACTGTATGCTATCCCAATGTTTTGACTATAAATGACAGGCTAAAAGGCTTCCTGGCAAGCACACCTATCTGGCAGGTTGAGAAACCAGGGAATTTACATACACTGTAACGACAAAATGTATAAAGGGAAATTGTGTATTATCAATAGTGAAAGACTGTGTGACACGTTTAACTGCAGCATACTGTAAATTATAGTGAATTGTGGGAAAATGTTCTGGGCAGGGAAAGAATTGTACTGTAATTACATTCCAGATTACAGTACCGTATCATATTTTTGGAGCATCAAAAACCTTTTGTGTCAGACTCCCGTGTGGCGCAGCGATCTAAAGCACAGCATCACAGTGGTGTGGCATCATTACAGCCTGGCGTTTGATCCCAGGCTGTCACAACCAGCCATGACCGGGAGTCCCATAGGGCAGCGCACAATTGGCCCAGCGTCATCCGGGTTAGGGGTGGGTTTGACCGGGGGGGGGGGGGGCTTTACTAGGCTCATTGCGCTCTAGCAACTCCTTGTGGTGGGCCAGGCCCCTGCAGGCTGACTTCAGTCGTCAGTTGAACGGTGTTTCCTCCGACAGATTGGTGCAGTTGGATTCCGGGTTAAGCGAGCAGGTGTCAAGAAGCGCGGCTTGGCGAGTCATGTTTCGGTGGACGCATGACTTGACCGTCGCCTCTCCCATGCCTGTTGGGGAGTTGCAGCGATGAGACAAGATCGTGATCACGAAATTGGGGAGAAAAAGGGGGTAAAAATGTATAAAAAAAAACTTTTGCTTCAAAAACAAATATTGTTGTTTCTGGTTCATTAACTTATTTTGAGGTGTGCTTTGTAAGAGGCTATATTTTTTGCACCAGTTAGTGAGAATGCTGTAACATTTTAACTGATATATAGATATCAATTTTTATTTAACCTTTATTTCACCCTTATTTAGTTGAAAATGTATAGGAGACAGCTTAGAGTGGTAGCAAGTCGTAAACCTTTATTGGTTGAGCATTTTGCCATGACCTGTTTTGCCCTGTAGTTGCTGTACGTTTGGAAGCCTTTGTTAAGGCCTCTATTAAGTGCAAGTGATATAACACCAAATATTCATTGATATTCTGTAATTACTTAGCATAGTGGTTCCCAAACAACTTACTCTTGAAAGTAGTAATAGTAGATTTCGAAATTGCGAAGTGCATTATCAGTTTTCCTCTTGTCATGTCATTCATTGCATACCTTAGAGAAATATCTAGATCAACTAACCCATGTTAGCTAACGTTTTTTTAGCTAGGTTCTTTTAGCCCATGGATTTTTTTGTGATGTTTTAATGTTTGAGTCACTCAAATATCACATGAATGCACATTAGACATGGATAAAATGTATAGAATTGCAAGAAAATTTGCTTTAAAACTGTAAAACCCCGGGTGTCGAAGACGTGGATGTCGATTAAGGCAGCCCCCCGCACCTCTCTGATTCAGGTTGGGTTAAATGCGGAGACACATTTCAGTTGAATGCATTCAGTTGTACAACTGACTAGGTATCCTCTTTCCCAATATGTTCTCTGCACCCCATGACAAAATGTGTAGAATTGCAGGATATTAGCTTTAAACCTGCAAAATGTTATCGTCGCCAACAAGAGGGGTGTGAACAGTTTGTGTCATGAACAGTGCTTGTGCCCATAGAAATAGACGTGGCCGCTCGCTCACAACCTGCTTGCACCAATCCCATGTAAATACTGTGAATTAATAACCCCATCTCACCTAAATTAATTTCATTTCATTAATTCATTACAGTAGCATTTACTTTTTTTACAGTATTGTACTGTGTGTCAAACTGTCATTACACAGTACTTGCTTTGATACTGTATTAATATTACAGTAGGTGTACTGCAGTATGGGCAACCCCTTTAAAGTGTAGTGACTAAAGTTTACTGTTTGAAGTCAAACCTTGTCATAACCAGATTGATGCTGACAAATCAGGTTTGTTAGCTCTAAAGAATGTGGAGTGGTAGTACTGGACTGGTTAGATCATCTACACTACAGAATGCACAAACAATAATTATAAAAGGGCAAATGTCTGTCAGGGGCACATTGTAAAGAGTTTACCGTGAATTTGACAGTATCTTATAGGCAGCTCTGTGGCAAGTAAAATTCTATATTTCATATTACAGAACACTTATTGTAATGTAAATGTGGTATCTAAGCAAGTACTGTGTAATGACACACAGTAAAATTGACTATTATTTTGTAAAAAAGTAAATGCTACCTTAATCAGAATTATTGAATGAATGGATGAATGAAATTGGTTGATGGGGTTTGTATTTCACAGTATTTTACTGTAATTACAAAGGATTGGTGCAAGCAGGTTGCCTTCTAGGTAATGTGTTTGCAAACATTACAGCATATTAATGAATATTTTGTGTTTTATATCACTTGCACTTCTAGAGGCCTTGTCTCCCTGTAGCGCTGTCTTAGGCGTCTCACAGTACATTGCAATTTATTGCCCTGGCCACATCTGCAGTCCTCATGCCTCCTTGCAGCATGCCTAAGGCACGTTCACGCAGATGAGCAGGGACCCTGGACATCTTTCTTTTGGTGTTTTTCAGAGTCAGTAGAAAGGCCTCTTTAGTGTCCTAAGTTTTCATAACTGTGACCTTAATTGCCTACCGTCTGTCTGTAAGCTGTTAGTGTCTTAACGACCGTTCCCCAGGTGCATGTTCAGTATTGTTTATGGTTCATTGAACAAGCATGGGAAACAGTGTTTAAACCCTTTACAATGAAGATCTGTGAAGTTATTTGGATTTTACGAATTATCTTTGAAAGACAGGGTCCGGAAAAAGGGATGTTTATATATGAGGTGAGTAATGCACAGTATGTAAACATTATTAAAGTGACCAGTGTTCCAATTATTAAAGTGGCCAGTGATTTCAAGTCTATGTATAGGGCAGCCGCCTCTAATGTGCTAGTGATGGCTATTTAATAGTCTGATGGCTGTTTTCAGTCTCTTGGTCCCAGCTTTGATGCACCAGTACTGACCTCACCTTCTGGATGATAGCGGGGTGAACAAGCAGTGGCCTGGGTGGTTGTTGTCCTTGATGATCTTTTTGGCCTTCCTGTGACATCGGGTGCTGTAGGTGTCCAGGAGGGCAGGTAGTTTTCCCCTGATTATGCGTCGGGCAGACCGCACCACCATCTGGAGAGCCCTGCGGTTTCCAGCGGTGCAGTTTCCGTACCAGGTGGTGATACAGCCCGACAGGTTGCTTTCGTTTGTGCATCTATAAAAGTTGAGGGTTTTAGGTGCCACGCCAAATTTCTTCAGCCTCCTCAGGTTGAAGAGGTGCTGATGTGCCTTTTTCACCACACTGTCTGTGTGGGTGGACCATTTCAGTTTGTCAATGATGTGTACGCCGAGGAACTTGAAGCTTTCCACCTTCTCCACTGCTGTCCCGTCGATGTGTATAGGGGGGTGCTCCCTCTGCTGTTTCCTGAAGTCCACGATCAGCTCCTTTGTTTTGTTGTCATTGAGTGAGAGGTTATTTTCATATTCATTACCGTTATGACCTTCGGGTACCAATTATAATCACTATGAGGTGTGCCCACTATGTGCCCACTTCTGCACATTGTGCTTGCATGGGCTATTGTGTGTTATCAGGTCTTCTGATCCACCATCCAGTATAATGTACTATCAATGCTTCACAATTTTAAGCTTAGCTAGCCAAATGCTGCCATCTTATGGACAAACACTACCTGTATTGGAGAGGTGCACCCTTTTGTTTGGGATTGAGATAAAAGTTATTCACAAACACTGAACCTGTTGGTATTCTGAGGTCATGGAAGCATTATAATATTACTTTGGTATTTACCCATCAGCTAATTGTCCCACCATTGCGGTTTGAACAGTTTTGTAAAAAACAACTCTTAGTGTTTTTAGATATCCTTTTTTTCTGAGGAGCATATAGCTCCCATATTTGTTTTACACTATGGTTTTACACCGTAACATCTATATATTTAATGTTAAGATGTATATCTTGTGAGTTATACCTGTACCATTATTTCCCTGTCTGTAGCAGCCTACAGTCTATCTGAATAGCTTCTACCCTCAAGCCAGAAGACTGCTGAACAGTTAATCATATGGCTACCCGGACTATTTGCATTGACCCCCTTTGTTGTTGCACTGGCTCTACCCACACACACACTACACTCCAATACACACATACTCTCACACACTGCTGCTGCTACTCTGTTATCTATCCTGATTGACTAGTCACTTTTCCCCCTACCTATATGTACATATTACCTCAATCACCTCAACTACATCTGTGCAGCAGCAGCAGTTAAGCTCCTAATTTTTAAAATAATTGTTTTTTGGGAACAGTTTGGTGGTTTCAAGCGAGTGCTGTCTCCACATCTGGAGATATTTTTCATTTTAGAAGATTAATTGATCAACCTGGCTATGAAAGCTAGCTAGTCTACTTGATCTGGCAAGAAGCAACAAGAGTAGGATTGAGGGACTAGGACATGAGGACAACGAGAAAGAGGAAAAATAGAGGATAAAACCAACAGAAAAAGGAATTGATTTGGAGGGTTTCTGGAAGATTTTTAAAGGAAAGACAGTACAAGTCATTGAAAAGGAAACAAAACCAAAACAAGCACATAAAGTAGGATTATTCTGGACATTGTAGTTGGTGTGAACAGTGTTAACTGCCCTAAATTACACATTTAATAGCTTGATATTTTCATTAGTCCAGTAGCTACAAGACTCAGGCTGGTTCCAGAGTAGCCCTCTACATGATCGTCAGACTTCATAACCATCTCCCTGACCAACCTTCCTCTGATCAAGCCATGAACTGTCCCTCTCCATCTTTGGAGGATACATGTTTACATTTACATTACATTACATTACATTACATGCACTAAAAGACTTGGCATCTATTGGTTGACCTAACTGTCAGCCCCCGTCCCCGCAGGAGGCCTTTTGGTAGGCCGTCATTGTAAATAAGAAAGTTGTTAACTGACTTGCCTAGTTAAGTTAAATAAACTATAGTTAGGATACTCATGTATCGCTTGTTTGTTTTTGAAGTGTTTTGAGATTATGAAAGTAGCTATAGAAACAAACAATATAAGAAATTCATTATTTCAAAGTTGCATGCATCAACTCTGGACATTGTAAACAGCATCACAAACCAAAGTTGGAGGGAAAAATCCAGACAGAGACATTGTTTACTGATTATACTCTAATTGGAGACAATACAATCTCTGACCTGCTCTTCTATACAGATGTCACATTGCCCAGCAAGAAAACCATAAATTGTTACTCAAACAGAAACTAACAAAGTCACTGACAACAACCAAAACAAGTGGGGTTTTAGGGACACTCATGGGGGTGTCCATTGAAAGTCATCTAGCAACAACTTGAACCTAAAAGACACCCACTAAATTTGCCCAAGAACAGGCAAACAAAATAAAACCCCATACCAAACTTAAAGTCAGGAAGCAAACCAAAAAGTGGAGCGAAACAAAACCAGGGAAGATCAGATAAAGGCTTGATTATCTAGAAATTAAACTCGGACGTGCCAACTAAAGGTGTTAACTCTCCTCTTTCAAAACAACTGGAGCGCTCGGCCAACCACTCTTAAATATCACCAGGGCCAGCACAGGTGAAACACCTTCCCACTAACGAGATGACAAACCAGCACAGGTGTAACACATACTGACTAATGAGGTGACACCAATTGGTGTGCCCCATGTGCTACCGTGCTAACACCCAACCTCAAAATATATACATCGGAAAACCAAAGCCTGCAACACAGCATACTGCTGCTTGGTATTCTGCCACATGTAGGTACTTTGGCCATGTCGGAAAGAGATGAATCACTAACGGTCCACAAATCTTGGTATTTCATGAATAGGAGTCTGATAATCGACTCTTCACCATTAATGCCTACAACAATGGCACTGTAACGATTCAATTGCCTAGAAATTGTACTAATCCTCTATATATACAAGAGTTTACATCACTGAAAGAGCTAACAGACACCTTGAAAGAGAATGACACTCTAACTAATACACTTTAATCAGAAGACTGATGAGAAATCAGTTAATTCCTAAAGTCCCACACTCTCATATCTAACCAAGCCACCCTTGCAGACATGGAGAGCGACAACATGTTCCAGGCTTTGGGAGTATCTCCCTACTGGAGGTAGAGGTGAATGAGCTTTGTGGTGAGGTGACAGTTCTGAGGCAGGATAAGGAGGGGCTGAGAGAGAAGCTGGCAACGGTCTAGAGCATCATGAGGAGAGAGGTAGCTGACATCAGGGAGGAGCTACAAAGGGAGTTGTCAGCAGTCATATAATTGCTACAACACAGGGACACCACCATCCACACTCTAAGAGAACAACTGGAGCCTGCCACAACCCTCACTACCACACCCTCACATCCCCTCATCGGCAGTACCACGTATTGAACCTCCAGAACTCACACAGACTCAGTACATAAGGTCAGTAACCAGGTCTGACAATTGGGCCCCTTCCAGATTGGACACAGATCTGGGGAAGGGTACCAAAAAATGTCTGCAGCATTCAAGGTCCCCAAGAACACAGTGGCCTCCTTCATTCTTAAATGGAAGAAGTTTGGAACCACCAAGACTCTTCCTAGAGTTGGCCACCCGGCCAAACTGAGCAATCAGGGGAGAAGGGCCTTGGTCAGGGACGTGACCAAGAACCGATGGTCACTCTGACAGAGGTCCAGAGTTCCTCTGTGGAGATGGGAGAACCTTCCAGAGGACAACCATCTCTGCAGCAATCCACCAATCAGGCCTTTATGGTAGAGTGGCCAGACGGAAGCCACTCCTCAGTAAAAGGCACTTGGAGTTTGCCAAAAGGCACTTAATGACTCTCAGACCATGAGAAACAAGATTCTCTTTTCTGATGAAACCAAGATTGAACTCTTTAGCGTGAATGCCAAGCATCACGTCTGGAGGAAACCTGCCACCATCTCTACGGGAAAGCATAGTGGTGGCAGCATCATGCTGTGGGGATGTTTTTCAGTGGCAGGGACTGGGAAACTAGTCAAGATCGAGAGAAAGGTTCACCTCCAACAGGACAACGACCCTAAGCACACAGCCAAGACAACACAGGAGTGGCTTCGGGGCAAGTCTCTGAATGTCCTTGAGTGGCTCAGCCAGAGCCCGGACTTGAACTCGATCGAACATCTCTGGAGAGACCTGAAAATAGCTGTGCAGCCACACTCCCAATCCAACTTGCCAGAGCTTGAGAGGATCTGCAGAGAAGAATGGGAGGAATTGTCAAAATGCAGGTGGGCCAAGCTTGAAGGGTCATACGCAAGCAGACTCAAGGCTGTAATCGCCACCAAAAATGCTTCAACAAAGTACTGGGTAAAGGGTCTGAATACTTTTGTAAATGTGATATTTGCAGGTTTCTTTTTTTATACATTTGCAGAAATGTCTAAAAAACTGTTTTTGCTTTGGCATTATGGTGTGTGTAGATCGATGAGGGAAAAAAACGATTTAATACATTTTAGAATAAGGCTGTAACGTAACAAAATGGAAAAAGTCAAGGGTCTGAATACTTTACGAATACACTGTATTCAAAGCCATATTCCTGTAAAGCTCAGAGAGGATCTCATGACAAATAAAGTAGGCGTGCTGTGGTTGCAGGTTCTCCGGCCTCATCTGAAGCCTCTTCTTTTAGGGTGCTGCTATAGCCCACCAAGTGCAAACTCTCAGTGTCTGGAGAATATGTGTGTGATTTTCGATAAGGTCTCTGATGCTAACAGAGAAATGTATTTTCTTGGTGACCTGAACATCGACTGGTTATCATCTAGTTGTCCTCTCAAGAGGAAGCTTCTTACTGTGACTAATGCCAACATGACCCAGGTTATTCAACCAACTAGAGTGTATACCAATAGTGTTGGATCTGTGACATCCACTTGTATTGATCATATCTTCACCAATGCTGCAGAGCTTTGCTCCCAAGCAATATCAATTCCCATTGGCTATAGTGACCATAACAAGGAAAGCCAAAGTACCAAAGATCTAATTTAACTGTACTGTATATAATAATATGAATACTGTGTAAATAGTTTTTTTGTTGTCTCTTGGTGTCTGTCCTATTTATAATTTATTTTAATTTGAATTTAATGTAATATATTATGTTGTTTATGTCTATTACTGTTCTGTACTTTGTCATGTATTTACAAGTTTTATGTTGACCCCCAGGGACCCCAGGAAGATTAGCTGCTGCGTCTAATGGAGAAAGTCTACACTTTTTGTATTCGGCACATGTGACTAATAAAATGTGATTTGATCTTGAATTCTCGGTATTCGATGTCGTATTGTGTAGTTACTACGGTAAACAGAATACAACGTATTAGTGTCTCCGAATTGATACATTGTCCGTGTTTGTAGAGAGCTTGAAACTATAGATGTTTAGGGAAGAATGAAGTCGTTTAGTAGGCATTTAATCCCAATATAAACTTGGAAGTATGAAATTGTAATAACATTAACAGCAATCGCGTGACTTCATTGTCTCTGAGCAAATGTGCGCGTGTTTTCGCGAGATTAGGGTAAACACATCCTTCTGTGGTTTCACCACGACACCGCCAGACTTCCTCAGAACACTGATGCGAGACCATTCATCTGAAACGCATGACAAAAGGCTCCGCGCCACAGTAGTCGAAGCAACCACCATGTCCTCAATGGAAGTTGGAATGGAAGAACGACCATCGAACTCTGCAACGCCGCGTGAACTCACTCAAAACCCGCTTAAGAAAATCTGGATGCCGTTGCCGTGTAAAAATGGCCTTCCCGAGAAACACATATCTCAAAGAAAGGGTGCGTATATAACGTGGCTAGACAGCAAGCCGGTTGTTGCACACGCACGAATAATACATTTAATGGACGTTGTTTACGTGGTGAAAATGCATTTTATTCATAGTTAGCTAATGTTACATTTATCTCTTACTAGTTAACATTACAAACGTGCAGCCAAGCGTCAAGCCAGGTTCTTATCCATATATTTTGTCGTAACGTAATTTTCGTTGATTACGTGGAGAAAATGTGAATGTATCAACGGCGTGATCGTCAGCCAGAGAAAGAACATTAGTCTTCTTGGCAATCGATTATTGATAATCCTTGCTACCTGTTATCTGATGACTGTCTGTTCTGACTGCCCTTCTGACTGGTTCTTCATACTATCATTGGACTGGCCCCTCTCCAGTCCAGAGCAGCGTCCTTTGCTTCTCAGTGTTAATCTCATTGTATATTTTCCCCTGATTTGTGAAAGAAGCAGACGCCAGTACAACAACCCAAGCGGTTGAGCATTAGTGGCAAACTAAGTCACTTTCAGGACACACTGCTCATTGAAGTGTCTATTGTCTGTTTTCCCAGCACTGACTGTTCACAACAGGCCAGTAGATGGTAATCCATGATGGCATTGTCCTAAATCATCTGCCCCATCCTTTATCAATCCAAACTTGTTGGTAAACATGAATCTTAGTCCCGGCACTGGACTCTGTGGATCTGATTTTCTAAGCCTGTATTACCCTGTTCAATAGTATTTTTATTAGTATGATTTGTTCTGTGGGTTGACCAGACATCATAGGCCACTTTCCTGGTCATAATATGCTGCTATGTCAATAGTCTTTTGCATGCTACATTTCCCTCATGAGAGATCTCTATGACAACATCAGGTTTTACTGGCTTGTTAAGTCATAAAATATCACCATGGTTTGTAATACATAACCTGATCAGTTACTGGCTTGCTGCACAGGTTTTTATGTTTGAAACTCACAAACATATAGGCAACTTTGACATTTGTTCCTGGCATTGACTTGTTGTATTAACACCACTGGAGTATCTTTTTCACCAAAGGGATATGATATGAAGCCGAGACACTGGCTCCTCTCTCACCCTACCCTGTCCTCTACAGACTGGGTGAGAGAAAGTGTGTGTGTGGAAACTAGGTTACAAGTCTCCAGATGCCTTGGCTTGTACTGTCATTTCACAATAGCATGCAATGGTGGCACTTGTGACATTTGGTACCTCTACTCCTTATTGACAACATTCCCAGTACTTTCTGATATGGTTTTATTTCTTCATGTTAGATAGCATTGGGCGTCACCTACAGTGATTGGTGGAATATGTTGTCCTTATCCGATTTCAACACAATGCTGCCATCTTTGCAAACTGCTCTCTTTCACTTGGCTCAATAGTTAGTGTGAGTTACAGTGGGCAGGTCAGTTGAGGGACAAAAGTTCACTTGGGAATTGACTCCAGAGGGTCATTTAGGACAATTTAATGAAACGTTTTTGTAATCAGAGCCCTTCACTGCTATAGCCTGCACTGTGTTCGGTTATGTTTATATTTCAATGCCGGTCTCTGTCCAAATATAGTAGAATAATTTAACCCGTCTCCCTCTACTCTTTTTCCATGTGCAGTATGTATGACCAACTGCCCCACCCTGATAGTGACGGTGGGCCTCCCAGCCAGAGGGAAGACCTACATCTCCAAGAAGCTCACCCGCTATCTCAACTGGATCGGCGTGCCCACCAGAGGTACCAACTCTCAGCCCCTTTACCTGAAATTACATTTCGGCAATCCACTCACACACACTCAAACTCGTAACAATTCCCCTCAACAGTCTGTAATAGAGGTTGACCGACTATGATTTTTCAACGCCGACGATACTGATTATTGGAGGACCAAAAAAAGCCGATGCCGATTAATCGGCCGATTTTGTTTTTATTTATTTATTTGTAATATTGACTATTACAACAATACTGAATCAACACTTTTATTTTAACTTAATATAATACATCAATAAAATCAATTTAGCCTCAAATAAATAATGAAACATGTTCAATTTGGTTTAAGTAATGCAAAAACAAAGCGTTGGAGAAGAAAGTAAAAGTGCAATATGTGCCATGTAAAAAAGCTAACGTTTAAGTTCCTTGCTCAGAACATGAGAACATATGAAAGCTGGTGGTTCCTTTTAACGTGAGTCTTCAATATTCCCAGGTAAGACGTTTTAGGTTGTAGTTATTATAGGACTATTTCTCTCTATACCATTTGTATTTCATATACCTTTGACTATTGGATATTCTTATAGGCACTTTTAGTATTGCCAGTGTAACAGTATAGCTTCCGTCCCTCTCCTCGCTCCTACCTGGGCTCGAACCAGGAACACATCGACCACAGCCACCCTTGAAGCATTGTTATCCATTGCTCCACAAATGCCGCGGCCCTTGCAGAGCAAGGGGAACAACTACTTCAAGGTCTCAGATCGAGTGCCGTCACCGATTGAAACGCTATTAGCACGCGCCCCGCTAACTAGCTAGCCATTTCACATCGGTTACAACCAGCCTAATTTCGGGAGTTGATAGGCTTGAAGTCATAAACAGCTCAATGCTTGAAGCACAACGAAAAGCTGCTGGCAAACGCACGAAAGTGCTGTTTGAATGAATGCTTACGAGCCTGCTGGTGCCTACCACCGCTCAGTCAGACTGCTCTATCAAATATCAAATCATAGACTTAATTATAACATAATAACACACAGAAATACGAGCCTTAGGTCATTAATATGGTCAAATCCAGAAACTAATTTCGAAAACAAAACGTTTATTATTTCAGTGAAATACGGAACCGTTGCGTATTTTATCTAACGGGTGGCATCCCTAGGTCTAAATATTGCTGTTACATTGTACGACCTTCAATGTTATGTCATAATTATGTACAATTCTGGCAAATTAATTACGGTCTTTGTTAGGAAGAAATGGTCTTCATACAGTTCGCAACGAGCCAGGTGACCCAAACTGCTGCATATACCCTGACTGCTTGCATGGAACGCAAGAGAAGTGACACAATTTCCCTAGTTAAAAGAAAGTCATGTTAGCAGGCAATATTAACCTCTATGGGCTAGGTGGGACGCTTGCGTCCCACCTACTCAACAGCCAGTGTAATCCCGTGGCGCGTTATTCAAATACCTTAGAAATGCAAAACCTTCAATTTTTCAGAAATATGACTATTTTACACCATTTTAAAGATAAGACTCTCGTTAATCTAACCACACTGTCCGATTTCAAAAAGGCTTTACAACGAAAGCAAAACATTAGATTATGTCAGCAGAGTACCCAGCCAGAAATAATCAGACACCCATTTTTCAAGCTAGCATATAATGTCACATAAACCCAAACCACAGCTAAATGTAGCACTAACCTTTGATGATCTTCATCAGATGACAACCCTAGGACATTATGTTATACAATACATGCATGTTTTGTTCAATCAAGTTCATATTTATATCAAAAACCAGCTTTTTACATTAGCATGTGACTAGCATGTGACTAGCATTCCCACCGAACACAGCCGGTGAATTTACTAAATTACTCACGATAAACGTTCACAAAAAGCATAACAATTATTTTAAGAATTATAGATACAGAACTCCTCTATGCACTCGATATGTCCGATTTTAAAATAGCTTTTCGGTGAAAGCACATTTTGCAATATTCTCAGTAGATAGCCCGGCATCACAGGGCTAGCTATTTAGACACCCAGCAAGTTTAGCACTCATCAAAGTCAGATTTACTATAAGAAAAATGTTATTACCTTTGCTGTCTTTGTCAGAATGCACTCCCAGGACTTCTACTTCAATAACAAATGTTGGTTTGGTCCAAAATAATCCATCGTTATATCCAAACAGCGGCGTTTTGTTCGTGCGTTCAAGACACTATCCGAAAGGGTAAATAAGGGTGGCGAGCATGGCGCCATTCGTGACAAAAAAATTCTAAATATTCCATTACCGTACTTCGAAGCATGTCAACCGCTGTTTAAAATTAATTTTTATGCCATTTTTCTCATAAAAAAGCGATAATATTCCAACCGGGAATCTGCGTTTAGGTAAACAGACAAAAGAAAAGAAAGCATTCGGTTGACTCGGGCACGCGCCTAAGCCCATAGTACTCTGAGCGGCCACTTGCCAAAAGCGATAAAGTGTTTCAGCCAGAGGCTGCCTCGATATCGTTCAGCTTTTTCCCGGGCTCTGAGAGCCTATGGGAGCCGTAGGAAGTGTCACGTTATTGCAAAGATCCTCAGTCTTCAATAAAAAGAGCCAAGATGAAACACTACTTCTCAGACAGGCCACTTCCTGCATGAAATCTTCTCAGGTTTTGGCCTGCCATATGAGTTCTGTTATACTCACAGACACCATTCAAACAGTTTTAGAAACTTTAGGGTGTTTTCTATCCAAAGCCAATAATTATATGCATATTCTAGTTTCTGGGCAGGAGTAATAACCTGATTAAATCGGGTACTTTTTCCATCCGGCCGTGCAAATACTGCCCCCTACCCTAGAGAGGTTAATCGGCCATTCCGATTAATCGGTCGACCTCTAGTCTGTAATAGTATCTAGAAAAGTAAAGCATGCAACTCTTTCTTTCCTCTATTTAGAGTTCAATGTTGGGCAGTACCGGCGTGAGTGTGTGAAGATCTACAAGTCCTTTGAGTTCTTCCGTCCAGACAATGAGGAGGGCCTGAAGATCAGACAGTAAGAAACATTTCCAGTGCTTTGATCCTCTGCTGTGAACAAGTTAAAACACTGAGAAGATCCACTTGTCCTTGAATCCCCCCAATTTTTTATTTATTTTTATTTCACCTTTATTTAACCAGGTTTAAATTGCCTAACAATATCACGGTATTATATGATATTACTTCCTGTTTTTAACCAGTGTCTGTGATTTAAGCAAACTACATTTATTTGTCTCTGCTAACCCACCAGTGGCTCTTTTAGTCTTGTCGCTGCTGCCGCTGACTCAGTTTTCCTACTGTCCCTTGTAGGCAGTGTGCGTCAGCAGCGCTGAATGATGTCAGACAGTACCTCGCTGACAAAGGAGGCCAAGTTGCGGTGTGTACAATCACTATAAAAACAAATATACTATTGCGGACGGATTATGTGCGCATTAACGGTCAATTCCGACACTTTTCAACCTCGTATTCATTTTTACAAGCACAATACTAGTGGAAATGGTGTGTTTCTGTGATAGAAATGTGCTGTAGAAATAAATGTGTGTTTTTCACGTATGTAGGCACTGGTATTGTGATGTAGACAATGAAAATGAGGTTGAAAGTGGTGGAATTGCCCTTTAACATTGGGATGGGATTATCCCGTCATGAAATGCTGTGATATCTCATTGTGTTTTTGTATATGGATTACAGTGCAGTGGTTCTGTCAGTCTGTGTGATGGTGTGTGTTTCGTTCTTTTCCAGGTGTTTGATGCCACTAACACCACTAGAGAGAGGAGAGGGACCATCATCGCGTTTGCTGAGCAGAATGGCTTCAAGGTAATGTTGGCTTCTTCAGTGGTGGTGATGATGATCATGCTTGTGTATAGATGGGTGAGTTGACAAAGTCACAACAAAAATGAGTGCACAACTCTGAGGTAAAATGCTAGGTGTTGTCACTTTTTATATAGTATTTTTTTAATTTAAACTTTATTTAACTAGGCAAGTCAGTTAAAAACAAATTCTTATTTTCAATGATAGTTAGCATTAGGGCTGCACGATTTGGACAAAATATCTAATAGAAATGTATTTTTTGTGGGGCCAGATATTGGAATATCAATTATGAATTGCAATTTTCAACACTTGGGTGAAAACTTGGTAATTCCATCAGATGTGGTTAAACCAACTGTCAGGGTATAGAACATCACTTATAAAATGAGATCATATGAATGTAGAGTGAATAACTATGTTCCAACATTGTTATAGGCTACATATAATAATAGATAGGATTATTACACCTACATATTAACAAACATACATTTTGAACATTCGCAACAAAGCATCCTTCACTCATGCTACCAAACATACCCTCGTAAAACTGACCATCCTACCGATCCTCGACTTCAGCAATGTCATTTACAAAATAGCCTCCAACACTCTACTCAACAAATTGGATGTAGTCTATCACAGTGCCATCCGTTTTGTCACCAAAGCTCCATATACTACCCATCACTGCGACCTGTACGCTCTCGTTGGCTGGCCCTCGTTTCATACTCGTCGCCAAACCCACTGGCTCCAGGTCATCTACAAGTCTTTGCTAGGTAAAGCCCCGCCTTATCTCAGCTCACTGGTCACCATAGCAGCACCCACCCGTAGCACGCGCTCCAGCAGGTATATCTCACTGGTCACCCCCAAAGCCAATCCCTCCTTTGGCCGCCTCTCCTTCCAGTTCTCTGCTGCCAGTGACTGGAACGAACTGCAAAAATCACTGAAGCTGGAGACTCATATCGCCCTCACTAGCTTTAAGCACCAGCTGTCAGAGCAGCTCACAGATCACTGCACCACCTGTACATAGCCCGTCTGTAAATAGCCCATCCAACTACCTCATCCCCATACTGTATTTATTTATCTTGCTCCTTTGCACCCCAGTATCTCTACTTGCACATTCATCTTCTGCACATCTGTCACTCCAGTTTTTAATTGGTATATTGTAATTACTTCGCCACCATGGCCTATTTATTGCCTTTCCTCCCTTACCTCATTTGCACACACTGTATATAGACTTTTTCTATTGTATTATTGACTGTTTGTTTATTCCATGTGTAACGCTGTGTTGTTGTATGTGTCGAACTGCTTTGCTTTATCTTGGCCAGGTCGCAGTTGTAAATGAGAACTTGTTCTCAACTAGCCTACCTGGTTAAATAAAGGTGAAATAAATAAAATTAAAAAAACATGATCATAAAATATATAGTGTGCTATAACATGAGTTCCTATTTTACCATTAGGCCTATTAGTTCTTAAATAAGCTAAGTTCATTGTTTATTCAGGCAGCCATAGGCTGCAGATGGAATAGGAGTCTTATGATTGTGTAATTATGTAGAAGTAGGCTCCATCATTATTATAATTTAAATGATAAGTCAGTGCCTTAAAAACATGTAACACGTAGTCTACCGATTACAAGGTGCATCCTGTGTCCAAAACATTGGAGTCTGGTCCAGTCATTCAACGAAACATTCAATGTTTAAACTTTTCCCTTAAGTTTGTTATACAGTGTTGGGATGGCGACTTGGGAGAAATAAATGTGCGAGATGGAATCTTGTATCTCCTGTCCAGCTTGTTTATCATCTTCTTGAAGCAGTCTTTGCTGACTGTGTAAATAGGAACCATGTCTTTGGCTATGTGATAGGTGATTGCCTCTGTGATTTCTGTGTCGGCGGGATGTTTTTTTATTCAAATGATGGAATAAATTTGTTGTTGCCTCTTGTTGTCACCACAACTCTGAGGTACTTTTTGCAAAACACTTGCATTTGGTTGACACCGGATTGCCTGTAGCCGAAATACTGCCATCACTGAAGATGCGTCCTTCTTTGGCACCAAATCGGCTTCTTGTTGGCACTAGCAGCACTTATGTTTCCGACTCACAGTCTCTTCACCAGCATGTAACTGCTCGCTCTTTGCGGATTGGCCAGCATGAGCATGCTATGCAGAGGGTGAGCGAGCCCGCTTGTGATTGGTCAGCATCCTCTGTGCATGTACAGAGGGAATAAACGGAGTCTAGCGCATCTCATTGGAGGTACCGTAGTGTCATTTTATGTTGTATTAATGGCATGTCATAGAAAGGAGAAAATCGCAGCCAGCCTCTTGCTATATGGATATTGCACATGTCAATATCTCAATTTTGATCTGAATTTGATTTATCAGCCCTAGCTAGCGGCAATAACTAGAAGCTTCTGTGTGATGAATTGTAGATGGTTTATTTCAGCTGGTTGTATTTTGTTCTTGATACCATCTCTTGTTTTGACACATCATATCTGCAGTAACATGGCTAGGGTAGCTAGCTCACCAACAACTGTAACAATGTATCTGGAAGCGAACAACTGCTTATTGGGCAAATATATTTTTCAATAAACATTTGCAAATGAAATATAGCTTACATGTTGTCAATAATCCTTTGATTGTAAGCCAACCCTGTCAGTTTCTAGCCTTTTGGTTACACATGCATTGGTTTTGTTGGTTAACACCCTACCCATCTATGTGACTTAGATGTTTTGTCTATCCTTGGAGTTTACTGTATTCCCTTTTCTCCTAGGTGTTTTTTGTAGAGTCTGTTTGTGAAGACCCTGAAGTCATTGCAGAAAACATTGTGGTGAGTGATCATCCACATTTCCTGTTGCTAACTCTTTATAGAGAGCACCAATAAGTCTTATTTCCACTGTCTCTTTCTCTGCTCAGCAAGTGAAGCTGGGCAGCCCTGACTACACCAACTGCAACACAGAGGAGGCTATGGAGGACTTCAAGAAGAGGATCAAGTGTTATGAGAACTCCTATGAGACCCTGGATGAAGTTCTAGACAGGTGAGCATCTTCTCTCAATGAGGAACAAAGAGTTCTCTCCTATTATTTCATTGAAAAGCATTCTCTGGACCGTTTTCTATTCAAAAGTTGTTGCTTTTACAGTTGTAACTGTTAATTCAAAATTACACAACGACTAGGTTCCAGTTTAACAACGTTTACTTCACAGAACATAGTCGCCACTACACTCAGGCCAGGTCCATCTCCATTGAGACTACTGCGCAGGTGTATTAATAATCAAATCGAATCACATTTTATTTGTCACATGCGCTGAATACAACCGGTGTTGTATTGAAATGCTTACTTACAAGCCCTTAACCAACAATGCAGTTAACAAAAATACGTGTTAAGTAAAAAATAGATAACCTAGAAAAGAATAAGAAATAAAAGTTACAAATAATTAAAGAGCAGCAGTAAAATATCAATAGAGGCTATATACAGGTGGTAACTGGTACAGAGTCAATGTGCGGGGGCACTGGTTAGTCGAGGTAATATGTTCATCTAGGTAGAGTTAAAGTGACTGCATAGATAATAAACAGAATAGCAGTAGCGTAAAAGGGGGGGGGGGTGACAATGCAAATAGTCTGGGTAGCTATTTGATTAGCTGTTCAGGAGTCTTATGGCTTGGGGGTAGAAGCTGTTGCGAAGCCTTTTGGACCTAGACTTGGTGCTCTGGTACCGCTTGCCATGCAGTAGCAGAGAGAACAGTCTATGACTAGGGTGGCTGGAGTCTGACAATTTTTAGGGCCTTCCTCTGACACTGCTTGGTATAGAGGTGCTGGATGGCAGGAAGCTTGGCCCCAGTGATGTACTGGGCCATACGCACTACCCTCTGTAGTGCCTTGTGGTCGGAGGCTGAGCAGTTGCCATACCAGGCAGTGATGCAACCAGTCAGGATGCTCTCGATGGTACAGCTGTAGAACCTTTTGAGGATCTGAGGACCCATGCCAAATCTTTTCGGTCTCTTGAGGGGGAATAGGCTTTGTCGTGCCCTCTTCATGACTGTCTTGGTGTGTTTGGACCATGATAGTTTGTTGGTGATGTGGATACCAAGGAACTTGAAGCTCTCAACCTGCTCCACTACAGCCCTGTCGATGAGAATGGGTGTGTGCTCGGTCCTCCTTTTCCTGTAGTCCACAATCATCTCCTTTGTCTTAATCACGTTGAT
This sequence comes from Salmo salar, assembly GCF_965601325.2. Taxonomy (NCBI): domain Eukaryota; kingdom Metazoa; phylum Chordata; class Actinopteri; order Salmoniformes; family Salmonidae; genus Salmo; species Salmo salar. Next base: position 81,868,456 of record NC_138302.1, on the reverse strand, counting down.
GGAGAGGTCTACCACTGCTGTCATCAAAAAACTTAATGATGGTGTTGGAGTCGTGCCTGGCCATGCAGTCATGAGTGAAAAGGGAGTACAGGAGTGTACTGAGCACGCACCCCTGAGGGGCCTCTGTGTGTTGAGTATCAGCGTGGCATATGTGGTGTTACCTACCCTAACCACCTGGGGGCGGCCCGTCAGGAAGTCTTGGATCCAGTTGCAGAGGGAGGTGTTTAGTCCCAGGGTCCTTAGCTGTAGTGATGAGCTTTGAGGGCACTATGGTGTTGAACGCTGAGCTATAGTCAATGAATAGAGATTGAATAATCTGTGGATCTGTTGGGGTGGTATGCAGATTGGAGTGGGTCTAGGGTTTCAGGGATAATGGTGTTGATGCAGGCCATGACCAGCCTTTCAAAGCACTTCATGGCTACAGACGTGAGTGCTACGAGTCGGCAGTCATTTAGGCTGGTTACCTTAGTGTTCTTGGGCACAGGGTCTATGGTGGTCTGCTTGAAGCATGTTGGTATTACAGACTCAGTCAGGGACAGGTTGAAAATGTCAGTGAAGACACTTGCCAGTTGGTCAGCGCGTGCTCGGAGTACACGTCCTGGTAATCCGCCTGGCCCTGCGGCCTTGTGTATGTTGACCTGTTTAAAGTCGGGATGCATGATATATCGGTAAGCATGTCGGAATCGGACGATATTAGCTAAAAATGCCAACATCGGCATTGGCCGATGTGCAAAACCGATGTCAAAGCTGACGTGCGTACCTATATGACGTAGGTAGATCCCGTAATGACGCCACAAAAAATATAGCACTACACGTGCAACACCTAGCCTACAATGTCTGCTGTGTGGATCGAGCAGTCATTTGAAAGATTAAGAAAATTTCAGCTAGACAACTCAAATGCGAAATCCATTAACGCCAAGATAATGGAATTCAATGCCCTTGATAATAAACCGTTCTCTGTTGTGGATGATGTTGGCTTTCGCCGACTGGTCGAGCACTGGTACACACTACCAAGTAGGCACTATTTTTCATATGTTGCCCTACCGGTATTGTTGAAACACATCCGTGAGCTACTTGCTATGGGTTGCTATGAGCTTCACGACTGACATTTGAACCAGCGATGTCAGCCCCATGAGCATTATGAGTCTGACAGCACAGTGGGTCGACGAGGATTTCCTATTGAGGAAAGAAGCATTGCATGCTTAAGAATGTGCTGGTTCTCATACCCCTGCTGCCATTTCAATGGCATTTGAGAGCATGTTTGAAACATGAACACTCCTAGCTCCATTCGGACAACTGACATGAAAAATAAAGTCGACTGCCTCTGCAGCAGATGTGAAACCCTGTCATGGTATTGAAGCGCTTGCTCAACGAAAATGCCAACACAGACCATCGGGTTAACTTGGAAAAGTACTCTACTAGAGGCTGTGGAAATTGGTTTTGATTGTTTTACTGGTAATGGGGACATACGTAAATGCCAACAAAATAACTTTTTGGTGTGTGTGTGTTTCAACTATTTAACTGTACTGGAATGCTATAAAGGACACTAAAATTGTAAATATCGGGTATCGTGTTTTTTGGCAAGGAAAATATCGGATATCGGCCCAAAAAAAATCATATCGGTGCGTCCCTAGTTTAAAGGTCTCACTCACATCGGCTATGGAGAGCGTGATCACAACAGTTGTCTGGAACAGTTGATGCTCTCATGCATGTTTCAGTGTTACTTGCCTCGAAGTGAGCATAGAAGTAATTTAGCTCGTCTGGTACGCTCATGTCACTGAGCAGCTCGCAGCTGTGCTTCCCTTTTGTAGTCTGTAATAGTTTGCAAGCCCTGCCACATCCAACGAGCGTCTGAGCCGGTGTAGTACGATTTGATCTTAGTCCTGTTTTGCCTGTTTGATGGTTCATCGCTTTGCTTGAAAGCGGCAGCTCTAGCCTTTAACTCAGTGTGCATGTTGCCTGCAATCCATGGCTTATGATTGGGGTATGTACGTACAGTCACTGTGAGGATGACGTCATTGATGCACTTTTTGATGAATTCAGTGACTGATGTGGTGTACTCCTCAATGCCATCGGAAGAATCCCAGAACATATTCCAGTCTGTGCTAGCAAAACAGTCCTGTAGCTTAGCATCTGCTTCATCTGACCACTTTTCTATTGAACGAGTCGCTGGTGCTTCCTGCTTTAGTTTTTGCTTGTAAGCAGGAATCAGGACAATAGAATTATGGTCAGATTTGCCAAATGGAGGGCGAGGGAGAGCTTTGTATGCATCTCTGTGTGGAGTAAATGTGGTCTAGAATTTCTTTCCCTTAGGTTGCACATTTAACATGCTGATCGAAATGAGGTAAAAACGGATTTCGGTTTTCCTGCATTAAAGTCCGCTGCCACTAGGAGCGCTACTTCTGGATGAGCGGTTTCCTGTTTGGTTATGGCTGTATACAGCTCATTGAGTGCGGTCTTAGTGCCAGCATCGGTTTGTGGTGGTAAATAGACAGCTACGAAGAATATAGATAAACTATCTTAGTAAATAGTGTGGTCTACAGTTTCATGAGATACTCTACCTCAGGTGAGCAAAACCTTGAGACCTTAGATATCGTGCACCAGCTGTTGTTTACAAATATACGTAGGCCGCTACCCCTTGTCTTACCAGAGGCTACTGTTCTATCCTGCCGATACAGTGCATAACCCGCCAGATGTATGTTATTCAAGTAGTCGTTCAGCCACGACACTGTGAAACATAAGATATTACAGTTTTTCATGTCCAGTTGGTAGGATATACAGTTGAAGTCAGAAGTTTACATACACTTAAGTTGGAGTCATTAAAACTCGTTTTTCAACCACTCCACAAATTTCTTGCTAACAAACTATAGTTTTGGCAAGTCGGTTAGGACATCTACTTTGTGCATGACACAAGTCATTTTTCCAACAATTGTTAACTGACAGATTATTTCACTTATAATTCACTGTATCACAATTCCAGTGGGTCAGAAGTAACGCCTGAAGGTACCATGTTCATCTGTACAAACAGTAGTACATACGTATAAACACCATGGGTCCACGCAGCTGTCATACCGCTTAGGAAAGAGACGCGTTCTGTCTCCTAGAGATGAACGTACTTTGGTGCGAAAAGTGCAAACCAATCACAGAACAACAGCAAAGGATCTTGTGAAGATGCTGGAGAAAACAGGTACAAAAGTATCTACTACAGTAAAACGAGTCCTATATCGACATAACCTGAAAGGCCGCTCAGCAAGGAAGAAGCCATTGCTCCAAAACCGCCATAAAGCCAGACTACGGTTTGTAACTGCACATGGGGACAAAGATAGTACTTTTTGGATAAATGTCCTCTAGGCTGATGAAACAAAAATAGAACTGTTTGGTCATAATGACCATCGTTATGTTTGGAGGAAAAAGGGGGAAGCTTGCAAGCCGAAGAACACCATCCCAACCGTGAAGCACGGGGGTGGCAGCCTCATGTTGTGGGGGTGCTTTCCTGCAGGAGGGACTGGTGCACTTCACAAAATAGATGGCATCATGAGGTAGGAATATTATGTGGGTATATTGAAGCAACATCTCAAGACATCAGTCAGGGAGTTAAAGCTTGGTCGCAAATGGGTCTTCCAAATGGACAATGACCCCAAGCATACTTTCAAAGTTGTGGCAAAATGGCTTAAGAACAACAAAGTTAATGTATTGGAATGGCCATCACAAAGCCCTGACCTCAATCCTATAGAAAATGTGTGGGCAGAACTGAAAAAGCATGTGCGAGCAAGGAGGCCTACAAACCTGATTCAGTTACACCAGCTCTGTCAGGAGTAATGGGCCAACATTCACCCAACTTATTGTGGGAAGCTTGTGGAAGGCTACCCGAAACGATTGACCCAAGTTAAACAATTTAAAGGCAATGCTACTGAATACTAATTGAGTGTATGTAAACTTCTGACACACTGGGAATGTGATGAAAGAAATAAAAGCTGAAATAAATCACTCTCTCTACTATTATTCTGACATTTCACATTCTTAAAATAAAGTGGTGATCCTAACTGACCTAGACAGGGAATTTTTACTCTGATTAAATGTCAGGAATTGTGAAAAACTGAGTTTAAATGTAGTTGGCTAAGGTGTATATAACCTTCCGACTTCAACTGTATATTCATGCTTGTAGTTCGTCTATTTTATTGGCTAATAGGACTGATGGTAAAGGCAAATTACCCACTTGTCGCCGGATCCTTACAAGGCTCCCCGACCTTTGTCCTCGACATCTCCATCTTTTTCTACTGCGAATGATGGGGATGAGGGCCTTGTCGAGTGTTTGGAGTAAATCCCTCTCGTCCGACTCGTTAATGAAAAACATTGTCCTTCAATACGAGGTGAGTAATCGCTGTCCTGATTTCTAGCTCTTTTCGGTCATAAGAGACGGTGGCGGAAACATTATGTACCAAATAAGTTACAAATAATGTGAAAAAACACACAATAGCAAAATTGGTTAGGAAACTGTAAAACGGCAGCCATTCTCTCCGGCGCCTTTAACTTTTAATAACAGAGTGATAGCACCGTAATAACAGAAATATAGGGGTACTTAAAACATGAACTTTTCTTTAAAGACAAACAAAACATCAACACAATAATTAAATGTCCTAAGTATTATTTAAGTTCCCCATTACAAATGGGTTGTGTGAGAGTTTTTATTACTCAAGCTGCCACTTTCCATTGCTGAGTGCTGCTCCTTTGTGGCCAACCAGGAAAACAGCTTTGAGCTGTGGAATCACAGTTGTAGCAAAGGTCTGTGAGCCACCCCAGATGAAGTCAAGTAGTCCAGTCACATTGCAAGCACTCCAGTCACATTGCAGTCTTGATAAAGCCAATAGAAGACTGCAGGATGCACTTGTGACATTTTTCCACCTGTACACAGCATTGTTGCCTTGACTTTGTTGTACGGGTAGAGTGATGCATCTGCCAGGCCATACAAACAGTTTTTTCGTTTCCTTAGGTCTTAGTTCAGGCAGAGATCGGATGTGAATGTCTCTTGACAGCTCTGTTCCCTGCAAAATGCACATTTGATGTCTATGGAATGACATTTAAAAAAAATTCTGGCAGATCACTGTCAGCAGCAAACTGAGTGACTGAGTTCTTTAGCAGCCAGCTCGTCAAAACCTCTAGCCACTAGATGTGCTTTTGGCACTATTCCAGTTAAGGATGCTGTAAGGGTACACACCTACCTTGTTGAGACACATTTTTGGCCAATGTCTGTGACTTCCTCAAACACTCAATTTTTTCCTCCAATTACTGAGCACATCTAGTTTAGCTGAGTCAAATGACACGTCCTTTGTATCAAGTACATCATCATTTTGAATGTCACTCAACTTTTTCTCAATTTTCCATTGGTTCAATTCTGAGATTATCTACAAGTGACAGGTCATTTGACCCTATTGTACCAGAAAGTGTAGCTGGTTCAGAGTACTGCAAATTGTACCAGTTCTGGTGGTTTTTTTTGTGTGGCTTTTTCCTGCTCGTCCAATGACTGTTGCTGTGTGTGGAATACCACTTTCTCTGTCCATGTATTTAACAGATTGTTCAGTTTTCAGATTGGATGCAAAAGTCAGCACAGTACAAGCAGTCAAAGCCAACTGTTTCTCCCTACCATCCAGACAGGCAGTATCTAGCAACTTGAAAGCTAGTACTGCATTTGGGAAAACCATGTCGTACTTGCGCATCATATTGTACCGCTGTTCGAAATCAATGATGTAGTCCGTCATTGCAACCGGAATGTCTCTAACACAGTCAAAGTTTAAGTATGCCTCGTAGGCACGGTCTTTCTCTTCTTTAAGAAACACAGAATCCAGTGCTCTGATCAGTTCTCATACCGTCATCCTTGTTCAAATCCTCCACAGATATTTCCTGTACTGTATCTCTCGCTCTTCCCTCGAGCAATAATACCACAAGTGTTTTCTTTTTCTTGTCCAGATTAGTAACCCGTGTCCAGATTCCAAGTTCATTTTCACAACTTTCGTACAACCTCTTCTGGTGGAAGTGAGGTGGCACATTGTAGTTATTAACCATCCTCTGCTACCAATGTTAACTCAAAATGACACAATGACTAGGTTCCAGTTTAACAATGTTTACTTCACCCTATTACCACAGTACATAGTCACATCACACTCAGGCCAGGTCCATCTCCAGTGAGAGTACTGCGCAGTCGTAGTAATAAGAGTGATGGCACTGTAATAACAGGAATATAGGGATACTTAACATGAACTTATCAGTACAAGAATTCCCAGGTGAACAAAAAGGAGAGTAGTCATTGAGAGCCAATCAAAATCAATCCAGTTTATTACAAGAATTCAGGGAGAACACCTCCAGAGCAGAAGCGAAGAATGTTTAATGGGCCTTCTCACCACCCCGAGAAGCTTGTAGGAAGTCACAACATCAGCTGCTACAGAATCACACGGTGTCACAGATATATTCAGTGTGTCCTCGAATCCAGTCTGGTGCAAACTTTAACCATAGCATTCAATACTTACAATTTGATACGGGCAGTTAAACAGGTCAAAGGTAAGAACATCTGTACTTAGTTACAACAGATAATTATAGACAAACAAGTGACAACTACTTAAACATATGGGACCCGTTTCCACATTTTGTTGAGTTAGTCTTATTCTAAAATGGATCCCCCAAAAAATTGTGTGTATGTCTGTACAATAATGACAAAGCGAAAACTGTTTTTTAGAAATTGTTGAAAAATGTATTAATAATAAAAAAAACATAGTATTCAGACCGTCACCTCCCTGTATGCTGTCTCATCGCTGTTGGTAATCAGGCCTACCACTGTTGTTGTCAGCAAACTTGATGATTGAGTTGGAGATGTGCGTGGCCACGCAATCATGGGTGAACAGGGACTACAGGAGGGGACTGAGCATGCACTGTGGGGCCCCCGTGTTGAGGATCAGCGTGGTCAAGGTGTTGTTGCCTACTTTCACCACTCGGTTCGTCAGGAAGTCTATTACCCATTTGCACAGGGTGGGGACATACCCAGTGCCCTGAGCTTAGTGACGAGCTTGGAGGGCACTATGGTATCGAAGGCTGAGCTGTAGTCAATGAACAGCATTCTTACATGGGTATCTCTGTTGCCCAGGTGGGAAAGGGCCGTGTGCTGTGCAATGCCGATTCCATCGTCCGTGGATCTGTTTGGTACATATGCAAATTGTAGTGGGTCTAGGGCAGTGATCACCAACAGAAACATGACTTAAACATGACTTATGCAACAACCTAATAAAACTGGGAGGTAGGAATGAGGTTTGTGCAGTAGGCCTAATGCATTTTAACAGCATATTGGCCTACCAATATTGTTTTTCTCAAACCATATTATATTTCAAATCTCAAGATATGATAACAAAATGGATCAGTTGTATATCTTGCTCTGCACAAATGGAAATGATTAGCTTTAATGTTAGCTTTTCTACAGAAATGTTTGTTGATCAATTGGAGGCCGGCCCCCCCAGTCGATCGCAATCGATTGGTTGGTGACCACTGGTCTAGGGTGTCGGGTAAGATGGAGGTGATATGGTCCTTAACTAGTCTCTCAAAGCACTTCATGATGACAGAAGTGAGTGCTATTGGGCAATTAGTCATTTAGTTCAGTTACCTTCACTTTCTTGGGTACAGGAGCAATGGTGGACATCTTGAAGCAAGTGGGGATTGAATATGTTCATAAACACTCCAGCCAGCTGGTCTGCACATGTTCTGAAGATACGGCTTGGGATGCCGTCTAGGCCTGCAGCCTTGCGAGGGTTAACACTCTTCAATGACTTACTCACGTCGGCCACGGAGAATGAGAGCACACAGTCCTCGTGAGTTTTGGGGGCCATTGTCGATATTGTTTTCCTCGAAGCGAGCCAAGAATGTGTTTAGCTCGTCCAGGAGCGAGGCGCCAGTGTCCGCGACGTAGCTAGCTTTCCCTTTATAATCCTTGATTGTGTGGCGTCCCTGCCACATGCATCTCGTGTCTGAGCCATTGAATTGCGACTTCACTTTGTGCTTGTACTGTCGTGTTGCCTTACAGTGGTCGTAGCTGGTCTGTTTGTACACGTCCATGTTCCCAGTCACCTTGCCATGGTTAAATATGGTGGTTCTTGCTTTCAGTTTAGCACAAATGCTAACATCTGTCCACATTTTTTGTTTTGAATAAGTTCAAATCGTCACAGTGGGAACAACCTCCTCTATGCACTTCCTGATGAACCCGGTCAGTGTATACCTGTGTATTCTGCCTATAGGTGGGGAGGATCCAAATGGAGGGTGGGGGAGGGCCTTGTAGCTGTCCATGAAGGGAGAATAGCAATGATCCCGTGTCCGTGGTACGCGAGTAGCACAGGAGATGTGTTGACAGTTTCAGTAATGTTTTCCTCAGATTTCTGTCATTAAAGTCCCAAGCTACAATAAATGCGGCCTCAGGATATACGGTTTCCAGTTTGCACATATTCCACTGTATTTCCTTGAGAGCTGTCAAGGTGTTAACTTGGGGGAAAATATACACTACCATTCAAAAGTTTGAGGTCACTTGGAAATGTCCTTGTTTTTGAAAGAAAAGCACATTTTTGTCCATTTTTAAAATAACATCAAATTGATCAGAAATGCAGTGTAGACATTGTTCATGTTGTAAATGACTTGTAGCTGGAAACGGCTGATTTTAAATTTTTTTTTTTATGGAATATCTACATAGGCGTACAGATGCCCATTATCAGCAACCATCACTCCTGTGTTCCAATGGCACTTGGTTAGTCATCATTTTAAAAGGCTAATTGATCATTAGAAAACCCTTTTGCAATTATGTTAGCGCAGCTGAAAACTGTTCTGATTTAAAGAAGCAATAAAACTGGCCTCCTTTTAGACTAGTTGAGTATCTGGGGCATCAGGATTTGTGGGTTCGATTACAGGCTTAAAATGGCCAGAAACAAAGACTTTTCTTTTGAAACTCGGCAGTCTATTCTTGTTCTGAGAAATGAAGGCTATCCCATGCGAGAAATTGCCAAGAAACTGAAGATCTTGTACAACACTGTGTACTACTCCTTTCACAGAACAGCGCAAACTGGCTCTAACCAGAATAGAAAGAGGAGTGGGAGGCCCCTGTGCACAACTGAGCAAGAGGCCAAGTACATTAGTGTCTAGTTTGAGAAACAGACGCCTCACAAGTCCTCAACTGGCAGCTTCATTAAATAGTACCCGCAGAACACCAGTCTCAACGTCAACAGTGAAGAGGCGACTCCGGGTTGCATCCTGGAGTCGCCTCTTCCCTGTTGACATTGAGACTGGTGTTTTGTGGATACTATTTAATGCCAACTTAGATTAGCTAACACAACGTGCCATTGGAACACAGGAGTGATGGTTGCTGATAATGGGCCTCTATACGCCTATTTAGATGTTCCATTAAAAATCAGCCGTTTCCAGCTGCAATAGTCATTTACAACATTAACAATGTCTACACTGTATTTCTGATCAATTTGATGTTATTTTAATGGATGACAAATGTGATTTTTCTTTAAAAACAAGGACATTTCTAAGTGACCCCAAACTTTTGAATGGTAGTGTACATGGCAGTGACAATGACTGAAGACAATTCTCTCTGGAGGTAATGTGGTTGGGATTTGATGGTGAAGTATTCCAGATCTGGAGAACAAAATAACTTGAGTTCCTGTATGTTACCACAATTACACCATGAGTTGTTAACCTCTCTTGGGTATGTGGGACGTGACCGTCCCACCTGCGGGACACACTATTCAACAGCCAGTGAAATAGCAGGGCGGCAAATTCAAAACAACCAAAATCTCATAATTCAAAATTCTCACACATACAAGTATTATACACCATTTTATAGATAAAACTCTCGTTAATCCAACCACATTGTCCGATTTCAAAAAAGCTTTACGGCGAAAGCAAAACATTAGATTATGTTAGGACACCACTTAAACAAGAAAAGCCACACAGCCATTTTCCAAGCAAGAAGGGGCGTCACAAAAGCCAGAAATACAGCTAAAATGAAGCACTAACCTTTGATCTTCATCAGATGGCACTCATAGGACTTCATGTTACACAATACATGTATGTTTTGCTCGATAAAGTTCATATTTATATCCAAAAACCCGTTTTACATTGGCCCGTAATGTTCAGAAATGTTTTTCCTTCAAAAACATCCGGTGAATGAGCACATCAATTTATAGAAATACTCATCATAAACGTTGATAAAATATTAAACTGTTATTCAAAGAATTATAGATAAACATCTCCTTAATACAACCGCTGTGACAGATTTCAAAAAAGCTTCACGGGGAAAGCACACTTTGCAATAATCTGAGTACGGCGCTCAGAAAACAACAATACAGATACCCGCCATTTTGGAGTCATCTAAAATCATAAATAGCATTATAAATATTCACTTACCTTTGATCTTCATCAGAATGCACTCCCAGGAATCCTAGGTCCACAATAAATGTTGTTTTGTTCGATAAAGTCCATAATTTATGTCCAAATACCTCCTTGTTGTTTGCGCGTTCAGTAAGCTACACCAAATGTAGGAAGCGCGCTGAAAATTTCACGACGAAAAGTAAAAAAAAAGTTATATTTACCTTCGTAGAAACATGTCAAACGATGTATAGCATCAATCTTTAGGGCCTATTTAACATAAAACTTCAATAATATTCCAACCGGACGATTCCAATGTCTTGAAAAATGTAATGGAACACAGCTACCTCTCACGTGAATGAACGCCAATGAACTCATGTCCTTTCCTGAGTCAACAACTTCCAGCTTCCTTTGTTGGCTCTCTGTTCACCATAGAAGCCTCAAACAACTTTCTAAAGACTGTTGACATCTAGTGGAAGCCTTAGGAAGTGCAAAATGAACCCTAAGTCACTGTGTTAGGCAATCACTTGAAAGAACTACAGCCTCAGATTTCCCACTTTCTGGTTGGATTTATCTCAGGTTTTTGCCTGACATATGAGTTCTGTTATACTCACAGACATCATTCAAACAGTTTTAGAAACTTCAGTGTTTTCTATCCAAATCTACTAATAATATGCATATCCTACATTGTGGGTCTGGGTAGCAGGCAGTTTACTACGGGCACACTTTTCATCCGGACATCAAAATACTGCCCTCTACCCTAGAGAAGTTAATCATTCAGGTCTGCACAGTGGACGGAGATCCCCGCTGGTTGAATAGACGGGGACAATATATCCCTAGAGAGTCATGTATGTTACAGTCCCCGATGTCTCTTTGGAAGGAGATCCTTGCCCTGAGCTCGTCTACTTTATTGTCCAGGGACTGAACATTGGGGAGTAATATACTAGGAAGCAGGGGATGGTTTGCACAACACCCGAGTCTGACTAGGGCCCCACTCCTTCTACCTCTTTAGTGCTGCTCCCGGGATGAATACAGCTGCCTCTGGAAGTTTAAACAAAAGATCCATGTCAGGGAAGTCAAATGTATTGGTAGTTAGTCTTGTCCCATCGCTGCAACTCCCGTACGGACTTGGGAGAGGCGAAGGTCGAGAGCCATGCATCCTCAGAAACATGACCACGCCAAGCCGCACTGCTTCTTGACACACTGCTCGTTTAACCCGGAAGCCAGCTACACCAATGTGTCGGATGAAACACTGTACAGCTTGCGACTGAAGTCAGCGTGCATGCGCCCTGCCTGCCACAAGGAGCCGCTAGAGGGCAATGTGACGAGGACAAACCCTCCCCTAACCCAGACGACGCTGGACCAATTATGCGCTGCCTCGTGGTTCTCCCGGTCGCGGCCGGCTGCGACAGAGCTTGGGATCGAACCCGGGTCTGTAGTGACGCTTCTAGCACTGCGATGCAGTGCCTTAGACTGCTACGCCACTCGGGAGCCCTGGAAGTCAAATTTCTGCTTGAATATCCAGAAGTTATTTACGGCTGTCGGTAATAATACAAGAAATGTTCTTAGCAAATAATGTAAGAAATAACACCAAAGAATACTGCAAAGTTGGCTAGCAGCTAGAAATAGGGTGATCATGTCTGTCGGCACCATCTTGTCTGTCAAATACATGAAAATAATTAATCAAATAATTTCCAATTACAACAGTCAATTACGTTGCTTGTCCTTTTAATCTGTGAAAATGTTTAAAGCTGGTTTCAATGCATGTTGTTTCTAAGACGTGTTCTCTCTCGTGAAGTACGGGATTCCTAAAGCTCTCTGGCCTGTCCCTCGCCCCCTCTCTCCCAGGGATCTGTCCTACATCAAGATTATGGACGTGGGCCGGAGGTACCTGGTGAACCAGGTCCAGGACCACATCCAGAGCCGGATCGTCTACTACCTCATGAACATCCACATCACACCACGCTGCATCTACTTGTGTCGCCATGGAGAGAGTGACCTCAATGTCAAGGGCTGCATTGGAGGAGACTCTGGACTCTCCCCCAGGGGCAAGGAGGTATGGCTAACTCTATCTCTAGACTTGATCTCTACCTTATATATTCTACTTTTTAATTTCTTTAATATTGAATAGGTTTACATATTTTAATTATTATAATTTTTTTCTCTTTTGTGTGGATTTTTTCCATGTGCAGTTTGCCAATTATCTGGGCCAGTTCATCCAGTCTCAAGAAATCAGTGATCTGAAGGTGTGGACCAGCCAGATGAAGAGGACCATCCAGACAGCTGAGGCAGTGTCTGTGCCGTACGAGCAGTGGAAGGCTCTCAACGAGATAGATGCGGTAAGAACTCACCTACTGCCTTCTCAATATTGCACAGTGCCACCTGTGTGACTGTGTGATATCAAATTAAAGTTTATTGGTTGCATACACAGTTGGGCAGATGTTATAGCGGGTGCAGCAAAATGCTTATGTTACTAGCTCCTAAAAGTAATCCAAATGCAATCTATTAGGGCTGGGAATTGCCATGGACCTCATAATCCGATATTACGATACCCAGGTGCCGATACGATATATATTGCACTTCTTATGATTCTACAGTGCCTTCAGAAAGTAAACTCAGCAAAAAGACCCTTTTTTAGGACCCTGTCTTTCAAAGATAATTCGTAAAAATCTACATAACTTCACAGATCTTCATTGTAAAGGGCTTAAACATGGTTTCCCATGCTTGTTCAATGAACCATAAAGAATTAATGAACATGCACCTGTGGAACGGTTGTTAAGATACTAACAGCTCACAGACGGTAGGCAATTAAGGCCACAGTTATGAAAACTTAGGTCACTAAAGAGACCTTTCTACTGACTCTGAAAAACACAAAAAGAAAGATGCCCAGGGTCCCTGCTCATCTGCGTGAACGTGCCTTAGGCATGCTGCAAGGAGGCATGAGGAATGCAGATGTGGCCAGGGCAATAAATTGCAATGTCCGTACTGTGAGACCCCTAAGACGGCGCTATAGGGAGACAGGACGGACAGCTGATCATCCTCGCAGTGGCAGACCACGTGTAACAACATCGGTACATCCGATCATCACACCTGCGGGACAGGTACAGAATGGCAACAACAGCTGCCCGAGTTACACCAGGAACGCACAATCCCTTCACCAGTGCTCAGACTGTCTGCAATAGGCTGAGAGAGGCTGGACTGAGGGCTTGTAGGCCTGTTGTAAGGCTGTTCCTCACCAGACATCACCGGCAACAACGTCGCCTATGGGCACAAACCCACCGTTGCTGGACCAGACAGAACTGGCAAAAAGTGCTCTTCACTGACGAGTCGCGGTTTTGTCTCACCAGGGGTGATGGTCGGATTTGCGTTTATCGTCGTAGGAATGAGCGTTACACTGAGGCATCCTGACATGACCCTTCAGCATGACAATGCCACCAGCCATACTGCTCGTTCTGTGCGTGATTTCCTGCAAGACAGGAATGTCAGTATTCTGCCATGGCCAGCCAAGAGCCCGGATCTCAATCCCATTGAGCACGCCTGGGACCTGTGGGATCGGAGGGTGAGGGCTAGGGCCATTCCCCCCCCAGAAATATCCGGGAACTTGGAGGTGCCTTGGTGGAAGAGAGGGGTAACATCTTATAGCAAGAACTGGCAAATCATTATTCAATTTCTGTTAGTCACATGTCTGTGGAACTTGTTCAGTTTATGTCTCAGTTGTTGAATCTTATGTTCATACAAATATTTACACATGTTAAGTTTGATGAAAATAAATGCAGTCGACAGTGAGAGGACGTTTCTTTTTTTTGAGTTTATTTGAGTTTATTTGTACCCCTTGACTTATTCCACATTTTGTGTTAGACTGAATTAAATTAAAAATGATTAAATGGATTCTCACCAATCTCCCTCTCCAACACACTTGACCCTCTCCAATTTGCCTATCGCCCTGACAGATCCAATTGCACTGCACACTGCCCTTACCCACCTGGACAAAAGGAATGCATATGTGAGGCTGCTGTTCGTTGACTATAGCTTGGCCTTCAATACCATAGTGCCCTATATGCTCATTACAAAGCTCACAGCCCTGGGTCTGAACTCCTCCCTATGTATCTTGGTCCTGGACTTCCTGACGGGCTGCCTCCAGATGGTGAAGGTAGGCAGCATTACCTACTCAACAACGCTGATCCTCAACATGGGGGACCCACAAGGATGCGTCCGCAGTCCCCTCCTGTATTCTCTGTATACCCACAACTGTGTGTCCTCACAGTTCCAACTCCATATTCAAGTTGGCTGACGACACGACAGTAGTAGGCCTGATTACCAACAACGGCGAGACAGCCTACAGGAAGGAGGTAGGCACTCTGATGGCGTGGTGCCAGGTAAAGAACCTCTCCTTCAACATTAGCAAAACAAAGGAGCTGATTGTGGTCTTCAGGAGGAACCAGGCTGGACACGCCCCCATCCTCATCAACGGGGCTGCCGTGGAGACGGTCAATAACCTAAAATTCCTCTGCGTACACATTTCAAAGAAGCTGAAATGGTCTAACCACACACACCATAGTGATGAAGGCACGGCAGCGACTCTTCAACCTCCAGGATGCTGAAGCAATTTGGCCTGTCCCCGAGGGCCCTCAGTGTTCTACAGGAGCACCATCAAGAGCATACTGTTGGGCTGCATCACAGCCTGGTACGGCAGCTTCACCGCAGCAGACCGCAAGGCTCTTCAGAGTGTGGGTGCGCACTGCCTGCCCTACAGGACACATACCAGACCAGATGTTGCAGGAAGGCCAAGAAGATCATCAGAAACCCCATCCACGCAAGCAATGCCCTGTCCTCTCTGCTTCAATCATTCAGACGTGGGCAGTGCAGGAGCATCATGGCAAAAACTAAACTGAGACTACCCTCAGACCATTAGGCTGCTGAATAGCCACCACAATGAGTCAGTTACCTGCTCCCCCCCTCTCATGGACATCCCCTCCAACCACACCCTCAACTTACCTGCTACTCCCACTATGGACATTCTTTATCCTGCTGCTTCCACCCTTCGACTCCCCCTATGGACATTCTTTCTCCCTTCTACTCCCATGGACATTCGTCCTCCTGCTACTCCCCCCCTCCCTTAGCAGTTGCTGATCATGGAAGTAAAAGTGACTCCCTATTTAAAAACAAGATGGAGAACAGGCTATGAAGGAAAAATACTGGAGTTTTGGTGCAGGTACAGCCGACTACCCCCATAGCTACAATCTATACCAGGGGTCTCTAACAGGTTGCGGAAGCTCGCCAAACAATTCTGAAAGTACATGCAATTTTCAAGTGTTCTACCGCAAACTGTCATAAACTAATCACACAAGTATCAGACACCGCAAGCTCCCAGCTACTATCTAATCATCACAACATTGACATTATCCCACCCCTGGTTAGACACTATTTGCTTAAACACACCATATCAGCCAATTAATTTCCAGCAATGTTGCCTGGTGCACGCGTTTCTTTGTCTACGCACTGTGTAGCCAGCCAGTTGATGCAGAAGATCTTGTGCGTTGACAGATACTCCCCAAAACCTTCTCAATTTAAATGTTAACTGCAAAGTATGCTTACCTGGCAGATGTATATCATTAGTATTTATTAGTTATTTGCAAATTTTTCCATGAAATGAGCAGCAGCAGTACAGAACCATCGCTAGACCGGCACATTAGACAGCACATGTGCAATTGAAGGGGAATTGGGCCTAAACAAATAAATTATGATTTTTTTTCTTTGTTTTTGTAGGTCTGGAAGACACAGTCTTCTATGATTTAAGCGTTGACATGGACTCAACATCCAATTCTGTTGTTTCTCTATGAACAATTGTAATTTTGAGAGTGAATACAATTTTTAAAAAGCGAATACCAAGAAAAGTAAAACTCAGAAAACCTAATTTGGGAAAATATAAAACAAATAACATTTGGGGAAGAAATCAGATTTTATAGGGCACTTCTTAGTTGTTTATTAACCATTATTTTACCAGGTATATTGACACAAAATATATAGTTCACTAAGGACTGGGGAGGAGAGTTGCAGGGGAGAGAAGAGAATATGCCTATTTGACATTTCAAATGAAATTAGTAGTTTGTGAAGTTTCATTTTTTTTTATCATACTAGATAAGGTTGGAAACCCTTAGTCTGTACGTATATATACACTGGATTAATTTACACAAGATCTACTAAGAATGATGTGCAAATGACATGCTTTGTAAACAGTAGGTGTCGACTAACAGTGAAATGCTTACTTATGGACTCTTCCCAACAATTATTTTGAAATAATGGCAAAAATAAAAACACGGGGATTAATACACAATGAGTAACGATAACTTGGCTGTCTACACGGGGTACCAGTACCGAGTTGATATGCAGTGGTATGAGATAATTGAGGTAGATATGTACATATAGGTAGGGATCAAGTGACTAGGCAACAGGATGGATAATACACAGTAGCAGCAGCATATGTGATGAGTTAAGAGTGCAGAAAGAGTCAATGCAGATAGTCCGGGTAGCAATTTGTTAACTATTTAACTAACTATTTAGCAGTCTTATGGCCTGGTAGAAGCTGTTCAGGGTCCGGACCGCATCGGCAGAAGATATACTAGTGAGGTTTGTCAAGAACCCAGTATATAAATAAATATGGAGCGTGCATAAACACTGTAACTAAAATGCAATATACAGATGTAGATTTGGAAAATTGTGCAAGTCTGTGATTTACTAAATATGTCGCGGTGTGTTTGAGTAACTGAAGTGGTGCATGTGTGTTTATCCTCAGGGTGTGTGTGAGGAGATGATGTATGAGGAGATCCAGCAGCACTACCCGCTGGAGTTTGCAATGAGGGACCAGGACAAATACCGCTACCGTTACCCAAAGGGAGAGGTGAGTGAGAAGAACATTCTCTAATGCCTCATTTGTTAAATCATCTTTATGTATTATGAAAGTGCTCTGCCAACCTGAATGCTGGTTTTATGTGTCAAGAAATATGTGTGAGAAATAGCTTCTGCTGAAGAGCTGTACAGTTCTTAACAATGTTTTTGACAAGCAAGCACTTGGATATGGTCGTTTCCATACTTTCATGGAATGTTTGGGACTGACAGAGTAAGGCATTTGTGAAAATTCTATAGCAATATATAGTTGGAAAGCAGCTGTGCGTTTGGACAATTAAGACACTGCAGTAAATAAAAACGTGTCATTCTTGTCCAGGACCGGAATCTACACAGACCGGTGCGCCATAGCCAATCAGAGCTACAGTAGGCCTATATGCAAATAAGCCATTTGCCACACTGGCCTGCAAAAATGTACTTTGAGCTGGACTGTGTTTACAGGCAGTAGCATCAGTGTGACTTTAGACCATTAGAAAGCATTTGCCAAAAGCCAAAATATACACCTGAATAGATTTCTGTAAATATTTAAGTACTGTACCACAGGCATCCATACATTTGGAAACTTTACAGTCCTATTGATCAAACAACCATGAACAGGTAGGCGCTCTCCCTCCCTAAGATCAACAACTAACGTTAGCCAGAGCGAGATGAGCTAAAATCTAACAAGGCAAAAGTAGATAAACCCTCAAACTTTTTCAGCTTGTAGTTGGCCGTCAAAATTGCACTGATTAACGATAGGGAATAGTAGCCTGCTCGCCCTTGTGCAGCTTGCCTGCCAATGCACGCTTGTCCCAACCCAAGTTTTGACAACCGAATGGAAACTGCCTGCCTGCCCATTTTAATCGATGCCAGATACATTAGATGAACAACTAAGAGATGTGCTTGCTACCTGGATAAGTCGTTCAGCATAGCTAGCTAGCAAAGCAATTCACATTTCTTGTTGGCTAAGTAAATGGCACCTGCATCTCTAGCTGTAGCCGCCGAAAAACGATATGAGAGGGAAAAAGTCGCCACTCATCCAATGACATGACATTCTCCCAGCAGCTAGCTAACGTTAGGCTGGGTTTTTAGCTTGCTAAATAAATAGCTACATACTGTGCATTTGGAAAGTATCCAGACCCCTTCACTTTTCCACATTTTGTAACGTTACAGCCTTATTCTAAAATGTATTTAAATAAAATAAAAATCCTCATCAATCTACACACAATACCCCATAATGACAAAGTGAGAACAGGCTTTTGGAACTTATACCAAAAAAAAGAAACGTTATTTACATAAGTATTCAGACCCTTTGCTATGAGACTCAAAATTGAGCTCAGGTGCATCCTGTTTCCATTGATCATCCTTGAGATGTTTCTACAACTTGATTGGAGTCCACCTGTGGTAAATTCAATTGATTGGAAATGATTTGGAAAGGCACACCTGTCTATGTAAGGTCCCACAGTTGACAGTGCATGTCAGAGCAAAAACCAAGCCATGAGGTCGAAGGAATTGTCCGTAGAGCTCCAGACCGGATTGTGTCGAGGCACAGATCTGAGGAAGGGTACCAAAAAATGTCTGCAGTATTGATGGTCCCCAAGAACACAATGACCTCCATCATTCTGAAATGGAAGAAGTTTGGAACCACCACTAAGACTCTTCCTAGAGCTGGCCGTCCGGCCAAACTGAGCAATCGGGGGAGAAGGGCCTTGGTCAAGGAGATGACCAAGAACCCGATGGTCACTCTGACAGCGCTCCAGAGTTCCTCTGTGGAGATGGGAGAACCTTCCAGAAGGACAACCATCTCTGTAGCACTCTACCAATCAGGCCTTTATGGTAGAGTGGCCAGACGGAAGCCACTCCTCAGTAAAAGGCACATGATAGCCCACTTGGAGTTTGCCAGAAGGTTCCTAAAGGACTCTGACCATGAGAAACAAGATTCTCTGATCTGATGAAACCAAGATGGAACTCTTTGGCCTGAATGCCAAGCATCACGTCTGGAGAAAACCACGCACCACTCATCACCTGGCCAATACCATCCCTATGGTGGAGCATGGTGGTGGCACCATCATACTGTGGGGATGTTTTTCAGCTGCAGGGACTGAGAGACTAGTCAGGATTGAGGGAAAGATGAATGGAGCAAAGTACAGAGAGCCTTGACGAAAACCTGCTCCAGAGCACTGAGATCCTCAGACTGCGGCGAAGGAACACTTTCCAACAGGACATTGACCATAAGCCCACAGCCAAGACAATGCAGGAGTGGCTTCGGGACAAGTCTCTGAATGTCCTTGAGTGGCCCAGCCAGAGACCAGACTTGAACCCGATTTTGAACATCTCTGGAGAGACCTAAAAATACCTGTGCAGCGTCGCTCCCCATCCAACCTGACAGAGCTTGAGAGGATCTGCAGAGAAGGAGAGAAACTCCCAAATACAGGTGTGCCAAGCTTGTAGCGTCATACCAAAGAAGACTCGAGGCTGTGATCGCTGGCAACGGTGCTTCAACAAAGTACTGAGTAAAGCGTCTGAATATTTATGTAAATGTAATATTTCAGTTTTAATTTTGTATTAATTTGCAAAAATGCTTTCTACATTGTTTTCCACTGTAGACCCCATTACTGAAGATAATTTCTCATCTTGTAGTATTTGTCAGGGCCCTGTTTTTTGGGGGTGGGTTTTACCCCCTGCTGTAAGTTTTTGTCACCCTTTTTGGCCGAGTGAGTGTCTTGGTTGGTCTGTCTGTATCTGACCGTTGACCTGTCCCCTCAGTCCTATGAAGACCTGGTGCAGCGTCTGGAGCCGGTCATCATGGAGCTGGAGAGACAGGAGAACATCCTGGTTGTCTGTCACCAGGCTATCATGCGCTGCCTGCTGGCATACTTCCTGGATAAAACCGCAGGTCAGTCTGGTTGTCTCCTGGATAAGACCGATGGAAGGTGTTGTTTATTCCCCTTTTTGTAGATCTCTTTTGTAATAGATTTCTTGGTAATGTTTGTGTGTTGTTTCTCAGAGGAACTGCCCTACTTGAAGTGCCCACTGCACACCGTGCTGAAGCTCACACCAGTGGCTTATGGTAAGACTGGCCTTCCACTGCTACGCAGTCCTGTCTGTACCTGCTTCAATGTGAAATAACAAATATTTCACATTTGGATTTAGTTGTTTATAATGCAAGAATGCACCTTTCTGTGCTCTGTGTTTTCAGGCTGTAAGGTGGAGTCCATCTACCTAAATGTGGACGCAGTGAACACTCACAGAGATAGACCAGAGGTTGGTATATCTACATACTCGCACACAGATACTGATTTGGTAAACATAAGGGGAAATCTGTGCTACGCTTGACATATGACTCTAAACTCTGTAACCAGTGCAGCAGTAGTGCTTTTCAACAGTCCTGGTTGCAATGGCTTCATAATCAGAGGCGTGTTTAATAGTAATGCTTAGAGTGGATTCTTTATTGTAAAGATGTCATGTGCACTGGTATCAGTACTAAAGATGATGATAGTGACTCATGTTGTGACCTTCATCCATTGTCCATCACCATTTCACATGCTCATCCTGAATAAACCAATTAGAGGATAGTGGGATGAAACGACATGATTCATGATGTTATATCATCAGGTGAAATCTGTGTGATTAGGAATCATGTTCATGACATTTCTTTATCATATACGTAGAGAAGCATTTAGGGAGTAACTATTCAAATTAACTTGAATAATTAAATTATTAAATTGGCTTATCACATCCTGGGCTCTGTTTTCAGCTGGTGCTAAGGAGGTGCTAGTGTCAAATGCACATTAGTTTGCAACTTAGGCATGTAAAAAATGGCAGAGTGCCATTTTCCAGTCCTAACGCCAGGTTTGTCAATTTACCTGTCGAACATCAGCTCGCTTGCACTGAGGTGGGAGGGGTGGCAATATTTGAGGTGTGTCCTTTAAAAAGCCCCGCAAAAGTTACAATATCATACAGCACTAATGGTAAGTTTTAAGACTCACAAAATGCAGGTCTTAACGGTAACGCTGTTGATAATGGCATGATTTTGAGAGCGGAAGTGCAGCCTTTCCAGCCATGATGCACAGTCCCGATGGAATGAAAGATGTGCTAGTGAACCTTGTATTTAGAAACCTTAACAAATTATTGATTTCCGCCCCTTTCATTTAATTGGATTCAAAAACAAGCATAGCCTACTCTCCCGTTAATCAAGGCTGGTTTAACAACATCGCATAGGTGGGCCTTTTTATCCTGGCCAAAAGTAGCTTTTGAATAAATGGTTTCTACTGGGAGTGCTTTTAAATATTGGAGGTTTAAGCCCTTGTGCATTTTAATTATTCACAATTCACAAATCTGCGTTTTGCTTGTTGAAGTAGGCTATCCATCCCCATTTTCAAAGAGCACCCCACATCCAATTTACCGAAGACTTGCTCTTCCAAAATATTCAGTCCTCATAATGCCATATCAACGACAGATTATTTAAAAAAAAATGATACATGGCTTGAATGCAATGGAAATTTTGTCTGCTATTTCTGGAGAAGTGCAAATATGATCTGTAAGGTGGTTCCATGATGTTTATAAAACATTACAGTTGTGAAGTATAACGGTGAGTGGACATTCCCCCGTTCTCTTTACATTGGATCTTTATCCAGCTCCCGTGAAAAGTTTGGATGTGTGTAAAACCCTCCATAGTCTTATTTGCCTGGTCTGTATTATATGCCCATGGGGAGCAATTATGGTGCCTGTAACTGTATTTAGACATTGCCTCTTTAAAACAAGTTATTTTGTTTTTATTAGAATTGTGGACTGCCATTTTAGGCCTTATCAATAGCCTAGTGAATTTATTGTTGCTTGTTGACTACGTTTGGCATGTCCAGACTGCAATTTACAGTAGACTATGCCCTTGTATTAGTGCGAATGCTGTTGCCTATGTTTCCATATTGAAGCAATGTGTTTTAGAACAATGTGGGCTGATATGTTCAACATATTTAGCGAACTAGGCTATAACGGACTAACATTCGAATTGGAGTTGCGATACATAAAAGACCATAAATACACAACTTGAAGCAAATGCATATTTAGCCATGGTTTATGTTCTGATTGGCCAGTGAAGGACCAAGTCTTGACACACTCAACTTGTTTATTCATCAAAACCCAGCCCTTTCACGCCACCACCAACTACTCTGCCTATAATTCCTGTTGTGAAAATGCCAAAAATATTTCTGACTCACCCAGAACCTATAACGCTACCACCAGCGCTAAGATTTACCATTGCGCTGGGTTTGTTAGAATAGAGCCCCCTGTCTTTCCCACCCATCCTCCCATTATAGCTATTTTGTTTCCCTGATGTTTGACCCCAACCTTTTGTTTCATTGCTGAACAGAACGTAAAGGTGTCGCGGATGGCTGAGGAGGCTTTGCTAACAGTACCAGCACATCAGTGAGATAGTATCCCTCATGCTCTCACTCCCTTCTTTCCACTCCTCCTTCTGGCCCAGCCCCATTAACTTGTCCTTCAATCAGACACTTAGACCTCAGTCACTCCATACCCTCTTTACTTCCTGACATCGGAAGTACTCTGATTTGTTTTGGAGTATTCAATAATAATTATAATTAACTGGAATCTAGTTCATTTGTAAATATCCCTACCATAAGGGTCTGGTGTCATTTTTTTGGGTTTATTGACCTGCTGCTTTTTTTCCTCTCCAAATTGACATAATGGTTTTGTAAATCAATGTTGAACTGCCAAATGTGAAGCGATTAACCCGAAGCACATTTCAAATATTTTCATTTTAGGATAACCTTTTTTTAAATTTAGTCTCATGGATGTATGTCACTTTTCTATTCGGGAAGCTCAGTATTTTATTATTATTTGTCAGTAGTGAGTCTGTGGATTTCAATGTGACTCACTGTCTTAATTAGTTTAAAAGTTGAATGTGTGTCTGTCGGTGTTCATAGCGTTGCACAAATGTCTACTTGATGAGGTAGTGTTTTGCACCTTTACTCTGAAACCTAAACTCTTGAGTGTTTCTTTAATGAGTTATTTTTAAAAATTCATTCAGTTTAGTGTATTTTTAATTTGATCAAGTTAGATTAAATGTTAATTTTATAATCATGTATGAAGACGGCCCAGAGGAACATATTTTTTATTAGAATGTGAAGGTCTCTGCTCCATATGGAATATGAGGAAGTAATTTACATATCACTGTTTACTGGCTATGTTAATAAAATCGACTTGACCAGCCCTGCTGTATTTTATGTATCGATACATTGACCCTCACGTTTTTGTTCTACAAATGTCTTCATAAACCTCTTATATTGTGCTATGCAAATGCGGGGCATTTGGTCCTCAACCTTTATTAATATGCAGAAGCTGTATTGGAAGTAATTTCCTCTGTAGAGTACAAATGCCTATTCATCAGACTCAATATCAACACCTGTTTGTAGAACACTGCTTGGCCTCTTCCTGACACCGTACCCGTCACCATAACAGTAACTTTCCTCGTCCACAAAGCCAACTGCAAACATGCCTTTTTCATACACACATTTACTTGTCCTAGACACTGGCTTGGAAGTGTGTACATAATCAGCTGACCAGGAACAATAATGTTCAGTTGTCTAAACTAATAACTATTTCTCTAAACCATTATCTCTGCCGCAAACATAAACAAACTTCACTGTGTATAGCACATGGTGTCTCTCACTGGAATGAAATGCCTTGTTCTAGGACTTCTATCCCTTGAAGCTATGGGGGATTTTGTTTTTAAGTTCGTAACCACAGAACATGTCCCTTATTTTGAAACGCCATGGACATGAGATTTGAGATTTGATTCGTCATTCTGGTGTGTCTTCAAAGGGATGTAAAACGTGTATGTTCCTCTTTCAGAACGTCAACGTTCATCGCACCACAGAAGATGCCTTGCAGACAGTCCCACCTCACCTCTGAAATGCAAGCCACTCGGATTGAAGTTTGGGCTCTCTCCTCTACCTCCTTGTTACTACGTGTCATTACTAAGTGTCATTACTTGTGTCTCTAGTGGTACAGAGTCAATGGACATTCTATCTGTGCAACTCACTCAATTGATGGTTCTTTGTTGGGCGATGTAATGTTTTCACAGCCTGGTCTCAAAGCAAAACATACAGTACCAGTCAAAAGTTTGGACTCACCAACTTATTTTTCTTTGATTGTACTATTTTATACATTGTAGAATAATAGTGAAGACATCACAACTATGAAATAACACATGGAATTATGTAGTAACCAAAAAAGTGTTAAACAAATCAAAATATATTTTAGATTCTTCAAAGTAGCCACCCTTTGCTTTGATGACAGCTCTGCACACTTGGCATTCTCTCAACCAGCTTCACCTGGAATGCTTTTCCAACAGTCTTGAAGGAGTTCCCACATATGCTGAGCACTTGTTGGTTGCTTTTCCTTCACTCTGCGTTCTAACCATCCCAAACCATCTCAATTTGGTTGAGGTCGGGTGATTGTGGAGGCCAGGTCATCTGATGCAGCACTCCATCACTCTCCTTAATCAAGTAGCCCTTACACAGCCTGGAGGTGTGTTGGGTCATTGTCCTGTTGAAAAACAAATGATAGTCCCACTAAGCCCAAACCAGATAGGATGGCGTATCGCTGCAGAATGCTGTGGTAGCCATGCTGGTTAGGTGTTCCTTGAATTCTAAATAAATCAGTGTCACCAGCAAAGCACCATCACACCACCACCTCCATGCTTCACGGTGGGAACCAAACATGCAGAGATAATCCGCTCACCTACTCTCCGTCACACAAAGACACGGGAGTTGGAACCAAAAATCTCAAATTTGGAAAATTGGGCCAATGGATAGATTTCCACTGTTGTGATGTCCATTGCTTGTGTTTCTTGCCCCAAGCAAGTATTTTCTTATTATTGGTGTCCTTTATTAGTGGTTTCTTTGCAGAAATTTGACCATGAAGGCCTGAGTCACACAGTCTCCTCTGAACAGTTGATGTTGAGATGTGTCTGTTACTTGAACTCTGAAGCATTTATTTAGGCTGCAATTTCTGAGGCTGGTAACTCTAATGAACTTATCCGCTGCAGCAGAGGTAACTCTGGGTATACCTTTCCTGTGGCGGTCCTCATGAGAGCCAGTTACATCATAGCGCTTGATGGTTTTTGCGACTGCACTTGAAGAAACTTTCAGAGTTATTGACATTTTCAGAATTGACTGACCATGTCATAAAGTAATGATGGACTGTCATTTCTCTTTGCTTATTTGAGCTGTTCTTGCTATAATATGGACTTGGTCTTTTACCAAATAGGGCTATCTTCTGTATACCACCCCTACCTTGTCACAACACAACTGATTGGCTCAAACGCATTAAGAAGGAAAGAAATTCCACAAATTAACTTTTAACAAGGCACACCTGTTAATTGAAATGCATTCCAGGTGACTACCTCATGAAGCTAGTTGAGCGAATGCCAAGAGTGTGGAAAGCTGTCATCAAGGCAAAGGGTGGCTACTTTGAAGAATCTCAAATATAACATATATTTTGATTTGTTTAACACTTTTTTGGTTACTACATGATTCCATATGTGTTATTTCATAGTTTTGATATCTTCACTATTATTCTACAATGTAGAAAATTGTAAAAATAAAGAAAAACCCTTGAATGAGTAGGCATGTCCACATTTTTGACTGGTACTGTATTTTACAAAAATCCATGCCACTCCATTAAGTATGATATGTTACTTTGTTAGGTTACATTACATTAGCCTGTAAATCTGGCACGCTCAAATTAGTATGCTAAGTTAGTTATATGTTTGGGATGACAGATTACTTAAAGCAAAAACAAAAGGAGGGTGGATGGGTAGGCGTATAACGCGAATGTCTAGCAACCCAACGGTTGTGTGTTCAAATCTCATCATGGACAATATTAGCATTTTAGCAACTACGGAAAAGTATTGACACCCCTTGACTTTTTCCAAAAGTTGTTGTATTACAGCCTGAATTTAAAATGGATTAAATTTGAAATGTATCACTGACCTACACACAATAACCCATAATATCAAAGTGGAATAATGTTTTTAGAAATGTCTTGAGTCAAGTATTCAACCTGTTTGTTAGGGCAAGACTAAATAAGTTCAGGAGTAAAGATTTACTTAACAAGTCACATAAATTGCATGGCCTCTGTGTGCAATAGTAGTGTTTAACATGACTACCTCATCTCTGTATCCCACACATACAATTATTTCTAAGGTCCCTCAGGCGAGCAGTGAATTTCAAACACAGATTCAACCACAAAGACCAGGGAGGTTTTCCAATGCCTCACAAAGGGGCACCTATTGGTACATTGGTAAAAAAAATTATAATAATTAAAGCGGACATTGAATATCCCTTTGAGCAAAGCAAAGTTATGAATTACACTTTGGATGGTTTATCAATACACCCAGTCACTTCAAAGATACAGGCATCCTACCGAACTCCGTTGCCGGAGAGGAAGAAAACCGCTCAGGGATTTCACCATGAGGCCAATGGTGACTTTAAAATAGTTAGTTTTTAATGGCTGTGATAGGGAAAAACTGAGGATGGATCAACGACATTGTAGTTACTCCACAATACTAACCTAAATGACAGCGTGAACAGAAGGAAGCCTGTAAAGAATAAAAATATACATGCATCCTGTTTGCAATAAGGCATTAAAGTAAAATTGCAAATAAATGAACTTCATGTCCTGAATACAAAGCGTCATGTTTGGGGGCAAATTCAACATCCATACATCACTGAGTACCACTCATTTTCAAGCATGGTGTTGGCTACATCATGTTATGAGTATCCTTGTCATCGGCAAGGACTAGGGAGTTGTTTTAGGATAAAAGAAACAAATACAGCTAAGCACGGGCAAAATCCTTAGAGAAAAATCTGGTTCAGTCTGCTTCCCAACAGAAAAATTCACCTTTCAGCAGGACAATAACCTAAAACACAAGGCCAAATATACACTGGAGTTGCTTACAAAGACGACATTGAATGTTCCTGAATGGCCTAGTTACAGTTCTGTCTTAAAGACAGAAGACTTAAAAATGTCAGTCTAGTAATGATCAACAACCAACTTGACAGAGCTTGAAGAATTAAAAAAATGATAATGTGCAAATATTGATTAATCCAGGTGTGCAAGGCTCTTGAGAGATTTACCCAGAAAAACACAGCTGTAATCTCACCAAATCTTATTCTAACATGTATTGACTCAGGGGTGTGAATACTAATGTAAATGAGAGATTTCTGTATTTCATTTTCAATAAATTTGCAAAAGTTTCTAAAAACATGTTTTTATTTTGTCATTATGGGGTTTTGTGTGAAGATGGGTGAGCGGAAAAAAACGATTTAATCAATTTAAATTCAGGTTGTAACACAACAAAATGTGGAATAAGTCAAGGGGTATGAATATTTTCTGAAGGCACTGTACTTTTTAAGCAACTTTGCAACTACTTAGCATGTTAGCTAACCCTTCCCCTAACCATAACCCTTTAATCTAACTCCTAACCTTAACCCCTAACCTAACGGAGCATATCATATACTAAAGCAGTCAAATGTAATATATTATACTAAAGCAGTGGAACGTAGCATATCATACTAAAGCAGTCTAACGTAGCATATCCTTCTAAAGCAGTCGAATGCAATATATCATACTAAACGATCAAGACGTAGGATACTATACGTCCTACAATTCATATTATATTGTACGATCGATATTACATTTGTAGGCCAATGTAATGTAACCTAACTTTAAGTAACATACACTACATTTGGACACCTACTCGTCGAACATCTCATTACAAAATCATTGGCATTGATATGGAATCCCCCCCCCCCCCTTTGCGGCTATAACAGCCTCCACTCTTCGCTTTGTGCACAGGGGCATTGTCATGCTGAAACAGCAAAGGGCCTTCCCCAAACAGTTGCCAGAAAGTTGGAAGCACAGAATTGTCTAAAATGTCATTGTATGCTGTAGCATTAAGATTTCCCTTCACTGGAACTAAGGGACCCAGACCTTTATTCCTCCTCCACCAAACTTTACAGATGACACTATGCATTCGAGCAGGTAGCGTTCTCCTGGCATCCGCCAAACCCAGATTTGTCCGCCGGACTGCCAGATGGTGAAGTGTAATTCATCACTCCAGAGAACGTGTTTCCACTGCTCCAGAGTCCAATTGTGGCAAGCTTTACAGCACTCCAGACGACGCTTGGCATTGCGCATGGTGATCTTAGGTTTGTGTGCAGCTGCTCGGCCATGGAAACCCATTTCATGAAGCTCCCAACGAACAGTTATTGTGCTGACGTTGCTTCCAGAGGCAGTTTGGAACTTGGTAGTGAGTGTTGCAACCGAGGACAGATGACTTTTACGCACTTTAGCACTCGGTGTTCCTGTTCTGTGAGCTTGTGTGGCCTACCACTTCGCAGCTAAGCTGTTGTTGCTCCTAGACGTTTCCACTTCACAATAATAGCACTTACAGTTGACCGGGCAGCTCTAGCATGGCAGACATTTTACAAACTGACTTGTTGGAAAGGTGGTATCACGTTGAAAGTCATTGAGCTCTTCAGTAAGGCTATTTTACTGTCAATGTTTGTCTATGGAGATTGGGTGGCTGTGTGCTCGATTATATACACCTGTCAGCAACGGGTGTGGCTGAAATAGCCGAATCCACTAATTTGAAGGGGTGTTCACATACTTTTGTATATATAGTGTATGGAGTGGCAAGGATTTTTGTAAAATATAACACGTTTTGCTCTGAGACCAGGTTGTTTTTCGGCCCCATCTCCCTCTGAGCACATCCTTGTCCTGTTTTGGTGTCTATGTTCAGAGCAAATGTGAACTGAAGGATCCAGAGCCTTTTGGCTTTTCTGTAAGCATCCTGAATTGGCCTGTAGAATTGTATCAGTTGTCCGTATTACTCCTCCGTAGGTATCTCAGTCAGTCTACAGCACATTCAGACCAATGGTTTAGAGGTCCAAACAGAAATGGGAATTAAATGAACAGTTCTGCTTGCATTCTAGGGTTTTGGGGTATGCTTTCAGGGAATTTCCTTTTGCTGCTCCATTCTCATGGTAGGAAGAGCCGTAAGTCCTTGTTAGTTGTTTGGTTTATGTGTGTTAAGGCTTTATATATAGCTTACAGTGTTGTCTTGTCTAGGAGAGAAATGGACAGCAACTTATTTTTGTAAAGTATGAAGCCCCTCAAAGTATTGATTTTGTGATTCACTTGTCCATTTTGAACCTCAGAAGTGTCACTATTGTTCTTCATGTCAATGTTTTATATTAAAAAGTATTTTGAGATGTGCAATTATACATATGTGATGGCTACACCATCAGCATATGCAAATATGTGGGCATATTCAATTGTTGGTGCTTATGTTGGCTGCTATTGAATCCAAATGTTTGATCATTTTTCCTGTGTTTTTCTAAATGTTTTTCCTGTGATTTTTCAAAATCTTCAATAAAGATGTGTTTTTATACAGCTGCCTTAGATTCATCGAACATAGTTCCTCTATTACAGATTACCTAACAGTTGGATTTTCTCAAAATCAGCCAAGCACATAACTGCATACACATTACCAAAAAGAACCAGTGTTGAATGAATGTGCTGGAACTCAGTGTTATGAAAATAATATTTGAAGATAATAATTGGTCATAATGAAATGTGTTTGCAGCTTAAGGCTTACGAACAGAGGGAAATCTTCAACAAAATAAATACTACAACCAGTCTGTTTTAGTTACATTTTAGTCATTTAGCAGAGACTCTTATTCAGAGCGACTTACAGGAGCAATTAGGGTTAAGTGTCTTGCTTAACGGCACATCAGATTTTTCACATAGTCGCTCAGGGATTCTAACCTTTCGGTTACTTGCCCAACGCTCAGCTACCTTCCCCCCAGCTCAGCACTAGAGGCCCAAACTCTAATCAGGAAACATGCAAGATCTGACTCGCTCATTTTAGAACCAGCAACACATTCACTTCTCCTTTCTCACACCTGAAATAATACAGTGAACCTTACTCTACACAAACTGAAGAGAAACAGCTGATCTTAGTAGAGACTTGAGTCCCAACCAACACAGCTAGTGCCACAGAAATAGAATTTGAAATTAAAGTGCCCCGAGTGTACAGAACATTATGAACACTAATATTGAGTTGCACCCCCTTTCGCCCTCAGAACGGCCTCAATTCATCAGGGCATGGACTCTACAAGGTGTCGTAAGCATTCCACATGGACGCATGCCCATGTTGGCTCCAATGCTTCCCACAGTTGTGTCAAGTTGGCTGGATGTCCTTTGGGTGGTGGACCATTCTTGATACACACAGGAAAAACCTAGAAGCATTGCAGTTCTTGACACTCAAACTGGTGCGACTGTCCCCTGCTACTACCATATCCTGTTCAAAGGCACACCCTCTGAATGGCACATATACACAATCCATGTCTCAATTGTCTCAAGATTTAAAAATCCTTCTTTAACCTGTCTCCTCCCCTTCATCTACACCGACTGAAGTGGATTTAACAAGTGACATCAATAAGGGATCATAGCCTTCACCTGGTCAGTCTGTCATGGAAAGAGCAGGTATTCCTAATGTTTTGTATACTCAGTGTACATATCTAATGGTATACACACACTCAACCTCAAGAATGAGGATGTGGCCAAACGAAGAGCATGGATGGGACACACGATCACCATTACTCAGAACTACAAACAAGCTCTCATGAGTTTTATTGGTGATCATTTCAAACATGGTTTATTTTAGGACAGTTCAATAAATCTGTGATGTCTTGTAATAAAATGTAAACATACATATTTTTTAAATGTATCTTCGTGATGATCGTTACATTTTGAGGTTACATTTTCTTTGTTGTTACAAAAAACAAGAGTACATAAAGACACAGAATGTATAAAAACAACACAGGCTGTTTCAGTTGCAACAACACATTCTCATTGTCCCAGTAATCATGAATAGCAACCTGGTTAATACTTTTAAGGACCTGCCTTGGCTTTGAGATTTGTTCTAATTAGAAAATAATTCATTATATACAGTCATCAATATTTATGAGTACAGGGAAATACTTGTGAGATGCAGTTGGGTGCCACACACACCCACCCACACTGGATTGGTCACTTTTCTATGGTATTCCTCGCTGATTGGTTGTTCACTTACAGTACGCTTCTCCACCCTCTTCCTGCTATCGGACCCTTGAGCCTGCCCTGTCTCACAGATCCATGGTGATGGCCAAGTCATGTGATCAGTGAGGGATGAGGGACACCAACTCAGAACTGCAACAAAAGGAAGGCATTGACAAGCATCATAATACTGTTCCATTAGTCCCACTGATTTGACCACATTTCTATAAAATGTAGATGGTTTTGCTTCTAACACATAGCAGTCTTACATTCTTGAGGAACTCCTCCGCTACGATACGGGCACGGGCATTGACAGACAGCTTCATCTCGCTGATCTCCTTGTCGATCTCCTCCATGAAGGTGATGACGAAGTCCACCAGCTTGTGCTTGTACATCTGCTCCGTGTGGAAGTTGGTGATGAGGAAACTGATGTCATAGCCCTACATGACAGGATGGAGAGATGGACGAAGAAGAGAAAAGGAATAAAAAAAAGATTAGCAAGTCCAACAACAGCAATTGAATAATTTCCTGTTTCTATTTCTGCCTCTGTTTTCTTTCCTGTTATGAATCTCACTGGTTCCTTCAACCCCAGTTTAAAAGATGAACGTCTAAGTTGATTTTCATTGATCACCTCAACCGGTTTCCTCCTGAGAATGAAGAAGTTCTCCGCTCTCATCATCATGAAGCGCATGAACTTGTGGCACAGGATCTTCTCAATCTCATCAGCCTGATGGAGCCAATTACAGTGCACTAATCAGCATTTGCATGAAACACTTTTTTTGTTTCCATATTGATTACAACCGATAGCTTTCAAATCTATATGAAAGGCTTGATTTCCTCAAACACACAACATCAAGATAATGGAAGGATAACATTGAAAGCAAAATGACAGGTCATATTCCCTGACCTGCTTCACAGCAATGCTGACTCGCACAGAGTTGATGGAGCCCTCGATCAGGACCTTCTCCTTGTCATTGCGGCTGATCACCACAGGCTGTAGTAGGAGTTCTTTACTACTCCTGTAATGAGGAAAGACAGTGTCACAAATAACACTAATGTCATCATGAGGACAAAGAAAGAAAGAAAGAAACTTTTTCACACACAACTCACCTGACCTCCACCTCTGGTTTGTTGTGGCGTTCCACTACCTGAGAGGAGAAGTTCTCCAGACAGAGGGCGGCCTGCAGTGTGGCACGCACAGCGTTCAAGTATGGGCGCAGGGTCGCTGTCTGAGGGAGGTAGTGCCACCATTAACTCACGGATAGAAAACATCACTATTACATTTCAATTATCACGACAATCATCCAGAAACTTTTTTTTTTTACTAAGGCTTTACATTTCCGTCTCAGACAGACTGCTGTCTGGACCTCTAGACAGACAGTACCATGGTCACAGGTTTTGCTACAATCATGTTACTACAAACATATTATGGTGTTGTGGTGTTGTCAGAGATTTCTAGTCTGTCTTGCTTTGATCGATACTTTTTTCATAGGGCGTCCTGTCAAACCACCAGATTAAGGTTCAACCTGGGAATTTAAAAGCAGAGAATATAATCGGTATTTCTGATTAAATTGAGATTCAACTCACTCACCATTTCTCTGTTGTAGTGGGTTTTAAAGGCGGAAGTTATTTTGCCACGCCTGCCAACAGCTCTTCCGCAAATCTCATATCACAGCGAATAGAGCGTTTTCATTGGATTTCGACTTGACCGTCGCCGCGGCCATCTTTTTTCTATCTAAAACGTCTTTGGACGCATCCATTTGTTGGCCTCACTTTTTAGGGGAGTTAAAGAAAATTATAATTTAGTGAATTTGCTCATTTAAAAAAATCATAACTATATGACAGACTATTGTAATAGTATACCTACAAATACACTTAAGTTAGCAACAAACAAAAACATTTAGATCCCTAATATTCGTTTGATTCCCGTTACCATAAATCCACATCCCCAAATACAATTTGGTATTTTTCGGGGATGCCATTCTACAATTTAGAGGGTCACTGACGTTCTGTATTCGTCACATGGGAATTGCTCAAAAAAAGTATTAACAATTGAGAATCATTCAACACTTAGAGAAATACTGTTCATTGTTTTCTGCCTCAATAATAGCTAGTACGTTAACGCACAAGACCCTCTTACTGATTATTCTTATCCCCTCTCTTCCACAGATGGTTCAATCAATAATGGATGCCGGTACAGAGGTAAATATTGGTGCGTAAATATTCAACATTTGGTCCATTTACATGGTGTATTTGCAATTAAGCCACTATTTTGTCAATTTATCAACTGTATTTGGGGTTCTGGTTGATATTATGAATGGTCACTTTTGTTTCGGAAGCAACACCGGTCGTTGAGCGCAGACACTACTGGTACTCTGTTAAAGCTAGCTAACGTTAGCTGGTTAGCTAAGCTAGCTAGCTAACGCGCTAATGTTCACGATATCTTCAATGGCAATCACCAACGTTGTTCCCCGGTATTGAAGTTAGTAGTAGTAGGCTAATGGAGTTCAGTGAGTAATGTGAGGAGCGTTTCTTTTTTTTGGGACAGATGGAGCGTTCTAGCTATCAACCCTGGTCCTGGGAGGACCCGCACAGGATGTGCAGATTTTAGTTCCAGCGCAGTACTAACTCCCCTGATTCAACCAGCCCGTTAATAGTTGAATGAAGTGGATTAGTACTGGGCTGGAACAAAAGCATGCATGGCCCAGGCGTGTGTGTGTGTGTGTTTTTTTTTTCTTCTTCACCTTGGTTTCATGATTATGTATGAGTCTGTAAATTTTTGTATGATCAAAGGTGCACTTTATCTCTGCCTCTCCACACAGACATAGCCCACTCAAACCATCAAGATGAGTGAGTTGAAGGACTGCCCGCCTCTAAAGTACTATGACTTTAAGCCAGTAGAGCATGTGAAGGTGTGCCCCCGCTACACTGCAGTGCTCGGGCGCTCAGAGGACGATGGCATCGGTATTGAAGAGCTGGACACACTGCAGCTGGAGCTGGAGACTCTCCTGTCCTCTGCCAGCCGTCGTCTCAGAGCTCTGGAGGAACAGAGACAGGTAAGAGTCAATGGGCACATATTTAATGTCACTGAGTAATTGAGTAGCTTTTGGGTCATTGGACTGCCCAATGATTCAGTTGCCTCTAGGGCTGGCACAATTACTGTATAACCCATGGTTATGTAACCAATGGTCATAAGGGACAGTTCTAAATTTACTGGGGTGAAGGGGTGTTTTTTACATTTTTATTGGACACTATGTTTTTTCCCCCTGGTTTATATTTGACATTTGCAAGTTTTATGAAAGTATTTTCTTCCATCCTAGCCACATTTCCTCATCAGCATGCATGCGCCTCCCCTATATCAAGGTGTTTTGGTACTTCCCTTATGCACTACACTTTTACACACGCTAACTATTACAATACCACAGGTCAATATTAGAGAACGACCGGTCAAGGAGGCTGATGGCCCATATTCAATATCATTACATTTGACAATTTTGATTACAATTTCCCAGGGGCGTATGATAATGCATACATTTTAAAATCAAACAAATTTGACTTTGGTAAAAACAATCTAACTACATAACAACATAACGGTAATGCTTTTTATTTGAATGGTAAATCTCTTGATAAACTGGGTAAATTAAGATGGCATAGGCCTACTCAGTTAGAGGTGTGACGATCTCATCGTAATCGTATCTGTTGTTTTATCACACTCGATACTTGTAATCTGAAAACCCGGAAGTGCTCTTTAAATGTTGGTAAAGTCTGTACATCAAGTGCGCATTACTGCGCTATCACTCAGAGCGCATCGTTATGTACCTTCACTCATTCATGCACATTGTTAAAAGGTAAATGACCCTGACAGATGAAAATGCAGATGATTTACTTAGTCTTATTCAATTATCAACGAATAATAAATAGCCTAATACATGGCTGGCTACTACTGCCTGCATATATTCCAGACACAGATTTAGATGAAGGTAGGCTAATTCGCTTGCCCCATATATTGTTTTACTTCAGAGAGGAACACAACTTTTCTCTCCCGACACTTACAGTTGCAATAAAAATGTTTGTGCCCTATGGAATTACATTGATTTTTGTTCATTGATTACTCATAAAATGTGGTCTCATCTTCATGTAAGTCACAATAATAGACAAACACAATCTGACTAAACTAATAACACACAAACCATTGTACGCTTAAAATTATTATTGAAGACATTGAGTAAATATCCACTTTGCAGGCTGGAAAAAGTAAGTGAACCCTTGAATTTAGTAACTTGTAGATCCTCCTTTAGCAGCAACAACCTCCACCAAACGTTTCCTGTAGCTGCTTATAAGACTTGCACAACGTTGAGGAGGAATTTTGATCCATTCCTCCCTACAAATCTGTTTCAGTTCATCAATATTTCTGGGTTGTCTTGATTGCATAGCCCTCTTCAGGTCATGCCACAGCATCTCAATTGGGTTAAGGTCAGGACTCTGACTTGGCCATTCCAAAACACAAATCTTCTTCCTTTTCAGCCATTCTTTAGTTGATTTACTTGTGTGCTTTGGGTCATTGTCTTGTTGCATCACACAAACCTCTCTTAAGCTTGAGGTCATGGACTGCTGCCCTGACATTCTCCTGTAAAATGTATTCATACACGTTTGAATTCATTGTTCCCTCAATGATTGCAAGGCGTCCAGGCCCTGAGGCAGCATAGCAGCCCCAAACCATGATGCTCCCTCTACCATGCTTCACAGTTGGGATGAGGTTTTGGTGTTGGTGTGCAGTGCCATTTTTCCTCCACACATAGCGTAATGTATTTTTCCCAAAAAGTTCAACTTTTGTCTCATCTGTTCACAGCACATTTTCCCAGAAGTGTTGTGGAACATCCAGGTGGTCTTGGGCAAACTTGAGACGTGCCGCAATGTTTTTTTTAGACAGCAGTGGTTTCCTTTGTGGTGTCCTTCCATGAACACCGTTGCGGTTCAATGTTTTTCTGATAGTGGACACATGAACAGACTTTCGTTGTTTCTAGAGTTTTCTGGAGGTCTTTTGCTGTTACCCTTGGGTTCTTTCTCACCTCTTTCAGGATTGCTCTTGGAGTGATCTCCGCAGGACGCCCACTCCTAGGAAGAGTAGCAACAGTCCTGAATCTTCTCCATTTGTAGACAATTTGTCTTACCGTGGATTGATGAACACCAAGGTCTTTAGCAATGCTTTTGTAACCTTTTCCAGATTGTGTATCTCTATAAGCCTTGGTTTCATGCATGTTAACATTAGAAGCCTCCTCCCTAAGTTTGTTTTATTCACTGCTTTAGCACACTCTGCCAACCCAGATGTCCTAGCCGTGTCTGAATCCTGGCTTAGTAAGGCCACCAAAAATCCTGAAACTATAACATTTTCCGACAAGATAGAA
The DNA here is from genome assembly GCF_965601325.2 of Salmo salar. NCBI lineage: Eukaryota > Metazoa > Chordata > Actinopteri > Salmoniformes > Salmonidae > Salmo > Salmo salar. The sequence continues at coordinate 81,831,650 of NC_138302.1, read as the reverse complement.
CTGCCAAAGGGGGCGGAGTTAGCCTGCAGAGTTCTGTCATACTATCCAGGTCTGTACCCAAACAATTCGAGCTTCAACATCTAAAAATCCACCTTTCCTGAAACAAGTCTCTCACCGTTGCCGCTTGTTATAGACCACCTTCTGCCCCGAGCTGTGCCCTGGACACCAAATGTGAATTGATTGCCCCCCACCTATCTTCAGAGTTCGTACTGTTAGGTGACCTAAACTGGGACATGCTAAACACCCCGGCCGTCCTACAATCTAAGCTAGATGCCCTCAATCTCACACAAATTATCAAGGAACCTACCAGGTACAACTCCAAATCCGTAAACATGGGCACCCTCATACATATCATCCTAACCACCTGCCCTCTATATACACCTCTGCTGTCTTCAACCAGGACCTCAGCAATCACTGCCTCATTGCGTCCGTAATGGGTCTGCGGTCAAACGACCACCCCTCATCACTGTCAAATGCTCCCTAAAACACTTCAGCGAGCAGGCCTTTCTAATCGACCTGGCCCAGGTATCCTAGAAGGATAGTTCCCTCATTCCATCAGTAGAGGATGCCAGGTTATTCTTTAAATGTGCTTTCCTCACCATCTTAAATATGCATGCCCCATTCAAAAAATGTAGAACCAGGAACAGATATAGCCCTTGGTTCACTCCAGACCTGACTGCCCTTGACCAGCACGAAAACATCCTGTGGCGTACTGCATTAGCATTGATTAGCCCCCGCTATATGCAACTTTTCAGGGAAGTTAGGAACCAATATACACAGGCAGTTAGGAAAGCAAAGGCTAGCTTTTTCAAACAGAAATTTGCATCCTGTAGTACAAACTCAATAAATTCTGGGACACTGTAAAGTCCATGGAGAATAAGAGCACCCAGCTGCCCACTGCACTGAGGCTAGGAAGCACTGTCACCACCGATAAATCCACGATAATTGAGAATTTCAATAAGCATTTTTCTACAGCTGGCCATGCTTTCTACCTGACTACCCCTACCCCGGTAAACAGCCCTGCACCCCCCACAGCAACTTGCCCAAGCCTTCCCCATTTCTCCTTCACCCAAATTCAGATAACTGATGTTCTGAAAGCGTTACAAAATCTGGACCCCTACAAATCAGCTGGGCTAGACAATCTGGACCCTCTCTTTCTAAAATTATCTGCCTCAATTGTTTGCAACCCCTATTACTAGCCTGTTCACCCTCTTTCAAGTCGTCTAAGATCCCCAAAGATTGTAAAGCTGCCGCGGTCATCCACCTCTTCAAAGGGGGTGACACTCTAGACCCAAACTGTTACAGACCTATATCTATGCTACCCTGCCTTTCTAAGGTCTTCGAAAGCCAAGTTAACAAACAGATCACCGACTATTTCGAATCCCACCGTACCTTCTCCGCTATGCAATCTGGTTTCTGAGCTGATCATGGGTGTACCTCAGCCACGCTCAAGGTCCTAAACGATATCATAACCGCCATCTGCCATCGGGGCAGCTCTAGCAGGGCAGAAATTTGATGAACTGACTTGTTGGAAAGGTGGCATCCTATGATGGTGCCACGTTGAAAGTAATTTAGCTCTTCAGTAAGGCCGTTCTACTGCCGATTTATTTTTTTTGTCTATGGAGATGGCATGGCTGTGGGCCTGATTTTATACACCTGTCAGCAACAGGTGTTGCTGAACCAGCCAAGTCCACTAATTTGAAGTGGTGTCCACATACTTTTGTATATAGTGTAAGTAAGCACAGGCAAAATTCTAGAGGAAAACCTGGTTCAGTCTGCTTCCTAACAGTCACTGGGAGGCAAATTCACCTTTCAGCTGGTCAATAACCTAAAACACAAGGCCAAATACACTTTGTGTACAAAACATTACGAACACCTGCTCTTTCCATGACTTAGACTGACCAGGTGAATCCAGGGGAAAGCTATGATCCCTTATTGATGTCATCTGTTCAATCCATTTCAGTCAGTGTAGATGAAGGGCAGGAGACAGATTTAAAGAATAATTTTTAAGCCTTGAGACAATTGAGACATGGATTGTGAATTGCCAAGACAAAAGATTTAAGTGCCTTTGAACGGGGTATGGTAGTAGGTGCCAGGCGCACCGTTTTGAGTGTGTCAAGATTTGCAACACTGCTGGGTTTTTCACGCTCAAAAGTTTTCCGTGTGTTACAAGAATGGTTCACCACCCGAATGGCATCCAGCTAACTTGACACAACTGTGGGAAGCATTGGAGTCAACATAGGCCAGTATCCCTGTGAAATGCTTTGGACACCTTGTAGAGTCCATTCCCCGATGAATTGAGGCTACTTTGAGGGCAAAAGGGGGTGCAAATCAATATTAGGAAGGTACTCCTAATGTTTTGTACATTGTTCCTGAGTGGCCTATTTACTGTCTTGACTTAAATCGTGTGTTGTAGCAAACAATGACTAAAATGGGTTGGCAACCTCTAACCCTGGTAATTTGACTTGTAAACTCATGAGTACACTCGCAATTGCTGCCTGGTATTGTGATGTAATAACTTCCATGTTAATGTACAGTGTTCATTCAAATGAAATGATATTAATTAATGTAGCTCACGCAATGGAATGTATTTTTTGTAATGGCAGTTGAGTTGAATCAACAAATCACAGCACATATTGATGGGTACACTTCTTGCTGTTGCTTCCTGCTTTTCTCCTATGGGTACACTCGCGATAGCATAATGGATGGACTGGCGGCTATCATTGACTTGAATGGGAAAGCTTGTTCTATTCATTCTATTTCTGTGGCAGCACATGCAGTCAGGGGTGGAGGAAAGGAGAAAATGTGCGTCTAAAAAATAAATCTATCTTATTTTGCCTCCTTGCTCTACCTGCTGTTGCTACACCTCCATCTAATGTTGAACAGGAAAGATATTTTGGTGCCATGGTGGTTCTGAAACTGCAAGTGGTCTGATACTTGCCTGATGTTACAAATCTTGCTGTGTCATCCTCTGAAAATGAAGTTTTGTTGGTGACTGGTCCCTATTTTCTCAGATCCTCACAGACTGGCAGGATAAGAAAGGGGACAAGCGCTTTCTGAAGCTGGGAAAGGATGCAGACCTTTCAGCTTCATCACGTCACAAACCTAAGAAGCAGAAACTTGATGGAAAGGGCAGTCACGGGCCTGGTCCTGGGCGACCCAAATCCAAAAATCTACAGCCCAAAGTCCAGGAGTACGAGTTAAGTGAGGATCCACAGGACATTCCCCGTAATCCTAAGAACGATGCCCCCAACAGGTCAGTAACAATCACATCTCACTCAAACAGTGTAGGGTGTCCGCATCTTTTGACCAATGAGTAACATAATATGTTAATAGTGCAGATAATCTTCTAAGAAAATGGTCCAAACCTCATGTGTCTGTCATAATCTGTTCAGATGTTATTTGAGTGTTTACCCTTGTAGGATGGCTAGAATTAGGGTGACTAAATCAATAGAGCCCAGAAAAAAAGTGGTCAGAAATCAGGAATGTTGCATCATGTCAGATATGCTGGATTCTGTGCAAGAATAAAGGCCACTGGCTACCTGACAGGCTCACTTTCCTGTTGAACTCGTCATCTTTCTTAAGATGGATATTGATTTTGAGACGTGACATGTCGTATTTTCATATTTTAGTATACGCTTTTCATACTAATTCGAAATGACTGATATTTTTCCCAAATTTCTCACAAAAACAAGTGTATCTCTGTGAAATGTCAACAGAGGACTGAGTGCAGGGCTGTTACGGTGATGTATTATCAGTGGTGTCAAAATACTTGAAAGTACTACTTAAGTAGTTTTTGGGGGTATCTGTACTAAACTATTTATATTTTTGACAACTTTTACTTCACTACATTCCTAAAGAAAATTCTATACTTTTTACTCCCTGACACCCAAAAGTATTTGTTACATTTTGAATGCTTAGCAGGACAGGAAAATGGTCCAATTCACACACTCAAGAGAACATCCCTGTTCATCCTACTGCCTCTTATCTGGTGGACTCACTAAACACAAATTCTTCATTTGTAAATGAGTGTGCTCCTAGCTATCCATAAATATAAAAACAAGAAAATTGTGCCGTCTGGTTTGCTTAATATAAGGAATGTTGAATGATTTATACTTGTACTTTTATATTTGATACTTAAGTATATTTAAAACCAAATACCTTTATACTTTTACTCAAGTAGTGTTTTACTGGGTGACTGTCACTTTTACTTGAGTCGTTTTCTATTAAGATATCTTTACTTTTACTCAAGACAATTGGGTCATTTTTTTCCACCACTGTGCATTACCACCAGACCAAGGTCACACCGGTACTTCTCCAAAACTGCTCTCTGATACCGCTGATGGTAATTTGTAGCCTACCAAACTTGCTAACTGCCAGTCGCTAATGGCCTGGTACTCACCGCTCTATTGTCCCTCTAATCACTCTGACATCAATGCACATGTCATCGAAAATCAAACACTTCATGAGAGCCCATGAGCTCATGTTGCGCAACATTTCTATAGGCTATGCAATTGCGTGAGAACAGTTTTGATGGACTCTATTAAAAAGAAGAGGATACCATCAGCTTTCTATAGGCTAGGCCTACTATATTTATTTCTCAACTTTCCTAATATTATGCACATTGCTTCACTTTACATCAGGAGTAGCCTACCTGTCTGGCATGAAAATGAACAGAGGGAAAAGCGTCCTCCATTCACTATTTATGTGCAAATGATAACTTTTTTTTCTGCCCCTGTTCTGACGGGTGCATGATAATGGTCCATTCTAAATCAGAACTAATTTCACGCATATATTATTATGTAAAGAAAATATTACATTGAGTGTAGTCTGATTGGTGACAGTAGTATCACTTGTGAATGATGCAGTGTGTGCAGCCTAAGGCAAGAAACAGCACATGCCTTTTTTTGGCGACTTTTTCAAATCATAGTCGCACACATCACACAGCCTAGCCCATAGGCCTATACGTTTTGATAAGATTTGTATCACAACTAAAGTGGCCAAATAACAAAAAATGTAACCTGTAGGTCTAAGACCCCTGGTACACAGTTGGAGACCACAACAGTATAGGCTACAGAGCCTAGTGAAATGTGTTCTTATACGTCCAGTCGCGTGTGAAAAGAGTTTTGACTAGCCACTATTTAAGAGGATCCTATCTTTCTCGTGCTGCTATATTTATTGCTCAATTCTTAAAATGAAGCACATTAATCCACTTTATAACCAGTGTAGCTTACCTGGCATACATATGTGGTGTGTGAGTTTCAAGTTTGGGATAGCACATTTTCACCATAAAAATGCACCTTTAGAATAAAACGTATTTCCTTGCATCATAGCATTTGCAAACTTATGTAAAATAGCTTACTATTCGTAATGTGATGAGTAGATTGGATAGTTATAATTTAGGCTTCTAATTTAACTCAATCACAGTTTTTTTATTTTTTTAACTGTTCAATGCAGCTGAGTGTAGAGTAGGTCTAGGCTATATTTTATATTAGATACATTTCTTTCTTTGCATGGGAAAAATGTGGCCTTTTATAAACACATTTCATGCAATTCTACTACACTTTAAATGACTAGAGAATTGTTTTATGTAGCACTGACCCAACAATGATAAATAGTGAATATGCACACTGCGCACTCACAGGGGATATTGCTGATGCTCTCTGTTGGTACCAGTATGATAGGCTATACTGTTGTTCGCTCAATTCAGTTGAGATTAGTCTTTTCATTGTCTTCTCTTTACAGCAATAAACATTTGCTTTCCAAACTATGTTTTCCCGCGATTGTATTTTAAAATATTGTGAAATGCCTGGCTTGGCTCTCTACTTTTCACAGACAGTCACAACTCAACAATAATCTGCCCAAATAGTGCACGCTGCCTTTCCTTACGACTGTAAGCAATGCGATTTTAAAACAATTCACAACATTTTACTTTAGGGAAAGCTTCCCCTAGCCTTATGGACGTGCCGCCTATGCTTGCGTATTAAAAACGTAATGCATGTAACATCCATTCGCTATTCAGGTGCTGGCTACAGATTACATGTTTTTTTTGTGGGCCATTCTAAATAAATACAAATATTCCACACATATATATTAGTAGGCTATATGTAAAGACCAGATTAAATTAAGAATAGTCTGATGGGTGAGAATATTAACAAGTGCTTGTCAAATTGTCAATGAGAGACTGATTAAGTGTGTGCAGCCTGCACAAGAAACAGAGCAGAGCTCATGCCTTTCATGCAACTTTTTCCAATCATTAGTCTCTTCATGCAGCCTTAGTTGTGATTTTTAATACATTCTAAGGTTGCATAAATAACTCTAAATTAAGCATATAAACTCAGATCAGATCTTCATTGTAAAGGGTTTAAACACTGTTTCCCATGCTTGTTCAATGAACCATAAACAATTAATGAACATGCACCTGTGGAATGGTCGTTAAGACACTAACAGCTTACAGACTGTAGGCAATTAAGGTCACAGTTATGAAAACTTAGGACACTAAAGATGCCTTTCTGCTGACTCTGAAAAACACCAAAAGAAAGATGCCCAGGGTCCCTGCTCTTCTGCGTGAACGTGCCTTAGGCATGCTGCAAGGAGGCATGAGGACTGCAGATGTGGCCAGGGCAATAAACAGGGAGACAGGACGGACAGCTGATTGTCCTCGCAGTGGCAGACCACGTGTAACATCTGCACAGGATTGGTACATCCGAACATCACACCTGCGGGACAGGTACAGGATGGCAACAACAACTGCTTGAGTTACACCAGGAACGCACAATCCCTCCATCAGTGCTCAGACTCGGGGCGGCAGGTAGCCTAGTGATTAGAGCGTTGGACTAGTGACTGAAAGGTTGCAAGATCAAATCCCCGAGCTGACAAGGTAAAAATCTGTTGTTCTGCCCCTGAACAAGGCAGTTAACCCACTATGCTGTCATTGAAATTAAGAATGTGTCCTTAACTGACTTGTCTAGTTAAATAAAGGTAAAATACGTTTTTAAAAAAAAATACAAGTGCTCAGACTGTCCGCAATAGGCTGAGAGAGGCTGGACTGAGGGCTTGTAGGCCTGTTGTAAGGCAGGTCTTCACGAGACATCACCGGCAACAACGTCGCTTATGGGCCCAAACCCACCGTCTCTGGACCAGACAGGACTGGCAAAAAGTGCTCTTCACTCACGAGTCATGGTTTTGTCTCGCCAGTGGTGATGGTCGGATTCAAGTTTATTGTCGAAGGACTGAGCGTTACACCGAGGCCTGTACTCTGGAGCGGGATCGATTTGGAGTTGGAGTGTCCGTCATGGTCTGGGGCGGTGTGTCACAGCATCATCAGACTGAACTTGTTTTCATTGCAGGCAATCTCAATGCTGTGTGTTACAGGGAAGACATCCTCCTCCCTCATGTGGTACCCTTCCTGCAGGCTCATCCTGACATGACCCTCCAGCATGACAATGCCACCACGCATAGAACGAGCAGTATGGCTGATTTCCTGCAAGACAGGAATGTCAGTGTTCTGCCATGGCCAGCGAAGAGCCCAGATCTCAATCCCATTGAGCACTTCTGGGACGTGTTGGATCGGAGGGTGAGGGCTAGGGCCATTCCCCCCAGAAATGTCCGGGAACGTGCAGGTGCCTTGGTGGAAGAGTGGGGTAACATCTCACAGCAAGAACTGGCAAATCTGGTGCAGTCCATGAGGAGGAGATGCACTGCAGTACTTAATGCAGCTGGTGGCCACACCAGATACTGACCGTTACTTTTGATTTTGACCCCCCACTTTGTTCAGGGACACATTAATCCATTTCTGTTAGTCACATGTCTGTGGAACTTGTTCAGTTTGTCTCAGTTGTTGAATCTTGCGATGTTCATACAAATATTTACACATGTTAAGTTTGATGAAAATAAACGCAGTTGACAGTGAGAGGACGTTTCTTTTTTTGCTGAGTTTACGAGGACCTGTTTCTTTGTTAACCGCTCACAGAATAGCCGCATGTGTGCACTCCCTATCTATTATATTCATCAATGTTCAATGTTATTCTTCATACTATAAAATAATGCCACTGAATTCTAAGCAAATCTTGTCTACTAAGTGAACTAGTGTAGCCCACAGCCATATGGCATAGCCAGATCAGGGCCTAACAAAAGGCCAACTCAGAATATGCTATTATGTTCTTCTGAAATAGGCTACATTTTCTTCATATGATGTTAGTTTAAACCTGTCTAAAATAAATCATGGATTTATTGTGATTGAATATGTGCTATATTAAATTGATTTATTATACCTTTTTTAATGTAATGTTCCAAAGTTCTGCATCAGTGGCTTGTAGGCTATGCGTGAAAGCCAGGAGATGCTAAACGTGTCTATTTTAATTAACGGTCAATTACTGTTAGACCTGCAACTATTTGCATGACAATCACCAACTGAGAAAATGTTATGACTGCCACAGCCCTAACTGAGCGCATACCAAGCTTTTATTTCAAAGCCTTTTACATTTAATTCAGCTCCGGTCATGCTAATTTTTCTTTTTGCGATCCACGGAAAGAACTTTGAAGATGACGACCACAAAATGTTAAATATTCAAGAAACCTGCACCGCTACAGTTGAAGTCGGAAGTTTACATACACTTAGGTTAGAGTCATTAGAACTCGTTTTTCAACCACCCCACAAATTTCCTATTAAAACTAGTTTTGGCAAGTCGGTTCGGACATCACCTTTGTGCATGACACAAGTAATTTTTCCAACAATTGTTTACAGACAGATTATTTCACTTATAATTCACTGTATCACAATTTCAGTGGGTCAGAAGTTTACATACACTAAGTTGACTGTGCCTTTTAAACAGCTTGAAAAATTCCAGAAAATTATGTCATGGCTTTAGAAGCTTCTGATAGGCTAATTGACATCATTTGAGTCAATTGGAGGTGTACCTGTGGATGTATTTCAAGGCCTACCTTCAAACTCAGTGCCTCTTTGCTTGACATCATGGGAAAATCAAAAGAAATCAATCAAGACATCAGAAATAAAATTGTAGACCTCCACAAATCTGGTCCATCCTTGGGAGCAATTTTCAAAAGCCTGAGGGTACCACGTTTATCTGTACAAACAATAGTATGCAAGTATAAACACCATGGGACCACGCAGCCGTCATACCGCTCAGGAAGGAGACGCGTTATGTCTCCTAGAGATTAATGTACTTTGGTGTGAAAAGTGCAAATCAATCCCAAAACAACAGCAAAGGACCTTGTGAAGATGCTGGAGGAAACAGGTAAAAAAGTTTCTATATCCATAGTAAAACGAGTCCTATATCGACCCAACCTGAAAGGCCACTCAGCAAGGAAGAAGCCACTGCTCCAAAACTGCCATTAAAAAAGCCAGACAATGGTTTGCAACTGCCCATGGGGACAAAGATCATACTTTTTGGAGAAATGTCCTCTAGGCTGATGAAACAAAAATGGAACTGTTTGGCCATAATGACCATCGTTATGTTTAGAGGAAAATGGGGGGAGGCTTGCAAGCCGAAAAACACCATCCCAACCGTGAAGCACGGGGTGGCAGCATCATGTTGTGGGGGTGCTTTGCTGCAGGAGGGACTGGTGCACTTCACAAAATAGATGGCATCATGAGGTAGGAAAATTGTGGATATATTGAAGCAACATCTCAAGACATCAGTCAGGAAGTTAAAGCTTGGTCGCAAATGGGTCTTCCAAATGGACAATGACCCCAAGCATACTTCCAAAGTTGTGGCAAAATGGCTTAAGGACAACAAAGTCAAGGTATTGTGGTGGCCATCACAAAGCCCTGACCTCAATCCTATAGAAAATGTGTAGGCTGAGCTGAAAAAGCATGTGCGAGCAAGGAGGCCTACAAACCTGACTCAGTTACACCAGCTCTGTTGGTAGGAATGGGCCAAAATTCACCCAACTTATTGTGGGAAGCTTGTGGAAAGCTACCTGAAACGTTTGACCCAAGTTAAACAATTTAAAGGCAATGCTGCCAAATACTAATTGAGTGTAGGTAAACTTCTGACCCACTGGGAATGTGATGAAAGAAATAAAAGCTGAAATAAATAATTCTCTCTACTATTATTCTGACATTTCACATTCTTAAAATAAAGTGGTGATCCTAACTGACCTAAGACAAGGAATGTTTACTAGGATTAAATGTCAGGAATTGTGAAAAACACTTCAAATGTTTTTGGCTAATGTGTATGTAAACTTCAACTGTATGTCAACAGAGCTTGGTGCTTATTATTGGATGTATTAGGTTACAATGTCTGACTTTTTGGATATAAGGTTAATGATATGTTAAAGACCCCACAGAACAATTCAGAACATCAATAATCATATTTGTCTTGGTAAAATATATTATATAACAAGTGAAATTTCACCACTAAAAGGCATTTTCACCCACTCTGGGCAGTGTAGGTGGACACCCTTAACAGTGCTCTAAGGTCACTTACAGACACAAGCTGGTTTGAGAATAGGATATGTGTTTGTTTTTCATTGTCCAAGGTGCAAGATTGTATAGTGTATCTGTGTATTATGTTTTCCAGATTTTGGGCATCAGTAGAGCCATACTGTGCTGACATCACAAATGAAGAAATCCGGGTTCTGGAAGAACTATTGAAGCCCCCGGATGATGAGGCTGAATACTACAAGGTACAATATTGAATGTCCAGAATCATACCCCTTTTGTGTTTTATGTCATATTATGCTCATTGCATTAGTAGCTGGCTTATCAGGTCCCAAGCACTACTAGCATATCTGATAGTAGGTATTCTGTGACACTTCAGATTAGTTGTGCTTTGGAATGGTGTGTTACTCACATCCTCTGTTACAGATTTCCCCAAGGAGAAAACATAGATTAATAGTATTGTATTGGTTATATTGTGAAGATTCCAGCATTGGGGAAACACTTCTCTCAGCGATGGGCTCAGGAGGATCTACTGGAGGAACAAAGGGAAGGAGCACGAGCCAACGACAAGAAGAAAAGCCTCATGGGACCACTATCTGAGCTCGACGCCAAAGGTGAGTGCACACCAGGGATGGGGATGATGACATATTGAATGGATGAGCCTTCATAAATGGGTATTGTGTCTTGTCTACATTCAGCAAAGACATTATCATGTGTATTTATCTGATATGAGGATGCTTTTATTCTCTCAGATGTGGATGCCCTGCTAAAGAAGTCAGAGTCCCAGCACGACCCCCCAGAGGATGGCTGTCCCTTCGGTCCTCTCACACAGAGGCTCCTTCAGGCTCTTGTTGAGGTCACATACAGTTGAAGTCAGAAGTTTACATACACCTTAGCCAAATACATTTAAACTCAGTTTTTCACAATTCCTGACATTTAATCCTAGTAAACATTCCCTGTCTTTGGTCCTAACTGACCAAATACAGGGAATGTTTACCACTTTAATTTAAGAATGTGAAATGTCAGAATAATAGTAGAGAGAATTATTTTTTTCAGCTTTTATTTCTTTCATCACATTCCCAGTGGGTCAGAAGTTTACATATACTCAATTAGTATTTGGTAGCATTGCCTTTAAATTGTTTAACTTGGGTCAAACGTTTCGGGTAGCCTTCTACAAGCTTCCCACAATAAGTTGGGTGAATTTTGGCCCATTCCTCCTGACAGAGCTGGTGTAACTGAGTCAGGTTTGTAGGCCTCCTTGCTCGCACACGCTTTTTCAGTTCTGCCCACACATTTTCTATAGGATTGAGGTCAGTGCTTTGTGATGGCCACTCTAATACCTTGACTTTGTTGTCCTTAAGCCATTTTGCCACATCTTTGAAAGTATGCTTGGGGTCATTGTTCATTTGGAAGACCCATTTGCGACCAAGCTTTAACTTCCTGACTGATGTCTTGAGATGTTGCTTCAATATATCCATATAGTTTTCCTACCTCATGATGCCATCTATTTTGTGAAGTGCACCAGTCCCATATGCAGCAAAGCACCCCCACAACATGATGCTGCCACCCCGTGCTTCACGGTTGGGATGGTGTTCTTCGGCTTGCAAGCCTCCCCCTTTTTCCTCCAAACATAACGATGGCCATTATGGTCAAACAGTTCTATTTTTGTTACATCAGACCAGGGGACATTCTCCAAAAAGTACGATCTTTGTCCCCATGTGCAGTTGCAAACCGTAGTCTGGCTTTTTTATGGCAGTTTTGGAGCAGTGGCTTCTTCCTTGCTCAGTGGCCTTTCAGGTTATGTCGATATAGGACTAGTTTTACTGTGGATATAGATAGTTTTGTACCTGTTTCCTCCAGCATCTTCACAAGGTCCTTTGCTGTTGTTCTGGGATTGATTTGCACTTTTCGCACCAAAGTACGTTCATCGCTAGGAGACAGAACGCGTCTCCTTCCTGAGCGGTATGACGGCTGCGTGGTCCCATGGTGTTTATACTTGCGTACTATTGTTTGTACAGATGAACGTGGTACCTTCAGTTGTTTGGAAATTGCTCCCAAGGATGAACCTGACTTGTGGAGGTCTACAATTTTTTTTCTGAGGTCTTGTCTGATTTCTTTGATTTTTCCATGATGTCAAGCAAAGAGGCACTGAGTTTGAAGGTAGGCCTTGAAATACATCCACAGGTACACCTCCAATTGACTCAAATGATGTCAATTTGCCTATCAGAAGCTTCTAAAGCCATGACATCATTTTCTGGAATTTTCCAAGCTGTTTAAAGGCACAGTCAACTTAGTGTATGTAAACTTCTGACCCACTGGAATTGTGATACAGTGAATTATAAGTGAACAATTGTAAACAACTGTTGGAAAAATTACTTGTGTCATGCACAAAGTAGATGTCCAAACCGACTTGCCGAAACTATAGTTTAACGAGAAATTTGTGGATTGGTTGAAAAATGAGTTTTAATGACTCCAACCTAAGTAGGTTAACTTCTGACTTCAACTGTATCTTAGGCTTTATTGTTGACTATGCATACAATTCTAAATGACTTTTGAAAACTTAACCCTGCAAATAACTAGTTGATTTGAATACTTTATAATTAAACTGTAGAATTTAAATTCTTTAATCTTGTTGTTTTTTTCGTGCAGGAGAATATCATATCACCCATGGAGGATTCTCCAGTCCCCGACATATCAGGGAAGGATGGTGGGAACGATGGGGCTGGGACATCACCACGCAACCAGGGCAAAGCTTTTAGGTAAAGGCCTATCCTCCATAAAGTAACATCACCCCCTCATAACCTTGTAGGATACATTCTATAGATACCCTGAAAGAAAATGCTGAATAGCAATAAAGCAGGGCTCGACATACAAGGATACCCGCTGGCCCGGGGAGGTTTTGGAACCCCCCTGGGCCAGTCAACCATTCACATCATTGGCCCGCTTGGGCCAGTGAAAGAAATATTGTAATAATGCTATTTTCAATCTAGGCTACATAATTAATTAAAAAACAGATGAATTCCTGAAAATGTTAGTTCGTTATGTAGATTATTTATCAAACACATGCCGCACACGGTGCAGCAGCTCACAAAATGAAGGGGGATACCTGAAGGCATACCTGAATGCCTTCAACTGAAATGTGTCTTCCGCATTTATCCCAACCCCTCTGAATCAGAAATGACAACGGTAGGGTAGCTAGGAAAGATGTTTCAACTTATGATCTCTACAAGTAAATTCTAAGGCAACAATGGGTATGCAAACCAGGTATTCAAAAAGTTTGGTCCGAAGTCTTGGTTAAATCTTTGCGATATGCAATTCAGTCATTGTGTGCTGTTTGAATAAATATTTCTAAAGACTTATTTTTTTTTTAAACGGCCTAATTAAATGTTGACTGCAAAGTAGGTCTACGTGATATCATGATGATTTGTATCCTTTGGGGGGGCATTTGTTTGGCAAACCCTGCCATCACATCATGTAGCCAGAGCTACAGTACAAAACACAGCTAGCCAAACACAATGGTCTCTTGCTAGGTGAGCAATTGATTTAAAGGTAAACTACACCCTTCAATTTTTATATATATATATATATATATATATATATATATATATATATATATATATATATATATATATATATATATATATATATATATATATATTTCCCAGACCTCAAAAATGGTCTCTTGATTTGGTTTAAGCGTTGTTATGGACTGGTACTCTATAAGAAAATGTGATTTTTGAGAGTGAAACTCAGAAACCTGGAAAAACAAAACCGTGAACTATATTTAGCTAAATACAAAACTGATTTTATAGGGCCCTACAACTCGCTAACAATAACACTATTTTTGAGATTGCACAAAGGTTTAATTTTCTCTCTCCAAACAATCAATGTAAATATGATATTGTCAAGTAATAATTATGTAAAATGTAATTATTTGTGTTTGGAGGGTAGGTCATTATAAGCTCTAGGCTACTTGCTCAGCCCGTAAATTAGAGATACAATTTAAATGATTTGCACATCATTCAGGCCAGTAGCTTTCAGTTTGCACTGGCCGATGTGCCACTGGCAAGTTTACCTGAATGTCAAGCCCTGAACAAAGGCTTTGTAGATTACACCGAAGTATTCCAATCACTGCTTACTTCTTCTGCAACTCTGCAGAAGTTCTGCAACTCACTAATCAGTTAACTACCGTAATTTCCGGACTATAAGCCGCTACTTTTTTCCCACGCTTTGAACCTCGCGGCTTAAACAATGACGCAGCTAATATATGGATTTTTCCCGCTTTAAAAAAGAAAAGAAAAAAACAAACATTCTGTGCTCAGTTTTTTGGCGGCATGAAGCTTTCATTAGACCAATGAAATTGCCAAATGGGTTAAGGTCAAAAACCTTTTTTGTTTACTGTTTAGATTAAATCGAGCGCGCTCAAACTTCCCATCATTCTGATTACGGTAGTCATTTTGTCACCCTCATCATGGCAAAGACACGGAGAAATGCATATGATGCAGCTTTCAAGTTGAAGGCGATTGATCTGGCTGTTGGAAAAGGAAATAGAGCTGCTGCACGGGAGCTTGGTCTGGAGCAATGACTTTCTTGGTAGGCTACTGTTTACTGCTAATTTTTAATTTTTTGTTACAAGCCGTGTTTCGTTAAAGCCTGTGTAAATTTGTTTCAATGTACCGGTAGGCACCTGCGGCTTATAGACATGTGCGGCTTATTTATGTTCAAAATAATATATTTTTTTAAATTCAGTGGGTGCGGCTTATATTCAGGTGCGCTCAATAGTCCGGAAATTACGGTAGTTATTTCTCTCCTCTTGACTTTCCCTCTTTCCTAGTGTTCCTCACACACGCTCCCTAGAAGCGCGGATCAAGGAGGAGCTGATGTCTCAGGGGCTTCTGGATTCTGAGGAGCGGCCCGGAGCAGGCGGAGATTCAGAGGATGAGGTGCTGGCTGAGCTACACAAGAGACAGGCTGAACTCAAAGCCCTGAGCGCCCACAACAGATCCCGCAAGCAGGAGCTACTCCGGTGAGAGCACAGGAGAAAAGGACAGTGGAGAAATGTAAAATATACATCAGAAATAAGGTTTATTAAGGTCGAAAAGGATTGTATGATGACTTAGTTCAAGACCTATAAGGAGGGATTTTCTGACATCGATGATAATAAGTTGCACTTATAGAAGGCCCAGTTGGTTCTCATTGTGTTCCACTTCATCCACCATCAATATGTAGAGCAAAGATTAAGGGAATTTTAACCTTTTTTTATTCATAACAAGCCTCAGCATTCATCCTTTACTCTAAACTTTCCATCCTCCTCACAGCCTGGCAAAGGAGGAGATGCGGAAGCAGGAGTTGCGGCAGAGGGTCCGGGTGTCGGATAATGAGGTCATGGAGGGCTTCCGCCGCATCATGGCTGCTAGGCAGAAAAAACGAATGCCGACAAAGAAGGAGAAAGATCAGGCATGGAAAGCACTGAAGGAGAGGGACAGCATCCTCAAGCTGCTGGATGGGTAGAGGGGCAATAGTTTAGGGTGGGAATGAGATGGGAAGGGGTAGTTTTCCAGTCTGACAATGAGTATGTACTGTTGTATGTGTCTGGTCATATGCTTCCATGCTCTAGTGGCCATAAGTGTTTGTGTTACTTTTATAAAACTCCCCAATGGAAATACAGTGGATACCTGCAATGATGCAGCATGATTGTCATAGTTGTTGACACTCAATGTTGAAAATGGAGGTATCCATGTTTTGTATTGATAATTACTGTGTTCTTGCATGGATGTGCTAACTAAACTTTCAGTGCATATTCACTATTGGAACATTGTCACCATAAGAGCTTATGATCATTTAATGTGCATTGCTGGCATTTTAGTTTTTTTTTACTAATAACTGATAGTTTCCCACTGGCATTTTCCAAGTTCTGTTGTCAATTTTGTTTAAATTTTTATTTGTAACGTTATATAGTAAATTTATTTTCTCTAGTATGGAAAAACAAACTATGACTGTTTTGAATAAATAAATATCAGAAAAAGGGTTGTGAGGGAGTGTTTGTAACGTGCCATTCAACTTTCCTACTAGCAACGTTACGTTCGGAAAAGTTTAACCGAAGATTTGAATAGCTAAACCAAGATAAACCACAGCCTGTCGTTATCAACGGCAACAAATGAGTCATAGTGGGCAGAACAAGCAAGGAGGTAGTAAAATCCTATTGGCCTGTTCTAACATCATCTGCATATTCCGTTAGGGAACGCCTACTCTGAAGTGAGCCTGTGCGATAACTAAATTAGCCTTTGCACTCCTAAACAACGCGATTTTGTACAACTTCAGCAAAGGGTGAAGTCAACGAAACTTTGTCCACTCTGTTCATAATACATTTGTAGTTTTGGGAACAGAACTATTGAGATGAAAGAAGTCAACGAAACTTTGTCCACTCTGTTCATAATACATTTGTAGTTTTGGGAACAGAACTATTGAGATGAAATGTTTCATCGTTGAGAAAATGTGCAGAATGTCGGCTGAAATCCATTTCCTTTTTACAAATAACTGGTTTTGTTGCACACTGGCATTTTCCAAGTTCTGTTGTCGATTTTGTTTTATTTTTAACGTTATATAGTTCATTTCTATTCTCTAGTATGGAAAAAGAAACAATGTTTGAATAAATAAATATTTAAAAAAGAGTTGTGTGCCATTCAACTTTCATAAGGCACGTGACGTTTGGAAACGTTTAACCAACGATTTGAAAAGCTAAACCAAGACAGACCAGTCTGTCGTTTCCAATGGGAACAAATGAGTCATAGTGAGCAGAACAAGCAAGGAGGTAGGCAGAGCCAAGCACGAGCTAGCAAGATCCTATTGGCCCGTTCTAGCGACATCTGCATAGTGCGCGTGTGCAATAACTTCTAAACAACGCGATTTTTTACAACTTTGGCAAATGGTAAAGTCTACACAACTTAGTCCACTCTGTTCATAACACACTTCTAGTTTTGGGAACAGAAAACTGTATTGAAAACTTGTATCCTTTTCCCTCTTGCTCTCATCCAACACTTCTCACTCTGCCCCTACTCGGATGGTATTGCGCCGTCCCAACCTTCGCTCTCTCTCTCCCGCTACTCTCTCCTCTTCCATCCTATCATCTCTTCCCTATGCTCAAACCTTCTCCAACCTATCTCCTGATTCTGCCTCCTCAACCCTCCTCTCCTCCCTTTCTGCATCCTTTGATTTTCTCTGTCCCCTATCCTCCAGGCCGGCTCGGTCCTCCCCTCCTGCTCCGTGGCTCGACGACTCACTACGAGCTCACAGAACAAGGCTCCGGGCAGCCGAGCGGAAATGGAGGAAAACTCGCCTCCCTGCGGACCTGGCATCCTTTCACTCACTCCTCTCTACATTCTCCTCTTCTGTCTCTGCTGCTAAAGCCACTTTCTACCACTCTAAATTCCAAGCATCTGCCTCTAACCCTAGGAAGCTCTTTGCTACCTTCTCCTCCCTCCTGAATCCTCCTCCCCCTCCCCCCCCCCCTCCTCCCTCTCTGCGGATGACTTCGTCAACCATTTTGAAAAGAAGGTTGACGATATCCGATCCTCGTTTGCTAAGTCAAACGACACCGCTGGTCCTGCTCACACTGCCCTACCCTGTGCTTTGACCTCTTTCTCCCCTCTCTCTCCAGATGAAATCTCGCGTCTTGTGACGGCCGGCCGCCCAACAACCTGCCCACTTGACCCTATCCCCTCCTCTCTTCTCCAGACCATTTCCGGAGACCTTCTCCCCTTCCTCACCTCGCTCATCAACTCATCCTTGACCGCTGGCTACGTCCCTTCCGTCTTCAAGAGAGCGAGAGTTGCACCCCTTCTGAAAAAACCTACACTCGATCCCTCCGATGTCAACAACTACAGACCAGTATCCCTTCTTTCTTTTCTCTCCAAAACTCTTGAACGTGCCGTCCTTGGCCAGCTCTCCTGCTATCTCTCTCAGAATGACCTTCTTGATCCTAATCAGTCAGGTTTCAAGACTGGGCATTCAACTGAGACTGCTCTTCTCTGTGTCACGGAGGCTCTCCGCACTGCTAAAGCTAACTCTCTCTCCTCTGCTCTCATCCTTCTAGACCTATCTGCTGCCTTTGATACTGTGAACCATCAGATCCTCCTCTCCACCCTCTCCGAGTTGGGCATCTCCGGCGCGGCCCACGCTTGGATTGCATCCTACCTGACAGGTCGCTCCTACCAGGTGGCGTGGCGAGAATCTGTCTCCGCACCATGCGCTCTCACCACTGGTGTCCCCCAGGGCTCTGTTCTAGGCCCTCTCCTATTCTCGCTATACACCAAGTCACTTGGCTCTGTCATATCCTCACATGGTCTCTCCTATCATTGCTATGCAGACGACACACAATTAATCTTCTCCTTTCCCCCTTCTGATAACCAGGCGGCGAATCGCATCTCTGCATGTCTGTCAGACATATCAGTGTGGATGACGGATCACCAGCTCAAGCTGAACCTCGGCAAGACGGAGCTGCTCTTCCTCCCGGGGAAGGACTGCCCCTTCCATGATCTCGCCATCACGGTTGACAACTCCCTTGTGTCCTCCTCCCAGAGTGCTAAGAACCTTGGCGTGATCCTGGACAACACCCTGTCGTTCTCCACTAACATCAAGGCGGTGACCCGATCCTGTAGGTTCATGCTCTACAACATTTGCAGAGTACGACCCTGCCTCACACAGGAAGCGGCGCAGGTCCTAATCCAGGCACTTGTCATCTCCCGTCTGGATTACTGCAACTCGCTGTTGGCTGGGCTCCCTGCCTGTGCCATTAAACCCCTACAACTCATCCAGAACGCCGCAGCCCGTCTGGTGTTCAACCTTCCCAAGTTCTCTCACGTCACCCCGCTCCTCCGCTCTCTCCACTGGCTTCCAGTTGAAGCTCGCATCCGCTACAAGACCATGGTGATTGCCTACGGAGCTGTGAAGGGAACGGCACCTCCATACCTTCAGGCTCTGATCAGGCCCTACACCCAAACAAGGGCACTGCGTTCATCCACCACTGGCCTGCTGGCCCCCCTACCTCTGAGGAAGCACAGTTCCCGCTCAGCCCAGTCAAAACTGTTCGCTGCTCTGGCACCCCAATGGTGGAACAAGCTCCCTCACGACGCCAGGACAGCGGAGTCAATCACCACCTTCCGGAGACACCTGAAACCCCACCTCTTTAAGGAATACCTAGGATAGGATAAAGTAATCCTTCTAACCCCCCCTTAAAAGATTTAGATGCACTATTGTAAAGTGGTTGTTCCACTGGATATCATAAGGTGAATGCACCATTTTGTAAGTCGCTCTGGATAAGAGCGTCTGCTAAATGACTTAAATGTAATGTAAATGTAATGTATTGAGAGCAAATGTTTCATCGATGAGAAAATGTGCAGAATGTTGACCGAAATCCATCTCCTCCCACTGCTGGACACATGGTGAGTGGAAACGCCAATTTGTTTAAAATGTATACATCTGGACACTTCTGATGACTTATCATGACGTCCAACGAGTTGACACTTGCAGGGCGAGGGAAGAGTTAATTCATTTTAAATGGACCGCTCTTGCGTGGAAATTTGTCAGTCGTTCATCGCACGGTTGTGTTTTCAGTCATCATGAAACAGTTGTGTGCGCTACAGTCAATTATGATTGCATTTCATATCTTGGCTAGAAGACAACGCATCCGCAGACATCGAATGTTAGCCATTCTACTATATCAGGTAAATTGAAAATTACAATGTATACGTGTGATGTCAGGGAAAGTTATATGCGCAAGTTAACGTTTCCCAAAAAGAATCAAACAAAACATAATTACTTTTATGATATGTGTTTGAGCCGCCATGTGCATTAGTAGCACACTTTCTAACTTATTCACATTCGTTTTTAATTCCATTTGTATGTTGACTTCTCCATATTAATGTTGGTTTTAAGTTATGGCGGACTTTTCTTAGCGGATGTACAATCATCACGAATTGAATTATTGGGCGTTTCAGGCCCGGGCTGCGTTTGAAATTCATAAAATACTTTTTTGTTGTTAAATAAATCAATCTATTTTATATTTGAGAGTCTTAAATATTTTTTATTAACAACAAATCAATACAGGAAGTACATGTGGGAACAAGTGTGTATATATAAATAATATACAAAGGACAATTGGGCTAGGGGGTACAATATCACATTAAACATGCACTTATAATTCTAACAGCTTTTTTGTTAGTAGAGTATTTAATTGTCTTAACATTTTGTTCAATTTCTTTTTGTAAGGTAAGAAAATGTGGTGTTTTGTTTGTAAATGTACATTTGTGAATATGAAATTTGGCCAAAAGAATAATGAAATTAATGACATAAAATTGTTTCAGCTTATTTCTATCGTAGGTAAAGAATCCAAGCAGTACATCTCTCCACAATAGTGTAAAATCTTCATAAATGTGTTCAATTATAAATCTACTGATGTCTTGCCATAGTTTTCTTATATGAATACAATGCCAAAAAAGATGCAACATCGTTTCTGGGTGATCATTACAAAAGGTACAATTTGAGTTTGTTTTCCTTAAACTTCTTCATATAGTGGATGGGAGGATAATATTAATGAAAAATTTTAAAGGAAACTTCCTTAATTTTGTTAACAAGTAGGAAACTTTGTTTCCAACAGATATTATCAATAAATCCGTTCCAATAAGGCATGGTATAGATACGAACCTTGTTTCAGCAGGATGTTGTATCGCTCTGTTAAATGGACCAAAAGAGAAACAAATCTTTCCTACTGATGAGTCAATGGAAGGTAGGTTCTGGTCTTAACATGTTCCTGAATAATAAAGCAACACATGAGGGAATGGCATCTAAAACAATTGCAAAATCTTTAGGTGTTACAGGGACCTTGTAAAGTGATATGAATTCCTTGTAAATGCAGAGGTTTTTTACTTATTTACAAGTTGGCTCACCAATAGGATATTATTTCGGAACCAATATTCTAAAAATAAGTATTTTTATACAATATACCTCGATTATTCCATATATAATATCTGTGTGGAGAAAAATTATGCTTATAAATTAAGGACCATGACAAGAACCTGCCGAAGAAAATCAGAAAGTTTCACTGGAACTTTGTCAATATTATAATTGCAAACCAACATGAAGTTAAGGCCACTAAAAGTAGAGAAGACATGATGAGGAATAAAATTCTACATAGAAGTGGGACTTTTTATTTATTTATTTAACCAGGTAGGCCAGTTGAGAACAAGTTCTCATTTACAACTGCGACCTGGCCAAGATAAAGCAATGCAGTGCGACAAAAAACAACACAGAGTTACACATGGGATAAACAAAAGTACAGTCAAAACACAATAGAAAAATCTATATACAGTGTCTGCAAATGGAGTAAGGAGGTAAGGCAGTAAATAGGCTAATAGTAGCGAAGTAATTACAATTTAGCAAATGAACACTGGAGTGACAGATGTGCAGATGATGATGTGCAAGTAGAAATACTGGTGTGCAAAAGAGCAAAAAAAGTAAATAAAAACAATATGGGGATGAGGTAGGTAGTTGGATGGGTTATTTACAGATGGGCTGTGTACTGCTGCAGCGCTCGGTAAGCTGCTCAGATAGCTGATGCTTAAAGTTAGTGAGGGAGATATGTCTCCAACTTCAACGATTTTTGAAATTTGTTCCAGTCATTGGCAGTAGAGAACTGGAAGGAAAGGCGGCCAAAGTAGGTGTTGGCTTTGGGGATGACCAGTGAGATATACCTTCTGGAGCGTGTGCTACGGGTGGGTGTTGTTATTGTGACCAGTGAGCTGAGATAAGGCGGAGCTTTACCTAGCAAAGACTTATAGATGACCTGGAGGCAGTAGGTTTGGCGACGAATATGTAGCGAGGGCCAGCCAACGAGAGCATACAGGTCGTGACTTCCCTGTGGCTCAGTTGGTAGAGCATGGTGTTTGCAACGCCAGCATGGTGTTTGCAACGCCAGGGTTGTGGGTTCGATTCCCACGGGGGGCCAGTACCAAAAAAATATTTAAAAAATGCATGAAATGAAAAGGCAATGTATGAAATGTATGTATTCACTACTGTAAGTCGCTCTGGATAAGAGCGTCTGCTAAAATGACTAAAAGGTAAATGTAGTATATGGGGCTTTGGTGACAAAACGGATGGCACTGTGATAAACTGCATCCAGTTTGCTGAGTAGAGTGTTGGAGGCTATTTTGTAAACGACATCGCCGAAGTTGAGGATCGGTAGGATAGTCAGTTTTTACATTTACATTTACGTCATTTAGCAGACGCTCTTATCCAGAGTTTTACGAGGGTATGTTTAGCAGCGTGAGTGAAGGAGGCTTTGTTGCAAAATAGGAAGCCGATTCTAGATTTAATTTTGGATTGGAGATGCTTAATGTGAGTCTGGAAGGAGAGTTTACAGTCTAGCCAGACACCGAGGCATTTGTAGTTGTCCACATATTCTAAGTCAGAACCGTCCAGAGTAGTGATGCTAGTCAGGTGGACGGGTGCGGGCAGCGATCGGTTGAAGAGCATGCATTTCGTTTTACTAGCGTTTAAGAGCAGTTGGAGGCCACGGAAGGAGTGTTGTATGGCATTGAAGCTGGTTTGGAGGTTTGTTAACACAGTGTTCAAAGAAGGGCCAGATGTATATAGAATGGTGTCGTCTGCGTAGAGGTGGATCAAGGAATCACCCGCAGCAAGAGCGATATCATTGATATATACAGAGAAAAGAGTTGGCCCGAGAATTGAACCCTGTGGTACCCCCATAGAGACTGCTAGAGGTCCAGACAACAGGCTCTCCGACTTGACACACTGAACTCTATCTGAGAATTAGTTGGTGAACCAGGCGAGGCAGTCATTTGAGAAACCAAGGCTGTTGAGTCTGCCGATAAGAATACGGTGATTGACAGAGTCGACAGCCTTGGCCAGGTCTATGAAGATGGCTGCACGGCTGTCTTTTATCGATGGCGGTTATGATATCGTTTAGGACCTTGAGCGTGGCTGAGGTTCACCCATGACCAGCTCGGAAACCGGGTTGCACAGCGGAGAAGGTACGGTGGGATTCGAAATGGTCAGTGATCTGTTTAACTTGGTTTTCAAAGACTTTAGAAAGGCAGGGCAGGATGGATATAGGTCTGTAACAGCTTGGGTCTAAAGTGTCTCCCCCTTTGAAGAGGGGGATAACCGCGGCAGCTTTCCAGTCTTTTGGAATCTCGGACGATACGAAAGAAAGGTTGAACAGACTAGTAATAGGGGTTGCAACAATGGCGGCGGATCATTTTAGAAAGAGAGGGTCCAGATTGTCTAGCCCAGCTGATTTGTACGGGTCCAGGTTTTGCAGCTCTTTCAGAACATCTGTTATCTGGATTTGGGTGAAGGAGAAGCTGGGGAGGCTTGGGCAAGTAGCTGCGGGGGGTGCGGAGCTGTTGGCCGGGGTTGGGTTAGCCAGGAGGAAAGCTTGGCCAGCCATAGAGAAATGCTTATTGAAATTCTCGATTATCGTGGATTTATCGGAGGTGACAGTGTTTCCTAGCCTGAATGCAGTGGGCAGCTGGGAGGAGGTGCTCTTATTCTCCATGGACTTTACAGTGTCCCAGACCTTTTTGGAGTTTGTGCTACAGGATGCACATTTCTGTTTGAAAAAGCTAGCCTTTGCTTTCCTAACTGACTGTGTATATTGATTCCTGACTTCCCTGAAAAGTTGCATATCGCGGGGACTATTCGATGATAATGCAGTACGCCACAGAATGTTTTTGTGCTGGTCGAGGGCAGTCCGGTCTGGAGTGAACCAAGGGCTATATGTTTTTAGTTCTAAAGTTTTTGAAAGGGGCATGCTTATTTAAGATGGCGAGGAAATTACTTTTAAAGAACAACCAGGCATCCTCTATTGACGGGATGAGGTCAATATCCTTCCAGGATACCCAGGCCAGGTTGATTAGAAAGGCTTGCTCGCAGAAGTGTTTTAGGGAGCGTTTGACAGTGATGAGGAGTGGTCGTTTGACCGCGGACCCATAACGGATGCAGGCAATGAGGCAGTGTTTGCTGAGATCCTGATTTGAAAACAGCAGAGGTGTATTTGGAGGGCAAGTTGGTCAGGATAATATCTGAGGGTGCCCATGTTTACTGATTAAGGGTTGTACCTGGTGGGTTCCTTGATAATTTGTGTGAGATTGAGGGCATCTAGCTTAGATTGTAGGACGGCCGGGGTGTTAAGCATATCCCAGTTTAGGTCACCTAACAGAACGAACTCTGAAGATAGATGGGGGGGCAATCAATTCACATATGGTGTCTAAGGCACAGCTGGGAGCTGAGGGGGGTCTATAACAGCCGGCAACAGTGAGAGACTTATTTCTTGGAGAGATTAATAAAAAAAAATGATGTTTGGGCATAGACCTGGAAAGTATGACAGAACTTTGCAGGCTATCTCTGCAGTAAATTGCAGCTCCTCCCCCTTTGGCAGTTCTGTCTTGACGGAAAATGTTGTAGTTAGGGATGGAAATCTCAGAATTTTTGGTGGCCTTCCTAAGCCAGGATTCAGACACAGCAAGGACATCAGGTTTGGCGGAGTGTGCTAAAGCAGTGAGTAAAACAAACTTAGGGAGGAGGCTTCTGATGTTAACATGCATGAAACCAAGGCTTTTTTGGAGGGGGAATTATTTTATCCAATTGATCTTAAAAGTATTATTTAAGGTAGTAAAGTCCAGAAACTTCAGCCCACCATACTCAAGTGTGTTCATTACAACAGTTTCCCTAATGTAATGGCTACGGTTTCTCCACAGAAGGTTGAAAAGCATCTCGTCTATCTCCTTGCTTATTTTACCGTCAAGATATAAAGATAGAGCGCCATATGTTAACCAAGGCTGAAGGTATCTCTAGGCTATTAGGACTCTTCCTTCTAAAGATAAGTCCCTTTGTAGCCATTGATTTAGCTTCATCTGGGTTTTTTTTAATTAGAGGGTTAAAATTTAGTAAGCCTCTAGACTTAAGATCCTTAGTAATGGTTATGCCTAAATATGTAAGTTCTTCTTTCACTGGAATACCATAATATGAAGGTATCACAATCTTTGACAGCCATGAGTTCACATTTATTAATGTTAAGATATAGACCAGACGCTTTGGAAAAGGATTGTATCACATTGATCGATATGGGAATTTGGTTAGTGTTTTTCAGAAAAAGTGTAGTATCGTCAGCTGGCTTATAATAATTTCTTTACCAGCTATGGAAATGCCTTGTACAGGACTATTATTTCAAGAATTTGTAAGAATTTGGGTGGTTTAATAAAAACCGATACAGAGAGATAGGACAACCTTGCCTATTTCCTCTCTTTAACTCAAATCTAGGGGAGGTGCCATATGTCAATTTGATAGAGCTGTTACCATTTGTATAGAGAGCCTTAATAGCCTTAAAGAAAAAATCCCCAAAGCCAAATTTCTCATGGGAGTTGAAGAGGAACTGATGCCCTACTGTGTCAAATGCTTTATAAAAATCTAAAAATAATATGAAGCTATCCTCGGTTATTAGGTCTGAGTAGTCAAGTATGTCTAATACTAGTCTGATATTGTTAGAAATATGTCTGTTCCTCATAAAGCCAGACTGTGTTTCATCAATGATTGCATCCAGGACTTCTTTCATTCTTTTTGAAAGTAGTAAGGCTAATATCTTATAGTCATTATTAAGAAGACAAATTGGACGCCAGTTATCGATGAGCAGCACTTCTTTTTTAGGCTTTAGGTATCAGTGTTATTAACCCCTGACTCATTGTAGGAGGGAGGCATTTTTTTTAATACTCTCTAAAAAGACCAAATAGGAAGGGTGTTCAGAAAATAATTTGTAAAATTCTGAAGTAATTTCATCAACACCTGGTGATTTAATGTTCTTTAGATGTTTGATAGACTCTATAATCTCTTCAAAATTGATGGGTTCATCACACTGGTTAGATTCGGTATCACTGATAGAGTGAACATTGTTCAGTGAGTCAAAAAACATATCTGTGGATTCCTGACAGTACGTAGAGCTATACAATTTCCTGTAAACATTGCTACAGTATTTAGCGATTTTAATTTTTGGTCATCTGTAATAACACCAATGTTTAACTTATGGATAGTGTTATTTGTAGAGTGAAATTTCTCAAGTCTAAAGGAATAGGATGAATTATGTTCTCCCTCCACAATCCACTTTTTCCTGATCTAATAAAGGCTCCTTCTGCTTTTAATCTCTATATATTATCCAGTTTATTTAGTCTCATATAT
This sequence comes from Salmo salar, assembly GCF_965601325.2. NCBI lineage: Eukaryota > Metazoa > Chordata > Actinopteri > Salmoniformes > Salmonidae > Salmo > Salmo salar. The sequence goes on along the minus strand of NC_138302.1, from coordinate 81,805,000 downwards.
ATTGTAACGACCCGGTATTGTGTTCTGTGTTTGTGGGTGTGTTATGGTTCTCATGGCTACTAGCAGGGGTTAAATATGTCAGGACAGAGGGAAAGGTTGGGGGGGTATGATGGGTAATCCCGCGGGATTTGGAAATGCATAAATAGGGATTACTGTCTCATCTTCTCTCTTTTTTCTGTTCGGGCCTTGATCTGTTCCTATGGGAGTAACCCTTAATTAGACTTGGTATAATTGTGTACGTTCGGCATTTAGCGGTGTGGGCTGTGGCCTGAACAATAGCCCAGTTTAGGAATAAACCTGTGTTCTGACCTGCACACCTAGAGTCCGTCTCTTTTTCCTTTATGACCCAGCCGGGTCATAAACTAATATATATATATATATATATATATATATTAGTTTATTTTGTAACTCAATCAGTTTCATTTTCTCCTCCCCGAGAGCTGGCACGGGACCTCTGAGAAAGGTAAGTTATCTTAATGATCACCTTTTGCTCCTCAGCTTTTCTGGTTTTAGCAAGATTACTACCATATTTTCTAAGGTATTTGGACACCTCAAATTTAGAGCTCCCAGTTCTTGCAATAAGATTTTTCTTCACAAACCCTTTCCCAAAAGTGTGAGAGCAGCTCTTTAACCTCAACTTAACTACACTGCTCAAAAAAATAAAGGGAACACTTAAACAACACAATGTAACTCCAAGTCAATCACACTTCTGTGAAATCAAACTGTCCACTTAGGAAGCAACACTGATTGACAATACATTTCACATGCTGTTGTGCAAATGGAATAGACAACAGGTGGAAATTATAGGCAATTAGCAAGACACCCCCAATAAAGGAGTGGTTCTGCAGGTGGGGACCACAGACCACTTCTCAGTTCCTATGCTTCCTGGCTGATGTTTTGGTCACTTTTGAATGCTGGCGGTGCTTTCACTCTAGTGGTAGCATGAGACGGAGTCTACAACCCACACAAGTGGCTCAGGTAGTGCAGCTCATCCAGGATGGCACATCAATGCGAGCTGTGGCAAGAAGGTTTGCTGTGTCTGTCAGCGTAGTGTCCAGAGCATGGAGGCGCTACCAGGAGACAGGCCAGTACATCAGGAGATGTGGAGGAGGCCGTAGGAGGGCAACAACCCAGCAGCAGGACCGCTACCTCCGCCTTTGTGCAAGGAGGAGCAGGAGAAGCACTGCCAGAGCCCTGCAAAATGACCTCCAGCAGGCCACAAATGTGCATGTGTCTGCTCAAATGGTCAGAAACAGACTCCATGAGGGTGGTATGAGGGCCCGACGTCCACAGGTGGGGGTTGTGCTTACAGCCCAACACCGTGCAGGACGTTTGGCATTTGCCAGAGAACACCAAGATTGGCAAATTCGCCACTGGCACCCTGTGCTCTTCACAGATGAAAGCAGGTTCACACTGAGCACGTGACAGACGTGACAGAGTCTGGAGACGCCGTGGAGAACGTTCTGCTGCCTGCAACATCCTCCAGCATGACCGGTTTGGCGGTGGGTCAGTCATGGTGTGGGGTGGCATTTCTTTGGGGGGCCGCACAGCCCTCCATGTGCTCGCCAGAGGTAGCCTGACTGCCATTAGGTACCGAGATGAGATCCTCAGACCCCTTGTGAGACCATATGCTGGTGCGGTTGGCCCTGGGTTCCTCCTAATGCAAGACAATGCTAGACCTCATGTGGCTGGAGTGTGTCAGCAGTTCCTGCAAGAGGAAGGCATTGATGCTATGGACTGGCCCGCCCGTTCCCCAGACCTGAATCCAATTGAGCACATCTGGGAAATCATGTCTCGCTCCATCCACCAACATCACGTTGCACCACAGACTGTCCAGGTGTTGGCGGATGCTTTAGTCCAGGTCTGGGAGGAGATCCCTCAGGAGGCCATCCGCCACCTCATCAGGAGCATGCCCAGGCGTTGTAGGGAGGTCATACAGGCACGTGGAGGCCACACACACTACTGAGTCTCATTTTGACTTGTTTTAAGGACATTACATCAAAGTTGGATCAGCCTGTAGTGTGGTTTTCCACTTTAATTTTGAGTGTGACTCCAAATCCAGACCTCCATGGGTTGATAAATTGGATTTCCATTGATTATTTTGTGTGATTTTGTCAGCACATTCAACTATGTAAAGAAAAAAGTATTTAAGAAGATTATTTATTTCATTCAGATCTAGGATGTGTTGTTTAAGTGTTTCCTTTATTTTTTTGAGCAGTATATATAATTATTTAATAACGAGCTATTTAGCTTCCAGAAGGATCCTCTACCAAGGTTAGTATCAGGGGTAAATATTTCGATATCAATGTAAATGGCCCTATGGTCTGTGAGGGGAGTAGTACAAATATGTGTAGTAACACACTCACTATCAATACATCAAGCCAAAAATCTATTCTGGATTGTCTGGAACCTGTTTTGTTACTCCAAGTGAACGAACTGTCGGCCAGAAACCTCTCTCTCCATATATCAGTAAGATCAAACTTTTCTATAAAAAGTATTAAACCCAAATTCTGACTGGTTGAAGAAGAAAAAAAGACACACCCTCGTCTTATATCCTTGGGGTAATCCCGTCACCATTTTGGACAACGATTAGTCAAACAAGGGAAATTCTCAACGTAAGCCACTTAGCCCTTCTTTTTGATCGAGTTTGCGAGTGTACAATTATTTTCACTTCAGGCCTGAAACGCCCCATAATTCAATTCGCGATAATTGTACATCCGCTAAGAAATGTCCGCCGAAACTTAAGATCTCAACGTCAATATGGATAAGTAAACATACAAGTAAACTAATGTAAAAATGTTCGAAATTGTCCTACTAATGGACATGACGGCACAAACACATCTCATAAAAGTAGTAATATTTGTGTTTGGTTTGCTTTTGGAATTCTTTTGAATTAAACATTTTCCTCCTTCAGAAGTTCCAGCTAGGCAGGCTAACGTTATTTAGCTAATTAATTTGCTAGCTATCATACAGTAGGCGTATATTAATAATTATATAGTTAATATAGACATGCAATTATAATTGACTGTAGCGCATATAAAGCACCCACAAGCTACCGGTGGCTGAAACGCAATCATCGCGGGATGAACAGTGACGGATTTCCGGGCAAGGGCGGTCCATTAAAAAAAATAATTCCTTCCGCCCTTGCCCTGCAAGTGTATAATCGTCAGATGTCATGAAACGTCATCAGAAGTGTCCACTTAATTTGAGGGCTGAGGGGATAGGGTGTCTCGTTTAAGTGTTTGGAATGCTGCCCTTGAGTCATCGTGGAAAATGTTACATTTGTCAGTACTATACACAATGTATGCATTTCATTACTGCATGTTGTTTCGTCAGACACTGGGCTGAGGATGTGTGTGGAGGACTGCATCACAAATACATGGGTAAGATTAATATTAGACTGCATTCATCCTGAAGGCGGAGGGCGCCTCTCAGTACAGAGACCGAGGTGGAAAGAATGTGATTCAGATACGTACCAGCCTTCCTACAACAAGAGTCCGCAGTCCTTGAGCCCAGCCTTGTCCCAAAGACATTTTGATAAGGTACGCAAAGTATAGGTGTTCAGCTGATCCTGGCTAGGGGGCTGGATGTTTCTTTGGGGGGGCTTCATTTGCACCCTGCCTGGAGAGAGATTTGTGTATTAACCAGACGGTCTGCATCCACCCCTTTTCCCTCAGAATGCCCCAGTGGATGAGTGTGTGCTGGCAGCAATGACCCAAGCAAGATGCAGTACAGCACCAACAACTGTGGCAGCGGGAGCCTGCTAGAGAAGTCCTACAAGGTGCAGAGTGAGTTGGATTCATCTTCACATGAAATCCACACTAACTCATCAACTGGGACAGCATGCATCCTCAAACTTGGTTCCCCGTGTATTACTGAATGTTTGTGTACCATTTCATTCAGGATCCGCTGCTCTTGGCTGACGGCTTTTATGAATGGAGGAGGCAGGAGAAAGACAAGCAGCCCTTCATCTATTTCCCCCAGACTCAAGGACCCGCTCACGTGAAAACAGAGGACCAGGATGAGGGGACACCCTATAAGGAGGATAAACAGACATGCATGTCTGAAGAAGGCTCTGTAGACCTGGAAGAGGTGAGCCTACCCACACATGCACCTTGCATCACTAAGAAAACTAACATTCAGAATAAGATGATTGAGTCTGATTACACTGAGATCTCCCATCTTCCCTTTTCTTCTCAAAAACACTTTAGCACTCTCCCACTGACTCCATCCTGACCCATTTTGTGATCCTTCTGTTTGTCTGCAGTAATGAAATCATGTAAACTTTGCCTTTTGACCGACTTTATGTATTTCTGTCGGAGGACAAAGGAGTCTGAGTCGAGATGATGGCTGTTGCTGACCATTGCAGGACTGTTTGACTCCCCATAGTGGAGATCCCTTCTAGACCTACACTGATCACTCTGGGTACATCCCCTATCTTCAAGGCATCCATGACCAGTATGGGTCTGTTTAAAACATTACTCTCTTCTTGAGTAAAGTATGTTCTTTTATGTATGAAAGTTTGTGTGCGAAGTAGAATCACCAATGATTTTGCTTGTGTTGCAGGATGCCAGCAATTCTCAAGAGGTCAGAAGATGGCTGTTTTTTGGTGAGGTGAAGTCATTGGATGCCCTAAAACTGCTTCAGTCCAAAAACAAACTGACTTTTCACCCTGTCTCTTCACTGGTCAACAACTCTCAAAACAATTCCCGAGTGCCTGCTGCCAGTGGATCCTCAGGCTAAGAAGGTACAACTACATGACTTCACTGAGCTACATACCCATATTTGAGATGTCTGTGTTCCAATCATTGAATAGCTCCTGATCATTGGTCTGGGACAACCTTTCTAAACACTTGACATATACTAGATGTAAAACCTTGAAGAGTAAAAATACTTAATGGGCTCCATACCATACTACACTTTCCTCCCTGCCTCCCCTCATCATACACACTTCCTTCCCCAGGAGCCCAAGCCCTCAGCTGGCAGTAAGATGATGGGCTGGCTGAAGAGCAGCACACCCTCCAAGAGGAAAGAGCCAGACACTGGGGAAGTCAAACAGGAGGGCCACACAGGAGAGACCAGGCAGGCCTGAGAAGCAGCCGAAGACTGCAGGGCCTCGCCAACAGTGGCTGCAGGGAGCCAGTAAGAAACCCAGGACCAACATTGACTGACTGAAGAATGTCTTGAGGTGGAAGAGCGCAAATGGTTTAATAATTTTTATGTCTGGTGTTGGTTGAAGATAATGTAATTAAACATTTGACAGATTGATGGTCCTGTGTTCTGTCAACTTTCACAAGTAACCAATTTTTATATAAGTAGTGGACTGAATACAAATACCAAGTGAGTGTCCCCATGCAAAATGACACATTTCAATGTATTCAAGAGTATACTATAGATTTTAGTAAACTGTCTTTCAACAGATGTGTGTATGAGAGCCATGATAGTAACCTGTGCTTTAACTACCTGTTCTACTAACACTAACACACACAGATTCTTTATTCAATAACCATTATTATTACCTGAAACCCAAAGACATTTTCAAACAATGTAGATTAAGTGCATTTATAATAGCATTAATCAAGTTAATGAAAACACATTTCCCCCATGTGTCCTCTGATGCAATTCAAATTCTAAACATAATATGCGAACAGACAAGATCTGATCAGTAAAAAATAAAAATTAAGCACTTAAATAATTTGCCAACCTGAGCTATCGGCAGAGCGAGAAACTGACAAGACATGTTTTTTTTGCCTTAAAGGTTTGTAATAGTTGACAGTGTAAAAAGACAGGTACTAGCTAATAATTGTAAAGAAATGTCTACTTTAAAAACCTATCTCCCTTGGTTTGATTCTCTACCCCGTGTCAGGTCTCAATGTTGACAAAATAATTTGCCGCTTGACTTTTCCCCTATTGATAAACGATGTGTAGGGCAGTTGGGGAGCAGAGTTAAAAATCCATATTGCCTCTTCTGCCTTGAGCTCAAAAATAAATGTGTTTATTGTGGCTCCACAATAAGGTGTCAAATAGGGTTTGAATAAGCCTACATGACAAGCCTACATGACAACAATGCCTTCAACACACTTGTATGTTGGATTTGCTAGTTTACATCCAATCCAATGAACATGTTTCTTCAGGCAGTACATTGGTATAACCCCCACACACCATTGATATAAATTACTCAATCTGTGATCCTTCACCACTGGAACTTTGGGAGTGAACTATATCTAACCCCCCTTATAAAATGTTATGGGGCTGGTGCCATGGAAACAATGGTGTTTGAGACAGGTTAAGGGGAAATAATAAGCAGATATGCTGTTAAATGCTCTAATATCCATCTGGGTGTTCTTCGGGGTTGGAGACTCACCTTGAGAGTAAATGTGTGATGTGTACACAGGGATGAGTACAGTGTGTGTAAAGTATACTTTACGAGCGGAACTCTGCTTGCATCTACGAAGGCTGATATTGGGCAGAGGAGAGCACACAGGGGCATGGGGGATAAAGGGTAGACAAGGCAAGACAGAGTAGCAGGGCCAACAGTTGTCCCCTGTAGGTCTCCTAGGTCCTCAGCAGCTGCAGGCCTCCGCTGATGGCTTGGCCCGTTCGTTCCTGTCCAGCTTTATCGGTTCAGGAAACTCATTGTACAACTCCACCTCTGTCTCCTAAAAGACGAGATGGTGTTAAGTACTTAAGTATTTTTGCTGAAGAAGTTTTGTGGGGTATCTATACATTACTATTTATATTTTACAACTTTTACTTTACTACATTCTTAAAGACATTTACTACATTCTTAAAGACAATGTACTTTTTACTCCATACATTTTCCCTGACACCCAAAAGTTCATTACATTTGGACAGGAAACTGGTCCAAATTCATGCACTTATCAAGAGAGCATCCCTATTGCCTCTGATCTGGTAGACTCACTAAACACATGCTTTCTTTGTAAATTATGTCAGTGTTGGGAGTGTGCCCCTGGGTATCTGTAAATAAAAAAAGACAATTTTGCCATCTGGTTTGCTTAATATAAGCAATTTGAAATGATTTACACTTTCTTTTGATACTTAAGTATTTTTTTGCAATTACATATTTAAAACCAAATACTTTTAGACTGACTCAAGTAGTACTGGGTGACTACTTTTACTTTTATTTTCTATGGAGATATCTTTACTTTTACTCAAGTATGACAATTGGGTACTTTTTCCACCATCACTGAGCTTTTTTGTGTGACTTCAACATACAGTGCCTTCGAAGTATTCTAACCGCTTGACTTTCACATTGATGTGTTTGTTACAAATTGGGATTGAAATGGAGTTGTCTTTTTTTTTTTAACAATCAACACAAAATACTCTAATGTCAAAGTGGAATATATACAGTACCAGTCAAAAGTTTGGACACCTACTCATTCAAGGGTTTTTCTTTATTTTCTACATTGTAGAATAATAGTGAAGACATCAAAACTATGAAATAACATATGGAATTATGTAGTAACCAAAAGTGTTAAACAAATCAATCTATTTTAGATTCTTCAAAGTTGCCACCCTTTGCCTTGATGACAGCTTTGCACACTCTTGGCAATAATTAAAAATAAATCAATACTATATCTTCATTAGATAAGTATTCAACCCCTTAGTCAATACATGTTAGAATCACCATTGGCAGTGATTACAGCATAAGTATCTTAAGAGCTTTATACACCTGGATATTTGCCCATTATTATTTTTTAAACTCTTAAAGCTGTCAAGTTGGTTGTGATCATTGCAAGACAGACATTTTCAAGTCTTGCCATAGACTTAAGCCAAAACTGTAACTAGGCCACTCTGGAACATTCAATGTCATCTTGGTAAGCAACTCGTAAATTTGGCCTAGAGTTTTAGGTTATTGTCCTGCTGAAAGGTGAATGTCTCCCAGTGTCTGTTAGAAACCAGGTTTTCCTCTAGGATATTGCCTGTGCTTAGCTCTAAAAACTCACTAGACCTTGCCGATGACTACCATATCCATAACATGACGCAGCCACCACAGTACTTACTCAGCGATGTGTTGTGTTTGATTTGCCCCAAACACAATGCATGTTTTGGAATATTTTTATTCTGTACAGACTTCCTTTTCACTCTCATTTAGGTCAGTATTGTGGAGTAACTACAATGTCGTTGATCCATTCTCAGTTTTCTCCCATCACAGCCATTAAACTATGTAAGTGTTTTAAAGCCACCATTGGCCTCATGGTGAAATCCCTGAGCGGTTTCCTTCCTCTCCGCCAATTGAGTTAGGAAGGACGCCTGTATCTTTAATGACTAGGTGTATTGATACACCATCCAAAGCATTATTAATAACTTCACTATGCTCAAAGGGATATTCAGCGTCTGCTTTTTACATTTTTTACCCATCAACTAATATGTGCCCTTCTTTGCGAGGCTTTGGAAAACCTCCCTGGTCTTTGTGGTTGAATCTGCACTTAAAATCACTACTCGACTGGGGGACCTTACAGATAATTGTATGTGTGGGGTATAGAGATGGGGTAATCATTAAAAAATCATGTTAACCACTATTATTGCACACAGAGTGAGTCCATGCAACTTATGACTTGTTAAGTACATTTCTCCTTCTCAAAGTATTTAGGCTTGCCATAAAGGGGTTGAATACTTACTGATTCAAGACCTTTCAGCTTTAACATTTCTGCAAACAAAACTTCACTTTGACATTGTTGGGTATTGTGTCTAGATCAGTGGCACAAAATCTCAAATTAATCAATTTTAAATTCTGGCTGTAACAACAACGTGGAAAAAGTCAAGGGGTGTGAAATCAAGACATCACTACTCTAAATACACAAAACACACATGGCATTCAGCAAAGCTCTCATCTGACCCCCCTACCTGTTTAAGAGCATTGCGTGCGATAGTCTGGAAAGCCTGTTCAACGTTGATGGCCTCCTTAGCGCTGGTCTCGAAGTAGGGGATGTTGTTCTTGCTCTGACACCACGCCTGTGCTCGTTTGGTCGTCACCTGACAGATGCAAAGGGCAGCTGTCATTCTCTGAAGGGAACACAAGCTACTGCCTGAGATGCTCTGGTCTCAAACGCTACATCTGGACCCACCTGTCTGTTCTCCAAGTCAATCTTGTTGCCTAGCACCACAAAGGGGAAGTTCTCGGGATCTCGGGGGCTGGCCTGTATAAGGAACTCGTCCCTCCAGCTGTCTAGCGTCTTAAAGGTGTTGGGGGCGGTCACGTCAAACACCAGCACACAGCAGTCTGCCCCGCGGTAGAACGCCACACCCAGAGACTGGAACCTCTCCTGCCCTGCAGTGTCCCAGATCTGTGACAGAGCACAGGGAGGCGATACATGTTCATGAACAACAATAGATTATAGGCCTACCCCCACTGGCCTCTACTTCAGCACAGCACTTGTGAAGTGATGAGTAAATTGATAGTATCCCTTCCCCAGTACCTGCATGGTGACAAGTCTGTCATCCACCATCACTTCTTTCGTTAGGAAATCAGCTCCTATTGTGGCTTTGTACTGGTTACTGAACTTCTTATTCACATACTGGTTCATCAGCGACGTCTTCCCAACTCTGACAAGAGAGATTCAGCAACAGTTATGACAGAGTGATTGGTAAACAAACATATTTTGTAAACTTTTAAGTTGAGAAGTGTAATTAGCCTAGCTGTGCAAGGTAGACAGGACACTGACCCAGAGTCTCCCAGGATGATGACTTTGAGTAGTACTTTCTTCCTAGATGTCATTGTGCCACAGCTGGGGAAAGAGTAGGGGCACTAAATTAGAATGGTGGACTAACCATGTACATTGTTATGGTAAACACCGTATAACAGCAACCTATAACACAGGTACATAGTCTATAAGCATGCTGCCTGTGTGTCTGCTATGAAACACCCCCCCCCGGGTTAAAAAGCGATGCAGTTTATGTTCTACGACAGCATGGCTCAGGCAATATTATCACAGGCTACTACTTACAACCACTACTAGTGCAGTGTAAATATTATAACACTTCCTTTGTGCAATTTACTACTTTGACCAGCTGCTAGCTCAACCTCACTCTAGACATTTGGTCCACAGCTAGTGGTCCAGTCATTGGGATTACAGACAATGAAATGCTCGGAGCAGGAATAGTTCTGGAAATGTAACCAAGTACAGTCTGCCTCACTGGACACTGTAACTACATAAACAACAGGACTAGTTGTTTTTTTAAACTCTGCCTGCCCCTCCAACAACATGTTCCTCTAATTTCACTTTCACAGGACACAGGTTTGGGAGAGGAATGTAGACTTAATGTCAACCAGAAACGTTTCAACATGTGAAGAAAGCTATGAGACTTGATCCACAGACAGAGTGGAATACAATATTCCTGTTGATGTGCGGGCCATCTTTGTGCAGAGTCCTTCCATAAAGACACATTGAATAAAGACCCCCCCTCCAATATAGTACACCTTGCTCTCACTGACCTACATTTTCTTAACAAAACAGCATAACCATATCTCCCCCAAATAAAACCTGACCATAATTATATCCTCCTGATTCCTGCTTACAAGCAACAATTAAAGCAGGAAGTACCATTGACTCGCTCAACACAGAAGTGGTCAGATGACGCGGATGCTACGCTACAGGACTGTTTTGCTAGCACAGTCTGGAATATGTTCCGGGATTCATCCAATGGCATTGAGGAGTACACCACCTCATGGGCCACTTCGGTCGCATGGATGTGGTTTGGGTATGAAAAGTCTGTCACGGACCAAAAAAACGTCCTCTGCAAATTTGCCGCAGGCCAGTCCCGACAACAGGCTCAAACACCACTAACCTATTTTACCACCTATGCAAGAATCATGCGAAACAGTACGGAGAGAGTATACGGATGAGACCCAAAAAAGTAAAAAAACATTTTTTAAGTACAGTCGAGTGCTCAAAACAAACCCCCAACTCAGACGTTGCAACAGCACACCATGTGGCAAAGAATCACGAAGATGGAAGGAGATAACAACTGCAGTTATGACTTACATTTGCAAAGACATGGCCCAAATTTACATGGTCGAGAAACGCGAGTTGTATATTTGTTGAGTATAATTCAAAATGTAATAAGAAATTGGCCTTTCCATTGTTCATTTTATAAACCATTTATTCATTGAATTTACAGAAAACATGCTATATTGTGATATGTATCGTTTTATGAAATGGCCTATATCAGGATATGAGATTTTGGCCATATCACCCAGCCCTAGTCCAAACACACCAAGACAGTTGTGAAGAGGGTACAACAACACCTTTTCCCCCTCAGGACACTGAAAAGATGTGGCATTGGTCCCCAGATCCTCAAAAACCTCTACAGCTGCACCATCGAGAGCATCCTGACCGGTTGCATCACCACCTGGTATGGCAACTGCTCGGCATCTGACCATAAGGTGCTACAGAGGGTAGTGCGTACGGCCCAGTACATCACTGGGGCCAAGCTTCCTGACATCCAGGACCTATATAATAGGCAGTGTCAGAGGAAAGCTCTTCTCTCTGCTCTTCCTCCCGGGGAAGGACTGCCCGTTCCATGATCTCGCCATCACGGTTGACAACTCCCTTGTGTCCTCCTCCCAGAGTGCTAAGAACCTTGGCGTGATCCTGGACAACACCCTGTCGTTCTCCATTAACATCAAGGCGGTGACCCGATCCTGTAGGTTCATGCTCTACAACATTCGCAGAGTACGACCCTGCCTCACACAGGAAGCGGCGCAGGTCCTAATCCAGGCACTTGTCATCTCCCGTCTGGATTACTGCAACTCGCTGTTGGCTGGGCTCCCTGCCTGTGCCATTAAACCCCTACAACTCATCCAGAACGCCGCAGCCCGTCTGGTGTTCAACCTTCCCAAGTTCTCTCACGTCACCCGCTCCTCCGCTCTCTCCACTGGCTTCCAGTTGAAGCTCGCATCCGCTACAAGACCATGGTGATTGCCTACGGAGCTGTGAAGGGAACGGCACCTCCATACCTTCAGGCTCTGATCAGGCCCTACACCCAAACAAGGGCACTGCGTTCATCCACCTCTGGCCTGCTGGCCCCCCTACCTCTGAGGAAGCACAGTTCCCGCTCAGCCCAGTCAAAACTGTTCGCTGCTCAGGCACCCCAATGGTGGAACAAGCTCCCTCACGACGCCAGGACAGCGGAGTCAATCACCACCTTCCGGAGACACCTGAAACCCCACCTCTTTAAGGAATACCTAGGATAGGATAAAGTAATCCTTCTAACCCCCCCCCCCCCCCCCCCTTAAAAGATTTAGATGCACTATTGTAAAGTGGTTGTTCCACTGGATATCATAAGGTGAATGCACCAATTTGTAAGTCGCTCTGGATAAGAGCATCTGCTAAATGACTTAAATGTAAATGTAATGAAAGGCCCAAAAAATTGTCAAAGACTCCAGTCACCCAAGTCATAGACTGTTCTCTCTGCTACCACATGGCAAGCGGTACTGGAGCACCAAGTCTAGGACCAAAAGGCTCCTTAACAGCTTCTACCCCCAAGACATAAGACTGCTGAACGATTAATCAAATGGCCACCCTATTAACATTGACCCCCCCCCCCCCCCTTTGTTTTTACACTGCTGCTACTCGGTGTTTATTACCTATGCATAGTCACTTTACAAGTTACCTCAACTAACCTGTACCCCCGCACATTGACTCGGTACCGGTACCCCCTGTATATAGCCTTGTTATTGTTATATAATTTTCTTGTGTTACTTTATGATTTATTTACTTTTTTTCCACTTTAGTTTATTTTGTAAATATTTTCTTAACTATATTTCTTGAACTGCACTGTTGGATAAGGGCTTGTAGGTAAGCATTTCACAGTAAGGTCTACACCTGTTAATTTGTCACATGCGCCGAATACAAATTTGATCACAGGACCGTGCATTCAGGAACCCTGACCTGGGATGTAGACCAACATAAGTGATCAATTGGACCACTCTTGATTGTGAGGGTGGAAGATGCATGCATGGTGCCAAAATAGGCCTAACCTCAGTCTGAACAATTAAATGAAGCACTATAAACTTTTTTAATTTCTAACAATATGGCAATTCTGACTGTGGCCTTGCTGACTCCATATTTAATCTCTAACCCATGACATTCATGAGAGTCAGGTGGGTCACATCGGTTTCTCATGTAGAAAGCGACGCCACAGATTATCCATTATATTGACCAGCTACACTATTGGCCAGTAACAATGAAAATAAATGTCTTTAACAATGGAAGACAGTCGGGAGGAGGCCAGATCAGGTGAGACCATTCTAGCCAATGAGAGAGCAGACACGCGTGTGAACAACAGTTACCAAATCCACAAAGTCAAAATGATCTATCATAATAACTTGTGAAAATGAAAAATTTGCTTTTTGGTTTAATTTAAGGTAAGGGTTAGGCATATAGTTAGCAGTGTGGTTAGGGTTAGGTGGAAAATCACATTTTAAGAATATAAATTGTAGAAATAGGCGGGGTTTATGACTGTGGTTGTGGTAACTAGGGACGACCCGCTATAACTTTTTTTCTCTCAAAATTGCCGGGATGTCACGTGTCCTTCCTATATCAGTACACTTGTAACAAAACGTTTTGCAACGGAAATCGTTTACTCCAAATGGATGGATTTTGCAACGAAAACAATAGTTCTATTGGACAAATTCAGGAATGTACTCATTACCTCGATTCTGAAGCAAACGAAAAAGGGGGGGACCAATTTGAATTTGTCAAATAGACACACTCACATACAATCATCATAGACTCTGCTGCTACAATGTTCATCATATATCCTGATGCCTACCTTACCCCTAAACATATCTAACCCTACCACTCCAGTATTCCTGCACATTGTAAATATGATATTGGAACCGATCATGGAACAGACCCTGACTTATACTGAACAAAAATATAAACGCAACATGTAAAGTGATGGTCCCATGTTTCATAAGCTGAAATAAAAGATCCCAGAAATTGTAAATCGCTCTCCAAATTTGTGCACACATTTGTTTACATCCCTGTTTGTGAGCATTTCTCATTTGCCTATATAATCCATCCACCTGACAGGTGTGGCATATCAAGAAGCTGATTAAACAGCATGATCATTCCACAGGTGCACCTTGTGCTGTGGACAAAAGGCCCCTCTAAAATGTGCCATTTTGTCACAACACAGTGCCACAGATGTCTCAAGTTTTAAGGGAGTGTCCAATTGGCATGCCACCAGAGCTGTTATCAGCTAATTTAATGTTCATTTCTCTACCATAAGCCGCCTCCAACGTTGTTTTAGAGAATTTGGCAGTACGTCCAACCGGTCTCAAACTCAGTCCACGTGTAACCACGCCAGCCCAGGGCCTCCACATCTGGCTTCTTCACCTGCAGGATCTGAGACCAGCCACCAGGACAGCTGATGAAATTGAGGAGTATTTCTATCTATAATTAAGCCATTTTGTGGGGAAAAACTAATTCTGATTGGCTGGGCCTGGCTAACAAGTGGTTGGGCCTATGCCCTCCCACAGCTACGCCCCTGCCCAGTCATGTGAAATCCATAGATAAGGGCCTAATGAAATTATTTCCATTGACTGATTTCCTTATATGAACTTAAACTCAGTAAAATCGTTGAAATTGTTGCATTTATATTTTTGTTTAGTATACTTGTGTTCTCATCTCTATTTCTCATGTGTTTTTGTTCTACTTTACTTTTTTGTAGTACTACTGATATTGATTACTGCATGGTTGGGAAAAAGCAAGCAAGAATGTCGTTTCCCTATACTTGTGCAAGTGACAAAAACTTGAGAAACTAGTTTTACTCTGTTTGGTTCTTAAACGGCTAAAGGTTTCCGTAATGAATATACCCCAGGTAGGTCCCTCCTCGTTTGTTTCCATTTGCTTCCTAGAGTTTTGAAACGGACGAAACATTTTTGCAACTGATTCCGATGAATGAATACACCCCTTCCTGGCTAGTATGAAGCATTTGGCTAGCTCGTAAACAAATGTTTACCAGTTGCTAACATACTAGCTAGTTAGCTAATGATTACAGATGAGCACGTCATTCAACACTAACGTTATTTTATCAACAAGGTTAGCTAAATTGAGTAACGTTAGCTAACATGACAGTTAGCTAAACTCTGGCTAAACGGGCTGTTTGTTTTCTAACAACGTTACTTTAGCTAACTAGTAGCTGGCATAATGTTGGCGTTACCCCCGATGGGCCTAGTAGTTTAGCTAGCCCGTTAACGTGACGTTAGTTGGTCCATTACTAACTAGCACCTAGCTAATTAGATACAACAGAGGCATGCATTTAGAAAAGTACATGGTTTTGGATAGTTAGCTAAGTACATGGTTTTGGATGCTTACTGGCTGTTTAGACTAACTGTAATTGGACAGGACTGATTTTGAAAAAGATGTTCTAGTATGACTGATGAGTGACACTCATATTAGAGTCGAGAAGCTAGGTATCTGACTTCAGTGTCAAGCGCTCAACGCCCACTGCGGAGACAAACGACCCGTTAGCTAGGTAAGTAAATTGGTAAACATAAAATAACCATTTATCAAAATGTGTGCAGAAAAAGAATACCAGATACACATCTTACCTTGATCAACCCAAACACAGGGAAGGAATATTACAGAATGTCCAAATGGGCCTTTCGTCTTACTAGATGAAAAACAGACGACTTCAATTTTGTCTGTCTGCCCCCACCCCCCCACCACCCAACCTAACGTTCGCTAGCTAGTGTTGTGGTAACGTTGCTGTCAGAACGCACGTCTGTTTAATTATATGCAATATATACGTTCAATACTAGTAGGTAAGCCACTTGTGTTCCTAAAGTAAGATAAATTATTAAGCAAGATGAATCCCTGTAGGTTTACTTGAAGAGGGCCTATTTCTTTTTCTTTTCAGTCTCTTGTCACTTCCTCCACAACAACCTGAGTCAGCAATCTTTGACGTCATCACAGATGTTGACTAAGACACGCCCTAAACCCTGCCCTCTTTTTACTGTATATGGCAGGGGTTCACAAATTAGGGGTCACCTCATTTGAAAATGTGATAGCTAGAGAAAACAGGGTAGCTTGAGCAAAGTCGTGCTTGGTCAGCCTGGTCTAATACACTCAACCTAACATAGTAAACGTAAATCCGGGAAACTCAAATGAGTATAATATGTTAGGTTTGGTATTTTTATTTTACCTTTATTTAACTAGGCAAGTCAGTTGAGATAAATTCTTATTTTCAATGATGGCCTAGGAAAAGTGGGTATATCTCACTGATCACCCCCAAAGCCAATTCTTCCTTTGGCTGTCTTTCCTTCCAGTTCTCTGCTGCCAATGACTGGAACGAACTGCAACAATCACTGAAGCTGGAGACTCATATCTCCCTCACTAGCTTTAAGCACCAGCTGTCAGAGCAGCTCACAGATCACTGCACCTGTACATAGCCCATATGTAAATAGCCCATCCAACTACCTCATCCCCATACTGTATTTATTTCTTTATCTTTTTCTACTGTATTATTGACTGTATTCCATGTGTAACTCTGTGTTGTTGTATGTGTTGAACTGCTTTGCTTTATCTTGGCCAGGTCGCAGTTGCAAATGAGAACTTGTTCTCAACTAGCCTACCTGGTTAAATAAAGGTGAAATATTATTATTTATTTTTTTTTTACTTTCCCCACTGCACTAAAAATTGCTATGCTGAAACCCCTTCTGAAGAAAAGTAATCTAGATTGTTGAGCTTTTAGCAATTTTCAGCCAATCTCCAACCTTCCATTCTTAAGCAACATTCTGGAGAAATTGGATTTCAAAAATAAAAAAAATTCAGTGCCAACTGTATTTTTGAAAAATTCCAATCTGTTTTTTTGTGCCCACCACAGTGCAGACAGCCTTAGTTAAAGTGGTAAATGATCTTAGAGCCAACACATATGCCAAACATCTCTCTGTTCTCTTGGATTTAAGTCCTGCATTCGACACTGTTGACCATGATGTCCTTCTGGACAGACTGTAGAGGTGCGTTGGCCTCTCCGGTCCAGTTCTAAATTGGTTTAGGACCTTTTTAACCAGTCAAGGTTTTTTTTGTCACCCTTGGTCAACATAACTCAGAGAAAATGCATATCACATATGGCATTCGATTTTGGGTCCGGTACTGTTCAGTTTCTATATGTTACCTCTTGGAAGCGTTATCAGAAATTGATTTTCACTGCTACGCTGATAACACACAACTTAACATTTCTGTGTCACCAGAGGATTTTTGCTCCACGGATAAATTATTAGACTGTATTAGTGGTTTAAATACTTGGATGGCTCACAACTTCCTCCAGCTAAATCAAGACAAGACCTAGGTACTTATTGTTGAAGCGAAATCACAGAGAGAGAATCTGTCCGCACATTTTAATACACAGGCAATAAAGATAAAACACCAGGTAAAAAACCTAAGTGTTATTTTAGATTCTGAACTCTATTTTAAATCACTCATTAGGAATGCGACCAAAATAGCTTTTTACTACCTGAGGAACATTGCCAAGGTGCGGCCGTTTCTCTCTCAGGCTGATACAAAGAGACTCATCCATGCTTTTATGACAAGCAGGCTTGAGTACTGTAAGGCTATCCTGTCTGGTCTACGCAAGAAAGCCATTAGTCAACTGTAAAACATACAGAATACAACAGCACGGGTACTGACCAAGACCAAACGGAGAGCACACATTACACCAGTTTTAAGGTCTCTGCACTGGTGCCTGAGAGTTTTAGAATGAATGTTAAGATTATTCTATTGTTTTTTAAATCAATCCACAATTGTGCACCCCAATACATGTCAGACATGCTTGTAAGTTATGTACCCAGTAGGTCCCTCAGGTCCTCTGGCACTGCCCTTTTAACCAGTGGTGGAAAAAGTATAAAATTGTCATACTTGAGTAAAAGTAAAGATACTGAGTCACCCAGTCAAATACTACTTGAGTAAAAGTCTAAATGTATTTGGTTTGAAATGTACTTAAGTATCAAAAATAAACGTACACTGAACAAAATATAAACAACATTTAAAGTGTTGGTCCCATGTTTCATGAGCTGAGGAGTATTTCTGTCTGTAATAAAGCCCTTTTGTGGGGAAAAACTAATTCTGATTGGCGGGGCCTGCCTCCCCAGTGGGTGCACCCATGGCTGCACCCTGCCCAGTTATGTGAAATCCATAGATTAGGGCCTCATTTATTTATTTAAACTGACTGATTTCCTTATATTAATTGTAACTCAGTCAAATCTTTGAAATTGTTGAACGTTGCATTTATATTTTTGTTCAGTAAAGTTGAATGTAGTTCACTACTCCTCAATACTGAGCTTTTGCTGTGTGAGTGTATATGCGAGTGCATTTGTGAGTATGAGGTGTGTGTGTGTGTGTGATAGCTTGTGTCAGGGCCATGCACAGACCTTTCAGGAAGCAGGTGCTCAAAATGAAATAACCCCATCCCACCCTTGAAAAATTAAATGGAGTTTCATCATTAATATCTCAATTCATAACCCCACTGGGAACAGACGTCAATTCAATGTTGGTTCAACTTAATTTCATTGAGATGACGTGGAAACAACGTTGATTCAACCAGTGTGTGACCGGTGGGTACTAACTGCCTCTGTAGCAAAGGCCCATTTATTTCTGCAACAACACACTCACTCATCACAAATTGCAAGGAAGCTAGTTAGTGTTTCCTGACATGACTAACATCGGGGGAAAAGGTGTGTAGAGACACATTGTACAATATGAGGAGGACATTATAGTCCTAAAAAAGCTTTCCAGTTTCACTGACTCACCCAATGATGCGCAGCTCACTCACTTGCTTGCTTTCCAACCTGTGTTTTCCCGCAATTGTATTTGAAATATTGCGAAAGACCTGTTTTGTCTGCATGCTGTTCACTGACAGATTTGCCGAGCATTACCGACTGTAGGCTACACATAATCTGCAGCTAGGTAATTTTTTCACTCATGGTGTAGTAGACTATTCTGAATTATTTATTTTATTTCTGAACACAAAGCAGTAATTCTTTACCTTTGGCAAATGTATTTCAATTGATCAGGGGTAAAATTGATTTCAATTGATCAGGGGTGCTGCAGCACCTCCAGCACCCTTCCTGCGGCTATGATTCTATAAGGAAAGACATTATGAAGTGCTGCTGCTCGTAGGCTATCAGCCAACCAGACCAAATATTGATGATGATGTATATCAAGTGTTTTCCAGTGTTAATCAAATGTTATGCTGCTGTGGCAGTGCTGTTGATAATTAAACTAGGTAGCTTGCTACACACATTTGACCGGTGATCGCATTTCAAGCCATGTATGTTTCATTATGCAATCTCAGTACAAGGCAGACTGGAAAAGGACACATGTGACCTCCATACAGGGCAATGGACGGGGAAGGGGTGGGGGGAGGCGAACTTGGCGACGTCACAACGACTTGGGGGCAGTGGGTTCAGAACAGCAATGACAAAAGCTGTATGTAGAGCTGTCCTCATAACAGCCTCAATTTGTCAGGCATGGACTACAAGGTGTTGAAAGCATTCACTGGGATGGTGGCCCATGTTGAATCCCACAGTTGTGTCAAGTTGGCTGGATGTCCAAACTGTTGAGTGTGAAAAACCCAGCAGTGTTGCAGTTCTTGACACAAACCGCTGCGCCTGGCATTGACAACCATACCCTGTTCAAAGGCACTTAAATATTTTGCCTTACCCTTACCCATGGCACACACACAATCCATGTCTCAATTGTTTCATGGCTTAAAAATCATTCTTTAACCCCTTCATCTACACCCCTACTTCCCGTGGTTATGCAGGTGCGTGCCTGGCTTGTGCTTGTGTTCTGTGTGAGTGAGTGTGCATCACTTGGTAGACGGCTAGTGATGGCTGTTCAACAGTCTGATGGTCTGGTTATGGAAGCAGTTTTTTAGTCTCTCATTGGCTCTGATGCACCTGTACTGTCTCTGTCATGCCAAATTTCATCAGCCGCCTGAGGTTGTAGAGGCGCTGTTGCAGTTTCTTCACCATGGTGTCAGTGTGGTGAGACCATTTTAGGACCTCAGTGATTAGCACTCCGAGGAACTTGACTCTTTTGACCCTATCCACTGCGGCCCCGTCGATGAAGATGGGGTTGTGCTCCCTCTTCTGTCTCCTGTCATCCATGATCAACTCCTTTGTTTTGTTGACATTTAGGGAGAGTATTTTCCTAGCACCACTCTGCCAGTGCTCTAACCTCCCTGTAGGCTTACTTGTCGTTGTTGGTAATCAGGCCTACCACTGACGTGTTGTCAGCAAACTTGATGATTGAGTTGGAGATGTGCGTGGCACGCAGCCATGGGTGAACAGGGAGTACATGTAGTTAAGGAATATAATATTCTATTTTTTGGTGACTTTAATATTCACATGGAAAAGTCCACAGACCCACTCCAAAAGGCTTTCGGGGCCATCATCGACTCAGTGGATTTTGTCCAACATGTCTCGAGACCTACTCAATGCCACAGCCATACCTTGGATCTAGCTTTGTCCCGTGGAATAAATATTTTGGATCTAAATGTTTTTCCTCATAATCCTGGACTATCGGACCACCATTTGTTTTGCATTTGCAATCGCAACAAATAATCTGCTCAGACCCCAACCAAGGATCATCAAAAGCCATGCTATAAACCCTCGGACATATATAAAAGAAGCCAAAAAGCAAACTGTTGGGGCTTTTCGATTTTTATACTCCAGTTTATAATATGATTATTTTAGAACAATGTGACTTGTATTAACAGTATTTCACAATTTTAACATAGTGTTAACACAATTTCACAATAATGTTTTCTAAAGAAAACATATGCCTATGTCTTAACCATTTACTATCAATCACCATAGTTCAGAATAAATCCATTGGTGTGATGAACCATAACAAAGGGAGAAATGCAGAGAGCAAGGTAAAGCAATTTTATCAGTTGTATTTAGATTGTCATTATAGAGACACTTGTTGGATAAATGTGAGAAAAAAATTGGGCTAGTTTTCAGGCCTTGTGGGAGGGTTTTGAGTGGTCAATGAGACGGTTCGACGAGTCCCTGTAGTCGTGTTTTGCATCCGTTGAAAATTGATTGCATTCGATTTGGAACCGGGCTGCCACCCGGGTATAAGCCAGGTACCCCGTTCAAAGCCAACGGCGTAGTCGGCTCAAAACAAAAGTGATGTAATTAAGCACGTGTAGTAATTAGTAGGATTATGTGTTCTGTCTTCTGCCTTCCCAATGAAAACTATTTAGAAAATTCAAACGTGTTTTATGAGAAGGAGATGTATGTTTTGGACGATGATCCATGCTGCCTTTGCAGCCTTAATGCTTTATGTAAGAACCGGTCCACGAACGGGAATGCTAGATATGCATTATCGGCTGCCTAGGCTATGATTGGGTACAGGAACAATGCCATCCATGATAACCATTTGAAGTAACTGGGGGCGAACATATTCCATCTCTATTCTGGTCATTCACAAGTAAGGTTAGGTTGTAGCTACATACAGATTAATGCGTTACTGGAGAGAGACGCTTTGCAAAAAAAGAGAGAAAAGAACAATGGCTCCCTCTGCCGTTTTTTCTTCGGAACAGCATCTTTGGACCAGTTTACACCGTTCTTCTTCTTCTATGATATCATGGCGGTCCGCAAACAAACGTGTAAGGTGCATGTCGCCACCTACTGTGCTGGAGTGTGCGATCAATCATGGTCTGCCAAATTCTGAACCACTACGAAAATACAATTAAAAACCAAATAATTCCCTACTAACTTCTACCCCCCCAATCCGTTACATTTGATCTATATCATGCTGAAACAATCCACCCTTAGAATTATTTAGCATGTCAACAACCATTGATAGTCAATAAAGTTAACTTCCTAACTTTCATTGGTACGGTTAACAACACGGCTCAGGTTATGGAACGCAGAAATGCCAGGTTGAAGGTTATAGTGGATACGGCAAAATAGTTATTGGGGGTAACAGATGTTACTGTCAAAGTTTCTTTTTACACAGCACATTCATGATCCCAAGATTTATGAACAGGTCTCGAAACCATGCCAGGACCAGCAGAAGCACCAGCTCCAACAGTAGGTTCACTTAGTACAGGAGCAGCAATGGAAGCTCCATCAGACTGTACTGTAGTTCTACCAATCTGTCTTACAGCCTCTGCATACAATACATCATGACTGCTTTTATATTTCTGAGCCTCTAGCCTCTCTCTGCACCTGGCATCAACCAAATGCTGCACTATGTACCTTCTTTGACCCTCTTCTCTACTGATCAACCTTTTGACCTCAATCACTCTTCCTCCATTCACATTTTCTTAAATATCATCTGTGGACATAGTGTAGATATTGTGACCCCCAGTGATGACTCCCATCAACCTAGCATAAGCACCAGGGTGTTGGTTTTTAATCTTCTTCCCATGAAGCTTTTCCATTTGCAGAATCTTCCCTTGCTGAGCCTGACTACCACAAAATATTAGCAATCTACCTTTTCCAATGAACCTGGCTAGTTTGATTTTAAATGAGGCCCTGTGGTCTCATCAAACACTCACCACTTTCTACAACACATCTTTACTCTTGCATCCTACCTTGGCCCTCTTTATGCTTTCTTTACTAGACACTCCACTGCTTTCAGTTTCATGACCTCTTTTCTTCCTATGTCTTTCCACTACTGACCATTCAGGTCATTGGTGTATATTCCTGGAGTGATTGATGCACGTCGGCTGAATCATGTGGTGAATTAAGAAAAAGAGAAGAGTCTATCTGTTCTTTTGTTTTTGATATGGAGTCTCTCCCTATTCAAGTGCAGTTTGGGTATATTAACTACAGAGTCAGGTTATTTATCCAAAGACCAATGCAATGTGATTATTCTAAAGCTTTTGGTCATGTTTCAAGTGTTTGCATACGGGAGAACCTGAGATGTCCAAGTTGTGGAAAATATCATATTGTGTTATAAAAGTGATGAAAATGTGACATGTTGCAATTGTGGTGGGAACCATGAAGCCACGTCTTTCGAATGCCCCACAAGGGTGAAAGACAATGAGGTGGCCAAAGTCAGGGCAGTCCAGAGCATTTCATATGCAGCAGCTGTTAAAGGGTTGAGGGTTTGAATGGTTCACCTGAAGAGTCCATGGTGGTGGATAGTCTTTCACTGCAGGCTGCAGGGCTTACATTTCACGAGCAGGATCCTGACATTTTAAAGGTTAAGAAGGTGGCCTTTATAGCTATGGTGATTAATTGCCCTGCCAAGGTGGAGAGAAGGTCCAGGAAGATAGAAATCATTGTAGATGCGGCAGAGCGGTTCCTTGGGCTGAAAGATTTCTCGGCGAAGGAGTTACATGGAGATTTGTTTTGTTTTGTCAATGTACTATTTTTATTTGGGTGGATTAAGTTAGTTATGGATTTTAATTTTACCTTTTTTTTGGTTTAAACCCGTCCAGTTGGTGGCGGCAAAACACATGTTTTGGTTGTAGTCTGTCATAAAATCGACAGAAGAAGAAGTTTACGCCATTACGTGAGAAATGAATTAAGCGTCATCCATTCGGCTGCAACTTCGATCCTAAAGCGGCGCGCGGCATTTTTATTTTATTTTTCCCCTTTCTCTAGCTTCAACTATACATACTGTTTAATTCTATAACAATGGCGCGAAGCATACCCTTCTGCACAGTTCCCACTTGTCTGCTTTTTCTCACCGGACTGTGTTATCGAGTAGCTGCCGACGGGCTGCTGAACGAAGAGGTGAAACGAACAGTGGACCTGAGCACGCACCTTGCTAAGATAACTGCAGAGATTCTTCTGTCAAACCAGGGAGACTCGGCGGTACATAGCTTTATCTTGGCAGTAGAGCCCGACTTGGCCCCCAACCTTGCGTACGTCGGAGCATCGGTAAGTGACTTAGGAATGCATTCGCTGTAAACCAAACATTTTTCTCCAGGTAGTTACCTAAAAAATGATTATAGGTCACAGGCTAGGTAGTTAACCTAGCTAGCAATAGCATGCACATATTTGTCCTGCAGCGCCCAGTCAAGGCAAAGAAACTAACTTACTACTTTCTAGATAGCGACTTGCTATCTATCAAATGTATTTTGCTAAATGGCCGATCTAGCTAACAATGCAAGGCTGTAGAAAAAAAAGTGAATTATGTGATTGTGGCGTGGAACTGTTTGAATGGGCTAACGAGTGCGCTTAAAAAAAAAAAAATTTAAAGTGCCTTTCCGCAGCACTCGTTCTGTCAGGAATGACACGTATCCGCTGAGGGGAGTTATTTCCGTGTCTTATCTATATTCTGAATAGCTCATTTTGTGTGCATGATTTCGGGACCTTTGATTATGTAAGATAATGTTTAGTAAATTAAGATTTGTGTGTGCTATCAGTGATTGTGTGCACACCACCCGTAGCCGTGGGGAATGAATACTAACTACAGTCACAACGCAACATACTCAAACTCATTCCTATCTATAATGAATAAATATCAGGTCCAGTTGCAGTAATAAGAGTTGAATTGTACCGGATTGGACAGACATGTAAACATGTGTGTCTTTGCCAGGTGAAGGGTGATGAAGAGGAGGATGGCATACTTGAGCTCAAGCAGACAATGATCCAAGGCCAAAGGTGAGAGGTCTATAATTGCTGGTGCATCCCTGTTCACTAACGCTTCGAACACACCGACAGCGTTTTTGCACAAAATAGTATGCAGCATCATCTGGATATGTGTGCAACAAAAGTTCAACATTCACCTTCTGCTACCATTTCTGTCAAGCCATTTACGCATACAGTTTCACGCCATACGTATGCACCACACTGAACGCACTGCAACTGCCTCTGCAATGCAATGCTGCAAGGCAAACACAACTTTTCATTGGAAATGAATGTAATTCTGGTGTACCAAAATGCCATGATGCAGTCGGTGTGTTCAAAGGGTAAGGTTATGTTACTTATCCATTGTCAAGCATTAGACTATAAAGTTTCTAGATATGCACATTTTCACCATGTTAAACTTCACCCTTTTTTTTCAGTGGCGTTTCTGTCACTGTTTTAGTTTGTCCCCTTGTTTTTTAAAGCCATATGTTGGTGCTGGTTTCCACTGACCTGACCCCTCTCCTGTCTGCTAACCTCTTACAGTGGGGAGTTCTACAAGGTGCAGTTACCCTCCAGTCTGGGCGTTGGCGCTAAGCTGCGAGTGAAGGTGGAGACAGTCCTGAGCCACATTCTGAGGCCCTTTCCCACCCACATCACCCAGGCTGAGCGTCAGCTGGTGGTGTTCCAGGGCAACCACTACCTGTACTCTCCATACCCCACCCGCAGCCAGACCACCCGTGTCCGCCTTGCCTCTAAGACTGTGGAGAGCTACACCAAGCTGGGCAACCCCAGCAAGAGTGATGAGGCCATTGAGTACGGCCCCTTCCGTGATGTCGCCCCATTCAGTGAGGTATAATGTCTCTGAGGGCCCTGGGTTTGAGATGCATTGATCTGTTGTTGAATGGTCTGAACACTGTTGGGCCAGCTCAATAGCAAACATTGGCCTAGTAGATTCATATTTGGAAGAGAAGTTTTGATATTTCTTTGTTTCTCGTTCTTTTTAGGATGCCCTGAAGGTCCATTATGAGAACAACACCCCCTTCCTCACCATTAGCAGCATCACCCGCATCATTGAAGTCTCTCATTGGGGAAACATTGCTGTGGAAGAGACCATCGACATGAGGCACACAGGGGCATTCCTGAAAGGGCCTTTCTCCCGTTATGACTACCAGCGCCAGTCTGACAGTGGCATCTCATCAGTCAAATCCTTTAAGGTGTGTTGATTTTTAAAGACACTTTTATTGCAGTGGAATATTGTTGCATTTGCAAATCATGCTCTCAAAGGTGACTTGTAAAGATTGTATAATAACTACATCTCCTCTTTCTCACAAAGACCATCCTTCCTGCCTCAGCACAGGATGTGTACTACCGGGATGAGATTGGCAACATCTCCACCTCCCACCTCCAGATTCTGGAAGACTCTGTGGAGGTGGAGGTTAGGCCCCGCTTCCCCCTGTTTGGTGGCTGGAAAACCCACTACATTATTGGCTACAATCTGCCCAGCTACGAGTACCTCTACACCCTGGGTGAGTTAAGATGACTAGATTACCAGATTACGATAACTGTTTATAACCAGAACTCTTTTTAAAGAGAAATGGCCTAACTGAAAGCTAAAAAAAAAAGAATATGCTAATTAAAATATTCCTATGGTCCTCAGGGGATCAGTACGCTCTGAAGATGAGGCTGGTTGACCATGTATATGATGACCAGGTCATCGACTCCCTCACTGTTAAACTCATACTGCCAGAAGGCGCCAGGTGAGTATGCATGATGTGTATTTAACTGTGGAAATGCATAGATCTCCTGTTTCATTCTATTGATCCATGTCTCTTCCTCTCAGGAACATCCATGTGGAAACCCCCTACCCCATTGACCGTATTCCAGACCAGCTGCACTACACTTACCTAGACACCTTTGGCCGTCCCGTGCTGGTGGCGTCTAAAAACAACCTGGTGGAGCAGCACATCCAGGACGTAGTGGTGAGCTGCAAGCCCCTAGTGGAGGAGGGAACAGAGACTTTAGGGGGGGGGGGGGGGGGGTTCAGGGGAGAAAGGAAGGCAGTTTGTCTTTGGTTTCACTGCATCTGGAAAACCAGAGTGCCATTACGGGGACAGGATTATTATTATAAGCAATGGCTTGAGTTATGCCACTGAAATAAAAAACAATTAAACAATCAAGATGCATGCTTTACATCTGCAAACCCTTTCAGAGAAATGCTTTAGATACTATGTAAGGTTCCCAATTGATGGTGTGAGTTCCTCAGTGTCTGTCTCATCCCCCAGGTGCATTATACCTTCAATAAGGTCCTGATGCTGCAGGAGCCCCTGTTGGTGGTGGGGGCCTTCTACATCCTCTTCTTCACTGTCATCATCTATGTGCGCCTGGACTTCTCCATCACTAAGGTACATACTCCTCCTCAGTCTCTTTAATAGTGCACTTGTACTCTCCACATCACCCCCTTCTATGTTTATCTCCTTTTTCCTGTATGCACATGCTGAGTGTCTCGTCCGTCCGTCCCCCTCGTTTCAGGACCCTGCTGCAGAGGTTCGTATGAAGGTGTCCTCCATCACAGAGCAGGTCCTGACCCTGGTCAACAAGCGTTTAGGGCTGTACCGCCACATGGACGAGGTGGTGAATCGCTATAAGCAATCTCGAGACACAGGGGCCCTGAACAGCGGCCGCAAGACCCTGGAGGCCGACCACCGCACCCTCACCAACGACATCAGCTCCCTGCAGGCCCGCCTTAAAGCAGAGGGCTCCGACCTCGCAGATAAGGTGTGTGTATTCAATTGTGTGTATAGTGTTTGGTGTGTGTACAGTTTATACCTACCTGTGTGCATATACTGTGTTGAACCTCACATGTTTGTCAACAGGTGGGTGAGGTGCAGAAGCTGGACGGCCAGGTGAAGGAGCTGGTGTGTCGCTCCTGGCAGGAGGCTGAGCGCCTGGTGGCAGGCAAGGTTAAGAAGGAGGCCTACGTCGACAACGAGAAGACCCTCTCTAGCAAGAGACTGGAGCTGGTGACCCGCATCGACAGTCTGCTGGACACCCTGTAAACACCACTATACACATGTCAGTGTACAAAACACACGTGCTGCCCCAACTACACATCTGTTGATCCGGCCCTGCAGTTATTATAAAATAAGAAATATTTACCTTTGCACACATTCCCCCGTAAGCTCATTGACCATCCCACAAAGTACACACACTAAAGGAACCTGTAGGTGCATGCAAACACTTGTGCCTTTGTGCCTCGCTAGAAACACAACAGCGTTATGCTTAACACCACAGGGAACGCTTGCGTCACAACTTACATGGCAGTCTAAGTTAAATTGTGTGGAAGAGCTCTGTTGTTCCTCAGAGTAAATGCAGAATTTTCATGTTTAAATTTGGAATCTTTTGTGTATATACATTTTTTTTTTTAACCTTTTGTGAATGGTTGTTGGTGATAAATATTTTTTGGTGTTACTCTTAAGGGTTTTCATGTCACATCTCTCCCGTGTCTATACTCCTTTGAGTCCCTCCAACCTGTGCTCTCTTAAGGGTGGAGTAGTCATCAGTGCCCCTGAAATAAGGGATGGATCCCTTGTGAGTCAAACAGTCTCTAAATGTCTTCGTCATATTCTTTGCAGTTACGAACTCTTGTTACTTCCCCCTGGCTGTTATATTTGAACAAAGTTGAAGCTCTGAAACGGTGTGGACCCCAATCCAAAAGGTTACCATTTTCATGTTAAGTTTGTCATTGTCCCTCTGTAATATTTTTTAACATTTTGTATAATTTCTCTTTGTAAATGGTATATTTTCTTTGATAGTTTTAGTGAATGCATGAGAATAGGCCGTGTGTATGGGGCAGTCGAAGACGCTGAGTGATAATGTATGTGAACCTGTATCGTTAGTAAATGAAATGTGGGAAAATGAACCAAGTTTACATTTTAGTAATTTAGCAGATGCGCTTATCCAGAGCGACTTACAGTAGTGAATGCATACATTTCATACATTTTTTTCTTCTCCGTACTGGTCCCCCGTGGGAATCGAACCCACAACCCTGGCGTTGCAACCGCCATGCTCTACCAACTAAGCCACACAGGACCTAGGACCGAGTTTGAAACATTGTCTGACAACTGTTTTAAAATCCAAATGATTCCTCCACTTTTAAAACTCTTTAGGGAAGTAACCTAGTTCCACCACTCGAGGGCACTCTTGCTCAAGATATTTTCCTCATCCGTGGTGGTTAAGTGAGGCTTTTGACTTGGGAAAGGGAGAGTGCCTACAAAGTTTGCACTGTTTTATTTTAATATGGAAGCAACCCCAAATAAAACAACTGGTGCTCAATTCATATAATGTGATCCATGTAGATGTGGCTTACTGATTCTCTTTTACTCATGGGGAAAAATTGGCTTATTCTTTAATTTTGCTGATCATCACATCAGCCAATTATATTCTTGAAGACACTAAATTGTGGCTCACCTGTCAATGAATTAATAAACGAGGGCAATGGTGGGTTGAATTCTCCATTACATTCAAAGATGTCACATACTGTATATGACATTGATTACATTTCCCTTCTCTTTCCACATTTCTTGGGGGATTTCCAACACGATTTATTCTGGAGTGCACACCAGGCCTTAGTAGGATGACCACACCTAGCAACCCAAACTGCTAGTGGATGGTGGCACTCCCTAGTAGACCTGCTTATTTCTTCCCGATCAGAGAGAAGGACGAACAGGAGATGAGACAGGTCAGTCTGAGGTCACCACTTTCCCTTTAGGGTCATAAGAGGTCGTGCCAAGGCATTTCCTGTGCCATAACTACCCATTCTAGTTGCCATGATAATGTTCATGTATTGTATGTGCGTTACAATAATCATTGTGAAAATACACATTGGAGGAAGGCAAAGACAATGTCTGTTAGCACTGATGTTTGGTGGCGTTACAAGGCCCCACAATGGCATTTTGTGTTTGCGCTTCAGTGGAGATTTGCAGCTGCAGGGCTGGTAGACCCCCCTCAGCCAATCATTCTCACACCAACATAAACTCAGCAAAAAAAGAAACGTCCTCTCACTGTCAACTGTGTTTATTTTCAGCAAACCTAACGTGTAAATATTTGTATGATCATAAGATTTAACAACTGAGACATGACCTGAACAAATTCCACAGACATGTGACTAACAGAAATTGAATATTGTGTCCCTGAACATAGGGGAGTCAAAATCAAAAGTAAATGTCAGTATCTGGTGTGGCCACCAGCTGTGTTAAGTACTGCAGTGCATCTCCTCATGGACTGCACTAGATTTTCCAGTTCTTGCCGTGAGATCTTACCCCGCTCTTCCACCAAGGCACCTGCAAGTTCCCGGACATTTCTGGGGGCAATGGCCCTAGCCCTCACCCTCCGATCCAACAGGTCCCAGACGTGCTCCATGGGATTGAGATCCGGGCTCTTCCCTGGCCATGGCAGAACACTGACATTCCTGTCTTGCAGGAAATCACACACAGAACGAGCAGTATGCCTGGAGGCATTGTCATACTGGAGGGTCATGTCAGGATGAGCCTGCAGGAAGGGTACCACATGAGGGAGGAGGATGTCTTCCCTGTAACGCACAGCGTTGAGATTGCCTGCAATGACAACAAGCTCAGTCCGATGATGCTGTGACACACCGCCCCAGACCATGACGGACCCTCCACCTCCAAATCCATCCCACTCCAGAGTACAGGCCTCAGTGTAACGCTCATTCCTTCGACGATAAACGCAAATCCGACCATCACCCCTGGTGAGACAAAACTGTGACTCGTCAGTGAAGAGCACTTTTTGCCAGTCCTGTCTGGTCCAGCGACGGTGGGTTTGTGCCCTTAGGCGACGTTGTTGCCGGTGATGTCTGGTGAGGACCTGCCTTACAACAGGCCTACATGCCCTCAGTCCATTCTCTCAGCCTATTGCGGACAGTCTGAGCACTGATGGAGGGATTGTGCATTCCTGGTGTAACTCAGGCAGCTGTTGTTGCCATCCTGTACCTGTCCCGCAGGTGTGATGTTCGGATGTACCGATCCTGTGCAGGTGTTGTTACACGTGGTCTGCCACTGCGAGGACGATCTACTGTCCGTCCTGTCTCCCTGTTGAGCTGTCTTAGGCGTCTCACAGTACGGACATTGCAATTTATTGCCCTGGCCACATCTGCAGTCCTCATGCCTCCTTGCAGCATGCCTAAGGCACATTCACGCAGATGAGCAGGGACCCTGGGCATCTTTCTTTTGG
This sequence comes from Salmo salar, assembly GCF_965601325.2. NCBI lineage: Eukaryota > Metazoa > Chordata > Actinopteri > Salmoniformes > Salmonidae > Salmo > Salmo salar. Next base: position 81,774,180 of record NC_138302.1, on the reverse strand, counting down.
TGTTTTTCAGAGTCAGTAGAAAGTCCTCTTTAGTGTCCTAAGTTTTCATAACTGTGACCTTAATTGCCTACCGTCTGTAAGCTGTTAGTGTCTTAACGACCGTTCCACAGGTGCATGTTCATTAATTGTTTATGGTTCATTGAAGATGCATGGGAAACAGTGTTTAAACCCTTTACAATGAAGATCTGTGAAGTTATTTGGATTTTTACGAATTATCTTTGAAAGACAGGGTCCTGAAAAAGCGATATTTGTTTTTTTGCTGAGTTTCCTATTCTGCAGACAGACTGTAGTTGACATAGTTTCCCTCACTTGTTTGCAGTGGTATGTCAAACAAAGCAGCTGAGGTAATGTAATGCTTCTTACTATTGAATGACGCCATCACATCACAACTTGGTTACCAGTATGTGAGATCTTATTGTATTCTACAGCAGGCGGCATACTTATTTGTGAATCGCTGTATGTTTGGCAAATAAACTGTTAACAAACAAGGGTTAGAGCGAAAGTATTGCTAAAGTACAGTATGTTGCATTAGCTCTTCATAATACCACCAATTCCTCACATCTGGCATCACTTCCAATAGTGGCAATAATTTCATTATGTCTTACTCAAATGCGTGGCATAGCGACAGATTCAAAATGTGTTTTCTTGTAATAGTTTAGTGTGATTTATTGTATTTGGTTGATATGTGGGTGGTAGGAGATGAAGATTCGTTAGAGATGTTCCTTTCGGTACTGGCCCTGCCGTACTTTAGTTTTAGACATTAGGGGATGTGATAACCGGTCACACCAGGGCTGCGGTTGAGGCTTTGACCAAATCCGAGCAAAATTCTGTTTAAACCGGAATCTACAAACAGAACTGTATCCTGATGTGGCGAAGAGTGAAAGCTGAGGAACATGTGTGTGTGAACCATGTGGTTGTTATGAGTTGCATAAATAATATTTATTTCCTGATGCAGTAACTTAGGCTAATGCAAGTAAGTTATTTCTCAGAATTAATGAATAGTTTTGGAAGAATCTGAGAAAAAAAATCAGGTACCTATGAAATGGGGAATCTAGAGGGCAAGAGCAACGTGACATGGTGGTGATTGATTATGTTGAGAGCTCACCTGCAGCCCCCTTCTCCTAATCTCTTTCTCCTTCTCTCTCTAACACACACACACCCTACCGAGGGACCAGTCACTGTCAGAGAACAATATCCTGCACTGAAGACCCTTCAAAGTGCGTGCTCATAAATCACTCCCTCAGAGAAGCCATCCTCCCTGTCCCTATTTTATTACACATGCAGCACATACATACACGTACATAGCAGAAGGTTGAAGAGAGAAGAGAGAAACCATGCAGATTAGGAGGAAACTAATCCAAACATCAAGGGAGTTCTCAATACTCACACACACACACACACACACATATGCATGCAAAACCTGGTCTCACAGACTAGACATAACATAGTAAACATAAATCCGGGAGCCTCAAATTACAACGATATCTTATGTTTGGTATGATTACATAAGACAGAAGGTTAGTTAATGCAAAACAAAAGTAAGGTGGTTGGTCGGGGTGTATGGGCGTATAACCAGGTTGCTTGTTTGAATCTCATCACGGACAACTTGCATTTTAGCTTATTAGTAACTTTGCAACTACTTGCTACTTTTTAGCTACTTTGCAAATACTTAGCATGTTAGCTAACCCTAACCTTAACTGCTTAACCTAACTCCTAACTTTAACCCCTAACCCTAACTGAGCTAACGTTAGCCACCTAGCTAACATTAGCCATAACAAATTGAAATTTGTAACATATCATACATTTTGCAAATACGTAACATATTGTACAAATTGCACTTCGTAACATATACAAATTGTAATTCGCAACGTATCATATGAAATGGATGATGGACATCCACCAATGAATAAATATCATACGAAACGTAACATATCATACTAATTGGAGTGTCCTGGATTTACATGTACTATGTTACGTCTATCCCTGAGCCCAGCTTGGCATGCACACACACACATGATTCATGAACACTCATTAACACTTGCAAATGGAAAACCATGTGCCATCAAATATCTGTCATACTTGACTGTCCTCCATGCTGTAAAGACTGTACTCACTACCCACAATAGCTAAAATGCTGTTGATGGTATTTTACCTAAAGTGATGGTAATCTGTAGAGAATTGACTTTGGGCTACAAGGCAATATAAATAAGGAAAATCCCCATCATGCATTCTGGCAATACCCACACACTCCCAGGTCTCTGTCTCCTGTTGTATTCAAAATCATAAAAAAAATGTAGCATCCTATGCTAAAATCTATGGCTTTGCTGTGGACAAATCCTGTATACTTTAGCTCCTCTTGACCTGAAAACAAACAGAGATGGCTCTCCGTCCTCTAGCCCGTGTGTCTGCCATTCCACAGTGACAGGCCTGTGGCAGAGGGGCCTGCGCTGGGGGGAGATGAAAGCTACCTGGTCGGGGCCTATGTCCTGTGCAGGTGGCAGGTGTGATTGTGGCGGGTGCAGACGAGCGAGGGCGAGGAAGAGGAGCACAATGAGAGCGCCTGTGCCCCTCTCACAGCTGCAGGGGGTGGAGATGAGCACGGCTGACAGATAGACAGACAAATGGACAGAGGAGGATAAGGAAGGGAACAGAGAGAGGGATGGAGAGATATCTTGATATGTTGTGTTCATCTGACTTCAAACAGAGGATTGTGTCGGGGGTGTGGAGAGACACATTCTTGTCTGGGGCAGGTAGGGTGGGTCGTATGGTGAGGAAATGGAGGAAAAGGTGCAAGAGAGACAGAAAGAGGGGGACAATCATTGAGAAGGTTGTCATTGCTTCCATCTACTCCATAGAGTATGTGTGTTCTTAATCAGAGTTCGTATACATGGTATATGTGTGTTATGTCAGTTTGTCTCTTCTCTCTCTATGGATTTGTATTGATGAAACTGTAATCCTCTTGCCCTCCTCCCCTTGTATGTAACTGTCCACAGCTCCCACTAAGACCCCCTGATCTCTGCCACATGGCTGTCCATCAAAGCCACGCTGGTCATGCCTCTCAGGGAGAGATTCACCTAAAACATCCACTGGGCGATCCATCTCTAGGGGAAGGTGAAGAGGTGGCAGATCTGGCTCTGATGGTTATTCTATACATGTGTATGTTATCCATGACAGATCCATGGGCTTTCTAAACCCAGTGAGACATAGTTAAAAACAACTTCATCCATACACAGAGAAAGACATGCACATGTACCTATGGGCAAATGCAATCACACACACACACACACACACACACACACACCCGTTTCCTCCTCTCTATCACTCCTGATTAGAGTGACTGGGGCACTTCCCATTGGCTGTGAGAGTGGCCCTCTCCTTTCCAGGGCAGCCAATTTCCCCCTACTCCAGAGCTGATAGGAAACTCTGATTGTCTACTGAGTTTAGGAGAGACAAAGACATTTTTCCTCTCACACTTCACGTACCACTCTATTTCATATCTACTGTGAGACTCATTCGTTCTGTGTTTTCTCAACCTCTTTTTGTCAAACCTCTGACATTAACTTGTGTTGTCCCGTTGGTACATGGGCTTTCATTGTGAGCCCACGTGGGTTTGTAACCTGGCTGACAGATCTGACAGGCAGGAAGTACCACCGTGGTAACACCTGGTTCCTGCTCCCCAGTTTATTTACACCTCAAGCAACCTGATGGCTTGGCAGCTTGACCCACTCTCCTCCCTCCCACAACCCCATTGATCAAATGTATCATACCCTGTGGCTGTGTGAACTCACATGAGGAGTTTGAAGGAGAACATTTGAGGGAAATAGGATGGTTTCATAACCAATAGGCCTACAAGTCCTAATGTGGATGGGGAGTGAAGCATGGCGAAAGACAGAGGGATAGGTAGACAGAGAACACTTAGAGAGAAATGTGTTGAGAGAGGGAGAGCAGCTAACAGGAAACAGCTCTCTCTCTCTCTCTCTCCCCACCCAGCACTAACCCTCCCAGCACCCTCTTCCTGTCAGGACTCCACTCTCTTCCTGTCCAGCCATCGGGAATCCCAGCTGGAACATTCCAGCTGTGCAATGGCCTTTTGTAGTCTCTCTCTATCCCTCACTCTCCCTCTCTCTCAATCTCTTTCCTTCTCTTTCACTTTGTCTCCATCCCCTGCATCGATTCTCAATGACTCAATGAATTTTTATCCGCCATGAATTTCTCTATATGTTTGTCGTTTCTCCCTCTTTCAACACAGACTCTCTCTCTCTCTCTCACACACACACAAACACACACACTTTTCTTCACTTTCCTCCATTTTCCACCACTTTCCTCATTTGAATATTGATCTACTTTTGAATGATCATCTCATCACTAGGGGTCGCTACATAACAGCACATTGGGCCCAATTGCTACTAAAACCGGAGGCCTAGCGGGTTGGTAATGAGACTATAGCCTGAGTAACCTCTCCAAGCCTCAGCTTGTGTTGCTGCTATGTTGTTCTGTCTACATTCACCATAAGTCACAGAAGGTCCTTCTTTATGATGCTGATATTTTGTGAGCAGGGACATTTTGAAGGTTAATGACTTTAAATAAAATGGCATGTGAATGCATGTATATACATGTGTGTGCACTCATAGCCAGGGTGAAAATACCAGGTGTCATGATTTTGTGTTTGACCTTTTCGGAAAGAGAGCTAATCCCAGGATATAATAGACTGGTGCTGATATGGAAAACTGCTGCTCTGTTATCTTGGTTGTCTAGGAGACCATCAGAGCACAGGGCTGGTGGAGATACCTTGTTATTAAAAGGGGAGTTTGTGTATATTGGAAAACGGGATTTTTTTGTCATAAGTGTCACTCCTAAATACTACATTATGTTCCATGCTCGATTATAAATGGAAAACGGTTCTCTCTCACATACAAAACATTTTGCTCTCTGTGCGGTCAAATTAGTAATGTAGACTCTGAGATGTATGACTACAGCAAACTTCAAAGGGCAGTTATCAGAGAACTCGATGTCCATGGTGAAGTTTTTGCGCCTACACCTCGATCACACCCACAGTGTCATTGCGTTTTGGTACACCAGAAGTACATTAATTTCCAATAGAATAATGAGTTTGTCTTGCAGCATTGCGTTGCAGAGGCAGTTGCAGTGTGTTCTGTGTGGTGCATATGTTGGATTTATCAAACATATGCATCAAATTGTATGCGTAGATGGCTTGACAGAAATGGTAGCAGAAGGTGAATGTTGAACTTTTGTTGCACACATATCCAGATGATGCTGCAGTGTAGGTGTGATCGACGCATAATCGTGTATGCCAAATATGCTCTCATAAGACATCAAAAATAACATGGGAGAATAAAGGAATATTAGGCCTAGCATACCACACCAGGTCTATAGTACGCCTATTTCATACACATAAAACATTGAAAAAGAATTGTGTTTGAATTTGAATATTTTAAGAAAGGCATTTGTTAGAGAATAAACAATATGCCAATAGAAAACAGCAGAAACTGTTTGTCTGCTTGCTCTAATAAACTTTTGCCATACTTTCGGGAATGTTGAGGTATATTGGCTTATTGTATTTGTTATATAGGCCTATATATTGCATTTGTAAGCTTTTAGTGAACTAACACTCACACTTGACTCGTTTCCCTCTTACTAGCTCTGGCTTTGCTGATAGCTACTTTATTCAGGAAAAATGTACTTACTATGACTTTGATATGTCGTTGTTCCAACTAGCCATCTTAAAACTAATGCACTAACTGTAAGTCCCACCTAGCCATCTTAAAACTAATGCACTAACTGTAAGTCCCACCTAGCCATCTTAAAACTAATGCACTAACTGTAAGTCCCACCTAGCCATCTTAAAACGAATGCACTAACTGTAAGTCCCACCTAGCCATCTTAAAACGAATGCACTAACTGTAAGTCCCACCTAGCCATCTTAAAACTAACGCACTAACTGTAAGTCCCACCTAGCCATCTTAAAACTAATGCACTAACTGTAAGTCCCACCTAGCCATCTTAAAACTAATGCACTAACTGTAAGTCCCACCTAGCCATCTTAAAACTAATGCACTAACTGTAAGTCCCACCTAGCTATCTTAAAACTAATGCACTAACTGTAAGTCACTCTGGATAAGAGCTTCTTCTAAATGACTAAAATGTAAAAATGTATATTGAAATGAGTATTATTGCCATTGCTAATACTATGATTAATCAACATATGCATTATTATTATTGTAGTTATTATTTAGCCTAAGCTACAATTATTACAGTATTATGTTATTATTTATTGCATTGTTATTTATGTTCATTCATAGTGTCATTATCAATTGTTATTAGTTATTATGTTCCATTGTGTTTCATATGTCAGCGTTTATAGTTTAAGTTATAGTAAGCTATTCAGTATAGAAATGCATTTCTGAAAACGAATAGGCTACATGGCTACATCCGACGCAAAGAAATAACGTTATTTTTGTGTTGTTTTTTTACCACTTTACCAATGTAGAGACAACAACTGAGGAGACAGAATTAATCAGGCAGATAACCATCATATCACTTCACTGTGATATATGTTTAATATAGGGTGATATGTAAAATGTGTGAACCAAAGGCCTATCTAATATTGGCTCTAACACGGGAGCGGGTAAAACGTGTAAATATTTCGCATTCCCTGTGTCTCTGTCTCTATCAACCTGCGGGATCTTCCCCCCACAAATGATGCATTAGATGCATTGAATGTATTTGTTGTGCACGTTTGAAAAGACGGCGATAATCTGGGAGTGAGAGATAAGGAACACCAATTTATTCAGCGGCACTTTGGACCCTGCTTCCAGCCTCGGTCGGTGCTGACACCCCGAGCAGTTTGCTGATAACGATTAGGCCATTTATTATCTTCACAGAGAACAAAGATTGCCTAGCACCGATGAAATATTAGCCTACCCCTGGTAATAATCAAAAGAAGAAGGGCCCTGGCATCTAATGCAGCATGCATATATAAATAATAACGTTCCAGCCAAGCACCATGCAGACACTTACAAAAACCCTGCTGCAGAACATGTTGAAAATTATTAGAAACATAAAAAATAAATGCAGCGAATGCATTTTCATGTGATTATGTGATTATGATATCCCTATGATAAAGATTATTAGGCTATTCAATTATTGTAAGGCCAATTATTATTATTATTAGGCAATAATTCAGCCTGTTTGTATTATAGTTCACCTTGAACTATAAAGTTTGTATTTTTGTCATTAGGCTCACCTCAAGACAATTTGCTTCAAAATGTTAGAAGCTATAGGTGTCCAACTGTAGCCTATAGGCTAGATTTGGGTGGACAGTATGACATGTCGTATTTTCTATTAAAAATAACATGAGGTGAGCAGCTTCATCAATTTATGGGTTATATATATTTTAGTCTTTTTTATTCATTTTTTTTCAATAGTTGCAAATAGGAATGGAAGCTCGGTGCTGATAAGCTTTTATCGCGCGCTCAAATCAGGAGGCAGCTCTTTCCGCTGGACGGATCACGAGGCTTGCGCTGCTCGTACTTTTATTGATCTGTAACTAATTAGCATTCTAATTGGGTTAATGCTATGAGCATGTTACGAAATTCTTAATTTAGCTTAACCAGTTTTTTGTCAAGTGATGATATTCTACGGTCTTGTAGCCTAAATAAACGAAAAGATCAATACACATAAAGAGCTATTTGTGATGAGTGTTTGATTATAACTATTAACATTAACTGGTATGATCATAACCATTGTTGTTGATTGTGGTGCAACTTTTAATAAAATAAAGAACTGTCGCTTTTGGGGTGGGATACTGTGAAAATAATGGATCGTTACCGTTCTCATTTCTCTCTTATGTCTGCTCCAAGTTCTCAAATGTTGAGTGCATTTTCATTTTTGTGCTTTAACTTCTAGTTTGGATAATGGGATAACAACATCATGACCGGGGTCGAGTCTGCATTTCAAGGAAGGTAAAGGCTAGTTACGGGATGCAAGTAGGCCTAAGCCAATAATGCACTCTCTCCGGTTTCAACAAGATATGTTGTCTTCAATTGTGCGCCGTCATTGAATTTGATGTTATATTACAACAATGTTATTTGATGAAAAATGTAGGCCTAAATGCACAATACAGGCTATTTAAAATGTGTTTCTCTGGGCGTATATGCACGGATTGTTGTAAGGCGTCAACATTGACGAAGTTACACAATTTAAACCATGTAGCCTATGGAGCTTTTTCTGTCTCCAGTTGGGAGAGTTGACATAGCGCAGGGCGCCATCTCAAGATAACTGTCTTTATTTTTCGGCTTCTCTTCTTTTTTTTTGTAAAATTATATAACCTATCATAAACCAGACGATTCTTATCAGTTTATTTTATTTTGAAAATTAAACTTATGTCAAGTCAGTGTGTATATTCTGTCTGTTTTTTTTTCATTCAAGGCCCTATGCATGAGCCAAAACAGATCGGTCTTTGATGAATTTTGCATAAATTATTTTATGCATTGAAATGAATGCAATTAATTATGTCAGAGTTTACTTTTTTTCAATTGATGCAAGCTTGGTTTTCTCCTCTTTTTGTGTGGGTCTACTCTAGGGGACACGAGCCCGGGATGCAGCAGTCCTTGTACCCTTGCACCTGCCTGGCTTCAGAGGCAGTGCACGAGCCCAGGTCGCGTGCAGGAGATATTGAGGCTTTGCATGTTTTAAAAGTTGGTGTTAATGTGTGGGACAGAGTAAAAAGAAGATGGGAGGAGGGAGGGTCGGTCATGGGGTATACCGTATTTTAATCCAAATTGGCGAAGGAATTCATTACACCGGATTGCTCTAGGCCAATTACTATTGTGCATGTAGATTTATGTAGCTTGCTTCATCATAGCCCAACAACCCACGATAACTCAATAGGTAGGCTAATATATTCACAATTTGTTTTTTCATAGATTAGATTATTTTGAAGAAATATTGCCTCGCCATAGCGCTAAACAAGGCCTACTTTATATGACTTTTATTACAGTTTAAAATAACCTGATTGGGAAGATGTTACACCGTCAAGTGGATTGGTTGAGTGATATTGACCTTCCAATCTCACATAACATTCCATAAGGAACTGTTCTGCTTACTGATTACGAAGTGAAACTTTAGGCCGGATAAACCTTATGATTAAAATGTTTTTAAGAATGAACACTAGATACCCTCCTCCACAATCCATATCAAAATGGCCAAAGCCAGGATCCGGAATACACGATCGAGACTGGTTGAAGCACCGAACGACATCGTTACGTTGCTCCAGCCCCTATATGTCTATGAAGTTCTTTCTCGTTTTCAGTGGAGAGAAAGGGGCAGTGCAGAGATAGAAAAAGTGAAAGTGTTGAAAGGGAGAGAGAGAGAGAGAGAGGTCGCTAAACTGCTTGCCAGCTGACAGAACTCTTGGGAAGGAGCGACATAACTTCTACAGCAGCATCACCAACAAACGCGGATTGATTTTTAGGCAAGTCTACCACCTTCATCACTGTGCGCATAACAGGGAAACGTGCTAGAACTACGCCGTGCCAGGCAAGCGAAACGGAGACCCGGTTATACGAGACTAAGTCTCTCATTATTCCTCTCCCAGACAGAGCGGGACCGAGTCAGTTTGTGTCCATCTAGCCTGTGCATCGCGAAGAACAGGGATCAGCCACTACATATGCAACCATCAAGTGGTAAGAGCTATTCAATATTTACTTAGGGTATTGTGGTAAATGGAATTATTTAGGATATATGATCCTTGCAATCTTGTTACTGGTTGGGGTGCATATTGCAATAATAGTTGTCCATCAACTGAAATACAATATGTGAGAGAGTAGGCTATCCAAGCTTTATGCCAGTCAAAAATAATGAATGTGCCTATGTATCATTTAAAATATACTACATTATAGGCTGCAGAGAGCCATGGCACGGCACTCGGAATGACACCGAGTAGTTAGAATGTGAGAAGAACATGAAATAGAAGCCATCACAATAATGTGATAAGACTACAATTGGAAGTATTTTATGCAAACCGTTTCTCATGTGTTTATCATATAGTTTACCATTCAGAACAATTCGTTACGCAGTTACAGAAGTAGCCTATCTAATCCAATTGTGCTATTATATGCTGCGATTATGTGCTGTTTGCATTTCTCTGTCAAATCTATAATTACGACTATCAAACAAGTTTTCCTGGTTTTCTAAAAAATATTTTATTAGAAGACTAAATAGACCTCAAATAAAATAGTTGAAAAAAAATGCATTGAGACTGTATAGGCTACTATGCCTACAGCTAGCTCCTTTGAGCGTTAGTTATTAGGCCTACTGCTTGTAAATATTATGCTATATAGCCTAGGAACATAACACAATGTGATACTTCGAACATGAAGTCATCTGGTAGAGAGACCTAACATAGTCCTCCCGAGTCCCACAAAAATACCAGCCGCGTCATATGAGCAGAAGAAGAGCATCGATTATAATTTGTCCAGATTAAATTCTTAATGGTTTAACAGTGTTATTTATTATTTGGTTATTGCGAGTATCCGTTTTGGAATGAACTGACTTAGTGTGATCTGATTTTCTGTACTAGAAGTTCATTAAGTATTTAATAGTTCATCATTTAAAATGTGAAAATTGCTGTGGCCTCGGGTTGTTCTTATGGAATTATGCAGATCCAGATAGGCTAACCAATCATGGGTGTGAGATCAACATTAGCGATATATTGACATATTACGATGTATCCACTAATCACCTGTGCTTTCAACCGCATTAACTCCAGTAAACCCCTTTCATCACAAGAAAGGGCAAAAACGTCATGATCTCAGCGCTCGAATAGAAACAGGGGCGGGACTGTTGTCTCGAGCAGGCATATTTATTGCCCCCGTGAGACTGGGATCATCTAATAAAAATGACGCTTTCACTCGAAACTCAACATGTGGCCCCTTACGGTTACCTATCACCTATCAGTCCCTCACATGCCAAATAGTTAAGCATCCCTTTTATGTGTCTGTTTGTGTGTGTGTCTTGTGGTCAACTTCAGATAAATCAAAAGTATCACCTAATCTAAATAAACTACTCTCAAATTATGTCAAGGCTACCAGTGAGATACAGGAAGTCAAAATGTACAGAAGTCCATCCATGAATGGGCCATTATGCTATGGGGTGTCCTTAGAACATAGTAGCTAGATTCGCCTACTCAGAAAATAGTAATTTGATTTCTCCAATATTCAGCTGCACCTCAGTGTAATTTATTCAAATCTTACATATACCAATTTCAAAGTAAATGGATGCAGTTTAATGTGAGGGTGAAAAGCCATTGTTTTCACATCTCGTTCTGTGTTCCCATGCACTTCCACTAGGATGGGCTGGGTGTTGGGTCTCTGTAGCCCTTAGTGCCCTGGCTCCATCTAATTACCCAGGAGTAAAGGACAGTAATGCTTCAGCTGGTTTGTGTCATTCTCCTCTCCCCAGCTCTGCTTATCTTCACAAACCCCTCTGTGGCTCTCACTACCACCCTACCCCCCCTGCCCCCACCCTGCTGGAAAATGATAGATGACCAAGAGCAAGGGGAAGAAACAGGTTGAGAAAGGCAAGCTCATTTCATAACAGCACCTGTTAATTATTTGAATACTCTCTGTAACTCATACACTTACTCTTGTTCAGTAATAACAACCTTACCTTAGCAATGGTGGTAGGGTATATCTTCCGCATGCTTTGAAGCTGCCCGCTGCACAGATTCAACCCTACAGCAGAAAATAAAAAAAACCTAGGAATTGACATGGTTTTGCTACTATTGTATTGTCTTTCATAACCATGCCTGTGTTTGCTATGTAAAGATAGCCAATGAACATTTTTTAGGAATAAAGGCTTTCCCTCAGCTATAGGTACCCTTGCTTACCTCCAAGGGTTCTACCACTCTAGTAGTATCCCCTGTGAGACAATTCTGCAATGTCCTTGAGAGAGGACCCCCCCCCCCCCCCCCTGCCCCCCAACCCATCATCCCATCCTTTGTTCCAGCACAGATACAAATGGGATTAATGAAGGTATAAATTACAGAGGAGTAAATCCTGTTGAGTAATCCATTTGGCAAACAAGCAAAACAACAATGGAGAGGCTTGCTTGCTGGGCCTGACCCACCCAGTCCCAGCCAGACAGCACAAAGCTGAGAGGAGCACAGCACTGAGGACAGACAACAACACAGACAGACAGCAGGGGTGAATTACAAACAGCATGCATTTGGGTGAAGATGTTGTAAAATGATAGGTTTTTCCTGCTTTGATCACTATTTAGGGGTTGGTCAAGAAGTAAATCAAGAATAATTCATAATTGAAATTTGAGTTGGTACGTGACTATTAAATTGATGCATCATAATTTGGAGAGATCTATTGTGTCGTTGCTTATTTTATTTATTTTTTAAAGCAGTTTGCATGAAGTCCTGCACTTTTTTCAATGGAATATCTGTAGGGAATATTTATTTTGGACTTTAGACCTAGCTAAGTGCCATACATTTTTGTTGTTGTTGAAATGTATGTAATTAGACCAGCTCAATGAATCGACAGACAGTTGCACATTATATACAAAAAACTATTTATTAAGACAAATCTCCTCACTGCTACACCTGTCATTTTCTATAGCTATATATGTCTCATTTCAGGAGAATGTCTGTATTTGGGTGATTACATAATTAGGGAGACCCCTGGGTGTGTTATGACCCCCACATACGCTAATTTGTTGATTTTAGGATTTGACGCACAGAGAGCTGAGCTCATCATGTCATGGCCCCTGGCCAGTGACAATGACTGAATGTCAAGCCACACACACTTCATTCAAACATGCTCATATCAAAGCCCAAACTGCGCAAATGCCCTTGCTCTAACATTGCGTTAAGCATTCGTGCATCCCTTTTTTCACAGGTTGAGTAGAATGCATGTAATTACTTCACATAAGCTTGACCAAAACATCATTGTATTTCTATCAGAATAAGTAAAGCTTGGTCCTCGTTGATCTCGAGGCTTTTTTGGAACGATTATAAAGTTCATGCGCTGGTATTTTTTCCCCTTTTCTGTGATGCTGTGACGTCAAGTCGCGGCGTCAGAGAGGCGGCCAGTCTGGGCCCCGAGCTCCCTCCAATTATTGCCTGTCAATCACGCACGCACGCACACACACACACACACACACACACACACACACTCTTTATTACAAAAGCCACAATAAAACAATTAATTTTTAATATTCAATATCGTTAAAGCATGGCACGAAATGCCACATTTTTACCATAGTGGGTAAGCCAGTTTGTCTCGACTGACAAGTGCATCCTGGATGCTTTCCCTTTTGAACAGGTAGGTCCTACATTGCATGTCCATGTAGCTACAGTATTTCATCACATTATAATAAAAGGCCACTATACTTGTAAACCTACATATTATGAGTCTCAGATGCTCTGTTGGTAGCCTATTACTGAGTAGGCGTTTGCTTACCTAAGGCCTGAGGATTTATAATCTATACTGAAGTAAATCACATATATACCTAGACATTAGTCTTTGGGTGGGCTATGCAAATGAGGCAAATTATAGGACAAAGCCTACCTGGTTACATTTATTTTTATGTAACCTTTATTTAACTAGGCAAGTAAGTTAAGAACAAATTCTTATTTACAATGATGGCCTACCAAAAGGCAAAAGGCTTCATGCGGGGATGGGGGCCTGGGATTAAAAAAAACTAAAACAATATAAATACAGGACAAAACACATATCACAACAAGACAGACAACACAACACAACATAAAGAGAGACCTTAGACAACAACATAGCAAGGCAGCAACACAACATAACAACAACATGGTAGAAACACAAAACATGGTACAAACATTATTGGGCACAGACAACAGCACAAAGGTCAAGAAGGTAGAGAAGACAATACATCAAACAAAGCAGCCACAACTGTTAGTAAGAGTGTCCATGATTGAGTCTGAATGAAGAGATTGAGATAAAACTGTCCAGTTTGAGTGTTTGTTGCAGCTCGTTCCAGTCGCTAGCTGCAGCGAACTGAAAAGAAGTAGCAGGCGACATTCAGCTTGTTTTAGCCCACGAGGAGATTGTAACAAGAATTAACAAAGTGGCGCTAATGGTCACCAGTTGGTTTTACGCAAGTGAGGCCTGACGCCCTGTCTGCACCACCAAGTGAGAAAAAGGCGCTATTACCATGCCAATAGTGTTTGATCGCCCTATTTCTGAGACAAAACCAATGTTTTCACAAGAAGAATGTCGTGACTACTAATTAAAGACAATTAGGCGTTCACAACATCGGCCCCACTTTCGAGGTCATAAAACGCCCCCAACCATATTAATCCTAGAGGTGCTGAAAGTTGTATTTATTTGCATTGCAGTCTCATGTGAAAACTCACACTTGTAATGGTTGTTGTTCTACGTAACATTTACAGGATTGGCATATATAATATTTGTAAAGTTTGTCCAAACTGCCGATGCAGTTCCCCAGGGCATATGCGTAAAACAAGGCATTATGCGTAAAACCAACCACTTTATTCATGAATACAGAATAATAACCAACAGAGTGCTTAACCAAAATACCCATAATTATGTTATGATGTCTGATAGCATTTATATTAGCCCACTAAACCTGTTGATTAGAAAATATAATCATGGTTGGTTTAATTTAATTAGCCAATTGAAAATAGCATTGGCATACACTTCAAATTCAAGCTTATAGTATTATGATGCGTTCTCTAAACGTGGTATAGGCAAGGCTAAGCGACAACAGCCTAAATTGCGTTTCCCAGATAATGTAATTGACTGCTCTAGAACTTGGTAGGTTTACATTTTATAGTTACAATTTGCCTCCATCTTGGCTGTCCACTTCTTGAGTGTTGGTAGAAGACAATATCAGAGGCCAATTGCTCATTTTGTGAGCTTCACGAGAGAGAAAAAGACCCCCAAGAAATTACAACGCTGATTGATATGTCTTTTACTTTTTTGGTCCGGAGCATTACTGTTTCGACTGCAGAATGGAAATTGAAAGAGCTGAGATACATGAGCCAATTGTAGCTATACTGATCTGTGGTTGGCTTACAGGAGGTCACTGCTAGCCGGTGACTCCGCCCCGGCTCGCTTGATATTGAATTTACTGGCGCCAGTCGCATCAGTACAGCCACATTTCATTAATGAGCGTACGCCCGGGTACCTCACGGATCAGGCCTTTCAGAGATTAAAATGTGTTTGAACAGCTGATCGTAGTTATAGATCAAACTTTCACCAGGTATATTCAGAATAAATATTTTTTTGAACGGAATAAGATTGGATGCAAAAAAACAGAGACTTGCAGAAATGTTTTTTTTTCTTTTTTAATAATACATATGAATGAGTAGGCTACATTTGTGACGGAAGCTGTTTGTAAAAGGGCTTCAGTGGTAGACTAGCCTATCTATACAATCAATGTTCCTCGGAGGACTGAACATATATGGATAATAACAACCTCTTATCTTTTGCATACATCCCCGAAGGAGTTCTACAAAATGGGCTGGCACCACCTTGTGTATTAAATTAGAGCATTTTGTTTTGTTTCATTGCAGGTGTCAGTAAGAGCCAAGACGGATCAAGGTTTATATATCTGAAGCAAATAAACTATAAGGAGAGTGTGCAGAAAACCCATATCACAACTGCATCACTACGTCCATCCTTTTCTCCACACTTCGGGACTGTTTAAAAGTGTTTGATCCAGGAGAAGGACAACAGAAAGCTAATTTATATTTTGAGTAAAAGTAGGCTACGGAGTTTTGGTTATATCTTGGATAAGGAGATCGACGACTTAGTTATGGAAGTCGCAGCTGATCAATCTCGGTGGATGGCGCATCACCACGCGGTGTTGAATGGGCAGCACCTGGACTCGCATCACCACAGCCTGACCCACAACTACATGGAGCCCATGGCGCCGCTTTTGCCGCCAGACGAGGTGGACGTGTTTTTGAACCACTTGGACTCTCAGGGGAACCCCTACTATGCCAACTCCCGGGCCAGGGTTACATACAGCCAGACACATGGTAAGACGCGCTCAGCCTTGTAACTAAACTGCATTTGTGTTCTAGTCAAGTCTGCTTTAAAGCTGTAGGTAATTGTGAGAGTGTACGAGTTACAATACGATTACATGTTTCCATCAACCCAGCCTGTTGCTTTCAAACTCATTGATGGTAGGCCTATATTATTGCCATAAATGGTTATATGTGATGCGCAAAACCCTTTGACACAGAAAAACGATCCCGGACCAGTTAAAAGTCGTCATAACAGTCCCTTATGGGACTTTAATTTTTTTTTGTCCTAGGACATTTTGTTAATTTTTTTTCCTTCAACGCGTAAGCCTATATGTGAATTCAATTACTCTAACACATCTATGTCCATAAGCGGGTAGCCTAGGTTTATATGTATCTGACATACGGCATGGAATCATAAAATGAGAATTTCTAGCAATAAATAGCAAGAGGAAAGGGAAGTATGTCATTTAACCCCTCTCTGTTGGGTCAGGGGTTTCTATAAAAGTAGAGAGAGAGAGGCACTTCCGGATATAATATAAAAAGCGCAAAATTGCTAATAACATTCTTTAGCCCAAGTTTTGGAACTTGAGCAACGACCAGGCAATGGCCATAGGCAAATAGCAGTTCAATCAAGGCCTCTACAAAGGTCCTATTTTCTCCTCGTGGATTGTTTTCTTCTCAGTTAGGCCTACATGCTTTCGGAAATAAGCATGAACATTTAAATTAGTAAATATGCTGTATAGGCTATGGCACGGGGCTGTTGTAGCCTAACTGTTGTTTTAGCTTTGGCTGGTGATTTAAAATGACGTGGGTTTTAAGTTTGATTAACTTTTACACTGAGAAAATGATAACTCGATGTCGAGTTTAAATAGTTTGGAGTTTGCATTAACAGGTGAAGAGACAGCACTTTTACGCATTCTGAGAGAACTGGACCAATCGCTTTCGATTAGTAAAAATTCATAATAGCATATTTCTTATTTCCAGCTCGCCTTGGGAGTCAGGTTTGCCGGCCACACCTCATCCATAGCCCTGGCATTCCGTGGCTGGACAGCGGGAAGGCGGCCATCTCTGCTGCCCACCACCATAACGCATGGGCAGTCAGCCATTTCAGCAAGCCCGGACTGCATCCTGCTAGCTCCGGCTACCCTTGCAGTAGTAGCTCCAGTTCTGCTCCCGTGTCTTCCCTCACCCCTGCGTCCCACTCCAGCCCGCACCATCTCTACAGTTTCCCTCCTACGCCTCCCAAAGACGTGTCCCCGGACCCCGGCCCTACTTCTCCAAACTCCAACTCTGCGAGAATGGACGAAAAGGAGTCCATAAAGTACCAAGTGTCACTCGCAGACGGAATGAAAATGGAGGGTTGCAGTCCTTTGCGCAACAGCCTGGCTTCGATGAGTGCCCAAACTCCCGCAACGCACCTCCCTATACCGACCTACCCATACTCTCTACCAACACCACACGAGTACGGCGGCAGCCTCTTCCACCCCGGTAGCCTGCTGGGCGGATCTTCATCCAGCTTTACGCCGAAGTGTAAAAGCAAAGCCCGGTCATGCTCAGGTGAGTTTCATAACTCTATTCCAAAAGTTACCCTGTGCCTAAAGAGTTTGTTATAATTATGTACGTTTTAAGATACCAATATCTGGGCCTGCATGTTTGACGATATAAACTCGGCCTATAGTTTGTCAAAACGCTTTGGAAGTGCGTCGATTTCTGCCAGGGCACATACAATAATTAACATACTTTAAATAGATTTAACTTGTAGGGCTATAAATGTTTATTTTATCTTGAAATAGATTGAGTGGTCCGGTATGTGTTTCGCTGTCAAACGGTTGGTTGCTGTAATAGTTTATACCGGTTATTTTACCTGCAGCGTTTCTTTCTCCTCCTCAAACCTGTTGCAGCGACTCTTATCTATGTGCCATCTCATTCGTCACCACTTGTAAACACCGTCCACTTAAAAGGGTCACTTAATGGGAATCTAACATGAAACGACTAATCAGGATCACCGATTACAAACGCAAATATTCAGGACCAGCTTGAACATGATTACACGTTTTGGAGTCAAGGCAAAGAGATGATAGCCTAAAGTCATCAGTCACCAAAATAGAAATAGGGAATTCAACGTGAAAATGTATTTTCTCGTTGATTATTTGGCTTACAGTAGGATATAGTATTTTTAAGAGGGTGCTGAATATAATAATATTTCAGTAGACAATGTAATACGGCTTAGCTATTGTGCTTGTTTTTGTTAGTAGGCTAGGCCTATCAAAAGTGCTACGTGGCCTAGGCCTATAGTCTTTATGTTGCTACTATTTTTAAACCATATTCAAAGTGGACGTTTTTATGTTTATCTGGTTTAGATGCTGAACATATATCCCACCAATGTCCTTGTTTGGCAGAAGTGTTCGCTTCCAGTTGTTTTCTTTTAGAATAGTTATTTATTACACTTAAAATGCAGGAGTCACGACGCTCTGGCTCCTACCATATCCTGTAGCCTATACTTCTGAGTGAACAAATCACGACCTCCACCCCTGCCCATTGCTTGCCCCAATACTAACAAAGCACCGTCGGGATGCGCCGTCACAGGCGACAGAGCCCTGCTGTTTGTGTTTTTAAGCATGGCCTTGGCCCAGTGCGCTGTGATGGTGAGAAGGAATAAAACCCAGGGTTAGGGTAGCCTACTCTAGTTGAGAGGATGATTATAACACTAGTAGTAATGACCACATCAATCACAACAAAGTCATAATAAGATATTTATAATTGATAATAACGATATTATGATATTGTAATAATAGATGTTACTCTTATAGCAGTTTAGGATCTGCCAAAGAGCACATCACCTTCAGAGAAATTAATACAAATACTAGATAATGAATTAGATAGTTAATCAAGCCATCACATGAGCTCATAGGGAGACATTTATTATTGCATTTGACCAGACTAATTATGTTGTGGCCCTGGTGTCCAAAAATATGTTGAGTGTGGAATCTCTCTAACAGTTCATTAGTGTATAGAGATATTAGCAACAACTGTCTTCATTTAGATGATCACCAGAGCTCAAAGTGCTATTTTCTGATGGATGCTTCGTAGATCAATACTTTGTGGATGGTATATTGGTTATGCAAATATTTGAATTCAAACAGTTCACACATGTTTTAAGGGGATTATTTAATGCAAGAAAAGCCTACTGTTATGTGAGTTACTCTCCAAAATCAGTAACTATAAGGCCTGCCATGAACTACTCTTATCGGTCAGTCCCTTCTGATGTAGCAGTGATTGATTGTTGTATGAAATGCCACAATGACATTTCAGCAGTCAGCACATACCTTAAGACAGTGTTGCTTCCTGTTTAAATAACCTCAAAACAGCCCTCTCCGCTCACCTACCTACCTCCTCGCTTGAAAGGCAATGGCCTCACTCTCTCTATACTCTTGGCCAGTGCGATCTCAGTGTTCTCTCCCTGTGGAACCTCCCCAAATTACACAACAATTCAACAGCTTTAGCATTTGTGGAGGTGGAAGGTGATGTTGTTTTGATACTGGTGCCTCTGCTGTGCTGGGAGAGAGAGTCAAACACTCAGAATACACTTCAAAGTGAACATTGCCATTGTCCAGAGCAGATCCCTCTCTCGGATTTTGGTGGGACTGTGGGTGTCGGTGACATTATAATAAGACATGATGCGCCAGCAACCTCCCATTTGACTGGGCCTGTGCATTAAACGAAGTGAAACTGAGAGGAGAGAGAGTGAACGCCCATTGGTTCTCTGCAGTTGAAGATGTAGAAGTGGGTGAAAAGGCTTGAGCTCTTAATGCAGAGGAGGAAAACACAATCAGGGTCACCACTAAATGGGTCACAGTTGCTGTCAGGTACACAAACCTAACAATGAAAACATTTAGTAAACAAATTTAAAGGGCACGAGTAAAGGGAAAAAGAGAAACCGGGCTGATATAAAGTGATACTGAGCTATATTATGGGAATCTATTTGGTTGAGACCACAGTGTGGTCAGGCCCACATTTAATACTACCACCAGCAGCACACACTTCTGTTTCCTATCATGTGTGCCTGCTAAGCTGATGAATGATGTACCTCTAATTTGATGGTGTCTCACATTCATCTGTTTGGACACCTTTGGACACGTCCTGGCTGTCTCTGGGCGTCCTAACATGGATCACTTTACATACAGGTGTCTGTATCCATGGAGATTCACCCTGAACCAAGCTGTACAAATGACAGTCATATGGATTGTCCTTGGCTGGTACACCTGCACACTGAGACACTGTCTGTCCTCGCAGGGGGGGGGGGGGGGGGGGGGGGGGGGCTAGGACTTCATATTACACTACTAATGAAAAGTGGCTCCAGTAGGCTCATTAGTACCTGTGTGTCTTCCTTGGACCTGACGACTATTGTCTTTAATGTGAATCTGTTACAGTTTAGCTTTTGATGGAGTGTGAACTTTTTAATTATATAAATTTCCCTTTGTCTTCCCTCCACTTGAATTCTGCTCAGAGGGGCGCGAGTGCGTCAACTGCGGTGCCACCTCCACCCCCCTGTGGCGGCGGGACGGGACGGGTCACTACCTGTGCAACGCTTGCGGCCTGTACCACAAGATGAATGGCCAGAACAGACCTCTCATCAAGCCCAAACGCAGACTGGTGAGTCCCTGTCTCTCTCCTGTCTACCCCTCCACATCTGAGAAAGGGGGCCCAAATAGAGCATGAAGCAGATACTGCCAGGACAATTCCAGGAAAGTTATATTTTCCCTATGATCTTCCTGGAATTGTTTGTCCCTCTCACCTCCTGGTGATCCCCTACACCGCCTGTTACAATACTGCTACTATTGCCATTGTTACTGCTATTATTATTGCTGGTACTTTTGATACTGTCACTGATACCAATGCCCATGCTGCTTTAGTTATCACCACACTGGAGTGAGTGAAAAACAGTGCACACACACAAACACTTTGTCCAGTGTTCTGCACAGGCATTTAGGAGCAAGGAGTATTCCAAGCCCTGTTATTTTTAATGCACATACACTTTTATAGATATTTGTTTGTCTCGGACCAAAGTATTATTGTATGTTTAATGTTCAATATTATTAACATGATGAGTTGTTTAGTTATCATTACAAGTTATTTAAAACAAATAAATATATTGGTTCCTGCTTATTTTCCTTTCATTTTATATTCAGACCTCTGATTAGGAATCATAACTTTGATTCTATAGGATAAAGAGAAGAGAAGTGGGTATGCTCTAATTTTGCAAAAACAAAATGTAAAAAGGCCTGCCCTGTGTGAAATCTTTTATGAGTAACATTGATATGTACTCTGAATAACCTAAAATTATAAATCCCATATTGGTCTTTCATAGTCAAGTAGGCTAATAGTAGGCCACATGAGATTGATCAATGCAAATAATCATTAGCATCACTATATTTTTCCTGTTCCTTAGTTGTTTGAAACCTGGACGTTTTACTTCGTATTATGAGGCATGTTTTACCTTGCTTCAAAGTAGCCAAGCCAAAATTCAACCATAGAAATGTTGATAGAAATATTTCATGAACACATCCTCATGCACTCTCACGTTCTATCGGTTATCAAATGAACTTTCTTTCATTTTCTAGCAGCCAAAGGCATTATCCTAGTAATTTTAGCAACCAATGATAGTTGTTCCATCTTTAGATCTCCCTCTTTCTACATTTTTTATGTGCTATGCAAATTTCATTTTCAACGTTTGCATTTAGCTTCCACTACATCACTGATTTGGCATTTTCAGTCTTACCATCTGAAACTTTAAAAAGATATTAAAGTTTCCCAAAAGTAAATTGTGAGAAGTAATTTAGGCTAATTTCAATGGCAGTCCAAGGCGCAATCCAACTCCTAACTTTTGGGTAGCTCCAAAAAAATGTAGGCTAAGCATTACGCAGTAGATTTAGGGCTCTATTCAATCCATATGGAAGTTCAGCATTACAAGATTGAAATTTAAAGGCTGATTGAAATTTAAAGTCTGTGTTCCCTCCCTTAGCAGAGACTGCTTCAGCAATTCAGACTGAATAGAGCTCTTAGATTGATCTAATCTTTAAATAAGTTAGTTCAATTTTACAAGAAAATTGTTTTACTTTATTTTGCTTTTATAATTACGTTTTCTAGCTTCTGTTTTCCTCAGCTAAACAGGTTCATGAATCATGATCAGTAGACGTTTTACTCGCCACACCTCGTTTATGTAGGCCTATTGGCTTAATCTGAATAGTTTTGCTCTGATCAGACATTCAATTTATTTCACAGAATTAAATCATATGCTACTATAGGCCTACATAATATAAATGTTTCAATCAAGAGCTTATACCTTAATATCTAATTAAATCTGTACTTAGACAGGTATACTTACACTTATACTCATCCAGTCATGCAGTGCCAAAGACACATTAGTTGGATAACCTAATTGTAGCCCAATTCACTCGTGTTTTTAATGTATGTGTGTAGCCCAACCCATGTGGTTGCCTTGAAATCAATAACTCAAAATGTTCAACAAATTGAAATGGTTGTTTTCTTTACCATTGCTATCTTCCATTGAGCTAAATGTCATGGGATGGAGAGCATGGTGAATAGGGTGGGATTATGTTTTGAATATGTTTTGAATAACTGTCTTTCTGAAATACATTGTTTCTGACTGTATTAGCAACATTGTCAGCATTAGTGGGACAAGTATAACTCATTTTAGCGCAGCTTGGTGTAAATAAACCTTCTGCATTTTTCTCCTTGGCTGTGCGCCTCTGCCTAGTTCTTCCGATGAGAAGTCCATTACATTTTCCATGGGTCGGTCTGTGGTCGCAGCTTTGCATTTTCAGCTCAAGTGTTTTCAGAGTTCAGTTCAAAGGGCATCCAGTTGTTTCCTATCCGGATATCTGCCCGGGCCGATAAGGAAGCCAGGTTCCCGGGTGTTTCCGCCTTCAACAAACCCTGCTGCATTTTTCAGCCCAGACTTTGACATATACTGTAAAGCGATTATCACAGCACTGTAGGAACCAGTTATGTGTGTGTGGAGAGAGAAAACGTGAGGGGGGGGGGGGGGAATTGGAAAATAAATGGATTGTTTGTCATGCTGGGTTAGCAGTGGCACAAGCTTTAAGCGTCGGAATGCGAAGTGTTTTCTGTTGTCGTTTTTCTCTTTCTCTTTTTTTACATTCCGTGCGTCGCCATCGTTGTTTTTATTGGGGATGTTTTGCATGAACAACTATGATATGATAAAACTTTAAATGAATGAAAAGAAAAACACACATGCAGCATCATGACTGTATAGTTATTGTATTCTGAGTTTAAATGTTTCTTATTAAGTGTGAAGAATTTATCTGTAATGGACACAAAGCACATTGGCAGACAGGGCCCTGGTATTGTAGATGTCTTAGTCCGGGTTGTTTGATTCTCTGGATCAAGGGAGAATCATGCAAAAAGACGGCATAAATTATTAATGTGCCCTATCTAATTTTTTTAATTAAATGAAATATGACAGCAGTAATTGGTAAAAGATAGAAACAACGCATTTAACTAGAAACAGCTTTTGCAGCATTGCACAAATTGAAAAATTGAATTAAGCTTGTATAGATCACAGAATATATTCAATTAAATCAATACAGATGTGACTCCCTTTAAGCAATTTCATGAGTCTAACTGGCGCTGTCTTTGATGTTATTTGTGGATGTAGCCCTGAGAGGAGGTTGGTTGGAGAATAGCCTACACAGCAACACAAAGTCATAATACTCATCACCCTAAAAGATACATGGGAAGATATTTACTGAAGAGAATGCTTTATTCTGTTGTTCAATGCGTGATACTAGTTGATATGGGTAGATCTGGTGGAACATTACAGTAGGCTTTTAAAACGAGTGGTTTTAAGTTCTAAACTCAGAAATGTCCTATAAATTCCGAATGAACATTTGAAATGTAGCCGCCTTTGGCTATGCCTAAATGGTCACGGTAGTTAATTTCAATAATCGTATTCATGTCATGTTCACTTTCCTCGTTGACCTCTGTTGCCTAATACAATGATCAAATCAGCTAACATTTGAATGGCTTTATTCATAATGTATTAACATTATGCGTTTTTCTCCTCCTCAGTCCGCTGCGAGACGAGCTGGCACCTGCTGCGCTAACTGTCAGACCACCACCACCACCCTTTGGAGGCGCAACGGCAATGGTGACCCGGTGTGCAATGCCTGCGGGCTCTACTACAAACTGCACAACGTAAGTTGCCTGACCGCTTACATAGAAACTGGGGGGTGAGCTGGTCAAGTAGGCGGACAGCTTGTATCGATTGAGGAGCCGGGGAGAAAGAGGCTGGGGACGCAAAGTCTGCTTTTCCTGTCAAGCAGAACCCGCCAGTCGTTTTTTCTTTTTATTAATCCATCTTTGTTTCAATGGGGGGTGTTACTCCCAGGAGAGGCTGGAGGGTGGGACTGTCATTCAGGGTAAAGGCGTCAGTTATATTGATGCCAACTTGTCTGAGAGTAGCCCTTTCAGGTTCAGCGTGGCTTCCAGTCCTCATGTATTCATGTTCAGTGAGAGGATTCTATTTAATTTTAAAGACAAAAGTGGAAAAATGCTCATGCCTTTTAATGTGGCTTGATGATCCAATGTCTGTTAATATTTATGGCACATCAGAATTCTTTCTCACGTTTATTAAAAAGGCAATATGTTTTCCATCATAGTTGTTTAGATTTTTCTAAATGATCCACAATTACGAACGAAGCTTGACAAAGTTGAATATAAAAGCATTGAGAGTGCAAGAAAATGTCCAATGACTAAATAATTTAGTTCTGGACAGTTTTTTAAAACAAGAAACAGGTATTTGACATGATATTGAAACCCACAAAATATCAATATGAAGCCTACTCCAGTAGCCTACTCCAGTAGCCTACTCCAGGCTTGTCTGGCTTCTCCTTGGCTAACATCCCTCCTCCCTGGCTCTTCACAGGTAAACAGGCCAATGACCATGAAGAAGGAGGGTATCCAGACGCGCAACCGCAAAATGTCCAGCAAGTCCAAGAGGGGCAAGCGTTCCGGAGATGGCTACGATGAGCTGTCCAAATGCATGCATGACAGGTCTTCTCCCTTTGGGGGTGGCCCTGGCCTGGCTGGACACATGACCCACATGGGCCACCTTCCCCCCTTCAGCCACTCCGGACACATGCTGCCAACTCCCATGCCCATCCACCACCCCTCCTTTAGCCATCCCCACCACTCAGGTCGGTCGCCAGCCTGGGCTGAGCACTGAAGCCCCCTGAAGCCCCTGCATCAGGCCCTGCCACCACCACCCCTCCAACCCCATCACCACCACTACTGTGGGACCACATAAAGAGGACTGCGTCTGTTTTTAGAAGGGTAATAGTAATGGGGATCAACTGTCAGTAGGACATTGTTTTGCCTGGCCTCATTGAGAGATTGATGAAGAGGAGACGTGACTGAAGGTAGAGAGAAAGTGAGAGGGTGAAGAGGAATGCTAAGTTGCTCCCTTCAAGTGTGTGGAAGACGAAGACGCATGGGTGCGAATGGGGACATTCATGGTCCTTCTGCCTTTTTTCTACTAAGTCACTTTGGTACCCCCCCCCTCCCACCCTATCAGAGAAGAGATAGGGGAACCACTGCTTTCCCCTCTTAACCCCCCCCCCCCCACCCCCCACCCCACTGACTGGCTGTTGTGGACAGACTGTTGATACCGTAGGAATGAAAGACTTTCTGAACCAGCCTCCCCACACATGTACACACACACACAAACACCACTGACCCCTCATCCCTCACATGCTGGAATACACACCACCCACCTGGTCTCCTATTTTTAACAGATTGTATTGAAAAAATAAGCAAGCAAACAGAACAACTATTGTTGTTATAATTGCTGTTATAATTATTGTTATGATAATTTATTTTCACTCTTTTTGCTTCAGAAAACATGGATAGTTACAATTATAAGTTCATTGTTATTATGTAAAGAAAAAACACTGACTTATCTTAGACGAGACATTGTTCCTGACCTGTACGTGTTTATAATTTTTCCATCTCACAACATTAAGGAAATAAAGTTTGAATAATACATGATGAGTCCTTGAAACTGATTATTGAAATGTATACATTTCTCTGTCTCAGTGTCTCAGTGTTCCCCCATCTCTCTTTCACATACACATTTCAAATTGCCTTAAAGGAAAATTACACCCCAAAACTATCTTTGGTATTTGTTTCATTAATCCATTGTTGACATAGTCCCAAAATGTTTCGCATTTCAGAAATCAAGTTTTCAAGATAAATAACTTTCAAAATACCAAAACGCAACTGCTATATTTCTGTATTTATAAAATTATATAGTATCTTTAAAACTTGATTGCTGACATGCAAAATATTTTGGAACTATCAACAATGGACTAACAAAACAAATACCAAAAGATATTTGTGAAGAGGTCTTGATTCCAGCTCTATTTCTAAGTGATATCAGATGTAATGAAGCCAGCTCTATGTTCTCCAAAGCGTGGTAATGGTTTTGTTGGGCTCCTCGCCTGAGTGATGTGCTGCTGTTTATAGAAGGCCTCTTTGTGGAGCTCAGGCCCCAGGGTGCACCACTGTGACCCAGACAGCAGGCTCCAAACCCAGGGTGAGCACAGGGTGCCCACGTCACACACGCACACAGTCACACACTAGTCTTTCCTGACGCGCACACATGTTCTTGTACACAAATACACATTTTCATTTGATTCCTCCCTTATTTCCTTTCCTTGTGTCCCTCTCCCCTGCCTCTCCCAGAATGCACCTCTCTGGGCCGTGGTGCGTTGATTAGAGTGAGGCGAAGGACAGCAGGTCTTTAGTGGGAGAGAAAAGAGGAAGGAAAGGCAATCAGGCGACCCGTGAGCAAACACGTGGGGGGCTGTTTGGACCCCTCACAGACAGATGTGCTCGCAGCTGAGGACTGCAGGAAATTCTCACTCACTCACTCACTCACTCACTCACTCACTCACTCACTCACTCACTCACTCACTCACTCACTCACTCACTCACTCACTCACTCACTCACTCACTCACTCACTCCACTCACTCATTACTCATTACTCATTACTCATTACTCATTACTCATTACTCATTACTCATCACTCATCACTCATCACTCAACAGAGCCAGCTACTAATCAGCCGGGCCTATTAGGGCCAATTTCATCGCTGATCGACTTGCTGCCCTCACACTCCCATGGCAAACTTCATAAAACATTTATACAAATTTAAAAACAGAAATACCTTATTTACATAAGTATTCAGAGCATTTGCTATGCGACTTGAAATTGAGCTCAGGTGCATCCTGTTTCCATTGATCATCCTTGAGATGTTTCTTCAACTTGATTGGACTCTACCTGTGGTAAATTCAATAGACTGGACATTATTTGGAAAGGCACACACCTGTCTATATAAGGTCCCACAGTTGACAATCCATGTCATAGCAAAAACCAAGCCATGAGGTCAAAGGAATTTTCCGTAGAGCTCCGAGACTGGATTGTGTTGAGGCACAGATCTGGGGAAGGGTACCAAAACATTTCTGCAACATTGAATGTCATCAAGAACACAGTGGCCTCCATCATTCTTAAATGGAAGAAGTTTGGAGCCACCAAGATTCTTCCTAGAGCTGACCACCCGGCCAACTGAGCAATCGGGGGAGAAGGGCCTTGGTCAGGGAGGTGACCAAGAACCAGGTGGTCACTCTGACAGATCTCTAGAGTTCCTCTGTGGAGATGTGAGAACCTTCCAGAAGGACAACCATCTCTGCAGCACTCCACCAATCAGGCCTTTATGGTAGAGGGGCCAGACGGAAGCCACTCCTCAGTAAAGGGCACATGACAGCCCGCTTGGAGTTTGCCAAAAGGCACCTAAAGGACTCTCAGACCATGAGAAACAAGATTCTCTGGTCTGATGAAACCAAGATTGAACTCTTTGGCCTGAATGCCAAGTATCACGTCTGGAGGAAACCTGGCACCATCCCTACGGTGAAGCATGGTGGTGGCAGCATCATGCTGTGGGGATGTTTTCAGTGGTAGGGACTGGGAGACTAGTCAGGATCGAGGCAACGACGAACGGAGAGAGATCCTTGATGAAAACCTGCTCCAGAGCTCTCAAGACCTCAGACTGGGGCGAAGGTTCACCTTTCAACAGGGCCACGACCCAAAGCACACAGCCAACACAACACAAGAGTGGCTTCGGGAAAAGTCTCTGAATGTCCTTGAAAGGCCCAGGCAGAGCCCAGACTTAAACCTGATCAAACATCTCTGGCGAGACCTGAAAATAGCTGTGCAGCAACGCTCCCCATCCAACCTGACAGAGCTTGAGAGGATCTGCAAAGAAGATTGGGAGAAACTCCCCAAATACAGGTGTGCCAAGCTTGTAGCGTCATACCCAAGAAGACTCTAGGCTGTAATCGCTGCCAAAGGTGCTTCAACAAAGTACAGAGTAAAGGGTCTGAATACTTATGTAATTAGCAAACATTTCTAAAAACATGTTTTTGCTTCGTCATCATGTGGTATTGTTTGTAGGTTGATGAGGAAATAAATAAATGTAATCAATTTTAGAATAAGGCTGTAACCTAACAAAGTGTGGAAAAAGTCAAGGGGTCTGAATACTTTCCGAAGGCACTGTATGTGTTGTGCTATAATCGATAAAGCCCTCTAGCTACAGAAATGTGTTCATATATGAATGAATCTAATGTATTGTATTTATAAATCAAATCAAATCAAATTTTATTGGTCACATACACATAGTTTGCAGATGTTATTGCGAGTGTAGTGAAATGCTTATGCTTCTACATCCGACAGTGCAGCAGTATCTAACAGGTAATATCTTACAATTACACAACAAAACCTAATACACACAATCTAGTAAAGGAATGGGATAACAATATATAAGTATCAAATATATGGATGATCAGTGACAGAGCGGCTAAGATGCGAGTATATATTGTAGGATACTGTATACAGTATATACATATGAGATAAGTAATGTGAGCTATGTAAACATTCTTAAAGTGGCCAATGATATCAAGACTGTAGGTAGGCAGCCACCTCTCTTGAGATAGAAGCTGTTTTTCAATCTCTCTGTCCCAGCTTTGATGCACCTGTACTGACCTCACCTTCTGGATGATAGCGGGGTGAACAGGCAGTGGCTTGGGTCGTTATTGTCCTTGATGATCTTTTTTGCCTTCCTGTGACATGGAGAGTGTTGTAAGTGTCCTGGAGGGCAGGTAGTTTCAAATCAAATCAAACTTTATTTGTCACATGCGCCGAATACAACAAGTGTAGACTTTACTGTGAAATGCTTTCTTACAAGCCCTTAACCAACAGTGCAGTTCAAGAAGAGTTAAAAAAAATATTTACCAAGTAGACTAAAATAAAAAGTAATAATAAAAAGTAACCCAATAAGAATAACAATAACGAGGCCATATACAGGGGGCACTGGTACCGAGACAGTATGCGGGGGTACAGGTTAGTTGAGGTAATTTGTACATGCAGGTGGGGGTGAAGTGACTATACATAGATAATAAACAGCGAGTAGCAGCAGTGTACAAAAGGGAGGGGGGGAGTCAATGTAAATTGTCCGGTGGCAATTTTTATGAATTGTTCAGCAGTCTTATGGCTTGGGGGTAGAAGCTGTTGAGGAGCCTTTTGTTCCTAGACTTGGCGCTCCGGTACCGTTTGCCGTGCGGTAGCAGAGAAACAATCTATAACTTGGGTGACTGGAGTTTCTGACAATTTTATGGGCTTTCCTCGGACACTGCGTATTGTATAGGTCCTGGATGGCAGGGAGCTTGGCCCCAGTGATGTACTGGGCCGTTTGCACTACCCTCTGTAGTGCCTTATGGTCAGATGCAAACAACTTACAGACACTAACACAACATTAAACAAAACTATAAACACACATACAGTACAACAATTACATATTACGTTAATTAACACGAAAGTCTTGACTAAAAAACTGCTGTTTCAACAGATGCTCTCGATAGTGCAGCTGTATAAGCTTTTGAGGATCTGGGGACCCATGCCAAATCTTTTCAGTCTCCTGATGGGGAAAAGGTTTTGTCGTGCACTCTTTCCGACTGTCTTGGTATGTTTGGACCATGATAGTTCGTTGGTGATGTGGACACCAAGGAACTTGAAACTCTCGACCCGCTCCACTACAACCCCATCGATGTTAATGGGGGCCTGTTCGGCCCGCCCTTTCCTGTAGTCCACAATCAGCTCCTTTGTCTTGCTCACATTGATGGAGAGGTTGTTGTCCTGGCACCACACTGCCAGTTCTCTGACCTCCTCCCTACAGGCCGTCTCATCGTTGTTTCGTCAGCAAACTTAATGATGGTGTTGGTCGTGTTTGGTCACGCAGTCGTGGGTGAACAGGGAATACAGGAGGGGACTAAGCACACTCCCCTGAGGGGCCCCAGTGTTCAGGATCAGCGTGGCAGACGTGTTGTTGCCTACTCTTACCAGCTGGAGCGGCCCGTCAAGAAGTCCAGGATCCAGTTGCAGAGGGAGGTGTTTAGTCCCAGAGTTCTTAGCTTAGTGATGAGCTTCGTGGGCACTATGGTGTTGAACGCTGAGCTGTAGTCAATGAACAATATTCTCACATCAAATCAAATTTATTTGTCACATACACATGGTTAGCAGGTGTTAATGCAAGTGTAGCGAAATGCTTGTGCTTCTAGTTCCGACCATGCAGTAATATCTAACAAGTAATATAACCTAACAATTTCACAACAACTACCTTATACACACAAGTGTAAAGGAATGAATACGAATATGTACATAAAAATATATAAATGAGTGATGGCCGAACGGCATAGGCAAGATGCAGTCGATGGTATAGAGTACAGTATATACATATGAGATGAGCAATGCAGGGTATGAAAACATTATATGAAGTGACATTGTTTAAAGTGGCTAGTGATACATTACATCAAGATGGCAAGATGCAGTAGATGGTATAGCGTACAGTATATACATATGAGATGAGCAATGTAGGGTATGAGAACATTATATAAAGTGGCATTGTTTAAAGTGGCTAGTGATACATTTAATTACATCAGATGGCAAGATGCAGTAGATGGTATAGCGTACAGTATATACATAAGAGATGAGTAATGTAGGGTAAGTAAACATTCTATAATATAATGTGGCTAGTGATAAATTGATTACATCAGTTTAACCATTATTAAAGTGGGTGGGGTGGAGTCAGTATGTTGGCAGTAGCCACTCAATGTTAGTGATGGCTGTTTAACAGTCTGATGGCCTTGAGATAGAAGCTGTTTTTCAGTCTCTCGGTCCCCGCTTTGATGCACCTGTACTGACCTCGCCTTCTGGATGATAGCGGGGTGAACAGGCAGTGGCTCGGGTGGTTGTTGTCCTTGATGATCTTTTTGGCCTTCCTGTGACATTGGGTGGTGTAAGTGTCCTGGAGGGCAGGTAGTTTGCACCCAGTGATGCGTTGTGCAGACCTCACTACCCTCTGGAGAGCCTTCCGGTTATGGGCGGAGCAGCTGCCGTACCAGGCTGTGATACAGCCCGACAGGATGCTCTCGATTGTGCATCTGTAAAAGTTTGTGAGTGTTTTTGGTGACAAGCCGCATTTCTTCTGCCTCCTGAGGTTGAATAGGCGCTGCTGCACCTTCTTCACCACGCTGTCTGTGTGGGTGGACCATTTCAGTTTGTCCGTGATATGTACGCCGAGAAACTTAGAACTCTCCACCCTCTCCCCTACTGTCCTGTCAATGTAGATAGGGGGGTGCTCCCTCTGCTGTTTCCTGAAGTCCACGATCATCTCCTTTGTTTTGTTGACATTGAGTGTGAGGTTGTTTTCCTGACACCACACTCCGAGGGCCCTCACATCCTCCCTGTAGGCCGTCTCGTCATTGTTGGTAATCAAGCCTACCACTGTAGTGTCATCTGCAAACTTGATGATTGAGTCGGAGGTGTGCATGGCCACGCAGTCGTGGGTGATTTGGGAGTACAGTAGAGGGCTGAGAACGCACCCTTGTGGGGACCCAGTGTTGAGGATCAGCGGGGTGGAGATGTTGTTACCTACCCTCACCACCTGGGGGCGGCCCGTCAGGAAGTCCAGGACCTAGTTGCACAGGGCGGGGTCGAGACCCAGGGTCTCAAGCTTAATGACGAGTTTGGAGGGTACTATGGTGTTAAATGCTGAGCTGTAATCGATCAACAGCATTCTTACATAGGTATTCCTCTTGTCCAGATGGGTTAGGGCACTGTGCGGTGTGATGGCGATTGCGTTGTCTGTGGACCTATTGTGGCGGTAAGCAAATTGGAGTGGGTCTAGGGTGTCAGGTAGGGTGGAGGTGATATGGTCCTTGACTAGTGTCACAAAGCACTTCATAATGACGGAAGTGAGTGCTACAGGGCGTAGGTGTAGGTGTTCCTTTTCCCCGGTTGAGAAAGGGCAGTGTGGAGTGCGATTGAGATTGTGTCATCTGTGGATCTGTTGGGCGGTATGCAAATTGGAGTGGGTCTACAGTGTCCGGGAGGATGCTGTTCATGTGAGCCATGACCAGCCTTTCAAAGCACTTCATGGCTACTGACATGAGTGCCACAGGGCAGTAATCATTTAGGCAGGTTGCCTTCGCTTCCTTGGGCACAGGGACTATGGTGGTCTGCTTGAAACATGTAGGTATTACAGACTCGGTCAGGGAAAGGTTGAAAATGTCAGTGAAGACACTTGACAGTTGGCATACTTTGAGTACACGTCCTGGCAATCCGTCTGGCTCAGCAGCTTTGTGAACCTGTTAAAAGGTTTTGTTCACATCGGCTACCGAGAGCGTTATCACACAGTCATCCAGAACAGCTGGTGCTCTCATGCATGGTTCAGTGTTGCTTGCCTCGAAGCGAGCAGGAAAGGCATTTCGCTCGTCTGGTAGGC
This sequence comes from Salmo salar, assembly GCF_965601325.2. Classification (NCBI taxonomy): domain Eukaryota; kingdom Metazoa; phylum Chordata; class Actinopteri; order Salmoniformes; family Salmonidae; genus Salmo; species Salmo salar. Next base: position 81,741,192 of record NC_138302.1, on the reverse strand, counting down.
TCGCGTCACTGGGAAGCTCGCGTCTGGGTTTCCCTTTGTTGTCTGTACTAGTTTTCAATCCCTGCCACATCCGACGAGCTCTCGATTGTGCACCTGTAAAGTTAGTGACGGTTTTCGGTGACAAGCCACATTTTTTCAGCCTCCTGAGGTTGAAGAGGCACTGTTTTTGCACCTTCTTCACCACACTGTCTGTGTTTGTGGACCATTTCAGTTTGTAGGTGATATGTACACTGAAGAACTTAACCTCTCTAGGGTAGGTGGCACCAAATCGTCCCACCTACGCAACAGCCAGTCTAATCCCTTGGCGCGATATTCAAATACCTTAAAAATGCTATTACTTCAATTTCTCAAACATATAACTATTTTACACCATTTTAAAGACAAGACTCTCCTTTATCTAACCACACTGTCCGATTTCAAAAAGGCTTTACAACGAAAGCAAAACATTAGATTATGTCAGCAGAGTACCCAGCCAGAAATAATCAGACACCCATTTTTCAAGCTAGCATATAATGTCACATAAACCCAAACCACAGCTAAATGCCGCACTAACCTTTGATGATCTTCATCAGATGACAACCCTAGGACGTTATGTTATACAATACATGCATGTTTTGTTCAATCAAGTTCATATTTATATCAAAAAACAGCTTTTTACATTAGCATGTGACGTTCAGAACTAGCATACCCCCCGCAAACTTCCGGGGAATTTACTAACAATTTACTAAATTACTCACGATAAACGTTCACAAAAAGCATAACAATTATTTTAAGAATTATAGATACAGAACTCCTCTATGCACTCGATATGTCCGATTTTAAAATAGCTTTTTGGTGAAAGCACATTTTGCAATATTCTCAGTAGATAGCTCGGCATCACAGGGCTAGCTATTTAGACACCCAGCAAGTTTAGCCTTCACCATCACTATAACAAAAATGTTATTACCTTTGCTGTTCTTCGTCAGAATGCACTCCCAGGACTTCTACTTCAATAACAAATGTTGGTTTGGTCCCAAATAATCCATCGTTATATCCAAATAGCGGCGTTTTGTTTGTGCGTTCTAGACACTATCCGAAATGGTAAATCAGGGTTACGAGCATGGCGCATTTCGCGCATTACCGTACTTCGAAGCATGTCAACCGCTGTTTAAAATCAATTTTTATGCAATTTATCTCGTAAAAAAGCGATAATATTCCGACCGGGAATCTGCGTTTCGGTAAATAGAGGGAAAAAAAGAAAGACGGGGGCGACCAGTGCACGCGCCTAAGCCCACTGTCCCCTGATCGGCCACTTGACAAAGGCGATAATGTGTTTCAGCCTGGGGCTGGAATGACGACATTCAGCTTTTTCCCGGGCTCTGAGAGCCTATGGGAGCCGTGGGAAGTGTCACGTTACCGCAGAGATCCTTTGTTTTGGAAAGAGATGTCAAAGAAAGCCAATAAATGGTCAGACAGGCCACTTCCTGTAAAGGAATCTCTCAGGTTTTTGCCTGCCATATGAGTTCTGTTATACTCACAGACACCATTCAAACAGTTTTAGAAACTTTAGGGTGTTTTCTATCCATATCTAATAAGTATATGCATATTCTAGTTACTGGGTAGGAGTAGTAACCAGATTAAATCGGTACGTTTTTTATCCGGCGGTGTAAATACTGCCCCCTAGCCCTAAGAGGTTAAAACATTCCACCTTCTCCACTGCTGTCTCGTCGATGTGGATAGGGGGGTGCTCCCTTTGCTTTTTCCTGAAGTCCACGATCATCTCTTTTGTTTTGCTGACATTGAGTGAGAGGTTATTTTCCTGACACCACATTCCGAGGGCCCTCACCTCCTCCCTGTAGGCTGTCTCATTGTTGTTGGTAATAAAGCCTACCACTGTTGTGTCGGAAAATCTACTTTGTCTCTATACTGACACTTTGCTTGTTTGATTGCCTTACGGAGGGAATAACTACACTGTTTGTATTCGGCCATATTCCCAGTTGCTTTGCCATGATTAAATGCGGTGGTACGTACTTTCAGTTTTGCGCGAATGCTGCCATTAATCCACGGTTTCTGGTTAGGGAATGTTTTAATAGTTACAGTGGGTACAACATCTCCTATACACTTCCTTATAAACTCGCTCACCGAGTCAGCGTATACGTCAATATTGTTCTCTGAGGCTACACGGAACATATCCCAGTCCACGTGATTGAAGCAATCTTGAAGCATGGAATCCATTGATCAGACCAGTGTTGGGTAGACCTAAGCACGGGCGCTTCCTGTTTTAGTTTCTGCCTATAGGAGGTGAGCAACATGGTCAGATTTGCGAAAAGGAGGGCGGGAGAGGGCCTTGTATGCATCGTGGAAGTTAGAGTAGCAATGGTCGAGCGTGTTGCTCGCTCGTGTACTGCAATCAATATGCTGATAGAAATTAGGTAGCCTTGTTCTCAAACTAGCTTTGTTAAAATCCCAGCTACAATAAATGCAGCCTCAGGATATATGGTTTCCAGTTTGCATAAAGTCCAGTGAAGTTCCTTGATTGCCGTCTTGGTATCCGCATGCGGGGGGATATACACGGCTATGACGATAACCGAGGAGAGTTCTCTTGGGAGATAATACGGTCGGCATTTGATTGTGAGGAATTCTAGGTCAGGTGAATAGAAGGACTTGAGTTCCTGTATGTTTTTACAATTACACCATGAGTCGTTAATCATGTAACATACACCCCCTTCTTCTTCTTACCCGGAGAGATGTTTATTCCTGTTGGTGCGATGCACTGAATATCCTGTTGGCTGTACTGACTCCGACAGCATGTCCCAAGCTAGCCATGTTTCCGTGAAACAGAGTATGCTACAATTCCAGATATCTCTTTGGAAAGCAACTCTTGCCCTGATTTTGTAGGCTTTGTTTACTAGGGACTGGACATTAGGGTGTAATATGCTCGGAAGCGGTGGGTGGTGTGCGCGCATCCGAAGCCTCACTAGAAGACCGCTCCAGCACCCTCTCCTCCGGTGGCGTTGTTTTGGGTCGACCTCTGGAATCAGTTCAAATGCCCTGGGAGGTGCAGACAAAGGATCCGCTTTGGGAAAGTCGTATTCCTGGTCGTAATGATGGTTGTGCTGGTAAGTTGATGTCTCTCTGATATCCAATAGGTCTTCCCTGTCTGTATATAATATAATAACACCTAAGGTTTTCTGGGCTAACAATGTAAGAAATTATACATTAAAAAAACAAAATACTGCAATTTCCTAAGGACTAGAAGCGAAGCTGCCATCTCTATCGGCACCATCTTCCACCATAAAGTGCATTCTAAAGTGCTCAATGAGCATTACACACTCTTAGAAAAAAGGTGCTATTTAGAACCTAAAAGGGTTCTTCGGCTGTCCTCATAGGATAACCCTTTGTAGAATCCTTTTTGGTACTAGGTAGAACCCTTTTGGTTCCAGGTAATACACTTTTGGGTTCCATGTTGAACCCAAAAGCAGTTATACGATAAGTATTTATAGCTAATATTACCTTCACCACCAAGGTAGTAATAAACTACAACAGTACAGCTACATAAAGATAGATGCAGAGGTAAGACGTCATTAGACGAGGAGCAGGGTGAAGATGATGGTCATCTTCATCAGTTATGAGAGCTTTATGAGTCTTCAACCTTGGACTTTCACGTTCCTTCTCTCCCTCTCTCCCTCTCTCTGTCCCTCCTATCCTCCCCCTCCAGATGTCTTTCCTTCCCTATACCCATCTCTGCCTTCCCCCACCTCCCCTTCTCCCACAAACCCCATCCTCCGGCTCTCTATAACATCTCCATCCCTTCCACTCCCACTTATTCCTCCCCTCCCTTTCCCACTCCCTTCATATATGTGTTTTTCTATGAAATTGAATTAGCAGAATCAAAAGGTGGTTGTCCTTTCCCCACACGGAGTGGAGTTAGGGAGACAGGGAGGAAAGATGAAGGCAGGTGCAGTCCGGTCGGTTCAGACGCAGGTCTCCTGGAGTGGATATATGTGTGTGTGTGTTTTGAAGGTGGGGGTTGACCTTTACGCTGGCCTAACTGAAAAAAAACAGACTCCCTACCCAAAACCCCTAGAAGGATTTGAGGATGTAAAACTGGGTATTTTCTGGATTACATTTAGAGCTTTAAAGCATGGGACATGTAGTCCTGCAAGTGTACATGCCACATCATTGAATGTTATACTTCCTACATACTGTATATTATGTTATCTATGATTAATGTAGGTCTTACATTTCATGTATACCAACAACTAATATCCCATTCCAGTTTTATATTTACTTATCAACCCACTGTTTGACCTTCATGTACTGAAGTGACTTATGTGGACAGAAAATCATCTTAACAGACTACATAGAAAAATGAGGATATTAGTAAGCATTTCCAGCTAGGTGGTTTACAGTTTGAACTACACCAATCAAATTAGTTGTAGCCTACAAGCTTCCACGCATGCATGCACACACGCAGGCAGGCTTCGTCACCGTGATTATGCTATTAAAAGCTGTAGGTGAACTTCCTTTTTTTTACGGACCATTAGAAATTCATAGAAATACACTCCCTTGACATTTCATTTCATGTCAGGAGAGATGTGTGGTTAGGCTGTATTCAATAGAAGCACCTAGTAAACATACTGTAGCTCACAGGACACACCACTGATACAGACAAACCTTAACACATGAACACACTTGCAGGTTTGTTAACCTTGACACAGTCTCCCAATCACTTAACCATAGCTTGATGTTATGGTCTGTGACATTTACTGTAACTTAAGAGTAGAATTGACAGCCGATTGTGGCAATCATGTATGACCTCTGTACCCAGGATACTCATAGTGACATCCTGACCTGTCAGAACACAGTAAGTAACAAAAAACCCCCACAAGTCACAGACTAGAGGGGATTACTGTTTTTACCGTATGATAAGTCATGTACTCCCCCCTCATAGTATTTTTTCACCACAGACCCAACACCACATTTTGTCCCACTACGCCACACCTCGGTACAGCTATGGCTACAGCTGCAGTTAAGCTTGGCTGCACACAATTTTCCAAGCACCAATAAAAAAAGAAAAACAGGAAGTGAGAAGTCCAAACAGGAAATACTTATGAAGTATTATTAGGACTGATTGAGACCAACAATCTGACAAGGGCAGGGTAGAGAGAGATTGATAAACAGAGAGTTGGCTATAGTGTACTCTAGCCTACCTCATATTTCTTTGTGACATGTTCAATACATTTGTACAAATCAATGTTTTAGAGAGTGACTGGTTAACAAGAGATCTACGATGAGAAAAATGACAGAAGTGAAAGAGGGAAAGAAACTGCGAAAGTGTTTCATATCATAGAGAAGTGGTTAGTGGTAAAACATTATTGCTGCTGCTTGTGGGTTTCACAATGGGAAGGCCAGTAATGAAAAGGTTGTAAAGACCATCGAAATATTGTGCTTGTGGTCTTGGCATAGTAGTAAAGCAAATGAAGATGTGTTCCCTTATTGATTACCTACTGTTCAAAACTGTGTTGGGTATCCAGTAACCTAACGTAGCAGGTGTAGAATAAACACCTGAGCGGTGTTTATTTATTTCTGGTCTTGACGAGAACAAAAAATGTCAGGGGAGATTATTTTCTGCACTGTTTAACCAATCCAGTAAATGTGGAGGAGTTAAGATGGAGTGTCGCCTTGTTAACGTCCAAAAACGGAGGTCGCATCACAGACTCCCTTTCCATTTCCCCTGAAAACCAGATGCATCCGGTTGTTTCTGACCCCACAGAGGGTGGGTATCCAGTAACCCCCACTCTGCACATGGAGACGTTATTGCTGTAATAATATGTGGGGATTATTCTGTTTGCTCACAATCTTTGTTGAAACCAGGGCGATACAAAATCCCAACACTATTCAGCTCCCTAATCACATGAACTAGCATTAAGAATCAATCATCCAACCGTTTCCGTTCTGCTCCATTCATGCATTCTGTGCTACTGTCCAGTGGGGGTAATTCTGGGCCTGGGTAGTAACGGCTGTTGCAGGGCACCGACACCAAGGACACCGCCCTCGCCTTGATATCCTACAAAATTAGGTCAGGGCTTCTCTCACCTGGGATGGGCAGCAATTACAGTGTTCACCTGGGACAGGTAGTGTTCAGGTGGCCTTCTGGTGTAGCATTCAGGCAGCATTGAGGCCCTTCTGCTCCTCTGAGACATCCCTGCTGTCTGCGGACAAACGAGACCATTCATCTGGGGCACCCATTTACAAACCAGGGGGCAAGTACAGTACTAATGCCTGGGAGGGCTCGGGGAAGTGGGTGTTTATCCTCTTCCGCGCCCTCACAATGCCCCCCACCCCACTCTCTAGGGCAGGGGGACAGGACCCAGGAACCTTCCCCTGGATGCATGGGCCCCTGGAGGCCCAGGGGGTGAGTTGACCCAGGGGGTGAGATGACAGAATAACAGGAAAGTAGAGGACAGTCATAACCCACTGAGACCTCCTTTCTCTTATTCAGATTAGAAACATTTTCAGGGTCTCTTTTGTACAGTCCCTAAAGATTTGGAGGATGAGATTCTCTACAGGTGTGTGGTGTATAGAACGACAGAGACTTTTTGTAAAAAACATTTTTTTTTAACTAGGCAAGTCAATTAAGAACAAATTCTTATTAACAATGACAGCCTACCCCAGACAATGCTGGGCCAATTGTGCTCCATCCTACAGGATTCCCAATCACAGCCAGAAGTGATGCAGCCTGGATTCAAACCAGTACTGCAGTGACACCTCTTGCACTGAGATGCAGTGTCTTAGACCACTGCTCCACTCAGGAGCCCCAGACTTGCACTGTAGCTTCTATGTTTCTAACATTCCTTATGGACAAGGTGGCATTGCCTACACTGTGTACTCACAAAAAGAAGCACATTGGAATGACTAGCATAGAGGAATGACGGAGTCCATCCAAATCATCTTGGTGCCTGGACCTTGTCTGTGCATTTTAAGGAGCAGTGGTCTAAGACTGCATCTCAGTGTAAGAGGTGTCACTGCAGTACCTGGTTTGAATCCAGGCTGCATCACATCTGGCTGTGATTGTCTGTGCATTTCAAGTTGTGATAATGACTTATCAGTAACTCAAGCCCTGCTCAGATAATCCCTATAATTGTATCGCTGAGTTGTTGTAGTTCTGCTGCAAATGTACATTGTCTCACGGGTGTTGAAAGTCATAATGTAAGTAAACTAATTTGTGTTCCTCTAACTCCCTATTGTCAGCAGTGATCATTCACCTATGAACTGGAGTTCAATCACTCAATCAAATGTATTTATAAAGCCCTTTTTACATCAGCAGATGTCACAAAGTGCTATACAGAAACCTAGCCTAAAACCCCAAACACCAAGCAATGCAGATGGAGAAGCACAGTGGCTAGGAAAAACTCCCTAGAAAGGCAGGAACCTAGGAAGAAACCTGGAGAGGAACCAGGCTCTGAGGGGTGTCCAGTCCTCTTCTGGCTGTGCCGGGTAGAGATTAAAAGAGTACATGGCCATTTAAGGCCAGATTGTTCTTCAAGATGTTCAAACGTTCATAGATGGCCAGCAGGGTCAAACAGTAATCACAGTGGTTGTAGAGGGTGCAACAACTCAGTACCTCAGGAGTAAATGTCAGTTGGCTTTTTGTTGCAGAGTATTCAGAGGTCGAGACAGCAGGTGTGGTAGAGAGAGAGAGAGAAAGAGTAAAAAATAGCAGATCCAGGACAAGGTAGCACGTAAACAGGTCAGGGTTCTCTAGCCACAGGGAGAACAGTAGAAACTGGAGCAGCAGTATGACCAGGTGGACTGGGAACAGCCAGGAGTCATCAGGCCAGGTAGTCCTAAGGCATGATCCTAGGGCTCAGGTCCACCGGGAGGGGAGGGAAAGAGGGAGAGAGAGAGAATTAGAGGGAGCATACTTAAATTCACACAGGACACCAGATAAGACAGGAGAATTACACCAGATATAACAGACTGACCCTAGCCCCCCCGGCACATAGACTATTACAGCATAGATACTGGAGACTGAGACAGGGGTGGGTCAGGGGACACTGTGGCCCTGTCCGACGATACTCCAGGCAGGGCCAACCAGGCAGGATATAACCCCACCCACTTTGCCAAAGCACAGCCCCCACACCACTAGAGGGATATCTTCAACCACCAACTTACTACCCTGAGACAAGGCTGAGTTTAGCCCACGAAGATCCCCTCCACCGCATGAGCCCGAGGGCTGCAAAACCGGACAGGAAGATCACGTCTGTGACTCAACCCACTCAAGTGACGCACCCCTCCTAGGGACAGCATGGAAGAGCACTAGTAAGCCAGTGACTCAGCCCCGTAATTGGGGCAGACGAAGAGAATCCCAGTGGAGAGAGGGGAGCCAGCCAGGCAGAGGCAGCAAGGGCAGTTCGTTGCTCCAGTGCCTTACCATTCACCTTCGCACCCCTGGGCCAGATTACACTCAATCATAGGACCTACTGAAGAGATGAGTCTTCAGTTAAGACTTAAAGGTCAAGACCGAGTCTATGTCTCTCACATGGATAGGCAGATCATTCCATAAAAATTGAGCTCTAATGGAGAAAGCCCTGCCTCCAGCTGTTTGCTTAGAAATTCTAGGGACAATAACGAGGCCTGCGTCTTGTGACCGTAGCGTACGTGTAGGTATGTAAAGTAGGACCAACTTGGAGAGATAGGTAGGAATAAGCCCATGTAACGTTTTGTAGGTTAGCAGTCAAATCTTGAAACCAGCCCTAGCCTTAACTTCCCTGGGCTAGGTGGGATGCTTGCGTCCCACCCTAGTCAACAGCCAGTGGAATCGCGTGGCGCGAAATACAAATACCTCAAAAATGCTATAACTTCAATTTCTCAAACATATGACTATTTTACACCATTTTAAAGACAAGACTCTCGTTAATCTAACCACATTGTCCGATTTCAAAAAGGCTTTACAGCGAAAGCAAAACATTAGATTATGTCAGGAGAGTACCCTGCCAAAAATAATCACACAGCCATTTTCAAAGCAAGCATATATGTCACAAAAACCAAAACCACAGCTAAATGCAGCACTAACCTTTGATGATCTTCATCAGATGACACTTCTAGGACATTATGTTATACAATACATGCATGTTTTGTTCAATCAAGTTCATATTTATATCAAAAACCAGCTTTTTACATTAGCATGTGATGTTCAGAACTAGCATACCCACCGCAAACTTCCGGTGAATTTATTAAATTACTCATGATAAACGTTCACAAAATACATAACAATCATTTGAAGAATTATAGATACAGAGCTCCTTTATGCAATCGCGGTGTCAGATTTTAAAATAGCTTTTCGGCGAAAGCACATTTTGCAATATTCTGAGTACATAGCCCGGCCATCACGGCTAGCTATTTTGACACCCACCAAGTTTGGGACAACCTAAACTCAGAATTACTATTAGAAAAATTGGATTACCTTTGCTGTTCTTCGTCAGAATGCACTCCCAGGACTTCTACTTAAACAACAATTGCTGTTTTGGTTCCAAATAATCCATAGTTATATTCAAATAGCTCCGTTTTGTTCGTGCGTTCAGGTCACTATCCGAACGGTGACACACGAGCGCATTTCGTGACAAAAAAAAATCAAAATATTCCATTATCGTACTTAGAAGCATGTCAAACGCTGTTAAAAATCTATTTTTATGCTATTTTTCTCGTAGAATAGCGATAATATTCCAACCGGGCAACGTTGTATTCATTCAAAGGCTGCAAGATTTTTTTTTTGAATTCTCATGAACGCGCATCTCCAGTGTCACTGTCCCCAGGCTGACCACTCACAAATTCTCCTGCGGTTCTTCACCCAGAGACAGCAGACACCCCATTACACTTTCTGGCGGCTTTAGAGAGCCAATGGGAGCCTTAGAAAGTGTCACGTTACAGCACAGATGCTGTATTTTCGATAGAGATGCAACAGAAGGACAACAAATTGTCAGACAGGGCACTTCCTGTATGGAATCTTCTCAGGTTTTGGCCTGCCATATGAGTTATGTTATACTCACAGACACCATTCAAACAGTTTTAGAAACTTTAGAGTGTTTTCTATCCAAATATACTAATTATATGCATATTCTAGTTTCTGGGCAGGAGTAGTAACCAGATTAAATCGGGTATGTTTTTTATCCGGCCGTGCAAATACTGCCCCCTAGCCCCAACATTAACAGGAAGCCAATGTAGAAAGGCTAGCACTGGAATAATATGACAACATTTTGGGGTTCTAGTCAGGATTCTAGAAGCTGTGTTTAGCACTAACTGAAGTTAATTTAGTGCTTTATCCAGGTAGCCGGAGTGTTGAGCATTACAGTAATTTCATCTAGATGTGACAAAAGCATGGATTAGCTTTACGGCATAATTATGGGACAAAAAGTGTAAGATTTTTGCAATGTTACGAAGATGAAAAAAATCTGTACTTGAAATATTCTTGAAAGTTCGTCAAAAGAGAGATCAGGGTCCAGAGTAACGCTGAGGTCTTTCAACGTTTTATTTGAGACGACTGTACAACCATCAAGATTAATTGTCAGATCCAACAGCAGATCTCTTTGTTTCTTGGGACCTAGAACAAGCATCTCTGTTTTGTCCGAGTTTAAAAGTAAAACATTTGCCGCCATGCACTTCCTTGTCTGAAACACAGCCTTCCAGGGTAGGCAATTTTGGGGCTTCACCATGTTTCATCGAAATGTACAGCTGTGTGTCATCCGCATAGCCGTGAAAGTTGACACTGTGTTTCTGAATGACATCACCAAGAGGTAGAATATATTGTGAAAACAATAGTGGTTCTAAAACGAAACCTTGAGGAACACCGAAACTTACAATTGATTTGTCAGAGGACCATCCACAGAGAAAAATGATATCTTTCCGACAAATAACATCGAAACCAGGAAAGAACTTGCCTGTGTAGACCAATTAGGGTTTCTAATCTCTCCAAAAGAATGTGGTGATCGATGGTGTCAAAAGCACCACAAAGGTCGAGGAGCACGAGGATAGATGCAGAGCCTTGGTCTGATGCCTTTAAAAGGTAATTTACCACCTTCACGAGTGCAGTCTCAGTGCTATGATGGGTCTAAAACCAGACTGAAGCATTTCATATTCATTATTTGTCTTCAGCAAGGCAGTGAGTTGCTGCGCAACAGCTTTGGTTTTTTTGGGGTGAGGAATGGGAAATTCAATATACAGTAGGCCGATAGTTTTTTACATTTTCCGGGTCAAGGTTTGCCTTTTTCAAGATAGGCTTTATTACTGCCACTTTTAGTGAGTTTGGTACACATCCAGTGGATAGGGAGCCATTTATTATGTTCAACATAGGAGGGCCAAGCACAGGAAGTAGCTCTTTCAGTAGTTTAGTTGGAATAGGGTCCAGTATGCAGCTTGACGGTTTAGAGGCCATGACTATTTTCATGAATGTGTCAAGAGACACAGGATAAAAAACTTGAGTGTCTCTACTGAATGTAGGTCCTGGCAGTTCTGTGCAGACTCAGGACAACTAAGCTTTGGAGAAATATGCAGATTCAAAGTGGAGTCCGTAATTTTCTTTCTAATGATCATGATCTTTTCATTGAAGAATTTCATGAATTTATCACAGCTGAAGTGAATGCTATCCTCTCTTGTTGAATGCTGCTTTTTAAGTTAGCTTTGCAACAGTATCAAAAATACATTTTGGATTGTTCTTATTCTCCTCAATTAGGTTGGAAAAATAGGATGATCGAGCAGCAGTGAGGGCTCTTCGATATTGCATGGTACTGTCTTTCCAAGCTACTCAGAAGACTTCCAGTTTGGTGGAGCGTCATTACCGTTCCAATTTTCTGGAAGCTTGCTTCAGGGCTCGGGTATTTTCTGTATACCAGGGAGCAAACTTCTTGTGACAAATGTTTTTTTGTTTTTAGGAGTGAGACTGCATCTAGGGTATTACGCAAGGTTCAATTAAGATCCGATTTTTGTACTTGGGTAGGTGGAAGGATTCTGGAAAGGCATCTAGGAATCTTTGGGTTGTCCGAGAATTTATTGCATGGCTTTTGATGATCCTTGGTTGGGGTCTGAGCAGATTATTTGTTGCGATTGCTAACGTAATAAAATGGTGGTCCGATAGTCCAGGATTATGAGAAAAAGATTTAAACCCACAATATCTATTCCCACGGGACAAAACTAAATCCAGGGAATGATTGTGGGAATGAGTTGGTCTGGAGACATATTGTACAAAACCCACTGAGTCGATGATGGCTCCAAAAGCCTTTTGGAGTGGGTCTCTGGACTTTTCCATGTGAAAATTAAAATCACCAAAAATGTGAATATTATCTGCCATGACTACAAGGTCTGATAGGATTTCAGGGAACTCAGTGAGGAACGTGATTGAGTAGGCTGCATAGATTTCATGACTTGAAGCTCAAAAGACAAAAACGCAGTCATTTTTGTTTTTGTAAATTAAAATTCATAAATATCAACAACACCTCCGCCTTTTCGGTCCCACAGTTGACAGTGCATGTCAGAGCAAAACCCAAGCCATAAGGTCAAATAAATTGTCCTTAGAGCTCTGAGACAGGATTGTGTTGAGGCACAGATCTGGGGAAGGGTACCAAAACATTTCTGCGGCATTGAAGATCCCAAAGAACACAATGGCCTCAATCATTCTTAAATGGAAGAAGTTTGGAACCACCAAGACTCTTCCTAGAGTTAGCCACCCCACCAAACTGAGCAAGGCCATGGTCAGGGATGTGACCAAGAACCCGATGGTCACTCTGACAGAGCTCCAGAGTTCCTCTTTGGAGATTAGCAATCTCACTAGAATAAAGACCTCCTCCATTCCTGTCATTATTGGAAGAGATCGTGATACCTCACATCTCAAAATAGGGCTACTTAATGTTAGATCCCTCACTTCAAAGGCAGTTATAGTCAATGAACTAATCACTGATCATAATCTTGATGTGATTGGCCTGACTGAAACATGGCTTAAGCCTGATGAATTGACTGTGTTAAATGAGGCCTCAACCCCTGGTTACACTAGTGACCATATCCCCCGCGCATCCCGCAAAGGCGGAGGTGTTGCTAACATTTATGATAGCAAATTTCAATTTACCACAAAAAAAACAACGACGTTTTCGTCTTTTGAGCTTCTAGTCATGAAATCTATGCAGCCTACTCAATCACTTTTTATAGCTACTGTTTACAGGCCTCCTGGGCCATATGCCGCGTTCCTCACTGAGTTCCCTGAATTCCTATCGGACCTTGTAGTCATCGCAGATAATATTCTAATTTTTGGTGACTTTAATATTCACATGGAAAAGTCCACAGACCCACTCCAAAAGGCTTTCGGAGCCATCATCGACTCAGTGGGTTTTGTCCAACATGTCTCTGGACCTACTCACTGCCACAGTCATACTCTGGACCTAGTTTTGTCCCATGGAATAAATGTTGTGGATCTTAATGTTTTTCCTCATAATCCTGGACTATCGGACCACCATTTTATTACGTTAGCAATCACAACAACTAATCTGCTCAGACCCCAACCAAGAAGCATTAAAAGTTGTGCAATAAATTCTCAGACAACCCAAAGATTCCTTGATGCCCTTCCAGACTCCCTCTGCCTGCCCAAGGACGTCAGAGGACAAAAATCAGTTAACCACCTAACCGAGGAACTCAATTTAACCTTGCGCAATACCCTAGATGCAGTTGCACCCCTAAAAACTAAAATCATTTGTCATAAGAAACTAGCTCCCTGGTATACAGAAAATACACAAGCTCTGAAGCAAGCTTCCAGAAAATTGGAACGGAAATGGCGCCACACCAAACTGGAAGTCTTCCGACTAGCTTGGAAAGACAGTACCGTGCAGTATCGAAGAGCCCTCACTGCTGCTCGATCATCCTATTTTTCCAACTTAATTGAGGAAAATAAGAACAATCCGAAATTTCTTTTTGATACTATCGCAAAGTTAACTAAAAAGCAGGCATTCCCCAAAAGAGGATGGCTCTCACTTCAGCAGTAATGAATTCATGAACTTCTTTGAGGAAAAGATCATGATCATTAGAAAGCAAATTACGGACTCCTCTTTAAATCTGCGTATTCCTCCAAAGCTCAGTTGTCCTGAGTCTGCACAACCCTGCAAGGACCTAGAATCAAGGGAGACACTAAAGTGTTTTAGTACTATATCTCTTAACACAATGATGAAAATAATCATGGCCTCTAAACCTTCAAGCTGCATACTGGACCCTATTCCAACTAAACTACTGAAAGAGCTGCTTTCTGTGCTTGGCCCTCCTATGCTGAACATAATAAACGGCTCTCTATCCACCGGATGTGTACCAAACTCACTAAAAGTGGCAGTAATAAAGCCTCTCTTGAAAAAGCCAAATCTTGACCCAGAAATTATAAAAAACTATCGGCCTATATCGAATCTTCGATTCCTCTCAAAATGTTTTGAAAAAGCTGTTGCGCAGCAACTCACTGCCTTCCTGAAGACAAACAATGTATACGAAACGCTTCAGTCTGGTTTTAGACCCCATCATAGCACTGAGACTGCACTTGTGAAGGTGGTAAATTACCTTTTAATGACGTCAGACCGAGGCTCTGCATCTGTCCTCGTGCTCCTAGATCTTAGTGCTGCTTTTGATACCATCGATCACCACACTCTTTTGGAGAGATTGGAAACCCAAATTGGTCTACATGGACAAGTTCTGGCCTGGTTTAGATCTTATCTGTCGGAAAGATATCAGTTTGTCTCTGTGAATGGTTTGTCCTCTGACAAATCAACTGTAAATTTCGGTGTTCCTCAAGGTTCCGTTTTAGGACCACTATTGTTTTCACTATATATTTTACCTCTTGGGGATGTCATTCCAAAACATAATGTTACATTTCACTGCTATGCGGATGACACACAGCTGTACATTTCAATGAAACATGGTGAAGCCCCAAAATTGCCCTCACTAGAAGCCTGTGTTTCAGACATAAGGAAGTGGATGGCTGCAAACTTTCTACTTTTAAACTCGGACAAAACAGAGATGCTTGTTCTAGGTCCCAAGAAACAAAGAGATCTTCTGTTGAATCTGACAATTCATCTGGATGGTTGTACAGTTGTCTCAAATAAAACTGTGAAGGACCTCAGCATTACTTTGGACCCTGATCTCTCTTTTGAAGAACATATCAAGACTCTTTCAAGGACAGCTTTTTTCCATCTACGTAACATTGCAAAAATCAGAAACTTTCTGTCCAAAAATGACACAGAAAAATTCATCCATGCCTTTGTTACTTCTAGGTTGGACTACTGCAATGCTCTACCTTCCGGCTACCCGGATAAAGCACTAAATAAACTTCAGTTAGTGCTAAATACGGCTGCTAGAATCCTGACTAGAACCAAAAAATTACATCATATTACTCCAGTGCTAGACTACCTACACTGGCTTCCTGTTAAGGCAAGGGCTGATTTCAAGGTTTTACTGCTAACCTACAAAGCATTACATGGGCTTGCTCCTACCTATCTTTCCGATTTGGTCCTGCCGTACATACCGTACATACCTACATACCTACACGTACGCTACGGTCACAAGACGCGGGCCTCCTAATTGTTCCTAGAATTTCTAAGGAAACAGTTGGAGGCAGGGCTTTCTCCTATAGAGCTCCATTTTTATGGAATGGTCTGCCTACCCATGTGAGAGACGCAGACTCAGTCTCAACCTTTAAGTCTTTACTGAAGACACATCTCTTCAGTAGGTCCTATGATTAAGTGTAGTCTGGCCCAGGGGTGTGAAGGTGAATGGAAAGGCTGGAGCAACGAACCGCCCTCTTTCCACGGGGATTCTCTGCCTCTACCCCTATTACAGGGGCTGAGTCACTGGTTTACTGGTGTTCTTCCATGCCGTCCCTGGGAGGGGCGCGTCACTTGAGTCGGTTGAGTCACTGACGTGGTCTTCCTGTCTGGGTTGGCGCCACCCCTTGGGTTGTGCCGTGGTGGAGATCTTTGTGGGCTATACTCGGCCTTGTCCCGGGATGGTATGTTGGTGGTTGGAGATATCCCTCCAGTGGTGTGGGGGCTGTGCTTTGGCAAAGTGGGTGGGGTTATATCCTACCTGTTTGGCCCTGTCCGGGGGTTTCATCGGATGGGGCCACAGTGTCTCCTCACCCCTCCTGTCTCAGCCTCCAGTATTTATGCTGCAGTAGTTTATGTGTCGGGGGGCTAGGGTCAGTCTGTCACATCTGGGGTATTTCTCTTGTCTTTTCCGGTGTCCTGTGTGAATTTAAATATGCTCTCTCTAATTCTCTCTCTCTTTCTCTCTTTCTTTCTTTCTCTCTCTCGGAGGACCTGAGCCCTAGGACCATGCCTCAGGACTACCGGGCTTGAAGACTCCTTGCTGTCCCCAGTTCACCTGGCCGTGCTGCTGCTCCAGTTCCAACTGTTCTGCCTGCAGCTATGGAACCCTGACCTGTTCACCGGACGTGCTACCTGTCCCAGACCTGTTGTCCCAGACCTGCTGGAACCCTGACCTGTTCACCGGACGTGCTACCTTTCCCAGACCTGCTGTTTTCAACTCTCTAGAGACAGCAGGAGCGGTAGAGATACTCTCAAAGATCGGCTGTGAAAAAGCCAACTGACACTTACTCTTGTGTTACTGACTTGTTGCACCCTCGACAACTACTATGATTATTATTATTTGACCATGCTGGTCATTTATGAACATTTGAACATCTTGGCCATGTGCTGTTATAATCTCCACCCGGCACAGCCAGAAGAGGACTGGCCACCCCTCATAGTCTGGTTCCTCTCTAGGTTTCTTCCTAGGTTTTGGCCTTTCTAGGGAGTTTTTCCTAGCCACCGTGCTTCTACACCTGCATTGCTTGCTGTTTGGGGTTTTAGGCTGGGTTTCTGTACAGCCCTTTGAGATATCAGCTGATGTAAGAAGGGCTATATAAATAAATTTGATTTGATTTGATGTGAGAACCTTCCAGAAGGACAACCATCTCTGCAGCCCTCCACCAATTAGGCCTTTAACCTGTTTGGGATAGGGGGCAATATTTTCACGGCCGGATAAAAAACATACCCGATTTAATCTGGTTACTACTCCTGCCCAGAAACTACAATATGCATATAATTTGCCCCACCAAGATTTACATGCTAAACGCATACACGTACATTTTGATATTGTTGTTTGGTGGTATTATACATTTTGTGTTGTAGATATTTAGTGATGTAATGATGTTATTTTATGTACTGTTGTTTTTGTGTGTCTTTCTGTGATGTGCTTTAATATGTTTGGCCTTGGCAGCAGCTAATGGGGATCCCTAATGAATACAAATACAAATAGAGCATTCAGAATTTCTAGATTTGCCAGTTCTTCAGATCTAAGGGACAGTGTTTCTGCATCACAGACTATAGAAATATGTACGGTGTTCATCTTGAGCCGGCGTCAGGAGCAAGTTGGCTAGGCCTCATTACAGTCCCTATTGGCTTATCACTCATGCAGAAATGGTGCCTCTCAGGTGAGGGCATTCCTAGACAACACTAAATATTGTTTTTCCATGGCTGTAGTTTTTGTTGTGTCTCAGCCCTCAGCCCTCCAGCGTCATCCACATAAACAAACACTATCTGACATTCTGATCCTCTGTGGGAAAAACAGCTTGTGTCACGATGATGAGGTGTCTGAGCTCCAAACAAACAAGGAGCACTGTGTGCCTCTGTTTTTACTGTGAGGGTTTACTGGAATTCAACAACAATTCAGCACAACAACTTGGAGAGAAAAGAAAGCCACTCAAATGTTATTTAGAGGTGTCTTCAATTGCAGCAGCGTAACTTTGTTCTTGAGAGCCTGCAGCACCCCACATCCGCATATCACAGTGCCATCCATTTTGTCACCAAAGCCCCATATACTACTGTCATGACGTTGCCCTCTTTGGACACTGCGAGCACCATCCCCGACCTCTATACTTCTGACACCAGGCTCTGTAAGAGTGGTCGTAAATTCCTACGAGGAGACCCTCTCCTCACGCTCTCGTTGGAAGGCCCTCGCTTTATACTCGTCGCCAAACCCACTGGCTCCAGGTCATCTACAAGTCTCTGCTAGGTAAAGCCCGCCTTATCTCAGCTCACTGGTCACCACAGCAGCACCCACCCGTAGCACGCGCTCCAGCAGGTATATCACCCCCAAAGCCAATTCTTACTTTGGCCGCCTTTCCTTTCAGTTCTCTGCTGCCAATGACTGGAACAAACTGCAAAAATCACTGAAGCTGGAGACTCATATCTCCCTCACTAGCTTTAAGCACCAGCTGTCAGAGCAGCTCACAGATCACTGTACCTGTACATATCCCATCTGTAAATAGCCCATCCAACTACCTCATCCCCATACTGTATTTATTTATTTATCATGTTCTTTTGCACCCCAGTATCTCTACTTGCACATTCATATATATTCATATATATTCATATATATATATATATATATATATATATATATATATATATATATATATATATATATATATATATATATATATATATATATATATTCTGCACATCTAACATTCCAGTGTTTAATTGCTATGTTGTAATTACTTTGCCACTATGGCCTATTTATTGCCTTACCTCCCTTATCCTACCTCATTTGCACACACTGTATATAGACTTTTTCTACTGTATTATTGACTGTATGTTTGTTTATTCCATATGTAACTCTGTGTTGTTGTATGTGTCGAACTGCTTTGCTTTATCTTGGCCAGGTCGCAGTTGCAAATGAGAACTTGTTCTCAACTAGCCTAACTGGTTAAATAGCACAGGAAAATAATTCTATGAAATGTATGCATTCACTACTGTAAGTCGCTCTGGATAAGAGCGTCTGCTAAATGACAAACAAAAAAAAATATATATATATAAAAAATCAAAAATCAAAAATAAAGGTGAAATAAAAAAATTCTATAAAAAACATCGGCCTTCAATACCGTAGTGCCCTCTAAGCTCATCACAAAGCTCACGACCCTGGGACCTAACTCCTCCCTATGTAACTGAGGCCTGGACTTCCTGACGGGCCGCCCGCAGGTGGTGAAGGCAGGCAATATTACCTCCTCCACACTGATCCTCAACACGGGGCCCCACAAGGGTGAGTCTTCAGTCCCCTCCTGTACTCCCTTTATACCCACGACTGCGTGGCATCACACATATCCAACTCCATCATCAAGTTCGCTGACAACACAACAGTAGTTGGCCTGATTACCAACAAAGACAAGATGATCTACAGAGAGGAGGAAGGTCTTCTGACAGCGTGGTGCCAGGTAAATAACCTCTCCCTCATCGTCAGCAAAAGAAAGGAGATTATTGTGGACTTCAGGGGGAACCAGGTTGCGGACGCCCCCATCCTCATCAACGGGGCCGCAGTGGAGATGGAAAAATGTAAAGTTCCTTGGCGTACACATCTCCGATGAGCTGAAATGGTTAAACAACACGGACACCGCGGTGAAGAAGGCACGGCAGCAACTCTTCAACCTCAGGAGGCTGAAAAAATGTGCAGTGTTCTACAGGAGCACCGTTGAGAGCATATTGCTTCATCACGGTCTGGTACAGCAACTCCTCTGCCACTGACCACAAGGCTCTACAGAGGGTGGTATGGACAGCCAAATGCACCATTGGGTGCTCACTGCCTGCCCTCCAGGACACCTATAACACCAGGTGTCGCAGGAAGGTCAAGAATATCATAAAGGAGATCAGCGTACACTTACCCTGCCCCCACCTCCCAAAGGACATGTATCATTGCTACATTGCTACAAGCTAACATTGCTATCATTGCTACAAACATTTCACTACAACCGCAATAACATCTGCTAAATATTTGTACGCAACCAAAAAAATTGTATTTGACACGTAATATTTTATCTAACATTAGGATAAAAACATCCTGAAAACATCAAAAGAATGTTTTTGATAACAAAATCTCTATATACAGTTTTATATTTACATGACACTAGTTTTTCAACCACTTTCTTGTTGACAAACGATAGTTTTGGCAAGTCAGTTCGGACATCTACTTTGTGCATGACACAAGTAATTTTTCCAACAATTGTTTACAGCAAGATTATTTCACTTATAATTCACTGTATCACAATTCAAGTGGGTCCGAAGTTTACATACACTAAGTTGACTGTCCCTTTAAACAGCTTGGAAAATGACAGAAAATGATGTCATGGTTTTAGAAGCTTCTGATAGGCTAATTGACTTTATTTGAGTCAATTGGAGGTGTACCTGTGGATGTATTTCATGGCCTACCTTCAAACTCAGTGCCTCTTTGCTTGACATCATGGGAAAATCTAAAGAAATCAGCCAAGACCTCAGAAAAAAAATTGTAGACCTCCACAAGTCTGGTTCATCCTTGGGAGCAATTTCCAAACACCTGCAGGTAAAGCGTTCATCTGTACAAACAATAGTATGCAAGTATAAACACCATGGGACCAGGCAGCCATCATAGCGCTCAGGAAGGAGACGTGTTCTGTCTCCTTGAGATGAACGTACTTTGGTGCGAAAAGTGCAAATCAATCCCAGAACAACAGCAATGGACCTTGTGAAGATGCTGGAGGAAACAGGTACACAAGTATCTATATCCACAGTTTAACGAGTCCTATATCGACATAACCTAAAATGCCGCTCAGCAAGGAAGAAGGGAAGAAGCCACTACTCAAAAACAGCCATAAAATAGCCAGACTACGGTTTGCAACTGCACATGGGGACAAAGATTGACTTTTTGGAGAAATGTCCTCTGGTCTGATGAAACAAAAATAGAACTGTTTGGCCATCGTTATGTTTGGAGGAAAAAGGGGGAGGCTTGCAAACCGAAGAACACCATCCCAACCGTGAAGCACGGGGGTGGCAGCATCATGTTGTGGGGGTGCTTTGCTGCAGGAGGGACTGGTGCACTTCACAAAATAGATGGCATCATGAGGGAGGAAAATGATGTGGATATATTGAAGCAACATCTCAAGACATCAGTCAGGAAGTTAAAGCTTGGTTGCAAATGGGTCTTCCAAATGGACAATGACCCCAAGCATACTTCCAAAGTTGTGGCAAAATGGCTTAAGGACAACAAAGTCAAGTTATTGGAGTGGCTATCACAAAGCCCTGACCTCTATCCCATAGGAAATGTGTGGGCAGATCTTAAAAAGCGTGTGCGAGCAAGGAGGCCTACAAACCTGACTCAGTTACACCAGCTCTGTCAGGAGGAATGGGCCAAAATTCACCCAACTTATTGTGGGAAGCTTGTGGAAGGCTACCTGAAATGTTTGACCCTAGTTAAGCAATTTAAAGGCAATGCTACCAAATACTAATTGAGTGTATGTAAACTTCTGACCCACTGGGAATGTGATGAAAGACATAAAAGCTGAAATAAATAATTCTCTCTACAATTATTCTGACTTTTTAACATTCTTAAAATAATGTGGTGATCCTAACTGACCTAAGACAGGGAATTTGTACTAAGATTAAATGTCAGGAATTGTGAAATACTGAGTTTAAATGTATTTGGCTAAGGTGTATGTAAACTTCTGTCTTCAACTGTATATATTTTTAATGGTTTTAAATTAAATATCCTTGGAATGTTCTCTGAGCATTCACTACAATTATGCGCACAACATCTGTAACAACCACCACAGAACATTCCCTAAAAGTTATCATTCTCTAAGACTTAAACCTCAACTGGAGTTGTGCCTCAGAACTAACATCAACAACATGCATGCCAGTCTTTCCTGGTTGAGGGTTGACAAGAGATGAATTGCTTCTCTTCCAGTTTTTATGAAAAATATTAATGTGATGAAAATCGTCTGCATAATCAAATAACATACAACTCACAGCCATACAGCACATATCCCACAAGACATGCCACCAGGGGTCCCTTCACAGTCCCCAAGTCCAAAACTAATTCACGGCAACGCACAGCACAGGAGGCTGCTGAGGGGAGGACGGCTCATAATAATGTCCAGAACAGAGCGAATGGAATCAAACATATGGAAACCATGTGTTTGATAGCATTACACTCCAACCATTACCACAAGCTCATCCTTCCCAATGAAGGTGCCACCAACCTCCAGTGACTCACAGTATTATACAGAGCCATGATCGCATGGAACTCCCATCTCCAATTACTCAAGCAAACTGTCACACCCTGATCTGTTTCACTTGTCTTTGTGATTGTCTCCACCCCCCTCCAGGTGTTGCCCATCTTCCTCATTATCCCCTGTGTATTTATACCTGTGTTCTCTGTTTGGCTGTTGCCTGTTTGTCTTTTTTGTTTGAGTCAACAAGCGTTTTGGGTCTCAGCTCCTGCTTTTTACAAATCAAATCAAATCAAAGTTTATTTGTCACGTGCGCCGAATACAACATGTGTAGACCTTACAGTGAAATGCTTACTTACAGGCTCTAACCAATAGTGCAAAAAAGGTGTTAGGTGAACAATAGGTGGGTAAAGAAATAAAACAACAGTAAAAAGACAGGCTATATACAGTAGCGAGGCTATAAAAGTAGCGAGGCTACATACAGACACCGGTTAGTCAGGCTAATTGAGGTAGTATGTACATGGAGATATGATTAAAGTGACTATGCATATATGATGAACAGAGAGTAGCAGTAGCGTAAAAGAGGGGTTGGCAGGTGGTGGGTGGCGGGACACAATGCAGGTAGCCCGGTTAGCCAATGTGCGGGAGCACTGGTTGGTCAGCCCAATTGAGGTAGCATGTACATGAATGTATAGTTAAAGCGACTATGCATATATGATAAACAGAGAGTAGCAGCAGCGTAAAAAGAGGGTTTGGGAGGGGTTGGGGGGGCACACAATGCAAATAGTCCAGGTAGCCATTTGATTACCTGTTCAGGAGTCTTGAGAAGTTGAGAAGCCTTTTTGTCCTAGACTTGGCATTCCGGTACCGCTTGCCATGTGGTAGTAGAGAGAACAGTCTATGACTGGGGTTGCTAGGGTCTTTGACAATTTTTAGGGCCTTCCTCTGACGCCGCCTGGTGTAGAGGTCCTGGATGGCAGGCAGCTTAGCCCCAGTGATGTACTGGGCAATACGCACTACCCTCTGTAGTGCCTTGTGGTCAGAGGCGGAGCAATTGCCGTACCAGACAGTGATGCAACCAGTCAGGATGCTCTCGATGTTGCAGCTGTAGAACCTTTTGAGGATCTCAGGACCCATGCCAAATATTTTCAGTTTCCTGAGGGGAAATAGGCTTTGTCGTGCCCTCTTCACAACTGTCTTGGTGTGTTTGGACCATTCTAGTTTGATGTTGATGTGGACACCGAGGAACTTGAAGCTCTCAACCTGCTCCACTTCAGCCCCGTCGATGAGAATGGGGGCGTGCTCGGTCCTCCTTTTCCTGTAGTCCACAATCATCTCCTTAGTTTTGGCTACGTTGAGGGTTAGGTTGTTATTCTGGCACCACACGGCCAGGGCTCTGACCTCCTCCCTATAGGCTGTCTCATCGTTGTCTGCGATCAGGCCCACCACTGTTGTGTCGTCTGCAAACTTAATGATGGTGTTGGAGTCGTGCCTGGCCATGCAGTCGTGGGTGAACAGGGAGTACAGGAGGGGACTGAGCACGCACCCCTGTGGAGCTCCAGTGTTGAGGATCAGCGTGCAGATGTGTTGCTACCTACCCTCACCGTCTGGAGGCGGCCCATCAGGAAGTCCAGGATCCAGTTGCAGAGGGAATGTGTTTAGTCCCAGGATCCTGAGCTTAGTGATGAGCTTTGAGGGTACTATGGTGTTGAACACTGAGCTGTAGTCAATGAATAGCATTCTCACATAAGTGTTCCTTTTTGTACAGGTGAGAAAGGGCAGTGTGGAGTGCAATAGAGATTGCATCATCTGAGGATCTGTTTGGGCGGTATGCAAATTGGAGTGGGTCTAGGGTTTCTGGGATAATGGTGTTGATGTGAGCCATTACCAACCTTTCAAAGCACTTCATGGCTACGGACGTGAGTGCTATTGGTCTGTGGTCATTTAGGCAGGTCGCCTTTGTGTTCTTGGGCACAGGGACTATGGTGGTCTGCTTGAAAGATGTTGGTATTACAGACTCAATCAGGGACATGTTGAAAATGTCAGTGAAGACACCTGCCAGTTGGTCAGCACATGCCCGGAGCACACGTTCTGGTAATCCATCTGGCCCCGCAGCCTTGTGTATGTTGACCTGTTTAAACATCTTACTCACGTCGGCTATGGAGAGCATGATCACACCGTCGTTCGGAACAGCTGATGCTCTCATGCATGCTTCAGTGTTGCTTGCCTCGACGCGAGCATAGAAGTGATTTAGCTCGTCTGGTAGGCTCGTGTCACTGGGCAGCTCACAGCTGTGCTTCCCTTTGTAGTCTGTAATAGTTTGCAAGCCCTGCCACATAAGACGAGCGTTGGAGCAGGTGTAGTATGATTCAATCTTAGCCCTGTATTGACGCTTTGCCTCTTTGATGGTTCGTCGCAGGGCATAGCAGGATTTCTTGTAAGCTTCCGGGTTCGTGTCCCACACCTTGAAAGCGGCATCTCTACCCTTTAGCTCAGTGCGAGTGTTGCCTGTAATCCATGGCTTCTGGTTGGGGTATGTGCGTTCAGTCACTGTGGGGACGACGTCCTCGATGCACTTATTGATAAAGCCAGTGACTGATGTGGTGTACTCCTCAATGCCATCGGAAGAATCCCGGAACATGTTCCAGTCTGTGATAGCAAAACAGTCCTGTAGTTTAGCATCTGCTTCATCTGACCACTTTTTTATAGACCGAGTCACTGGTGCTTCCTGCTTTAATTTTTGCTTGTAAGCAGGAATCAGGAGGGTAGAGTTGTGGTCGGATTTACCAAATGGAGGGAGAGCTTTCTACGCGTCTCTGTGTGTGGAGTACAGGTGATCTAGAATTTTTTTCCCTCTGGTCGCACATTTAACATGTTGATAGAAATTTGGTAGAACTGATATAAGTTTCCCTACAATAAAGTCTCCGACCACCAGGAGCGCCGCCTCTGGGTGAGTGGTTTCCTGTTTGCTTATTTCCTTATACAGCTGACTGAGTGCGGTCTTAGTGCCAGCATTTGTCTGTAGTGGGAAATAAACAGCCACGAAAAGTATAGCTGAAAACTCTCTAGGCAAGTAGTGTGGCCTGCAATTTATCACAATATACTCTACTTCAGGCGAGCAAAAGCTAGAGACTTCCTTAGATTTCGTGCACCAGCTCTTTGCAAATATGCACAGACCGCCCCCCTCGTCTTACCGGAGTGTGCTGTTCTATCTTGCCGGTACAGCGTATATCCCGCTAGCTGAATATCCATGTCGCCATTCAGCCACGATTCCGTGAAACATAGGATATTACAGTTTTTGATGTCCCGTTGGTAGGATATTCGTGATCGTACCTCGTCTATTTTATTGTCCAATGATTGCACGTTGGCGAGTAGTATTGACGGTAACGGCAGCTTTCCCAGTCGCCTTTGCCGGGTCCTGACCAGGCATCCGGCTCTTTGTCCTCTGTACCTGCGTCGCTTCCTCTTGCATATAACGGGGATGCCGGTCCTGTGGGGTGTTTGGAGAATGTCTTGTGTGTTGTCTTTGTTGTGGATTTTTTTTTGTCTAATCTGAGGTGAGTGATCGCTGTTCTGATATCCAGAAGCTCTTTTTTTGCCAAAAGATACGCTTGCAGAAACATTATGTACAAAATAAGTTACAAATAACGTGAAATAAAACACATAGTCGCACGATTTGTTGGGCGCCCATAAAACTGCTGCCATTTCTTCCGGCGCCATTTTAACAACAGTCTCTCTTTTCTCGCCCTCCTGGTTTTGACCCTTGCCTGTCCTGACTCCAAGCCCGCCTGCCTGCCCCTGAGCCTGCCTGTCGACCTGTACCTTTGCCCCCCTCTGGATTACCGACCTCTGCCTTACCCTGAGCCTGCCTGCCGTCCGGTACCGTTGCCCTCCTTTGGTTTGCTGACCTGTGCCTGCCTTGACCTGTCTATCGCCTGCCCCTGTTGAAATATTAAACTATTGTTTATTCGATGTGGTCTGCATCTGGGCTTTACCTTCATACCTGATACAAACAGCAAAATTACACTAATAAAATTATAAAACATCTCATGCCACAATAGGGACTGTAAAATGACAAACAAACACACACTATCTACACATACATTGTTATTTTGTTGTATTGTTTGTACATCGTTGCATTTTACATTTCTGTGACTGTTCTTGTCTATCAGTGTATCAGTGTTTTGTTACTTATCGTGTTTTATGTTTTTGTGTGTACCCCAGGAAGAATAGCTGCTGCTTCAGCAACAGCTATCCAAAAATGTAATAACATAAGAGGGCCAACCCAGACAGGAAGACCACATCAGTGACTCAACCCACTCAAGTGACGCACCCCTCCCAGGGACGGCATGGAAGAACACCAGTAAGCCAGTCACTCAGCCCCTGTAATAGGGTTAGAGGCAGAGAATCCCAGTGGAGAGAGGGGAACCGGCCAGGCAGAGACAGCAAGGGCGGTTCGTTGCTCCAGAGACTTTCCGTTCACCTTCATACTCCTGGGCCAGACTACACTCAATCATAGGACCTACTGAAGAGATAAGTCTTCAGTAAAGACTTAAAGGTCAAGACCGAGTCTGCGTCTCTCACATGGGTAGGCAGACCATTCCATAAAAATGGAACTCTATAGGAGAAAGCCCTGCCTCCAGCTGTTTCCTTAGAAATTCTAGGGACAATTAGGAGGCCTGCGTCTTGTGACCGTAGCGTACGTGTAGGTATGTACGGCAGGACCAAATCGGAAAGATAGGTAGGAGCAAGCCCATGTAATGCTTTGTAGGTTAGCAGTAAAACCTTGAAATCAGCCCTTGCCTTAACAGGAAGCCCGTGTAGGGAGGCTAGCACTGGAGTAATATGATCAATTTTTTTGGTTCTAGTCAGGATTCTAGCAGCCGTATTTAGCACTAACTGAAGTTTATTTAGTGCTTTATCTGGGTAGCCGGAAAGTAGAGCATTGCAGTAGTCCAACCTAGAAGTAACAAAAGCATGGATGAATTTTTCTGCGTCATTTTTGGACAGAAAGTTTCTGATTTTTGCAATGTTTCGTAGATGGAAAAACGCTGTCCTTGAAACAGTCTTGATATGTTCTTCAAAAGAGAGATCAGGGTCCAGAGTAACGCCGAGGTCCTTCACAGTTTTATTTGAGATGACTGTACAACCATCAAGATTAATTGTCAGATTCAACAGAAGATCTCTTTGTTTCTTGGGACCTAGAACAAGCATCTCTGTTTTGTCTGAGTTTAAAAGTAGAAAGTTTGCAGCCTTCCACTTCCTTATGTCTGAAACACAGGCTTCTAGCGAGGGCAATTTTGGGGCTTCACCATGTTTCATTGAAATGTACAGCTGTGTGTCATCCGCATAGCAGTGAAATGTAACATTATGTTTTGGAATGACATCCCCAAGAGGTAAAATATATAGTGAAAACAATAGTGGTCCTAAAACGGAACCTTGAGGAACACCAAAATGTACAGTTTATTTGTCAGAGGACAAACCATTCACAGAGACAAACTGATATCTTTCCGACAGATAAGATCTAAACCAGGCCAGAACTTGTCCGTGTAGACCAATTTGGGTTTCCAATCTCTCCAGAAGAATGTGGTGATCGATGGTATTAAAAGCAGCACTAAGATCTAGGAGCACGAGGACAGATGCAGAGCCTCGGTCTGATGTCATTAAAAGGTAATTTACCACCTTCACAAGTGCAGTCTCAGTGCTATGATGGGGTCTAAAACCAGACTGAAGCATTTCGTATACATTGTTTGTCTTTAGGAAGGCAGTGAGTTGCTGCGCAACAGCTTTTTCTCAAATTTTTGAGAGGAATGGAAGATTCGATATAGGCCGATAGTTTTTTATATTTTCTGGGTCAAGATTTGGCTTTTTCAAGAGAGGATTTATTACTGCCACTTTTAGTGAGTTTGGTACACATCCGGTGGATAGAGAGGCGTTTATTATGTTCAACATAGGAGGGCCAAGTACAGGAAGCAGCTCTTTCAGTAGTTTCGTTGGTATAGGGTCCAGTATGCAGCTTGAAGGTTTAGAGGCCATGATTATTTTCATCATTGTGTCAAGAGATGTAGTACTAAAACACTTTAGTGTCTCCCTTGACCCTCAGTCCTGGCAGAGTTGTGCAGACTCAGGACAACGGAGCTTTGGAGGAATACGCAGATTTAAAGTAGAGTCTGTCATTTGCTTTCTAATGATCATGATCTTTTCCTCAAAGAAGTTCATGAATTTTTTACTGCTGAAGTGAAAGCCATCCTCTCTTGGGGAATGCTGCTTTTTAGTTAGCTTTGCGACAGTATCAAAAATACATTTAGGATTGTTCCTAATTTCCTCAATTAAGTTGGAAAAATAGGATGATCGAGCAGCACTGAGGATTCTTCGACACTGCACGGTACTGTCTTTCCAAGCTAGTCGGAAGACTTCCAGTTTGGTGTGGCTCCATTTCCGTTCCAATTTTCTGGAAGCTTGCTTCAGAGCTTGTGTATTTTCTGTATACCAGGGAGCTAGTTTCTTATGACAAATGGATACAAATTATTTAAGGAAGCCTTTTCCAACTAAAATCACATTTCATAACACTTTCAACACGTGATGAAGAAAGAAAATCATAATTTACAGTGTTACAAGAACACAGCACATGAAGAGAATGAGATCATTTTAATTATTCAGAATTGTGTTCTGTGTCCTAATTGACCATTCAAAAAAAAAAAATCATATATATATATATATATATATATTCAACAAGGCAAGTCAGTTAAGAAAACAAATTCTTGGCCTAGGAACAGTGGGTTAATTGTGTTCTGTGATAATTGACCATTAAAAAAAGATATACTCATATATATTCAACCAGGCCAGAAAACAGATTCTTGGCCTAGGAACAGTGTTCCTGTTCCTTGTTCACGTGCAGAATGACAGATTTCTACCTTGGGGATTTGATCTAGCAAGCTTTTGGTTACTATCCCAATGCTCTAACCACTAGGCTACCTGCTGCATACATCAGACAGATAAAACCCTGATTGACCACATTAAACTGAAAAAACCCCTGCAATATCACAGCTATCCCCTGCTGGTGCAGAGGTTAATGATCTGGTTGATGATTGCAGGTTCAGTTCCACATACACTTTGACCATTTTTCTTTTGAAAAAAAAGAACTACTGGAAATTGAGTTGTAAATGTAATCTACTAAAAGAGAGGATGTCTTTACTTCGTCCATATTTATAAATCCAGTCACAAATGCAGAATTTATACTAACTGTGAAATTGACTGTTCAACTTTTTAAAACACACCCGATATAATCCCTACTTTGAGACGCTTGATATGGTCCTCCCCTGTCTAATTTTTCATGATCTGAAAAGCAAAAGTGATCCTAGATCAGCATTCATAGTCTTGGATACTTTGGAAATATGGGCCCAGAAGTATGTAGCACATAAAGAGGATGGCTGAAGTGATGGTGAATAACCCAGTTACCAGTCTTTCCGTGGGTTAGTTAAGAAGGCTATATACAGTAAAAAGAATATGAAAGAGAGCTCCCTGGGTGGCTTAGAGGATAAAATACCTGGCTTGGGAACTAAACATTACAGGTTCCAACCCCATGTACAGATTGTTGACATATAAAGTGTAAAAATATGGATGTGTTTGTATGATGAAATGCTGTTCAAATGTCCAATAATTAAAATGCTGTGTTTCTGTATATCACCTACAATGCAAATAAATGTTAATTCTGGAGAGGAATGTAATGGGAACTTATTCTAAGTAGCATAGCTGGATGCTTTTGGGAACATATCTTTTGTGATGTCCCCACAATGTTCTCACCAGACTGTTCCCACAACCTAATGAAACATTCTGGGAACCTTTAAAGAACAGATTAAATATCTTCTAGGAACATTCTTGCAACATCAGGCAAATGTTTAATACAAACAATTTATAATCATCAGCACGACTGGGTAGTTTTTGTGCTATGAGAATATTTGCCGTGCCCATGACCTAAACAATGTTCTGGGAACTTTCACAGAACCAATTTTGGTTTGCTGGGTTGTCTCCCTTGGAGACAAAGATTATCACAGTCATCACACAGGCCGAGGGGGAGACAGGGGAGAGAGAGGTGAGGGAGGTGTGCACAGCAGGCATATCTGCTCAGGATCGGTATGAGAGGCATTCTGCTCACTCATTGGCTCAGTTGGATGTTGCAACTGCAGCATCTACTGGTTCTTATCTCCCTCAGGCAGACTGTGCTGGCTGATATGCATCTCGTACAATTGGTCAGAAATAAAAGACACTGCAGAAAAATAACATGATGAGTCAAAAAACATAAGCAAACTTCTCTGTGGTTTATGCACACGGTTGATCATTTGCTTATACATTGTGGGTGTGACATCTCACTGTGCAAAAGTTTAGATGTGTTTACAAAAATGTGATCTTGTACTGTCTTGTGCATGTACTGTATGTATGTGTGTGTGTTCAGTTGTATGTACTATACGGTTGTAAAAGTAGGTTTGTCTGTATGGGTTTAGAGCATAAGATGTCATCATTCCATCACCACCATCGCAATAACAACAGATAAGGCCCGCTCCTTAATCAGTGTGGTGTTACATCTTGTCCATCAGCTGATGTGACACACGCTGCTCCTGTCTCTGGGTATGGGTGTCTATCAGGACTATATCTGTAGTGATAGGAGGAGAGTCAGGAAGAGAGAGACTGACCACAGAACATGTCATAGCAGACAGTACTGAAAGTTCTAAAGCCACAGAATGTCAAGATCCCTTTACTCACACTGAGATTACAGTCAGCCGTGTAGTAAGAATAGTCAGATATAATACACACATGCACACACACCAACACACACGCACACAATTATTGCATTTACTATTGTGATTAAAACATGTCTGTACTGTCATCGTCTGCTGGAGAAAGAGTGAAAAACAAAAGAGGGAAATGTATAAAAAAAAAGTGATGTAAATGGCTTCATTCAGTTATTGTTACAACTAACTAAGGGAGGGTTCAGAGTATGATGGCTGTTCAGACAGATCAAATCATCTTGAAGAAAAAGAGTTTCATTTAGTCTTTTTGAAACTCTTTAAAGGGACAGAAGTCATTCATGAAATGAGAGCTTCTCCATACAAAGTCTCTCCTGAAGGTGAAGAAATATTATTTTACTACACCCCTCTGGCCAATAGAAAGCTTGCTGGACAAGAGTACAGCCACCCCAGCCAGGGTCACTTCCTAGAAGCCTTTGCTCCAGGCATGGCCTCAGGGGTCACTCTGGCTACAGTGGAGTGTGTAGAGACAGTAGAGTGTAGGGAGGAGCATGGTTTCAAAGCGCAAATGGAAAGAGAGAGAGAAAAGCAGAGCGAGACAAAGAATCGAGTGGAAAGAGAGCTTTCTGATTAGTTTCCTTGGCAGGGAGACAAAACCGTAAGGAATGCAGGCATGAGGGGAAAGAGGAGTGATCAAGAGCTTGAAAAAGAGAGAAAAAATGAAAAGATGGAAGAGAGGAGGAGTGAGGACTGCTGAATGAGCCAGGATGGACGGTTTTCTCTTGATTCATTTCCATTCCATCCAACCCGCTTTCCCTCTATTTCTTTCCAGCCATTCTTCTCTCGCTCTCCTTACAGCTTCCTGTCTCTGTTCACTCTTCTCCTCAGACAGAAACATATTTTCCCTCCATCCCGTGTGAGGAGAGGTGGAGTGGTCTGATTGCTGCTGGAATCACTCCAAGAGCAGAGAAGAGGGCAGAACAACTTGTCATTGTATCTGCTGCATGTGGTGGCAGAGGTGAGGATGGAGGTTGAGAGCCTGGTGTGTCATGGTCATGTGCATGCTTGTACATTGTACAAGTGAGAGAAGTCTGAAGGCAATCAATTCATATTTGCGTAGAAAAATGTATTGTATCGAGACAGATTTTTTACATGGACACATTACAAAGTACATGCATGCACGGTAATATCAGAGGGAATGTATACATAATTGATATTGAGCACTAGTATGCACACTGACATGCACACTGTGCAGCTGCAACCCCTGTCCAGTCCATTTCACAGTAGCTCCTCACAACCCTGTGCCCAAGGCCTGGGGCAAGTCATTGCTCCAGCATTGAGTAAACTTTGCCACCTCTGCCTCACACTCATACACACAAACACACGCTCTGTTGAACGCGTGATTAATGGACGGAGAGCATTGGAGATGACAGCATCCCGAAAGGCTGTGTGATAGCCTCTGTTCCCCCCTTCTTTAATCTCTCTCTCTCTGGCCTCCCTCCCCCTCCCTCCCTCCCTCCCTCCCTCCCTCCTCCTCCTCTCTCATTTTGTTATCACATTGCGGCTCTTCAGCAATAAAATCTAAAAGTATCAAGACCTATCATTAGTTGATACTCACCTACAATATAAGCATGACTAGGTGGTTCCCACATCACAATAACAGGAAATAAGAATGACAAATATCCTGGTCACTCGGACCAAAGGTTACAGTTAAGTTCACCACAGTAACCATGTCCAAAACTGTGTCCAAAGGAACCAAGGTTCATTTTACAGTTCTAGCCATTGCAATGTTCTTCTGGATGCACGTTAGACCACATTAGACCCTCTAATCATGTTAACCCCTGTGTATGTACATCACTAGAGAAGTGATGTGGGTCTGCTGTGTTCTGTTGTGTTGCACAACACTGGTCCTGGTCATGAGTCATTATTAATATGATAATATATATTAGTTGTTTGAGTGGAGTTTGTCTGCAAAATTTACCCATCATGTGACACGAATCAGCCAGTGTCCCCCCTCACCCCACCTTCCCATTTACTCGTGCCCGTCTTTCCCCCTCTGACCCCCGTCCCGCTGGCGCCTACACGGTTAGTTAGGGGTTGCCACAGGGCATCATGTGAGCAGGGAGACATTTTCCAAACACACACACAAACACAACACAGAGAGAGAGAGAGAGAGAGAGAGAGAGGAGAGAGAGAGAGAGAGAGAGAGAGAGAGAGGGGAGAGAGAGAGGAGGGAGAGAGAGGAGATAGAGAAAGAGAGCGAGAACGAGAGAGCGAGAGAGAGAAAGAGAGTGAGAGAGAGAAAGAGAGTGAGAGAGAGAAAGAGAGCGAGAGAGAGAAAGAAAGAGAGCGAGAGAGAGAGAGAGAAAGAGAGAGAGTGAAAGAAGCACAAACATTTAATGTGACGGAACCAATGTGAGCACCATCATGCGCACATACACACATATCAATCTGACGTTCTAACTTCATCCATTGAGAGGCTATGTTCTTTCATCTGGGGTGACTCTGAGGGCCAATGAGATCTCCAACAATACTATCCATTATACTGGCAGCATCAGGGGTCTATCAGTCTGTCTGCAAGTCAAAGAGCTGGGCAGACACACACCTCAGGGCTAAATGTCAGCACAACTTTGGAGAACAACACTACATACAGAGAAGCCCTTTGAATTCAACACGCCAAATTTGTGTTTGTTGGTTTTTAGGGAAATACTTTGGTGGGTTTATGTTGGTCTTATGGTTGCTTAGCATGTACCGCCTGTTGCATGGACAGCCAGGCCTATGGGGAGACTCCTTAGTGACGTATAGATCTGAGATCATAGTGTCTGGGACTTCCACAGGAAATATCTCCCAAGGCTTTAATAACGTGAATGCATGCAAGGCACACTTTGGCATTTTTCATCTCTCCTCTCCTATATACCTATTATCCATCCCCCTCTCTCCTCCTTTCCTCCCCCTTCCTCCTCCGGCAGACCTCAAATGTCTGAAACCCTAGACGCGGCTGGTTCTGTCCTTTCTACGAAATGTAGGAAGCCATTAGCAACATCAAATCATTACCTCAGGAGAGGGAGAGAGGGGACACGGAGAGAGAGAGGGGACATGGAGAGGGAGAGGGGACACGGAGAGAGAGAGGGGACATGGAGAGGGAGAGGGGACACGGAGAGAGAGAGGGGACATGGAGAGAGGGAGAGAGAGAGAGAGAGAGAGAGAGAGAGAGAGAGAGAGAGAGAGGAGAGCGAGGGAGAGCGAGGGAGAGCGAGGAGACAGAGAGAGAGAGAACAGAAACTAGGATTGGGAGATGGGCGAGAGAGAGCGAAATATCAGGTGTCCTCGGTTTTCAGTCAATCCATTACAGTAATGTGCAGGGGCCCATTTAACTAATGCAGAATAGCACATTGATACCCATAATAAACAGCATTACACACTAAATGAGTGTCCAAGACACACACGCACACTCCTCCCCCTTCTCTGACCAAACTTGTTGAACATGGAGATTAGGTATCCATCCACATTCATTTACCTCTACGTTTATCAGTACATGATAGCAATATCATGTCAAGGACACTCATGCTCTAAAACAGATGAAATAATAATTAATCTCACAAAATTACCAATTTTCAAATATAGACAAACTGAAACCATTACACCCTCAGGCAGTCTTGTACAAAGCCAACAAAGCGCAATGCAGAATGAAAACATAACTGTTCTTTCTCTATACCCCATTCTTTCTCCTTCTCTCTCCTTCCCTCCTTCTATATCCCTCTCTCTCTTGTTACAGCACTGTCACCCCAACACTAATCCAGTTCAAATGTAAACAGGCTTAGGTCTTCATTCCACACTTAAACCGTATCAAATGTATCAAAGCCGGGGCTCAGTTGCGTCCCTGGCTACAGCAGGGTCAGACTGGGGCCACACGGGGCCACACACCCAAATCAATTAGCCTGAGAGCCAGTTAGTCTGTCCCACCAATACTGGGTGTGTATGAAAGAGAGAGAAAGAGATAGAAAGGGGGGGGGGGAGTGCATATGTGCGTGTGAGACTGTGTGTGTCTAGGATCAGGATTTGTAATGCTGTGTGAATTCATGTGTGTGTTTGAATATACATGGTGGTGTATATTGGGTTAATAGGTCAGGTCACAGTGATTAGGAGCGTGTGAGAGTTTGTGTCTGTGTGTATGTCTATGTGTGTGTGTATGCGAATGTGTGTGTGTGTGTGTGTGCTTGCGTGCGTGCGCATGTGTGACAGAGACGCTTTACTTCCTCTGCAGGCTAAGGTCAATAATACAGACACTGTCTGCAGCAACATCATTTATATCTGAGGAAATAAACCCTCCTCAAAGAGCCCTCTATGGCTCCTGCAGAGCTGTGATCATACTGCCCACAGAAAACAGAAGCAACATCACAACAGCTAAGACAATGCTCTCTAAGATAGAAAATCTCAAAATGTTTACAACCTACCTCACAACATCTCTTGCCATTTTACTGTGACCGATTACAAAAACACATACGCAAACCAGCTCAGAGCAAAGAGGCATCACAACAAACGATGAAACAGTGCGTCTTAAAGAATCTGATGTGTGCCAGAGCCTTAGGTGAAAATAGTCCTAATTCTCGGTGCTCAATTTTCTTCCTGTGGGAGAGGTGGTAGCTTTATTTCTCACATAGAGATGTCTTCTTAGTATCTGACCCCTGTCCACACTCTGTGACCTTCTTATGATGTGTTGGTGCGTCTATGGCTAGTTGTGTGGGAATGGACCATGTCCACATCTCCCACTGGATCCCCTGTACTGCCCTATTGATGCAAGGAGGTCCCAAGAGACCTTCATAACAACCTGTTCCCATCCTCTCCCCTAGAGCCAACCTCTTCCCCCCGATCGACATATTGCCAGTCTAGCCCAGCGGAGTAGAGAATGGAGCCCAACCAGGCAGACCAGCTTAAGCCCAGACAATGTTCAAGTCTGTGTAGCCCAGACCAGCCTAGCCCAGCACAACCCAGCCAGCATAATTGTGCAAAGTACATCTCACTCCACCGCACCCAACCCAACTCAGTGAACCAATCTACCAATGTATCTCCCAAATGTATTCCCCCATCCATAAGGGACATTTCAGCTTAAATCAAGCAATCATCAGGACCATCCTAATGTTAAGGGGCCTCTGGCTGTCCCACAGGCCTGCAGTAAGATTACCCTCCCCTCACAGCTCCAATCCGAAGCCCATCACTCTTATTCAGCCACTAAACTGTCAATATGGCCCTGATCTGGGAACTGTGTCTTATCTGATCCCTCAGGACCCCCCCGGGATGGGGGCATCCCAGCCAAGCCAAGCTGCACCATGTTTCTACATGCCTTCTGCCTCTCCATGCACACATCATTCTACCTACCCCATAAACATCAGCCCCAAACATTCCCCTAGAGGTTACTGACCTTACTCCTCCAGAACATAAACATGACATCACAACTACCTGCATTTTCTTGTGTTTAATACTACAATTTGTGGACATACTGTCCAATGACATAAAGATTCTGATGTGTGCCAGAGCCTTAGGTGCTGCAGTTGTAAAAGTGTGTGTGTGTGTGTGTGTGTGTGTGTGTGTGTGTGTGTGTGTGTGTGTGTGTGTGACTACTTGATGTCATTGGGGGTAGCCTGTGTGTTCACTTTATGAACATGTTTGTGCATCAGCGATATTGGACTCACTCATCAACTGTTATTACCTCCCCTATATTTGTCAGTTCCCCAGCTCTGTTCCCCGCTTCTGTATTAATTGTTTATTGTTTGTGTTACTCGTTTGCTGACGCTGTTCCTGTCTCGTTCCATGTCCGTTCTTTTTTAAATGTTTGACTCCCCGTACCTGCTTCGTCTCTCCAGCGTCATCCATGTGACAGAATGCAGAAGCCAACACACGAAGCATCGGGGAGTACCCGGCGTTACGGTTGGTATGGTGGCATTGGCTCTGGGTCGCCACCGATGGAACCGGGGGTGCCTAGCCAGCTCGTCAGGCTTCTACACCCTAGCTGGCTCGAGAGGTTTTCTTTCCCTGGTTGGCTCAGATGGTGCCCATCCCACATCGGGCCTCAGCCAGATCGTCAGTTCTTGTTCGCCCAGCCAGTTTGTTTTTTGTTTTGTTGGTGACGTCGGGGTGGATTCCGCCACCGATGGAACTGGGGGATCTTCGGGCTCCCTCTTTGCAGCGGGATCGACAGGCATCTGGCCTCAGCCGGATCGTCGGGCTTCCATGTCTCAGCCGGCTCGCCAGGCTCTCACACTCCTGCCGGTTCGTTTGGCTTCCATGCCCCCAACCGGCATGCCCAGAGCCCATGAACGCCGCAGCCCGTCTGGTGTTCAACCTTCCCAAGTTCTCTCACGTCACCCCGCTCCTCCGCTCTCTCCACTGGCTTCCAGTCGAAGCTCGCATCCGCTACAAGACCATGGTGCTTGCCTACGGAGCTGTGAGGGGAACGGCACCTCCGTACCTTCAGGCTCTGATCAGGCCCTACACACAAACAAGGGCACTCCGTTCATCCACCTCTGGCCTGCTCGCCTCCCTACCTCTGAGGAAGCACAGTTCCCGCTCAGCCCAGTCAAAACTGTTCGCTGCTCTGGCACCCCAATGGTGGAACAAGCTCCCTCACGACGCCAGGACAGCGGAGTCAATCACCACCTTCCGGAGACACCTGAAACCCCACCTCTTTAAGGAATACCTGGGATAGGATAAAGTAATCCTTCTAACCCCCCCCCCCCCCTTAAAAGATTTAGATGCACTATTGTAAAGTGGTTGTTCCACTGGATATTATAAGGTGAATGCACCAATTTGTAAGTCGCTCTGGATAAGAGCGTCTGCTAAATGACTTAAATGTTAAAATGTTAAATGTTAAATGTCTCGGCCGTTTTGCCCAGGTGGGACGCCAGGTGGCGCCCCTAGAGGGGGGGGGTACTGTCACGTCTGCTCCCGCTCTTGAGGGCGCCAGGCTGCCCTGCATCACGCACTCCTATCATCCATTACGCACACATGGCTTCCATCGTCATGCGCATCAGCGATATTGGACTCACCTGTACTCACTCATCACCTGTTATTACCTCCCCTATATTTGTCAGTTCCCCAGCTCTGTTACCCGCTTCTGTATTAATTGTTTATTGTTTGTGTTACTCGTTTGCTGACGCTGTTCCTGTCTCATTCCATATCCGTTCCTTATTAAACGTTTGACTCCCCGTACCTGCTTCGTCTCTCCAGCATCAACTCATGTGACAGAGTGTTCCTGAATGCTCCAGTCGCCGTCCTGATTTATACAGTATCTGCTTAAAAAACAGAGACATTGTCACGACGTCTACTGAAGGTGGCTCCTCTCACTGTTCGGGCGGCGCTCGGCGGTCGACTAGCTGCCACCGATCCCCTTTTCCCTTTTCGTTTGGTTTTGTCTGTCTTGTGTTACACCTGTTTTGAGTTGAGTTCATTAGTGGGGTATTTAGTCTTGCTTTCTAGGTTGAGGTTTTGTGTGGGATTGTTTGTTGTTACCTGTTGTGGGGTTTTGGGGTTGTTAAGTTTTCTTGTGTATTTTTGGAAGGACGTTTATTCTGGACTGTGTTCCGACCCTGTTGAGGTGGACATTTTGGTCTGGTTTGTTTTCCTGGTTCCATGCCTGGGTATGGTGTTTCAGACTCAGGAAATAAAACGCTCTACTAATGCATATTTGGTCTCCTGCGCCTGACTTCACCCCATCACTACTAGTGAGTTCTGACAGACATTGTTTCAGTATTGCTGTCCATCAATGATTCACAACCAAATTGACTGAGCTTGAGCAATTCTGACACATTTTTTTAATATATGTTGGCCTACGAGAATTTTAGAATGTTTTTCAAAATGATTCACAGCTGTAATGGCTCCCAAAGGTGCTTCCACCAAGTATTAACTCAACACAATCAATACATCTTCATTTTTTATTTCTTAGTCATTTGGAAAATGTTCTATAATATTTATTTCACTTTGAAAATGTGGAGCAGGTTGTGTAGATCAATATGAAGAATAATCTAATGTAATCCCTTTTTAGATAATATTTTAAGGCAGCAAAATGTGAAGACTGTGCAAGGGCCACATAGACTTTCACTAGCAGCTGTATATGCACTGACTCACTCCTAGCTAGATTCCATCTGGAGCAGGAAGGTAT
This sequence comes from Salmo salar, assembly GCF_965601325.2. Classification (NCBI taxonomy): domain Eukaryota; kingdom Metazoa; phylum Chordata; class Actinopteri; order Salmoniformes; family Salmonidae; genus Salmo; species Salmo salar. The sequence goes on along the minus strand of NC_138302.1, from coordinate 81,702,260 downwards.
CCCGGGCCTTAATCGTCTGCTGACTTGTCCGTCAGACACAGATTCAATTGGTGGCTTTAATTAATAATTAAGTTTATCATTGGGGACATCAGGTGCTGAGGCAGGGGACAGGAGCCTGTCACTCTAATTGGGAGGCCTGATTAACCGCATGTGGATGCTTTTAAGCCAGCAAGGTTATCAGAGGCTCTACCTCTCTCTGCCTGTCATCTCTCTCCACAACATGGGCTCTCATGCTCTCCTCTGTGACCAAGGTCTTGCTTTCTCTCCAGTCTGCTCTGTCCTGTCCCTTTACTTGTCCCTGTCCCTGTCCCTCTACCTTCGCTTCCACTCCAGTCACCTTCTCCATTCTTTCCGAAACCCTGAGCTTCTCTTTTTTTGGTTCAAATGAAATGTGGTTTGTCTTAAAATTCCTAAAAGTCTTTAGACTGTTTGTGAACACCAAAATCTCAACATCTTACATGACAGCCAAATGATTCACTGAGAGTGGCAAGATGACTACATGACTGGTGTTTCTTCATGACTGTAGACCAGTGTAGAGAGTGCGAGAGAGACAGAGAGAGAGCGAGCGAGAGAGAGAAAGAGTGAGAGCGAGCAAGAGAGAGAGTGCGAGAGAGCGAGAGAGAGAGAGGGAGAGAGAAAAAGTGAGCAAGAGAATGAGCGATGGGGAGTGTGAGAGGCTCAGCCATCATTGTGTTGGACAGCTCCTGTCCTGTCTGTCCAGCCTGATGTGAATGGAAATGTATCGATCCCAACAGACCGAGCTGAGTTGCAGGTACTAATGCAGTTACATACTGCTCTCTCCATCTCCCCTAGCCTGTGGTTTGTCCCACTTAATTACAGCTTTACCATAAGAGGTATATACCTCCCTTTCCTGTCTCTCTCTCTCTCTCCACCCTACCTTTCCTTTCCCTAAATCTTCCTATCTCTAAATCTACTCTACTCTATTCTACCCCCGACTTGTCCCTCCTCTCCCCGGGGTATTGTCTGTAACGGTACTCAGGGGTGTCTGTCAGTCTGGTTCAGGAGGGGACAATGTGTACATTTAAAAAAGATTCAAATGGACCAATGGGGAAGACCTGTACTACCTATAGCCATCACTGCTTCAACATGATGCCATTTGAAAGATATTAAAACACTCTGTGGTGGAGGAAGAAGATTATTTTGTAAAAGCATTGTTTTCAATTGTTTTGTCAATAAAGAAAATAATACAAAAAAAGATGCTCGGAATACTGTGTGTGTGTGTGGTGTGTGTGTGTGTGTGTGTGTGTGTGTGTGTGTGTGTGTGTGTGTGTGTGTGTGTGTGTGTGTGTGTGTGTGTGTGTGTGTGTGTGGTGGGGGGGGTTCTGGGGGGGTTCTGTCTCTCTGGGGTTCTGTCTCTCTGATGACCTCCAAAAGAGCGGGCACTTCAGTCACTGGGAGAGAGAATGGAGAGATTGATTTAGGGATAAAGCTAAAAGGAAAAAGGAGGGAGAGGAGATGAAACAGTGTTTTATTTTATTGTCATGTGAATTACTACTTTAGCCAGATCAAACAATGTTATTGTTAGTGCTAAACAAAAATGTGTCATCCCTCTCTCCCTCCCTCTCCATCTCCCTCTTTCTTGGTATCCTCTGCTCTCTGATCTCAGTGGAACATCCTGCCCTGTTTTAGTCTCTGTCTTAGTCTGTCTGCAACCCCAACACATCTCTGTCTACCTCTGCAGTCTCTCTACCTCTCCAGTCTTTCTCTATATACTAACCCTAACATGTTTTATTTAACATGGTCCTCTGTGGACACTGGTAAATTTAGGCTTAGGGTTGTGGCTAGAGTTAGGGCTAGGGTTAGGGTTTAGCCGGGTGGTGGACATGAAGCTAGGGTTAGGGTTAGAGTTATGGCTAGGGTTTAGCTGGGGCCTGGACATGAAGCTAGGGTAATGTTAGCTTTAGGGTTATGGAGAGTATGTGGAGAAAGGGAGATTAACTTTAACAGCAAGGATAGAACAGCCTTGCTACCACTAACGCAGATAGAAAATAATCAAAACACATTTTCAATATACAGTATAAAAATAATTATTCCAGAAAACATATAAAAGTATAAATCCAAACACATTCTTTTCAAAAGTTTTTGGACACAAAGAAAAACTATTCATTGAGAATCAATACAAATAATCAATCTGAGGGATAGAGGAGGTGGGTGGTGGGTGTGGTAGAGAGTGGAGTGTTTCCCTACCTCCTCTGTGAGCAGATGAAGATGTAAATCACATGAGTACAGCCCTAAAACGTTCAGCTGGGATGTCTGAACCTCAGCCTGACTCTGACCCTGGCCAACCAAGGATGTAATAGAGGGCCAGAGAGGAGACAGGGAGGAAGGGAATGGGAGAGGAGGAGAGAAGAGTCAAGCATGTACATACCACTCTATAAACAACTGTACTGGAAGTCATCATGATTTATAATTCACATATCAGCTTTTTGGCTTTACTGTTACATGTTTTTGCACTCTATTTCATTTGAAGCACAACAAGCTGAGAGTAAATTGTGCTCGTGGTGAAAAGGAAAACCTGGCGATTATGTTAACCCGTTTTTATTTCAATATATAAAATAAGACTTATAATTGCCAATGGGGTTGGCAATAGCAGTTGACGGGCTTGGTAAGGCAGGTTTGTGTATGATAATCTGAAAAGACACTAGACCAACAAACGTTTATAATTCTTCAATTGAAATCAGTTAAAATGGTACATTATACAGTTGTGTGCCCCCCAACCCTTCCTCTGTCTCCAGTCCCGGTGGTGTGGAGTGGTCATAAGTGGTGGGGTCACGGAGTCCTGTCCCGCGGCCCATCCGTTGGCTGCTTCCTAATCCGGTTAGGGGAGGGGGTCTGGCGTTTCCCGTCTTGGCTTAGCAGGCCGTGCTAAAGGAGGTTTAAACTGGCCTGGGGGAGCCAAGTTTAATGGACCTTATTAGCTGTGTGCATTAATAATATGAAGGAAGAATCATGGAGGAAAAGTGGACACACTGTATCTGTATTGGTGTAAAGTACTTAAGTACAAATACTTTTAAGTACTACTTAAGTCGTTTTTGGGGTATCTGTACTTTACTATTTATATTTTTGACAACTTTTACTTTTACTCCACTACATTCCTAAAGAAAATATGTACTTTTTACTCCATACATTTTCCCTGACACCCACAAGTACTCACTACATTTAGAATGCTTAGCAGGACAGAATTATGGCACCTATCAATATAACACTTTGTCATCCCTACTGCCTCTGATCTGGCGGACTCACAAAACACAAATATTGTGTTTGTAAATGATGTCTGAGTGTGGGAGTGTGACCCTGTCTGTCCATAATCAAAAATACTAACAAAATCGTGCTGTCTGGTTTGCTTAATATAAGGAATTTGATGTATAGCATTTACTTTTACTTTGTACTTTTACTGAAATATGACAGCTGAGTACATTTTCTACCACTGTACTTAAGTACATTTAAAACCAGATACTTTTAGACTTTTTACTGGGTAACTTTCACTTTTACTTGAGTCATTTTCTGTTAAGGTATCTACTTTTACTCAAGTATGACAATTGAGTACTTTTTCCACCACTGTGTATCTGCTGTTACCTATGTCACCTATGCACTGTTATATGCTGTCACCTATGCACTGATACCATAACTGCTCAGGACCACACCGCACTCCAATAATAAACACTTCAATATCCAACACCAACAGCCATAAACACAGGGGTAGGCTGGGGTCTATGTGGCTTGCTGTATGCTTGTTTGTCTCTTCATATCTCTCTCTCTCTCTCTCTCTCTCTCTCTCTCTCTCTCTCTCTCTCTCTCTCTCTCTCTCTCTCTCTCTCTCTCTCTGGACCCTGTTGTGTGTATGACAATGTATTTATAGGCCGCATAGCTACTGTTGGGTCAGATAGCCTCTGGGTGCAGTTAGAAAATGGCTCCATGTCCATCTCCACCTCACCACAGTAACACACAGGTCTCTCCACTCCACCCTGTCCCTTTGGCTCTCTGGGATGGGCTGTAGACCCATGGGGTATGAGGTAATACATACACAATCATACATACACACTCACCAGGTCTTTCTTTGTGTGGCTGTGGGAGTGGAGCGTCTTTCCGACCTCCACTCTGTCCATCACGCCTGTCAATCTCTGCCCGTTTCTCATTGCTTTTTCCCAGACCTCGACCCACCTTTTAAGGCCCTGGATATTTGGTAAGGCCGGTTGCCATGGAAACCATCCAGATGTTGGCCCCTGATTAGCTGGCGACGGCCAAATGAAGTCAGAGGGGGTGATAAGATCGGGGGGGGGGGTGTCAGGGACCAGGGGAAGGGTGGCCGCAAGCTAAAGAGAGAGGGAGAGAGAGAGGGGGAGAGATGGAGAGTGAGGGAGAGAGAGGGAGAGGGAGGGAGAGGGAGGGAGAGGGAGGGAGAGAGAGGGAGAGGGAGGGAGGGAGAGGGGGAGAGACGGAGAGAGAGGGAGAGAGAGGGAGAGAGAGGGAGAGAGGAGAGGATATAGAAATGAGACAACACACTCTTCTTGATGCTATTCATATGTTATATTTTTTCATCCATCCACTAAACATTTAAAAATGGAACACATCTTTCACTCATTGAAAACCAAACAATCCCCCAAAAAATTCTAATTGAGGATGTGTCCTGTCCATTCATAGGGCATGACAATAGAGCACCTTGGTAACTGTTCCCCAGGGAGTGTAAAAAAACACACCAGGAACTACATATACTATAAGATAGCATTCCCACAGAGACTGTTACATTAAATGACCTATATGGCTTAGAATTGTGAACAAAGTTCCCCTATAGGTGGTATAAGGCCTGGAAACAGCTGGGAAATAATATCCAGTCCAGTACTTCTCTATAGCTTCTGAAACAAGCCCAGACAATAGGCACTTACTCCCCTACCTGTCCCACATGTTTCTAATCATGAAGGGAATCATTGACTGAGCTATTTCCTGTCAGTCTCCACAATGAAATCACATTAAAACATCCTCCTTATACAAAGTGACCCCTAACTCACTCGAACTGATAAGGGTGCTAACTAGGTAAAGACTGGAGCATTTCTGTCCATTCAGTGAGTGAGGTACTGAAAGAGACACTGCGAGCGCAGCCCGGCTCTCTCCATTTTCCAATAAACTCCAGCAATCAGATCAGTGCTACTTTAAATGGGCGACTTGATGGCAGCAGCCTGCATTAGCCGCTGGTGTTCTACCAATCCCATTAGTCAGAGACAGTGATAGTTTCCAGCCAAAGAGGCAGGTAACACACACAAAGGCAAACACATGGTACACACACTCACACATGCGCACGCACGCACGCACGCACACAAGCACACACACGCACGCACCCACGCACGCACGCACGCACGCACGCACGCACGCACGCACGCACACACACACACACACACACACACACACACACACACACACACACACACACACACACACACACACACACACACACACACACACACACACACACACACACACACACACACACACACACACACACACACACACACCCCTGGCAGGACCTCTTGTGGCCGTTTATGGTGCTAATTGGATATTCTGAGGCAGATGTCGTTATTGTTGAGCAGTCAGGCACTTGATGTTTCCAAGTATTTTGCCAGTCGTTAGATCGTATTAGCAGATCTTACAGGAGCAGAGGTCAGAGCTGGATGTGTGTGGGCAAGTGTCCATTTGAGTTTGTACAGATATAAATGTACAAAACCTGGTCTGATTCAAACAGCGCCATATTTGCTTCAGTCCCTATATTAATATCCTAATTTAGCAGGACCGAAGTCATCCCATGATTGGATGTGTGTACATAATAAAGAACTTCTAAAGAAGCAGCCATTGTGCCAACACAATTTCTTGACAACTAGCTGCTAAGTGCTGGAAACAGTGTCATCAAAATAGTCGTCGTACCTTAGACAGACACTCAAAAGCCACTAAAACCTATATCCGCGCCTTACCTCAACTCTTCCCCTGGGTCATTGTTACATAAAACTTACCTGGTTAAATAAAGGTCAGTGATGAAATGTGATAATATTGTGTAGGATGTGTGGGGCGGTGACAGATAGAGTTTCATTGTGTTCTTTATCAGGGATCAGATAGGACGACTGAGGGTGACTGTGGTTTACAGGCACAGACAGGTCACTAAAGTGAAGCCTAACACCTGTAAAAGCCCAGGACGGGGAGAAGGGGAGTGTGACTGAAGCAGAGCAGTGCAGTGTCTCAGTTTACCAGAGTGAGTTACTGAGGCCAGCCCAGCTTCACAGGGAGATGTAAAGAGAGATACAGGAATACAAGAGGGATGGACAGGTCAGCAGTGCGATGCTCAAACCTCACAGACGCACTGAGATAGAAATGGATGGATCAGTTCAGTGTTGCCTTGTTACGAGTGCTCTGAAACCATCCAACTGGTGTCAGCTTAGTGGGGGATTCTGAAAGATTTTCAAGTCTTGCTCATAAATGTTTTGAGGGAAGTGAAAATGAAGGCTACACTTCACCACAGTGTGACACACAGTACTGAACCGTATGGCAGAGTACCACAGTACTGAACCGTATGGCAGAGTACCACAGTACTGAACCGTATGGCAGAGTACCACAGTACTGAACCGTATGGCAGAGTACCACAGTACTGAACCGTATGGCAGAGTACCACAGTACTGAACCGTATGGCAGAGTACCACAGTACTGAACAGTATGGCAGAGTACCACAGTACTGAACCGTATGGCAAAGTACCACAGTACCGAACCGTATGGCAGAGTACCACAGTACTGAACAGTATGGCAGAGTACCACAGTACTGAACCGTATGGCAGAGTACCACAGTACTGAACCGTATGGCAGAGTACCACAGTACTGAACAGTATGGCAGAGTACCACAGTACTGAACTAGAGGTCGACCGATTAATCGGAACGGACGATTAATTAGGGCCGATTTCAAGTTTTCATAACAATCGGTAATCAGCATTTTTGGACACCGATTATGGCCGATTACATTGCACTCCACGAGGAGACTGCGTGGCAGGCTGACTACCTGTTACTACCTGAGTGCAGCAAGGAGCCAAGGTAAGTTGCTCGCTAGCATTAAACTTAACTTATAAAAAACAATCAATCTTAACATAATCACTAGTTAACTACACATGGTTGATGATATTTCTAGTTTATCTAGCTTGTCCTGCGTTGCATATAATCAATGTGGTGCCTGTTAATTTATCATTGAATCACAGCCTACTTCACCAAATGGGTGATTTAACAAGCGCATTCGCGAAAAAAGCACTGTCGTTGCACCAATGTGCACCTAACCATAAACATCAATGCGTTTCGTAAAATCAATACACAAGTATATATTTTTAAACCTGCATATTTAGTTAATATTGCCTGCTAACATGACTTTCTTTTAACTAGGGAAATTGTGTCACTTCTCTTGCGTTCCATGCAAGCAGTCAGGGTATATGCAGCAGTTTGGGTCACCTGGCTCGTTGCGAACTGTATGAAGACCATTTCTTCCTAACAAAGACCGTAATTAATTTGCCAGAATTGTACATAATTATGACATAACATTGAAGGTTGTGCAATGTAACAGCAATATTTAGACTTAGGGATGCCACCCGTTAGATAAAATACGGAACAGTTCCGTATTTCACTGAAAGAGTAAACGTTTTGTTTTTGAAATGATAGTTTCAGGATTTGACCATATTAATGACCCAAGGCTCGCATTTCTGTGTGTTATTATATTATAATTAAGTCTATGATTTGATATTTGATAGAGCCATCTGACTGAGCGGTGGTAGGCAGCAGCAGGCTCGTAAGCATTCATTCAAACAGCACTTTCCTGCATTTGCCAGCAGCTCTTCGCTGTGCTTCAAGCATTGCGCTGTTTATGACTTCAAGCCTATCAACTCCCGATATTAGGCTGGCAATACTATAGTGCCTATAAGAACATCCAATAGTCAAAGGTATATGAAATACAAATGGTATAGAGAGAAATAGTCCTATAATTCCTATAACTACAATGTGAACCTTCTTACCTGGGAATATTTAAGACTCATGTAAAAAGGAACCACCAGCTTTCATATGTTCTCATGTTCTGAGCAAGGAACTTAAATGTTAGCTTTTTTACATGGCAAATATTGCACTTTTACTTTCTTCTCTAACACTTTGTTTTGCATTATTTAAACCAAATTGAACATGTTTCATTATTTATTTGAAACTAAATTGATTTTATTGATATTAAGTTTAAAAAAAAGTGTTCATTCAATATTGTTGTAATTGTCGTTATTACAAATATATATACATAAAATCGGCCGATTAATCGGCATCGGGTTTTTTGGTCCTCCAATAATCGGTATCGGCGTTGAAAAATCATAATCGGTCGACCTCTATACTGAACAGTATGGCAAAGTACCACAGTACTGAACCGTATGGCAGAGTACCACAGAACTGAAGAGTATGGCAGAGTACCACATTACTGAACAGTATGGCAGAGTACCACAGTACTGAACAGTATGGCAGAGTACCACAGTACTGAACAGTATGGCAGAGTACCACAGTACTGAACCGTATGGCAGAGTACCACAGAACTGAAGAGTATGGCAGAGTACCACATTACTGAACAGTATGGCAGAGTACCACAGAACTGAAGAGTATGGCAGAGTATCACATTACTGAACAGTATGGCAGAGTACCACATTACTGAACAGTATGGCAGAGTACCACATTACTGAACAGTATGGCAGAGTACCACAGTACTGAACAGTATGGCAGAGTACCACAGTACTGAACAGTGTGTGGGACAGAAAACACATGGTGGTCACTTTAGTCACCTCTGCCATACTGTTCAGTACTGTGGTACTCTGCTATACGGTTCAGTACTGTGGTACTCTGCCATACTGTTCAGTACTGTGGTACTTTGCATACTGTTCAGTACCGTGGTACTCTGCCATACTGTTCAGTAATTTGGTACTCTGCCATACAGTTCAGTACTGTGGTACATTGCATACTGTTCAGTACCGTGGTACTCTGCCATACTGTTCAGTAATTTGGTAGTACTGTGGTATCTGACACCTTATGATCCTGCTGCTGATGGGCCCTGAATCAGGATCAGTTAGTTCATTAAGGTCAGATAAAGCCATTTCCTCTCCACTGAGGTAAATTGCTGTAATGGAAGCATTTTCATCTTTTGATATTTTTTACTGCCGTGTTCGTTATTTACATGTCTCTGAGATACATATTTTTTTAGTGAGCGTATTCATCTGAACAGGTGGGATTCTGGGTAAAACCTGAGCCAGATTAGCACTGACGCCATAGATATCCCTTCTCCTTCTCATCTCCCTTACATTACTCAGATACGCACACACACACACAGGCACGCGCACAAACTTCACACGCGCGCACATGCACACACACACTGACACACACACACTGACACACTGACACACACAGACACACACACAGACACACACACACACAATTGGGGACATCAGGCTGAATATATGGCGTAAACACAAACACTGGTTCATCACTTCCCCTCGCTGTGTATACTACTCTTCAGTTCTTAGCCCGTGGTCTGTCATCTCCCTGTCTCTCCTCCTTGCTTCACTCGCTCCCGAGATGTGGTCAATGTGGACGTGTACTTTGTCCAGATCAGCCGTGAGATGAGATGAGAGGAAGTAGGAGGTATTGTTCTTCCTGTGACGCTAAGCCCTGTCAGGGGAAAGAACTCAGCCACGCAGCCGACTGCCACAACCCAACGCTAAATCCCAACTGATCGCAAAAGAGGAAGATTTTACACTTTATATTTCTCCCATCTCTTAATTCAGCCAATGCGGAGAGGATCTTCGCCTCGTCCTCATCTTGTCCACAGCAGCTATCCCGCTCAGCTAGTGGCGTCAACCCCTAAGCCTGCGCTGCAGGGATAAGACTCAACGCCTTGTCAGGCCAGATCAATGTGATTTTACAATACAGCCCAAGAGAGGGCTGCAGCTACCACATGCTGATACCCAACCAACACTGCACTGTGGGAAACCAACTCCACTTCCTCTATCCAAAGCATAAACATGCAGAAGTATCATCTTACATAAAACAAATACAAATCTAACAACAATCTTGTACACAAGCCTGACAACCAATCTCCAGTATCTTGCAAAGTCAGAATGTAGCTAGTTACCACATACCTGGCCTATCTTTCCTTGTCTCTATCTGACAGTCTGTCTATCAGGAGGCTCATTTCTACAGGCCTCAGTTGAACTGATCTATCTGTTTATCTTATCTGCCTTCTCAGAAACACATTGCAACACTTCTGCAAATTCCTCATGAAGCCACCAAGTGTTTTTAGCAAGATCACTAAGAGGATATGGTGTGGTGTCCTCTTCAGTTGGGGACTTAACTGAAGAGGAAAAAAGTGCATGACTAGTAGGTTGTGTGTGTGTGTGTGTGTGTGTGTGTGTGTGTGTGTGTGTGTGTGTGTGTGTGTGTGTGTGTGTATACGTACAACAGAAAGAGGATAGTTATTTTCCCAAATAGGGGGGACAAAGACAGACAGAAAAAAGAGGTAGAAGCAGGTACAGGGAGGACAAGTACGAAAAAAAGAGAGAGGATGAAGAAGGACACTCATCCTCCCCATGTCCAGCTGTGTAGTGACATCCCACTGGCACTCCCTGTTCTCCTCTCCGTCTGCAAGACAAGACTCTCCAACTTATTTCCTGTTTTGGTTTGATAATCACGTATGGCCATGCTAGTATATCACTACCTCCCACCCCTCTGCTTTGGTTTTACTACTGACAGCTTAAAATAAAGTACTCTCTAAATCTCCAACAGTAATAAAACTGCTAAATCCAATGTTCCTTCGTGTTGCTGGATCTTTTCTAATCCTGTCATAAATTGGTGCATTTTACCGGATATCTTCTTCACTAACGTATTTTCATTTCATTTCATTGACTTTCTGAAGGGTGTCAGTTCTCTATCCAGCGTTATGACTAAGGTGACATAGGTCTTCTCTCTAGTGATGACATGTTCCTACTGATAGACTACTTACACACATTGCTCTGTACTCGACCACATTCCAGCAAAGGGTGATCGTGAAACCCTTGTCCTGAGCTGGTGAGGCGGCCTGTGGCAGGACTCCCTCTATCCCCCATATAGTGAGCCCTGGGTGGGCAGGAGGGACCTGTGAGGCCCCTGATCTCCATCCATCAGCCAGAGGGGAGTATTCAGTGCTCAGTCCTGCATGCCAGAGACCTAAAACAGCCTGGCAGAACCAGCACCATCCTACAGTACACGTGACCCCCAGCACCACCTAACTCATCCTGTGGTCCGCAGGTGTCACAACAAACCACAAAACCAGTCAAACCACACAACCACCCTCAGGCATCAAATCCTTCAATCACAATCATGAAATACTGAGCAATGATGTACAGAATGCAATTTGTAACTTGCTATTGATCACAGCATCACAGGTCCAATTTTATCACACACCTTTCAAACAGGCCTGATTATCAGACAGATGTTACAATGACAGCTCAGTGCCTTTACTCAACCTCAGCCCTGTTAAATATTTGAACTCCAACCCAAACCACAGAGAGCAGCCAGTCGGTCAGTTGGTCAGTTTGTCCGTTAGGCCAGACAAACAGACAGAGAGACCACCATAGGGTCGGAGGGCAAAACCTGAGTCACAGAGGCACCTTCCCTTCCCCACACAAACACGCACACAAATACACAGACATACTGTACACATGCAGACATACACACGTGTGCCGTCAGCCAGTCCAGTGGGTGTATGCACAGTACTTCTCAGTTCTGCAGCATTACTTTTTTAGCATACATCTGACACACATATGCTCGTGCACATATTCACACACTCATACACTGTTCCACAGATTACAGCCCGACAGACTCCGTTTCCCACAGGGGTGGGACTGTGGGAAACACACTGTCACTTCCTGTGCCCGCGGGCCTTAGCCAATCGCCATCAGATAAGAGTCAAAACTCTACCAATCAGAGCTGGGGCTCAGATTCAGGGCACCAACTGCGATAACAGCATAACTTGCCAGAGAAAATGTCTTGATCTCAATTGTATCCCCTCCAACCCCACCCTCCCTTCCCACCAAAATAGTTGTTTGGAGACAAGGTTTCTTTTTGTCTTTGCCCATAATTACTGGCTCTTTCATCTGCCCCCCTGTTCCCCTTGACCCCTGTTCTGGGGTCAGTGCCCAGGATATCCCACTCTCCCCTGCTCCATAATGTGCCTTTTAAGGCGGATGAAGAGAGGCATTCACGCCACGTCAGACAGAAGCAGGAGAGGAGAGCAATCACTCCATCACGGCCTGCCCCCGTCTGTCCCAGCTCCAGCCCAAACACCCAAACACCCAGCCGCACTCCCAACATCAAAGCCAGGCCTAGACCTCAGCCCAGCAGCCTAGCACAGAGCAGGCCTCTGTCAGAACCCTGGGGATCTCACTGGGCTGCTGGACAATACAGTCTGAAAGGCAGTTATACATCTCAAGCCATTGGATAATGTTCCCAGTTTGTACCATACCATGCTTGATACACATCATTGGAGGTTTTGAGGTGTGCATGGAATGGACAGACACATTCATCAGGACCATCTGACAGGGTATGAGTTGGATTGGAAATATAGCTAACCTCCTATACAATGACTTAATAGATAGTGGATTTTGTGGAATTTCCTCATATTTAAATATAGCAACTATGTCCTTCTAGCCATTATCAGAATTAGACTACAACCAATATCAAAATCTGGAGCTGTGTTTATAGCATTACTTAAAAGAGCCAAAGAATGATTGGAATTCTGCCACTACCTTTCACAACCCAAACAACAATGGCCTACAAAATGCAAAAATGTCAGAAGTAATAGGTTGGTAAAAAGCAATGTTTGATCACACACACAAACAAACACCAAAGGAAGCAGCGCAACATGGTACCACCAAAACCACAGCACAGCTGCCCTGAATGCTGGTCTGGTCTGGTCTGGTGTGGTCTGATGTAGTGTGGTCTGGGGTGGTCTGATGTGGTCTGGTGTGATGTGGTCTAGTGTGATCTGGTATGGTGTGGTCTGGTGTGGTCTGATGTGGTGTGTTGTGGTCTGATGTGGTCTGGTGTGATGTGGTCTAGTGTGGTCTGGTCTGGTGTGGTCTGGTATGGTATGGTGTGGTCTGGTGTGGTCTGATGTGGTCTAGTGTGGTCTGGTCTAGTGTGATCTGGTGTGGTCTGGTGTGGTCTGATGTGGTCTAGTGTGGTCTGGTCTAGTGTGATCTGGTGTGGTCTGGTGTAGTCTGATGTGGTGTGGTGTGGTCTGATGTGGTCTGGTGTGATGTGGTCTAGTGTGGTCTGGTCTGGTGTGGTCTGGTATGGTGTGGTCTGATGTGGTCTGGTGTGATGTGGTCTAGTGTGGTCTGGTCTGGTGTGGTCTGGTATGGTTTGGTGTGGTCTGATGTGGTGTGGTGTGGTCTGGTGTGGTTTGGTGTGGTGTGGTCTGGTATGGTGTGGTCTGGTGTGGCTGATGTGGTGTGGTCTGGTGTGGTCTAGTGTGGTCTGGTCGGGTGTGGTCTGATGTGGTGTGGTCTGGTGTAGTCTAGTATGGTGTGGTCTGGTCGGGTGTGGTCTGATGTGGTGTGGTCTGGTGTAGTCTAGTATGGTGTGGGCTGATGTGGTCTGGTCTGGTCTGGTCGGGTGTGGTCTGGTGTGGTCTGGTCTGGTCTGGTCGGGTGTGGTCTGGTGTGGTCTGGTGTGGTCTGGTCGGGTGTGGTCTAGTGTGGTCTGGTGTGGTCTGGTGTGGTCTGGTGTGGTCTGGTCTGGTCTGGTCTGGTCTGGTCGGGTGTGGTCTGGTGTGGTCTGGTCGGGTGTGGTCTAGTGTGGTCTGGTGTGGTCTGGTGTGGTCTAGTGTGGTCTGGTCGGGTGTGGTCTGATGTGGTGTGGTCTGGTATGGTGTAGTCTAGTATGGTGTGGTCTGCTGTGGTCTGGTATGGTGTGGTCTGGTGTAGTCTAGTATGGTGTGGTCTGGTGTGGTGTGGTCTGGTGTGGTCTGGTATGGTGTGGTCTGATGTGGTGTGGTCTGGTATGGTCTGGTCTAGTGTGGTCTGGTATGGTGTGGTCTGGTATGGTGTGGTGTGGTCTGGTGTGGTCTGGTATGGTGTGATCTGGTGTGGTCTGGTATGGTGTGGTCTGGTATGGTGTGGTGTGGTCTGGTATGGTGTGGTGTGGTCTGGTATGGTGTGGTGTGGTGTGGTCTGGTATGGTATGGTGTGGTGTGGTCTGGTATGGTATGGTATGGTTTGGTGTGGCCTGGTATGGTGTGGTCTGGTGTGGTCTGGTATGGTGTGGTGTGGTCTGGTATGGTGTGGTGTGGTCTGGTATGGCGTGGTGTGGTCTGGTATGGTGTGGTGTGGTGTGGTCTGGTATGGTATGGTGTGGTGTGGTCTGGTATGGTATGGTATGGTTTGGTGTGGCCTGGTATGGTGTGGTCTGGTGTGGTCTGGTATGGTGTGGTGTGGTCTGGTATGGTGTGGTGTGGTCTGGTATGGCGTGGTGTGGTGTGGTCGGGTGTGCCTGGAGGTACCACTCTTTGATCAATAGGTGGATTAATTGCTGAAAGGATGGGGGGTGGTGGGGGTTGTCAGAGTCCCAGGCAGGGGAGAGTTTTGAGGAGGGGGGAGAACAGCGGTAAAGGAAGGGGAGATAGGATGGTGTTGACGGGCAGGGAAAGCTGGGGGGATTTGAATGTTGAGCGAAGCAGAGCAGAGCGGTGCGGAGTTTGCCCCCACCCTGGGTCACCTGGCAGCGCCGCTGTGTGGCAGGCCGTCAGATTAGTATCTGAGAGGGTGAGATAACAAGTTTATTGGCCCCTAGATGGGGCTGCTGGAGACGGGGAGGAGGGCGAGGCCAGCCCAGAGAGGGTGGGGGGTGTTTGCGTTGGTTTTAACCTGGGGAGATAAATGCAGCCTGGCCCTTTGAAAGCCAACATGGTTAGAATACCAGCCTAAACTCCACCAGTCAGTACAGCGGCCCATCCATCACAGAAGCGGGCGGCGGCTTGCGACCTGGCTCAGAGAACACACACCCAGACCTAGGCTACACACCCAGCCCTCCAGCCTGATCCAGACAGACAGAGACAGAACAGTAACATTGAGGTAAAAAGGGACAGACAGGCTGTGACCATTGGGACTTTATTCTCCTCACACTCACAAAGAAACACTAAAGTTGACATGCATATGCACATAGATATACAGTACATATCCTACACACATATGACATCACACCCAGTTAGGCAAGCAAACATAATATATGTAGTTCATAGACATTGCAGTCTGTGCACGCTTTCAAGGTCTGCCGGCATTAACTATGCGTGTGTAGCCTAGGCACAGGGAGAAGATAAGGGGTTTGGATAAGAAAAATAGGGACTGTGTGAAAATGGGACAAACAGGCTGCAATGACAAATGGAACAAACAGGCTGCAATGACAAATGGAACAAACAGGCTGCTATGACAAATGGAACAATCAGGCTGCTATGACAAATGGAACAAACAGGCTGCAATGACAAATGGGACAAACAGGCTGCAATGACAAATGGAACAATCAGGCTGCAATGACAAATGGAACAAACAGGCTGCTATGGCAAATGGAACAAACAGGCTGCTATGACGAATAGAACAAACAGGCTTCTGGACAAAGGGAACAAACAGGCTGCTATGACAAGTGGAACAAACAGGCTGCTATGACGAATAGAACAAACAGGCTTCTGGACAAAGGGAACAAACAGGCTGCTATGACAAGTGGAACAAACAGGCTGCTAGGACAAATAAAACAAACAGGCTGCAATGACAAATGGAACAAACAGGCTGCTATGACAAATGGAACAAACAGGCTGCAATGACAAATGGAACAATCAGGCTGCAATGACAAATGGAACAAACAGGCTGCTATGGCAAATGGAACAAACAGGCTGCTATGACGAATAGAACAAACAGGCTTCTGGACAAAGGGAACAAACAGGCTGCTATGACAAGTGGAACAAACAGGCTGCTATGACGAATAGAACAAACAGGCTTCTGGACAAAGGGAACAAACAGGCTGCTATGACAAGTGGAACAAACAGGCTGCTAGGACAAATGGAACAAACAGGCTGCAATGACAAATGGAACAAACAGGCTGCTATGACAAATGGAACAAACAGGCTGCAATGACAAATGGAACAAACAGGCTGCTATGGCAAATGGAACAAACAGGCTGCTATGACGTATAGAACAAACAGGCTTCTGGACAAAGGGAACAAACAGGCTGCTATGACAAGTGGAACAAACAGGCTGCTAGGACAAATGGAACAAACAGGCTGTAATGACAAATGGAACAAACAGGCTGCTATGGCAAATGGAACAAACAGGCTTCTGGACAAAGGGAACAAACAGGCTGCTATGACAAGTGGAACAAACAGGCTGCTAGGACAAATGGAACAAACAGGCTGCTAGGACAAATGGAACAAACAGGCTGCTATGACAAATGGAACAAGTCGGATCAGCTGATGTAGAAGGTCAGAGAGAGATCATGTTGGAAGGAAAGGGAGAGAAACACAAACATATAGTCTGGACTATTCAACTGTTTACAGTTGAAATCCCATGCTAACCCAACAAATGTTTCTTAGGTGCAATTTGCAGTTGTTCCATCTATTTTTGGACTTCAAATTTAGTATTCACATTGATTCTTGAAGAATTGAACTAATATGTCTAATGAGTTTAGTTCAACTGACTCCTTCAGAACCCAAATTATTAGTGTGTTTATCTCCGAAATGTGTAAACAATGTCAATGTATACAAACAATGTATAGCCACGAAACATGGTTAAAACCATAATGGTTGATATCATTGATGGTCAGTCCTTGCATCCATAGTTCTGTCTATGAATTTGTAGTTACATTTCTACAGCCCCATCCCTCAGCTTTTTACCGAATCAGTGGTGGTGTGTCCTCTTTGTTATTGTTTCTACTGCAGATTGCCCCTTTAAGAATGATCAAGCTTAAGTGAAAGGAGAAATAAACACAAACACCCAGACACAAACTATCAAGACACACAACACATAAACACAAACACTCAAAGGGATTGGGGGCCCTGTGGAGCGGCACGTGAGTTCCCCTCTGTCAGCTGCGTTTGTGCTGAGGCAGGCGAGGGGCGCCCTGCGCCTCCAAAAAAACTGAGAGAGAGAGCGGAGAGAGAGAGAGAGGCTGGGAGGGGAGAGAGGAGGGGTGCTCGGCAGAAAGGCCAAGGCCTGGAGAGAAGAGAAAAGAGCAGCCACAAAGCTGTCCTCCAGAGAGAAAGGGAGGGGGCTGCTGGAACAATGCCCGCTCAGCTGCAGGTGCAGGGGCTCAGTCCGTGTGTGTGTGTGTGTGTGTGTGTGTGTGTGTGTGTGTGTGTGTTCCCTTTCTTTTTTGTGTTAATTGAGCTGATCTGTTGTCTTTTCACCACTGCAACTTTAACTCTCAGATGATTAACATGTGGCCTTTCACAGCTCCTGAGCTCCTGAGTGTGTGTGTGTGTGTGTGTGTGTGTGTGTGTGTGTGTGTGTGTGTGTGTGTGTGTGTGTGTGTGTGTGTGTGTGTGTGTGTGTGTGTGTGTGTGTGAGTGAGTGTACTGGAGCTCCCTGTGTCTGTTCAGAGACTAATGACATGACACCAGGGGTGTGTAGACACAAGTAAACAGCGAGTGTTAACTTGATTTGCAGGACGGAGCAATGTTTAACACTTTTTTGAATAAATGCATTATGTGAAACATGACCTAGAATTGACAGTGGACACACATACATCAGTGAACCATCAGACGTCATAGCTTACTTTGGGGACTACATGTTCTAAAACAAATGCTGTAATTAAAATGTAACACTATACATTATATTTATTCATCAAAACTGAATTACCAGACTTGCAAATGTAAGAAAAGAAAGAACACCATAAGGACTTCATAATGACAGAAAAAAACAGTGACAGAACAGTTTTTAGACCTGATGCCTATTAAGTTCAATGACAGCCTCCCCCTGGTGAAAGTCCAACCTTCACACGCATAGGACAACACCAGGCTGGCTGGTCCTGTTTGGACAAGTGGTTTCGATCCCAGACATGAGGCATCACACAGGAGGATGGCTCCTTCTACTGCAGCCTGAGGGCAGACTGGGGCTGAGGGCTCAATACTACACACCACTGGACCTCTATAGATAGACTACCACCAAACCACATGGCCATCTTATTAATGCATCTTTATAAATAGAATATATATAAATATATAAATATGAAGCGTAAACACATGCATACACACACTCTTATGCATACTGTACACACACACACACACACACACACACACGCACACACACACACACACACACACACACACACACACACACACACACACACACACACACACACACACACACACACACACACACACACACACACACACACACACACACCTCAAAGTGA